>NC_138102.1:68288366-68918366 GCF_964146895.1 Miniopterus schreibersii | reverse complement strand
TTGGTAGTTTTCATGTATCATATATCTGGCCTTATTTTGCTAGACCTTTCATCAATGGAGAAAATATAGTGTTTACTTATATATCATAAATACGAGTACTCTATGATCTTCTAAGGTGTGTCCACTGAACCACATGTAGATATCAGTGTCATTGTTACATCTTCTGTGCTTCACTGGTTTCCTGAAATCTGTTTTTGGAAATGAAGAACGGAATCGCTGTATGCTGTTGGTAGGTTATAAAATGGTGCATCCATTATGGAAAACACAATGGCAGTACTTAAAAAATAAAAAAAATAAAACTACCAGCAATCCCACTACTGGGTGTGTGTAGAAAGGAATTGAAATCAGGATCTTGAAGGGATATCTGCATTCCCATATTTATTTCAGCACTATTCACAATAAACAAGATTTAGAAACAACTTCAATGTCCATCAGTGGATAAGTGTATAAATAAAATGTAAAATATACATACATTGGAATATTGTTCAGCCTTAATTATGAAGGAAATCCTGCCACATGTGATAAAATGGTAAACCTGGAGGGCATGATGATAAGTGAAATAAGACAGTCACAGAAAGGCAACTGTTGCATGATTCCATTTGTGTGAGTTATCTTAAATAATCAAACTCATAGAAGCAGAGAGTAGAATGGTAGTTTTGGGGGATAAATTGGAAGTTGCTCAATGGTCTAAAGTTTCAGTTATACAGGATGAGTAAATTCCAGATATCAAGTGTACAACGCAGTGCCTATAGTTAACAATATTGTATTGTGAGCTTAAGGGTTTTGTTGAGTGTTTTTATCACCAAAAAAAAGAGGAAAACATGAGAAAGCCTTTAAAGGTGATGGATATGTTTATTACCTTGATTGTGGCCATGGTTCCATGGCTGTATGCATAAGTCCAAACTCATTAAATTGTATACATTCAATAAGTGCAAATTTTGTATTGCAATTATATCTCAATAAAGCTGTGAAAAAAATGTATAAATGACATAAGAATTGAAAACACAATAGAGAAGTGTGGAATGAATAAAATAACAATTTGAAGTATAATTTTAAATACTGAAATGGCTTGCTAGAGATACAGAATAGCATGCATCAGTTCATAAAAAAGATTAATCAGGTTAGACATGATTATCATGCTTAAATATATATATGGAATAAATCATTGGGATGCCTGTGATTTCTTTCAAAATAATTTGGAGTATGGGGAGTAGCTTGGAATATAACTGAGAGATCTGAGATTGGGAGTAGTTGGCCCTGTTTATAGTTCAAGCTGTGTGAGTGTTCATTATAGCATCAACTGTACTTTTCTATATGATTAAATTATTTCACCTTAAAAGGGGTGAAAATATATAAATTAACAAATGTAACTCAAATTACCAAAAAAATAGAATTGACATTTTAAATAGAAACAAACAAATTATGTTTCTTTTAATTAGAAGTGGTTATATTGGGTTAAACCTCACTAGATATCACAGATATTATTTACCCTTTTCAATAGATTTGATGTTTTGCAGGTACAAAGCTCCCAAGACCCTTGAGTCACAAGATACAAGTCTACTGAGAATTTGTAATGACAGTATAAATATAGAAACATCTGCTAGGAAGGCCAGGGTGGAGCGGTTGGGATGATCTAAGGACAATGGGGAAGAAGTGTTGTGATTATACTGGCTGTTTCAGAAGCTAATTAGTTAATACGTCTTGAGCATTTATTCTACAGGTGTGGTACTAACCATGTTTTATTTATTAGTCCACTTACCTTCCCAATATTCCAGTGAGACATGTATGATTACTGCTATTTTATATATGAGGGCAGGAAGACCCAGCATAATTCTATGACTGGCAAATTCTGGGTTAAGCCAAGCGTTCTGGATTCAGTGTTTTGTTCTTAAGGATGATTTGGTTCTGCCTCTCTTGGATCACTGTACTAGGGAGATGTAGTCTGGATTTGTGGTTCAGTATATCTTCTGATAAGCTGTCTTGGTCTCAGAATAAAGGGTGAATGTATAGCAGTATTATTTTTGCATTTTGACATATAATGTTGGTTTTACCAAAAAAGCTTTGCTAATCATACTTTTTAAAAACTATAGTTAATAAAAATTCCCCCTAAACGTTGTATAGATTCATATCTACTTCTCAATTGCCATATGTATCTCTTTCTTTCTGTTATATATACAATGGTATAGTTTATGGGTATTCCTAGACTATCCCTATCTCACCCTAGCACACACACACACGCATACACACACACACACACACACACACACACACGCGAGACACCTTTGTCCCATTTTCATTTATTTTCTTCCACAGCTCTTCATAGAGAGCCTGGCCTAGTCTGATAGAGCACTGAGCATGTGTGCTCGAAAATTAATAGAAAAATGGAGGAAAGGGGAAAACAGTAAGAGGCACATTTGGAAGAGGTCACTGTAGGAAGGCAATTCGCCATGGGTGGTTCCCACATTTTTGCATGTCTTGTGAATAAGGTAGATATTGATTTTTGTTGTTGTTGTTGTAGTCTATGTTTGAAATAACATATAAGTAGTGGATAGCCTTGGTGGATATAGATAGTGTCTCTCTCTGGAGCAAAGGGAAGGTGTGTTTAATGTCCAGGAAAATAGAAATAATGTCTTTCTCTAGGGCAAAGGACTAGGTACACATTTCAAAATATTTTAGTTCTCTGAGTTCAGTGTTCCTCTCTTATTACACAACCCATTGGTTTGTTATCTAGCATTCTTGTGTCACTTCTTTGGAATTGGGACTTGGAAAACTCATACACTAATGTGCACATTCTGGCTGTTATAATGCTGTAACAAACTGTTTTCATCTCTGACCCCGAAGTCTCATATCTTCTTCCAAGTATTCATAAACTATGTAGTCTAACTTTTTAGCTTGAAAATAGGGTAAAATCTCAGATGTATTACAGTTGTTGGCAGTGGATAAAATTCTTTCAGTTGAGAATCTGAATCTGAAAGTAGATAGAATAATTGCGGTATATGAAGGCAAAAAGAAAGATATGGGAAATATTGAGGTTTGTATTTACTTAGCAATCTACAAGAAATACATGTCAAGGATTTTAGTTTCTATAATATGTTTGAAAACATGAAATATACACATATGTCTATGTGTGTGTGTGTTTTTCCAACTACGGCGTCATTATAGGAATGATTTGGCACATAGCTTTATAACATTACCTGAGCATCTTCATTGAAATTTTAATGGGAAGTTGGAAGAAATTAATGTATTATTAGTTTGCTACCTTATTAAACTTCAAGATTTTATGGTTCTATTTAACATTCAAATATAGTTTTAAGAGCTCAGATTCTTTTTTCATTCTATCATTATCAGCACAGTACTTCCTCGAAAGAAAAAAATAGAGCTTATTCTCTCTTTCTCTTTCCAAAACTTACACACACATACATGCATAATGATCGCCTGTCTCCCCAATTTACCGAGGGAAAAAAAGTCACTTAAACAGTATTTACCGAGGACCATTGGTATATAAAATTAAATTAGTCACTTTGAGATATATAATAGGTTATTTCTTCCTAGGGGGTTAGAGTTTAAAATAGTTGTGATAAAATGTTATCATTAAAAGAATACACAAACATATATTAAAATAGAGAGGTAAGGGACAGTATCACAGGATTATGCATCCAACATTAAGACTCCAGAATAAGACAATTTGGGCTAAAGAATATCAATGCCTGTAAATTTACCCAGAACCACCTATGCCATGTTTAATGATTCATATTTTCAGAATTACAACAGGTTGAAAAGATAATGTTTTATGAAAAATTAAACAAAACTAAGTTTTCAAAGCCTTTTGTGCATATAGTTGTGTGAAATTTAAAAGACTTTAAAAAAGGGAACCTCTGTAATACTTTCAACAATAAAGATAAATTAAAAAAATAAAATAAATGACTTATTCACATAAAATATGTTTCCTCTGCCTGGAGCAGCTTCCTGCACCTTCTAACTCTTATTTGCCTTTGGGGATCTCAGAGTCAATGTCACCTCCTCCTAGCTATCTTAGCCTTCACTTCCGCAGACCACTGTGCCTCCTCCTATCATAGCATTTATTATAAGATACAACAATTACTGCCTTATTTGCTTATTTTTCCTATTAGATTATAATATCCTTGAAGACAGAGATTTTGTCTTGCATGCTATTTAGATACACAATATGTAATTTTAAAATAATTACTCTGTAATTTATAAACATCCTTTAAATGTCTATACTACCCAAAGCAATCTGTAAATTCAATGCAATCCCTATTAAAGTATCAATAGCACATTTCACAGATCTAGAAAAAAACACTTAGAATATTTATATGGAACCAAAAAAGACCCTGAACAGCCACGGAAATCTTGAGAAAGAAGAACAAAGTTGGAGGGATCACAATACCAGATATCAAGTTATACTACAAAGGCACTGTAATCAAAACAGCCTGGAACTGGCACAAGAACAGGCATATAGATCAGTGGAACCCAGAAATTGACCCACACCATTATGGTCAATTAATATTTGACAAAAGAGGCAAGAACATACAATGGAGTAAAGACAGTGTCTTCAATAAATGGTTTTGGGAAAATTGGACAGGTACATGCAAAAAAATGAAACTAGACCACCAACTTACACCATACACAAAAGTAAGTTCAAAATGGATAAAATACTTAAATGTAACACTCAAAACCATAAAAATCCTAGAAGAAAACATAGGCAGCAAAATCTCAGACATCTCTCATAGCAATGTGTTTGCTGATACATCTCCTAGGGTAAGAGAAACAAAGGAGAAAATAAACAAATGGGACTACATCAAACTAAATAACTTCTGCACAGCAAAAGAAACCATCAACAAAATGAAAAGGGAGCCCACTGTGTGGAGGACCATATTTGCCAATGACACATCTGATAAAGGGTTAATATCCAAAAAATATAAGGAACTCTTACAACTTAACGAAAGGAAGACAAACAATCCAATTAAAAAATGGACAAAGGACCTAACTAGACACTTCTCCAAAGAGGACATACAGATGGCTAAGAGACATATGAAGAAATGCTCAATGTAGCTAATTATCAGAGATGCAAATTACAGCCACAATGAGGTATCACTTCACACCTGTCAGAATGGCTGCCATCAACAAGTCAACAAGCAACAAGTGCTGGCGAGGGTGTGGAGAAAGGGGAACCCTAGTACACTGTTGGTGGGAATGCAGACTGGGGCAGCCACTATGGAGAGCAGTATGGAGTTTCCTCAAAAAATTAAAAATTGACCTGCCATTTGACCCAGTGATCCCACTTCTAGGAATATGTCCTAAGAATCCCAAAACACCAATCGCAAAGATCTTATGCATCCCTATGTTTATAGCAGCGCAATTTACAATAGCCAAGATCTGGAAACAGCCCAAGTGCCCATCAGTAGCTGAGTGGGTAAAAAAGCTGTGGGACATTCACACTATGGAATACTAGGCAGCTGTAAAAAAGAGGGATCTCTTATCCTTTGAGACAGCATGGAGGGACCTGGAGAGTATTATGCTATGTGAAATGAGCCAGTCAGAGAAAGGCAAGTACCACATGATCTCACTTATATGTGGAATGTAATAAACAAAATAAACTGATGAACAAAATGGATCCAGAGACATAGAAGCATGGAACAGATTGAGGGATCTCAGAGGGAAGATGGGGATGAGAGAGAGGGAGGGGAGAGATAAAGAGGAGAAAAACAAAGAATCATGCTAAATTCTATGTACTCTTATGGATTAAATCTCTGAACAGTAAAAGGAAATTAATGGAAAAACTGGTGATTTCTCAATAAAGTGTGTATGTAATTTTATTAATATTAATGTGTGAAAGTTATTTTTTTAAATTTGACAAATATTACAGTTATTTAATATGTTAACTTTTGAGAAAACTGTGTAACAGTATATAGGAACTCTGTACCAAAATTGTTACAAAATAAAACATTTATTTAAAAATTATAATGGAAACTTTATTATTATTATTACTACATTATCAAATAGCACCCACAAAATTTCAAACTCTGAATGGTTCTGGGCCTCACCTGCTGTAGGTATTTATGAAATATATTAGTAACTTCTACCCCATCTCTGTTATTAAATACCACGCTTCCCCTACTAAATCTATGTGGTTGTGTCTAGAAATGCTCAGGGGTGGAGTCAAAGTGATCACACGACCCTATTTTATGGTGTTCCATTCTGGCAGCTTCCTAAGCTGCTGCTCTCAAGCTTTTGGAAGTAGTCCCCTTGCAGCTTCTGTGAGAGGCCAGTTCTCTCATAGTTCACGGGTCATTGCAGCTGAACTCTGCACAGTATTGAGAAAATGCTGCTCTTACTCCCTGCTGTTCTTTGTCACCCTGCCATAAAAATGGCCCTGTCAGCTTTACCCTTTGTCCTTTCCTCTCCACAGGATGTCATATGTGCTCCTGTAGTCTAAGAAGTAAACTCACACTGTTCTATTCTCCTTATTCAACTGGGGATACTCTTGAGCTTCCTTCGGCCAAAAAATAATAGGCTGTAAGCTTGCAACTTGTCTGGAAATGGGCATGGGTTCCACTTTATACACTCAGCTGGGCCACTCTTCTATGGCTTAATTTTTGTGTCAAAGGTTAACAGGAAACTCATAGGGGATGCTAAATTTAGACTTGACCGTAAAACTGGCCTTCAGACTGGACTCAGTCCACTTGGTCATCCTGCCTAGGAAAACTACTAATGACCAGTGGCAACCATGTAATACAGTGTCTATCTGTTTGTTCACATTGTCAGAGGTGAAAAGACCTCGTGGTCCACTTCAGAAATTCCATTTGAAAAGAAAATCTGTCTAGAAGATGCTGTTTACAGTTACTCCACACATTTTAGAAGTTCTTGAAAACCATCGTCTTCCATCCCTGAAAATAAAGATCAATAGATGTAATTTTGGATGTTTACTTGGAAAGCTTGAAATAGCTCTGAGGTGAGGATGGGTCATTTTCTACTTTCTTGAATGTAACTGTTCCTGTCATGATCCTGTCAGAGTTTCTGCTGAAAGCTGAGAGCCTTTTCAACTTCCTTGCCCCAAAGGCTCCTTTGTGTTAGCCGAAGACGATGGTGCCTGGTAGAATCTTGGTTAACGTCCAGAGTAAGGGGCGTTGGTCAATTTGGACATCTAGATGGATGCAGCCAGTGCACATCACAAGTATTTCTTCTCTAAACAAACCTCTTTATACATGTCACAGCATTCTAAAACTCAACATTTCCTCTGGATTGATCCTACTAGTCTTCATTCCTGGTTAACAATCACCTTGATTTCTCTTAACAAAGGAATTTCCATTTGGAATAGTGCCAGGAGATTTCACAAATGTAATTTGCTCCTCATATCTTTTCCAATTGCCCTGGTTTCCTTAATATTTAATACCATGTTCCAAGAAATTAAAAGTTGTTTTATTCTACTTTCATATCATTTTATTTTTAGTGTAAAGTTTTTCATGACAAATACAAATAGGATACCTGTCTGAAAAATTTAGAGTAAATACCAACAGAATGGTCTCTTGGCCTACCAAGGAAGCAATGAGGACTTTTAAATTGAAGCACAGATAAGAAAAATGATAGTTTATCTACTGTGAAAGGCTACAGTTTTTCAGCACCTAACATATTGTTTGTACTCAATAATATTATGTAATAACATTTACTAAAATGACAATTTCATGAGCCAATACCTTTGTGGAACAGAAAAAGAATTGCCTCCAGCTATTTTGTAAAATTTTGAATAAAAGACCCAATTCATTTAAAGAGCAGAAAATTAAAGAAAAAAAATCATATTTTTTTCTCCAAATTAAAAATAAAAAGGTAATGGGAACTAAATCTTTTAGACCTCTAAAGGTGTCAAGGTAAATCTATTTAATTTTCTTTAGAAATTATGCTCTAATCATGAAACTTGATTGCCACCCACATCTTTGCTGGTATTTTTACTTTACATCATTAAGCATCCTTATTCATTAAAAATTGTCCTAATTTTTTAAAATGTTTAGCCTAACAGAGGTACTCTAGTTATGTTTCCTGCACCTGGCTGCATATCAGAATTATTGTAGGATTTTTTGGGTTTTTTTTAATACAGATTTCCAGAGCCATTACATAATTTCTAAATTATAATCTATGACATTTGGGGCACAGGAATCTGTGGGTTTTTTTCTACAAGATCCCTAGGGATTTCTGATTTACCAACTGACATTAAAAAATCACTACTCTTTGTTATTATTATTACTTTTAAAATATTCAGTGAATGGAATCCAGTGTTGCTAACAATTTAAAATCCAACAGGGAAAAACTTAACTTGCTATGTTTTTAAATTAATCTAGCTTTTTATTTCTACATTTAAAAAAAAAAGACTGTAGATGTTTTTCTAGGCACCTAGCCTTAGTACCTAGAACAAGCCTTAGCTGTCCCCTTCACATGCAGGCAGCCCCTTGTTCCTACTGATTCTATTGTCCTAATGTCTTCTAAATTAATCCTTTCCTGTCTGTTTTCCTATTCTACTGCCCTAACTAAGATAATCATTATGGTCCTGCATTAAACTTTTAGCTGATTTCCCATTGCAGATGAACAAATCTACACATCTTAGCTTGGTAAGAGAGTACACAGTAGTTTGGGCCTAGTGTTTCTCAGTAGCTATATTCATGTCACCCCGACACGCCACACTGGGCTTCTTCTCTTGTTTTTGTTGTTGTTATTTCTTTGGGGTTTTTTGTTTTGTTTTGTTTTGTTTTGGTTCATCTAGCCTCTGCATGGAGAGTAGCATAAAAGACATTCCTGAGGACTGTGAGGAAATGTGTTGATCTAAGAATTATTTAGATTCTATTTCATAGGAAGAGTAGGATTGTCTCCCAGGCCAAGAAGATAAAGCAAGTGTGTGTGAAGGAAATAGAGTAAAACACTTCAACATCACTTATTTATCCTTGGTTAAATCTAGTCCAGGACGATATTTTTCATTACAAATTCTACTGAATAACATTGAATATATTAATCCCAGAGGTATTTCCAACAATTAAACAGGCTAAATCTGGCAAGTACATTTCCAAAAATCTTCCATATTCATCTGTGACCTAGCTGTTGGATGTTGGAAGCTTCTTTCACTAGATGAAAATTTAGGTTATATTCCTAAGGAGTATATCTCCTTAGATATACATGGAACTTGTCATTTATTTCCTAATTATGACCCCTAATATCTCTTGATATTTCTAAATAATTATATAGTTCTTATTTCTGAATTGTGTCAGTCATCAAATTTCCACTTAGCATAACTGAAAATAATGTATGTGCAAATATTCAATGTACCATATCTTCTTCTGTATATAAATCTCCAGACCAAGTGAATTTTCTTTTATTTTTAAAAAGGGAAAGAAAGATAACTCTGGTGTCATTTAAAAACCCTTTATTTTACATGAGAGATCCAGGGATCTAGCCAAGCTGTGACTGGTAATGTGTTTTCTTACCTTTCTAATATTATCTCTTTTTTTAAGGCACAGTTTTCTCTCATATCTTTTCTCTGAGCCAGTAGTCTGTGGGACAGCTTTCCCTTTATTCTTCTGGCCCTGTCGTGGGTGTAGGCAGTTTTGTTTCTGATCACCAACTGTGCTGCTCTGAGAAAGAACACTGGGCTCACTTTTTTAATTATGGTACTTAAGCTCTCTCATTTTAAGCCCTAAGACGGCATGCATGACCTTTCTCTAGGCATATACCTTCATTGAAACAGTCTCAAAGGTACTTATCTACCTTTTACCTACTTCTCCAGCTTGATCTTTCACTGTCTTTCATTACACCTTGCTTCCACCTAGGATCACCAACTATTTCATTTTGTTAAGGGATATAGGGATTTCCCAGAGTAGTCCTTAGCAAACAAGAAATGTTGATCACCCCAATTCTATCCTAAGGTTGCTGATATTTGGTCAATGCTTAAAATGATGTGGCTTTTCTTCATCTAGTGTACTTCCCACCAACTTTTCTTTTGAAACTCAGCTCAGGCAGAATCTCCAGGAACTTGTCTCTGAGCTCCCACATCACCTGGCATAAAATATCCTTTCCACATGGTCTCAAGGCATGGATTGTGAGCATCCATCTTTCATTTCTAGACTGCGAGGGACATACTGTATCCCCAAAATGTAACTCAAGAGTTCAAGATATATAGTTTGTAAGAATAAAGGAAAGAATTTCTCTCCATGGAGGGAAAGTAATACTCTTGGCCTCCATGCTTCCTAGCATCGAGTTAGTAATAATAGCTACCATGCAATGAGTCCACAGTGTGTCCCAGGCACTTTTAAACATGACCTTGTTTACTCTCCCCATGCCCTATAATTATCCCAGAGGCAAGTAGAGCTGTTTATCCAAGGTCAGGGTGGCCATAACCACACATAAACAGAGAAAGGTCCTGCCCTTTATTTAGGAAATCAAAATTGTTCCGCTTTCAGAAAGCTGATGGAGCATATGCTTTATAGTATGAAACATTCTCGTATAGTCTAGCTGTACCCTGTAATTAAACACATCAGTAGATGAATATTCACAGTTAAGAGCATACCTACGGCTATAAATAACCTTACATCAGATTAGGTTTTGTTTCCAAATGTATTTTGGAACAGAAAACATTTTCTTCCTTTTCAGATTTTTGGAGCATTTTAGATAAATAAAATCATGGACCTGAGGTATATCTTTACCTCGGATTTGCAGTCAGGTCTGCCTGATGTCAGAGCCCAATACCTCTGTGATATATTTCCTTCTGGGCTACTCTGCCTGGCTGTGATGCTCAATAGAGCTTTCACTTCCTTGCAGCTTAGCTTTCTTAGTGTGTTTCCTGAAAAAAAGGAGCTACTTTCTTCGACATTATAATATATTGCAAACAAATTGTAGTAAAAATCATTTTAAAATACTCAATACAGTTTACCTATAAATACTAAATGAAATGTAATGTAGTATTTCTGATATTGGTTAGATATACCCAAGAGTGTTTGGAATTTCAATATCTTCTTTATCAATAATTATTTAAGTCAACAACAGCTATGTATTTGGTATTGTGTCAAGTAATAAAATTTATATCCTATGACCAATAATTTCTTTGATTTGTTTTGTGATATCATATTAGTACAATATATATGTGTATATATATATATCTACTAACATTAATTTTATCTTAAGAATGTTTTGAGGGTTCAATGCATCCACTGGGAAACATAGAGCTCCCTGGAGTCCCAGTGACTCGGCCTCATAAACCCAAGAGATGGCTATTGAACAGTGTGCATGTGGATGATTTGTCATTTGAAAGTCCTAAATGCGTATTTTGTTTAAATTGTTTTCATATTCTGCTTATCCTCAACTTCTGCAGAATTTGTCATTTCATCACTCATATTTATTAAGATTTCCTACCCTTAAAATATTCTCCAGCTCACCTTAAATTGCTTTAACTCTAATCCTGAATTTTTGACCATTTCAGGGAAAAATTAATACATCCTGATTAAGTAGTCATTAAAATAAAATGAGAAAACAATCCTTGAGAGAACTTGGCAGGATTACTTTCAGAAAGCTGGTTATTTCCCTTGTTTATTCATCTTTGTCCTTGCAGCTCAGTCCTTCGTGAGTCTCCTCTTTTGTTTTCAGAAGAAATTATATTGTTGAAAAAGGACGTTGGAGTTTGTAATATTGTTTACCAGTTCTAATTTTGCATAATAGATGTTTACATGGCCCTTAGTTTGTTTATTTACATATTTAACATATTGGCTACAGGATTACATATTAGATCTTAACTGCATGATATTTTTCATTTCAGCTAAACAACATGAAAATGGCTCTTGACTCTGCTTTTTATTCTGGTTATACTTGTCTTTGTTGTTACAATTCTATATATAATAGATATAAACTCACTTTTCATATTTGGGTAAAATATAAAATATTCAGTCAGTCATCCAGTTGGTTTAAAATGTCCAGATGTTTGGCCTCTTGCAAATAAGCAGCCTAATTAATTTCCCCTTTTCACTGAGATGTTTGTCATTGTTTTGACAAAGTGTAGTAGAAAGATCACTGTTTGCAGGGTCAGGAGATTTAAAATTTTTCCTTAACTCATTTGTAAACTGCATGATTATAGGACCATGAAACAGAATCTGGAGATATCTAGAGAATTACAAAAAGCTGATTTGGTAATGGAGATAAGAACTAATGCTTTACGTATGTTCTTAAAGAGGTTCTTAAAGTTGCTCATATGAAAAACAGTACAATAATTAATAAATGATAACACAAGAATAAGCTCTATTTCCTGTTCTCACAACTATAAACCTACTTTTGCCCCACCCTGTAATATTAGAGTGTAATTATTTTAGATGTTTATGGAATGTTTCTTGACCATATAATAATTTATAATCACTTGAAAATATTGATCTGGGTACAATTTAGGAGGCAGAGGAAAGGGCACTTAATAGGGGAGTAGGAGGGCCCCAAGGATAAAGTTAATTATCTTGAACTGTAGAAGAATACTTTTTTTGTAGTACCCTTTTGTTGAGTTTTCACTTGAAAACTTGTTTGCTAATTATTTAGTAGCTGTTTGGGGAAAGTTTACTTTTTAATTAATTTCCAGAAAGCAAGTCTATTGGGAAAGAATTGTAGTCAGGATTTCCTACCTGTGCTAAACCTATACAAGTTTATATTTTAAAAATTCATTCCAGCATTATTTTTCTATCTATTCTGTTTAGATGAACAGCATTTTAAAAACCTAGATAGGACATCCACCTAATAACAAACAAGATTATATTTTGGGCTGATAGAACTCTAACTCTGTGTTAATTCACAGATGGAAACCATGAAATTTCTACTTGTTATACTATAAAGTAAATAAATGAAATGCATCTTTAATGACTTTTCTGAAATCTGTGATCCTAATATTTTTCAGAACTGTCTATGAATCCTTGGCTTGCTAGCCCGAAATCTATGGCAAGTAACATGCATTCTAGTACCTTGTGCGCCAGATATTTCTGTTATTTGTTCTAACACTAACCCTTATTTTTCCCTTGGGCAAATAACTTTATCTCCCTAGGTTTTAATTTGCACTACCCTTTACCTCAATTCCTTTGCAGGAATTTGTTATGCAACGATATTTTGAAAAATGTAAATCACTACACAAAAACACTATATTATACTTTTTAGTGTTTAGATGTTTATAATCAGCATGTGAACAGTTTACCTGGCTTTATCTTGCTATTTAAAATGTTTGGTTTATTGAAGCTGCTCATTTTCCCACCAATTTCCTCTCCCCTCACCTCCCAAAAAGTTAATTGAAGTGTCCGTTACCATAGCTTGAGAAACTTCTGTGCAGCTCTCCCATGTTCTGATCCTAACAGGGAGTTTGTGAAGGTTCTTAGCTTAAGCTGCTTTAGCCTGGAAGTGATGAATGGGGAGTGATGTTCAGGACTGGTTTTTCTGTGTACATTACCTAGTAATTATATCAAGCGTTGCATAATCCTGAGGCTGATGAGGTGCACCTGCCCAGCACTGAAACCTTTGGCTGTTATCCAGGCAAGGCTGTGACCAGGGTTGATTCATCTTTATAAATAGGAAACTGGGCTCACAGAGTAACATTCCGGCATCTAGAAAGTTTTAAGCGATTCTCGTTGACTCAGATGCCATCACCCATACCTGTGTGCCTTCGGCTGAGGCTCCTGGGGTCCTGAAGCTCATACCTTCCCCGTCTCAAAGAAAGCTGCTGATCTGATTACACTCTTTTTCTGCATCTCACAGATAAATAAATCTTATTGAATTTACCCAAATGACATTTGTGTCAGGTTTTTTCAACTCTGAAACTAACATTGGCATTTGTCAATGTGATGGTTGAAATTTTATTCTGTCAAAATAACAAAGTAAACGCTAAGATACAAATATCTTTATTTTGAATGATAATACATTATATTTTTCTTCTGAATTTTTATTCATGTCCCCATGAAGTGAACAAGAAACTGACCTTGACCAAAAATTGGGTCTTTTATATGCTATGGTTCAGACTAAATGAAGCCTTTGTTGTTGTTTTTTTAAAGAAGTTTGACTCTTTAAAGAAAATAATTATGTTTTATATAAAAAAGTATATCCCTGCCCTGCCAGGCGTGGATCAGCGGTTGAGCATCTACCTAGGATCTAGGAGATCAGGGTTTGATTCCCGGTCAGGGCACATGCCTGGGTTGCGGGCTAGGCAGCCGATCAATGACTCTCTCATCACTGATGTTTCTATCTCTCTCTCTCCCCCTCCTTTCCTCTCTCTGAAATCAAGAAAGATGTGTTTTTAAAAAAATTTTTAAAAATAAAATAAAAAAGTATATCCCTTAAATTTTTTCCCCAAAACAAATTATTTTCTCTAGATACAGGTTGTCTTTTAATCTTTAATTAATAATATAACCAGGATAATGGACTGGCCCTGAAACCATTATTATGTCTCTCTTATCTATCATCTATCTATCATCTATCTATCTATCTCTATCTATCTATCTATCTATCATCTATCATCTATCTATCTATCTATCTATCTATCTATCTATCTATCTATCATCATCTATCTATATCTATCATCTATCTATCTATCTATCTATCTATCATCATCTATCTATATCTATCATCTATCTATCTATCTATCTATCTATCTATCTATCTATCTATCATCATCTATCTATCTATCTATCATCTATCTATCTATCTATCTATCTATCTATCTATCTATCTATCTATCTATCATCTATCTATCTATCTATCATCTATCTATCTATCTATCTATCTATCTATCTATCTATCTATCTATCTATCATCTATCTATCTATATCATCTATCTATCTATCTATCTATCTATCTATCTATCATCTATCTATCTATCTATCTATCATCTATCTATCTATATCATCTATCTATCTATCTATCTATCTATCTATCTATCTATCTATCATCTATCTATCTATCTATCTATCATCTATCTATCATCATCTATCTATCATCATCTATCTATCTATCTATCTATCATCTATATCTATCTATCTATCTATCATCTATCTATCTATCTATCATCTATCATCTATCTATCTATCTATCATCTATCTATCTATCTATATCTATCTATCATCTATCTATCATCTATCTATCTATCATCTATCTATATCTATCATCTATCTCTATCTACCTATCATCTATCATCTATCTATCATCTATCTATGTCTATCATCTATCATCTATTTATTTATTTTTGCTAATTCAGCACCTGAGCACATTTATGAAATCTTTTGAATCCTTCTTCTGTTATGAAATTCATAAATTTCCCAGGCTAATATTGTAACTAAAATATGAAACTGTGACCTTCTCTCTACCAATTAGATTCACCCACTCCAGATATTGAATGGGTCATGAGTGACCCACAGAAGAAAACACTAAAGAATTGTGTGAGGTGGCAACAACAGTACCCGATACCCATATCCAACAGCAGCATTCGCTCTAGTGACCAGTGCTGACAGAATCAGCAGGAAAATACTGGCCTCTGCCCACTGGCCACTTTAATTTGAATTTAGTGGATAGTTCTTAATGGAATATTCTCCAAGACTTCTGTAGATTGAATGAACTACCTAATAGTTTTTTAAAAATAGTTTCCTTTATGTTTAGATTACCTAAACTTGATTTCTTGAAAATTAAGACTCTTAATCTTAAATATGTGCTATTGTCTGCAGTGTCCTCCTAAAGTCTATTGTCTGTAAAGGTTTCATGCTGTCTTGATATGTCTATTGATGGTGGTTAAAATCACTCTGTATTCCTTAGTAGCTTAAGTTTTCATTGCTCTCAGCTTGGCTGTTGCTTCAGGAGAGAGAGGAACAATTTTAAATATTTTTATATTTGTTCTTTTTTTTATAGTGGCAGAGTGTGCACTATCAAAATCCCATCCATAAATTGTGCACACAGCTCCATTCCTCAGCCTCCTTTGCAGTTATGTTTAAGAAGTTACTAAATTCCCTCTAATAAAATATGTGTATAAGTATTTAATGACATATGAATAGAAGAGCTGAAAATCTCTTTACTGAGCTCCTTGTCATTTTTGTTGAACTTCCAGGGTGACCTTGGTAACCTTGTACTAAAGGTGGTAGAATGGCCATCAGCCTGATGACTGGAGCCACTATTGATCAAGAAGGTCCCCAAAGTTCTCTTTAACTTGACTAAACTTTAGACAGGCTTCTTTCAGACTCAAGGCTCCTGACCTCCCTTTTCTTAGAGCATTTACTTTAGAAAACTTGTGGTTTTACATTCTTTTTCTGTCCTTTTGAGATAAAAAAAACATTTAAAAAGATTCTTGCCAGTTTTACAACCCAGACCTGTCTTTCCCAAGCTGGAGGCCATCCTTCTGAAATGTAATCCCAGAGGAAGAGAGAGCTACTACCTCCCACCTTCTAAAGGAGGGTCGGAGCCTGCTTTGATCAGATTTCAATAGGCACCTTCCTCGGCATCATCAGACTGCCTTCTGTCATGGAAATAAGAACAAGTTTACTTTTCCTTTGAGTAAAGGCAATTAGAAAACATAGGTGGCCTATGCTCTTTCCCTCACCCAATTTTTAAAACACCCTTTGTTTCAGCGAAGTTGAGTTCAGACTGCATTCTGGTCTCTTGCCTCTAACAAAGGTGTCCCATTGCTCTCAATCCACACCAGGACTAAGTGAGAAAGGAATAAACTTATAATGTATTAAGCTATTACTCAATGGAATTTTAGAGTCTACTGAAGTTTGGAAACTAGCAAACTCTAACTATTGTAATGATATTAATAACTTGAAGTAGGGTAAAATTGCAATAAAAAATGTAAAAATACTCACAGGCCCTGAATTGACTTAGTGGTAAACAAACGCACAGCAGGCTGGAAATCTGGAAATATTTTACTGTAGCAAAATATTTGGTAAAATTGAGCCTGTGACAAGTTGGCATGTGGTCTAAGTATGTTTTAAGACTGTAGCTCTATGAAAGGATGTTGGAAAAAACTCAGGAGAACTGGTAGGGTATTGCAAAGAGATAGGCTCTCTCAGTAATTGCAGATTCAAGAGTGTGCAACATTCTTCAGACTAAGAGCCTCAAATTATTAGAAAAGCTATTGTCTAATAGACCCAAATGTCAGGAAATAAAAGTGAAACAAAGGCTCTGAGGAACTCTCATTTAAAAAAGAGACTTGGTATTGTAAGAAACATATGAATAGATCACATAAAGGTATTCCTTTCACACCCAAACCTCAGACAACCTAAAGGTAACCATGATTGGATAAACTGGGGAAGAATGCAAGGAAGTAAAACAATGGACCATGGAGCAGAACATGAATTTAATCAATGATTCTTTCCCATTGCCCTGGAAAGAGCTTGTCATAGAACCCACCCAGGAGGAGCCCTGTGTTAGGACTCTAGTAACTGCTAAGTTTTTCTGATTTTCCTTTTTCAGAATGGGTATATTTACTACTACTATTTATACTTGCTTCCTCCTTTGTAATGTGTATGTTGAAAGTGGAGGAAAGCAAAAGGATTGTATTTTATTTTATAAATTGTTGCATCATGAGGAACCTTAACCAAGCCTGATGGAAAAGATTGCGAACACCCAGAGACTTTAGAATTTCATAAGGATGTAGGTAATGGAAGGGACTTTGTCTTATCTGCCTTGGGAAGTGACTAGCTGTGCTCTTTATAGAAAGAAGGCTACACATAGATATTTACTGGCTTGACAAGCTCCCTGTGGCAAAGATCATTCACTGTCCAAGAGCATTATGTTTCTCTTTCCTCTGGGCATAAAGCAGTCCACTTCAGAATGAAATGAGAGCATAAAATATCCTTCCAAGGAAGGAGCTCCTTCATATTTTTATCTTCTACCTTATTAAGTTGTGGAATGTGAATTTCTTTGTAAACCAGTGTTGAATACTATGGAGCTGCTGTGAGCATGGATCCTGAATAGCTATATAGAGGGGAGCTGTTCTTTCAACTTGAACGCCCACTGTAGACTATGAGCTGGAAATAAATTGCTGTGCTACCTACTGCAATGTTTGGGTTGTTTGTTCCTGGAGCCAGTCCTTCCCCAACCAACATGACTATAATGACATTCCCCCCCACTATTCAATGAATGGAGGATTTGACATAGACATTAAGTGACTTTTAATTTCCAAACCTTTTTACTCACATCTTCTTAACCTTCATATCGAGCCGAAAGGAGAGATCTCTGTTATACTGTGAATACATTAAAAAAGGTTTTATCACAGACCCAGAAAATCTAGACCTAGAAGGGAATTCAGAGCTGTCTGAACCCCAAACCCATGATGCTTTTAGCATTACTCCAAACATAGTTGTGGCTGATTGTATAAAAAAATTAAAGCTCGAATTAAAATTAAAGAAATTTTACTTTTTAATTTCTTTCGAAAATATCAGTTTCTTACATCATTGTTCCCTCTGTAATGTGTCATTTACTAATGCCAGCTCTACTTTTGCACATTTGAATTGCACAGAATTTATTTAGATTGTTAATTATTTTAGCTTGGATTCCCCTGACCTAAAATATTCCTAATAGTGGAACTTACTATCAGTAAAGCTACCTTTGCATAGCAGCCTATGGAGGTCACAGAGCTGGTCAGTTTATCAAAAAAGAAAAGGCAACAAAGCAAGGCCAATACAATACACATATTTTTCTGCTGCAGGTGTTTAAGGGACACAGGAAGATAACATGTGTGATGTGGCTGTACTGCGTGTGGCCGGCATCTGTCAGCCACGAGGCCGTGTCTCCTCGGTGTTCTCCTAGTGTGCTGTTCAGCAAAGGTTGTGATTGTACCTCATTGAAATTTCACCCTCTGGACTTGTCTTTTCAGAAATAGCTCCATTTTAACTCCCGAGGCTCCATTTTAATTAAAGTCAAGCTTCCTTTCTCCTACCGTTGCCCTGCTCTTCATCTGATATTGCACCATTATATGGAATGCATTTCATTTTAGTACCTGCTTTGCTACCCAGGTTGAGTTCTTTTTGAGTAATTTCATAAGTGCAGTTTCTAACTGGCCATTTTCAAGCCTTCTGTGTTTAGGCAGGAGGTTTCCTGAGATACGCATAGCTGCCAATAACAGCTAAAAGTGGATGAACTAAAATTAGACTTAGTTTGATTTAGGGTTTAATGGTATTTAATGTATAAAATAAAAAAATACCATTCAGGGAGCTTTTCCGATGTCCTGGGCAGTATTTGAAATTTCTTTTAGAAACCATGTAATGGATATAATATATTGTACTTTAGAAAGTACATATGCTAATTGCTAAAAGAAGCATATAACAACTTTATTCCATATAAATACTTGGGTAGAATTCCTTCAAATACTAATAGTATTTCAAAAATATCTTAGTGCGTATAAATGTAGCTATTGTTTTTCATTATCAAACTAGTACTAAATGGGTTTTTACAACATGCAACAGTTTATTCATACACAATAAAATGAACATAATAAGCTGCTTAACTGTCCCAATTAAACTGGTTCAAACCTTAAAGGTGATTTATAAGACTGAAAAGTCCAGAGGGTGTTTGGGTCAATAAGAACCTTGGCCTTGTTTTAATAAGGTTCTCTAGACTCTCCTTTTGTAGGGATTTCAAATTTGCACTAGCTTTGGAAGATAGCTTCAAGCTGCTGCTACTAGAGCTCCAACCTCCTTAGCCACGTGAGGGGAGAGAGGCAATGGTTATCTCACACCGTCATACAATAGCAGGCATCACATTGATTTTACCCCCCAAACACGCACACACACACACACACACACACACACACACACACACACACACACACACTGGCCAAGGGATGTCATATGCTTCTTGGATTATATTGCTTGAATCAATCACTATGGCAAGGGAGTTGTGGTAACTCATATTGACTCAGACCAACCAGTCCCACTGATGGAACTAAGAGAGGGTCAATCCAATTCACAGCCTCGTAGCTAGAACACACCAGGAGGAAAGGAAAGGATGCAAAGAAGAAATAAAATGCCAGCTATGTACATACTATTGTTACCATCATTTTATAGGTGAGAATCTGAAGGTTAGAAAATTCAAATGATTTGCCTGGGCAGTAAATTTTTGAGCTGGGACGTGAGCTAAGACTCCAAAGATCACACAATTAATTAAGTCACTCTTTATTTTCATTTTCTCTTACTCTATGCATTAATTAGAAATAAAAGAACAAAATAAGTTAAATGTAATGCTGCTTTCTTAATATTAGATCTATTTCCCCTGTCTTTTGTGTCATGGTGAGATATAAAATGAATTGGCCAGCCTGGCCTGGAGTGGCTCAGCAATTGAGTATCGACTTAGGATCTAGCAGATCACCACTCGATTCCTGGGTTGTGGGCTTGGTCCTCAGTCAGGGGTGTGCAGGAGGCATTGATATTTCTACCTCTTTCTCTGAAATCAATAAAGATATATTTAAAATAAATAAGTAAAAGAAAATGAATTGGCCAATGTTATATGAATTAAGGGTGAGTAACTAATCTTAGGTATTGGTATTCTATTTAATTTTATAAATTATTATTTCCTAGTACAGTGGCATTTTCTGGTTGCTTTATGGTAAAAAAAATGATAACAATAATTGAAATAATAGCAAACAATTCTATAGAGTTTAATATTTTCCTGGCACTGTTCTATAGGCTTTTACATATGTGGCCATTTAATTTTCATGAAATAGTGTTTTAGTTATGGGTACAAACATAAGTTAAGCTACTAAAAGAAATAAAACAGAATTATAGTGCTTAAAGAAAATAACATTTTATTTTCCTCTTGTTTCTAGTTTGTGGTGGTGACAATAGGCTCTACTCTATGTCATTGTCCAGGGACCCAAGCTAGCGTAATGGCTCTGCCATCTTCAGGAGGCAGTTTCTACCTCTGGATCCAGAGCAGTTGCTTCAGTTATTGACAGTTACTAACTAGCGATAAGGGGCAGGCAAAGAAACCAGACAAGCTATTTGTCTTTAAGCGGGGACCCAGAACCCTCATATACTATTGGCCAGTATTCAGGCACAGGGTCCACCTGGTTGCAAGGGAGGCTTGGAGTTTAACTCTGCAGCATGCCATGTGACCAGTTGAAACTCAAAGGTTTCTGTTACTAAAAGGAAGAAAGAGAAAATGGATATTGTGAATCAGAAGATTATGCCACAGGTAAGTAGTACCGTTATCCCATTTTGCAGGTGAAGAAACTGATGCCGCAGTCCTACACCTGTCAGTGATAGAGTCGGGATTTATCTAAGATGATGTGGCTTCAGAGACTGTGGTCTTAATCACCATGCAGTGCTGCTTACATTGAAAGTTTTAATATGTAGCCTACAAAAAGGAAAATTTCCCCCCCAAAAATCTGTCCTTTCTTTAAAGGTACCAATTGCAATTTGGAGACAATTTTTTTTCCTAAGAGTTTCAGTGAAGTTTTGGTACTTCTTTATTCCTTTGAAAATCATTCACACACACATATATTTTCAATAGCTTAATTTTCTTATTCTGTTAAGTTATTCTGTAGTAAAGAAAATCTTAAAATTAAATTTCTTTAGCTTTCTAACCTGTTTCGTTTATTTTTGAAACTGCATTGTTGCAAGTTGAAGTTTGCTAAATGTGTAATAGACACACTGAACATTTACATTTTCTTATAGACTACTGAGCCAACAAACAGTGAAATGACCTAACATCATACTAATTTTCCATTCTCTCACTCACAATTCTGAGCTATTAGAGACCAAGTAAACAACTTATGGCTAAAAACTGTAGTTACACTCATTGCCTGCATGATGCTTGTTGATGAGGTCACCATACATTTTTGTGACTGTACAGTAGGAGAAATGTTGAATTGATCACAACTAATTTCTGTGGCATTAAACTATAAATGACGGTGCATGTTTAAGATTAATATTTGAACATCACAACCAATGTATTTCCCAAATATAATTTATCATAAAGATCAGCTTCTTGCCCGACCGGGCGTGGCTCAGAGGTTGAGCATCGACCTAGGATCCAAGAAATCAGGGTTCGATTCCTGGTCAGGGCACATGCCTGGGTTGCGGGCTGCAGCCAATCAATGACTCTCTCATCATTGATGTTTCTATCTCTCTCTCCTCCTCCTTTCCTCTCTCTGAAATCAATCAAGATATGTTTAAAAAAAAAAGATTATAAGATTCCCTGGTACACTAATATGCCACATGAGATAGTGTAGGGCACTGTTAGATCACAATGTAATTTCTGCTGTTTCTTTCCCTTCATAGTTGGTAATGGTTTGGTGGTATCAAATAAATAAATAAATAAGCTTTCAAATGGCATTCTTTCTGCATTTTAACCCCTTGTAGGCATTCCTTCTTCTATTCAGTCACTCCTTTTGTAAATCTCTGTGCATGCATTACTTAGTATGTTCCTTGTATTGAAAAAGAAAAACAAAATAAAGTAAATTTACTATTCTTGAAGGATTTAAATATATTTTGGATATAAGACATAGGTGGTAAAATTACATAAAATATAAAAGGTAGATATAATTTACTAACCAATTAAAATATGTTTAATTATTTTCATGGGAGATCAACAATTATAGAAATCACTATTGGTTGGCATCCTTAGAGAAAATGATTGAAATATGTTTGATATATGTTAAAAAAAAAACCTGTTGGAAGATAAAGGGAATTGAAAAGGAGGTTCGCGGACATGAAAAGAAGCATCTGTGAATATTACAAGGGCAGAAAAGAGCAGTTTTGTTGGGGAATGAGTGAGTAAGGAAACAGGCTAGAGTAAATGTTCCTGTGGTGGGCAGGAGGTGACATACTTACTGAGGTGACTTGCAACAGGAACACAGAGATTTGAAAAGCCTGGGAAACATATGGATGCTCTCATTCCCCCCCCTTTGAGATTTTATATATAACATATATGAATATATACATTTTGTATATGTATTTATGTATAATATATATGCAATCATATATGTGTATATATGTGTATATATATATATATATACACACACACATATATATAATTCTAGTAATTTTTATACTGTGAATTTTTTCTTGAAAGTTTCTATTTAAGAATCTGAAGCTGTTAAATCTCATTGGGTTTTTTTATTCTCAATTATTTTTCTATATTTTTCTTTTGCCTGGAGCTATTCTGTCTGGCTATAATGTTGTCACATATTATAAACTAGGTATTGTTAAATATGACCAGTATTTATATAAATTTCTAAGAAAAACTTGTACGCCTCTGCAGTAAATATTATTAAGCATTTTTTTTTAAAAATATATTTTTATTGATTTTAGAGAGAGGATAGAAAGATAAAAACATCCAGGATGAAAGAGCATTGATCTGCTGCCTCCTGCACGCCCCCAACTGGGGATTGAGCCCACAACCTGGGCGTGTGCCCTGACCGGGAATCGAACACCCTTTGCCTGGATCCTAGGTCCATGTTCAACCATTGAGCCACACCCGGCCAGGCTATTATTAAGTATTTTGACTGCTGTGAAATACTCAAAATTAAATGTGAACCATTTGTCAGGATATGTGTATTTATATTTATTTATTTATTTATTTATCTATCTATCTAAAATATACTTTTATTGATTTCAGAGAGAGGGAGAGAAACATCAATGAAGAGAGCGTTGAGCGGCTGCCTCCTGCGCGCCCCCTGCTGGGGATCGAGCGGGCAACCCGGGTGTGTAACCTCACTGGGAATTGAACCTCTATCTCCTGGATCCTAGGTAGATGCTCAGCCACTGAACCACGCCGCTGGGCCATGTATATTTATTTTATTTAAAAATGTGTTTTATCGCTTGTCTGTCACCTAAATAGCTACCCAACTAAATAATTAGTCATAACCAGAACCCAGCTTTAGTGACAAAGCAATGATAGGATAATCTTTGTTGCTTAAGAATTAGACCTAAAATGGCATATCGCTAAGGGTGCCTGCCATTTTGGTTAATTATTTCTTATTGCACCTGACTAGATTACAAAATCATTGAAGACACTGAACAATATCTTATTTATTTTTATCTCTATTATCTAACAGATTGTAAAACAGATTGTAAAATGGAGTTAAATTCAATTGAATCAAATTTAATTATGGAAGTGACCATAGATGAATGATTTAATCACCATAAGCAAATTTTGCTACTACTTTTATATTATAAATTATTTTTTATAATTAAAGTCAGAAAAAGATGTTAGTATGGTGGTTTATTTATAAAGGGAATAGATCCCGGCTGGGCGTGGCTCAGCGGTTGAGCGTCCACCTAGGATCCAGCTGATCGAGGTTCGATTCCCGGTCAGGGCACATGCCCGGGGTTGTGGGTTCGATCAATGACTCTCTCATCATTGATGTTTCTATCTCTCTCCCTCTCCTTTCCTCTCTCTGAAATCAATAAAGATATATTTAAAAAAATAAAGGGAATAGAAATTGAGTTGAAGTAATTATTTAACACAAAAATGAAATAAAATATCGAATAGAGATAAGCATTTTCATTTGATGTATAAGGTTTTCTTTTCTTTTATAAATACCATTGGGGATAAAAAGTAAATATAGGAATGTTCACATTGCTTTTCTCTTATATCATAGGCAGTGGATAACATAACAGAGAGTACTTTAAATGTGTTTTGTTTCTACATTATAAAGAGATTGTTAAAAAAATCCAGTTAAGAGAGAATGTGATAGAATCTCCAAAATCATACTGAGGACCTTTCATTTCAAAGTCATTAAGGGAACAGGGATGCTGGGCACAGCATAAACAAATACATGCTTATACAATCGGGAGTAGAAGATCCCAGTCAAGAGAACATCATCCCTGTTGTGATTCAAAAGTATGAAGAAACGCCACTAAGTCTTATGAAGCTGAAAATTGAATTTCACTATCATGGAGTAAGACAGCAATAATTTTAGTGTAAGAGCTTTTTTATAATTGATGGAAGATGATAAATTTTAAATTCGGTGATCTCTGTAGCTATGACATGTGACAGACCTAGCTTAAGTGTTTATTCGTTGTCATAAAGAGGATCCTTTTACCCATATATGAAAGAAGATGGGCCTTGACACACTTAAAAAATATTTGTTTTGTTTTGCTCTTGGATTTGTTTGGTGGGCAGGTATTTCCACAGTGCAGATGTCATGTTTCTAATCACAGATTTGCTTCTTAGTTTAGTATCTTTTGATGATATTCTCTGAACATTTTATTACCTTGGTGTTTGCCAAATGGTGATTCTGTTTCCATCATTCTCTTTACATTTATTAGTTGGAATTACACTATAGGGAAGAGCTTTCTCTTCTCCATTAATTAACATATAATTATGTATTTATATCAGTATATAATCATAAATATTTGTGTTCTTGAAATACAATTCACATACCATAAAATTTACACTTTCGAAGTGCACAGTTCGGTGGTTTTTAGTATATTCACAAGGTCACACAACCATCACCACTACCTAACTCCATAACGATTTCATCATGCCAAAAAATCTCCCTATCCATTAGCAAAAATTTCCTATTCTCTGCTGCCACCTGTTCCTGGCAACCATTAATTTATCTTCTGGGTCTATGGATTTATCTATTCTGAACTTCACCTCTGTACTCAACTCGTTCCGTGCCAACACACACACACACACACACACACACACACACACACACACACGTTTGCATATATCTAGATGACCTTCAAAATCAAATTTTCTCAAAAGCATCTTTCTCCTTGAAGCTTTTCCTCTGACCATCCGGGAGACAATTATAATATGTTTTCCAATAGTAAACAACCCCATCCTTCTGAATATCTACTGATGAGAAAGTCTTAGATAACAATATGTATCTACATACATCTCTATGATTTTTCTGTGTGTAATTGTCTCTACAGTACTTTGATTTGTCTGACAAGTAACACAAACAGTAGATTGCTATGGGATAGTTTTTATAAGAAAAACAATATAACAAATTCTGCATTTCAATTATAGGAGTGACATTTTATTATGAAGTTTTGGGTTCTTCTAAAATGTAGTTATTGTTTGCAAATGAGATCATCGCAGCCACTTGCATTTGAAATCCAGTTCCTTGCTTACTAAAATATGTGCTATAAGAGTGTAAATTATTTTTTTCAGAATTTGCGTGTTTAATCCCATGAATGAGTGAACATTTTTTTTTCCCAAAGACTAGAAATAGCTGAACTATCCATTAAAAAATGCTGCTGTATATTTTGAAAATTAGACTGATGTGGAAATTTATTTGTAAGTTCTTATAGTTTACAAACACTTCAGTTATGTTACTTTAAAAATAATGTATGCCTGACCAGTGTGGCTCAGCTGTTGAATACCAACCTATGATCCAAGAGATTGTGGTTAGATTCCTGGTCAGGGCACATGCTGGGAATATAAACTCGATCCCCAGTAGAGGGTGTGCAGGAGGCAGTTGATCAGTGACTCTCTCATCACTGATGTTCCTATCTCTCTCTCTCTCTCTCTCTCTCTCTCCTTCTCCCTTCCTCTCTCTGAAGTCAATTAAGATATATTTTTAAAAAAATAATTTATGATTTCTTACAAATGGCAAAGTTTCATCTTTCCCAATTGAAATATTTTCAGCTATAAAACAAATTCACAGCTAGTGTTTCGAAATATTGAGCCAGATGTTTAAAATATTTTATTTTTAAATATTTACCCAGCTAACAGTTATAGAAAGCATCCAGATAGAACGCAACAACACTGGAACCCTTGTTGATGAAAAGTGACTTATATTCTCACATATAAATGTGTGACTATGAACAAGCTTTCCAGATTTTATTATGTGTGATTCAATCAGAAAAGGCAAAATCAACTGCTAAGAGACATGGTTGGCATATAAACTTCTCCACTGGCCAACACACTGTTGCATGGAAATCCATGGATTTGAATAAACGAGTGTAATTTTGAGCAAGCAGCTATCCACACCTGTTGAGTGGCAGAGTTTAGCCCGAATTCAGAGCCCAGCACAGCCCTCCACCACTGAAAAGGAGAGGACAGGGCGAGTGGGCCTGCAGCAGGCCTGCTTTCTGTGGGCCTTGGAAGGGTGGACACGAAAGCTAAAACAAGCAGTGGAAATGGCTGGTTCAGTGTGCCACTTTGGCTGCTAAGCTTACAGTCTGTGTTACGTAGTTTTAATTTCTAACCTGGCCAAATGAAGAACCAGAACAAATGCCATAACTCCTTGGAAGTGAGCATTGCTGGTGACCACATGACTTTACATCTCATTATCAGCAGGAGTTTTGTTTTCCATTAATTAGGAAGCCGTAGCTGGCTTTTGTTCTTTGTTTTTACTCCTCGCTTCTCTACCTCTACAAGATGTTTTACCGTCTTTCTGGTTTGAAAGATTATTGAATCTTTAGAGTTGTTTCGCATCTTGAATTGCACATGACACCTTCCACCCATACACAGGTTCCCGTGGCAGCTTCAGGCAAATCACAGTCCTATGAAATACATTTCTAAGTGTAGTGCACACAAATACTTTATTTTGGAATTTATTTAAGGTAATTGAAGTGACATGTCTTTGCTCTTATGTTCATTTATAAGTTGAAAATAGGTCTTTGGAGGGATTTGAAATAAAAATTGTCCGTGTAATTTTGAATGAGTTATAATCAGCTGCCATTTCTGAATTTCTAGATAGAGTGATCAGGACCCCTTGCCACACATGCAAGTTTAAGAATACAATGCTGGACTTGTTGTGCACCTTTTCTTTGTCTTGTGCTTGCTGCTCCAGAAACAGGTTTGTAAGGTGCTTGAGAAAACAGTTTGGTTCTCTTTTTTTTAAAAAAAGAAATTACCTGGATTAAGTCTAGACCCTTAAAACAACCTTGAAGAAAAAGAAGAACCAAATCAAACAGCCTACAGGGTGTCAGAGGCACATAGACGCTCCCAGCGGCTGATCCAACACGATGCAACACCAGTACTAGATGTTGTTTTCAATTTGTAATATAAATATTTGTCACATTGATCTTATTTAATAATTGGACTTATTCCTGAACAAATATCTATAGGTCCGTGCTAATTATTTGGAAGATGGTCTTTGAGGTTACTCCTTTGAACCTTTGGACTGTAAAGAAAATGTATGGCACTTTTCCTTAGTTGAAGCAAACGTGTAGACTTTCAGTGTTTGTGATTTTATTGATCATAAATAGCAAGGAGAAAAATAGACTGCTAATAATTGTGGGCCAGCATTTGGTGTTTTAAAAAGGAACATGGTTTTAGGCTTCCTCATATAATCTCAGAGGATGCTTCTTATGTCTTCAGCATTTACCACAAAAACAAGGTACCAGAATCAATTTCCAGTGAGGCCAATATTTGAGTTGAGAGGCCTTAATAATGATAACGATAGCATAGTTACAAATTTTTTCAGATTTGGTGCCATTTCCATAACCCTGAGATAGCACATGTCACTGACAAGTTACAGTTCCTTTTATACTTTCTGTATTTTATCTCCCTGAAAGATGATTTTGTATGCATATGAAAACTTATTCTTATTTTAGGGAAGGCCTTTTGCCCATACAAGGATATGGAAGAAAAATGCAGCCACAAAATAAAAGAAATGAAGCACATTCTACATCTTAACATAAATGCTGATGTAAAAATGATATATTCACATTTCTAATGACAGATTCAACCATTAATAGGTTGGAGCAAGTATTAGCTGATCATGTAGTACTTCTCTTTGGTGTCTTGATGAAGGTTGACATTTTTGACATTAAGGGTTAATTAGTTGCCACTCAGAATGAGGTCACAAATGGCTAATTGCACTTCAGCTAGGTAATTACTGTCATGTATCAAATTCTCATTCCATGTAATTATACAGGATCAGGTGCTCTGACTGCTCACCTAGGGATACGTTTGCCTTCCAAGTCCTCTCTGTGGGAATTCCAAAGTTTTACACAGAAGGTGAATTCACTTGCAATTTGACCTGATGACTAATTTGATATGCACAAGATTCCACGCCATCCTTTAAAATTGTGGGCCTAAGGATGTCACCCAGTTACGCCTTAATGTTTCTGGCTTCTCTGATTCTCTAATTTTGCTGCTGTCAGCTCTGATATTACTGCACACAGGTTAGATATTCATTAAATTCATCTGGGCTATTCCAAACCTTCTTTCCCCAAAATAACTGCTGAAGCTTAGCTTATCATCAACATTTACACAAAATGAACGGATGCCGCTTAAATAAGAATCGGAGGCAGGGCACAGGTGTGTGAATGAAGATTTCTCCTGCAGTGATTCTCTATGCTGGGGGACTGGCCAGTGCCTCAGTCTTGCATCACTGCTCAGATAAAAATGAAGTAGCTCAGGCATTTTAGGAGGAGGAAGACATAATACTTCTAAATTTATGCCTCTTTTCCCATCACTAGCATACACTCCTGGGGTAGGCTGGAGAACAAATTTTCCTGGTTCTCAAAGGACACAGCATAGGTTATTAACTGAGCTTTTTCTATACTCTCTAATCTGATGTAGCAGTCAATATTAATAGCTACAAACATTAGATTCTGCACTAATAGGCGTCACTTTCTCATTAATCAGGCAGTTTAAATATCCCATGGGCAATTGAAACTTGAAGTTTATAGGTAGGCCAATCAGCACCCTTTCTCTGGTTTGAAGAGGAAAAATAGACATGATTCGGTTCAGTTAGAGATTGTGTATTGTATGTGTGTGTATGTGTATGTGGAATTTCAATGTATCACATAAAGGTTTCATAATTTAGATAATTGAATTTGTGGCATTGTAGGTGTGTAGTTACACCTTGTGCATGGGAAAGTCAAGCGCATTTATAGTTGCTGCATGCACATGATCTTTAAGGATAAAATATTTCCTTTGGGTCTAATAAAGCATTTCTACTACAGTCCTTATGCTAGCAGAACTCCCATGGAAGATAATGACAGTCTAATAAATGTGTTTCAAGTCTATGTCCACTGGGAACATAAAATAGAATTATTTCAGCTCTTCTTTGTAGTGAACACACGAACAGTGACTAACATCAGCACGGTGTTTTAGAATGTATAAAGAAATTTCAAACATGATATTTCATTTAATCCTCACTATAAACCTGTGAGAAAGAACTGTTAAAGATATGACATATTTTACAGATGGGATACAGTAGTAGGTGCAAGTTTCTTGTTTCTAAATCTATATATTTTTTACTATGAGAAACTAATCATGTTTAATTAAAATAGATATAGGATGTTTTGAAATTCTGATCTAATAAAACTATTGGTTTCCATATGCATTTGTTATATTAAAAATAATATAATAGTGTTCTCTGTTATTTTTAATATGGTATCAATGAAAATCATTCTGAATATTAAGTAGTCGATTATAAATGGAGATCACTTTTAGATTATGCTTTTTTTTTCCTATCAAAAATAAAATGTACTTTTATTCTTCAGGTAACAAACACTTGGACTTACACGGACATACACATAGGGTAAAATACCTCTGAACTTGTTACTATCATAACTAGCTAGCTAATATTAATAATAGGAAAGGAGCAAAGGGGAGGCCAGACATTATAGGCATGTTATTTGGGCAGCTTCACCAGGAAGCTGCAATTTCACACTCCCCAGGGAATGCTGGCCCATTCCTTGCAGATCACTGGGAGAAAGGGTCCAACAAAGGGGAAGATAGGCACATGCGCAGTGAAGTTGGGGTGGCATAGGAAAGGTACTTGCCCATCAGTCTAACCTGGGGAACAAAGATCGTTGGCCAGGAGTGTGGGCCCCAATGCAAACCTGTGAAAATTTGGGAATACGCAATCCCCAGACAAAGGAATTCTCCCCCTCTTGTTTCTTTTGCTGCTTGTGCTCCTGTTTCTCACTTGCTCCGTGACCATGTTTGCCCCTGCCATGTGGCCCCAGAAGCCAATGGGCCACGGCCATATAGACCCCACATACAGTGGATTGCAGCTGGGAACACAAGCTAAGCTAGCCAGAAGCTGGACTGGACTGCGCCTTAATATGGAGTGGCAGCTCTGAGCACTGGCTTTAATCCCAGCTCTGCTGAGGACAAAATGGGACTTTTTCCATGGTGGGATAGAGAGACATGGGACCTTGGAAGAAAACTCCCTTAATGCTACCTTATTAATAAAGCTTTCCACACTACCTCATCCTCTCATGGGGGCCTCAAGACATTTTTGTTCCCGGGCATCCCAAGGAGCCTACTTCCACCAGCAACAGGTGGGAACACAGAGAGCACCCCATTGATACAAACTGAGGGATGTTGGGGACTAACATTATGTAACTAACATCCAACTCAAAGTGAAACCCCTTAACTTCTCATCACAGCCAACAGCACCTCTGAATTCCTAGCACATGGGGATGGAAAGTTGGAGTTATTTTTAAGGCTTTCCGAAGCTCACATTTTAGTAGGAGAAACTGATGTTAAATGAGTTATTCAATTAATTATTTAAGTAGAATTGCAATGAGCACTTTAGAGGAGAGATAAGTGGTAATAAGAGAGCATACAGCACAGACAGAAGATTGGCCTGGAAAAATTCCACTGAGGCAAAGCCATCTCACCTGAAATCTGAAGGACAACTAGGAGAAGGTAGGTAGGTGAAGGTGGGGGGTGAATAATCCCTGGTGAGGAAATAGAAGATACAAAAAGCCCGTCTTAGGATAAACCATAGAAGAGACTTAGAAAGGTTAAAACGGTAGGAGTACAGAGAATATGGGGAAAAGTGGCCACAGAGGAAGCAGGTAAATTAGCAGGGACCAGATCCTATATAAGTTAGAAATCACTTACCGATTTCTATGAATAGTGCTGAACATACCTTTGATAGGGGTGATGTTGAATCTATACTTGTTTTGGTGAGTACTGTATTTTCATCTTAACGATACTGAGTTTTCCAATTGATGGGCATGTGATACTGCACCATTGTTTAGATACTCTATTTTCTCTCAATAATATTTTGTTTTGCTTAGTGTAGGCCTTTTCTTCCTTTTTAAATTGCATCTTCAGATTGTTATGTCAACTTAATTTTTTTTTTTTGCCTTTATTGAGGTATAATTGTGTGGGGAAGGAAAAAAAGTTTTCCTCCCACCTTTTTAAATGTTTTCTGGCTGGACTAATAATTAAATTAACATGAGAGAGATTGAGAGAGAAAAATGACCAAATTTATTACATATGTACACATGGGATTCCATAAGAATATGAGCCCTGAGGACACTTTGGGTAGGTGAGGCTTATATACCATTCTGGACTCGGGAAAAAGAAGCAGAGGTCTGAGATTTCAAAGGACAAGTAGGAAACTCACAGGTAGCTGAGAAAGGACAAACGTGGTAATTTCTTACCTGGCCACCCAGAAACAATGGGACACCAAGGGGAGTCTACCAGACAGACTTTGCAGGTTCCTCTCCGTTCCTGCCATACTTAGTATATTTTGTGCTAAGGGGATAGCTCCCCTCCCTTCAGGTTTTTCTATCTGAATTCCTTTAGTCAGGTAAGGAGGAGGGTCTGAGTACTTTGGTTCTTAAAAATCACCAGCTTAGCCCTGGTTGGTGTGACTCAGTGGTTAGAGTGTTGACCTGTGGACTGAAGGGTCCTGGGTTTGATTTCGGCCAAGGGCATGTACCACAGTTGCAAGTTCAAGGCAACCAATCGATGTGTCTCTCTCACATCAGTGTTTCTCTCTCTCTCTCTCTCTCCCTTCCACTCTCTCTAAAAGCAATGGAAAAAATATCTCAGGTGAGGATTAAAAAAAAAAATCAATAAAAAAAAATCAATAAAAAATCACCAGTTTAAATTACTAATATCCCCAAAGGCCTATTTTGAGGTGGCAAACTTGGCTTCCCCTCAGTTGATAGAATTGTAAGATATTCAAAGTGCGCAACATGATGATTTAATGTATGTATATGTTGTAAAAGGATTTCTCCAATTTGGATAGAGTCCTTTTGTACTGTTCTCAGTGACAACAGGGCTGGGCATAGAAGGATGGGAGCAACTTCTCGCAGAGAAGACACAGATATCCACATTCCTACCTGAAATCTGGCAGTTTTTTGTGCTCAAACACTATTCAATCTATTGTTTGCCTTTGTTCAATTTCCAGAGCCCTACCATGGTTGTTTTTGATAACTTGGTTGTTTTATATTTGTTTTACTGTTGTACTACAAATAAATAATACAACAATTAAAAAATAATAATACAAGAATAAACCCTTTCGTGTACTGACAACCATAAACCTAATTTTGTTCACCCCTGGATATTGGTTGCTTTTGGTCTTGAAAGAAAAAGTTTTCAAAGAAGAAGAATTTTGTGGCTGTCTACCTGATGTACTAGAAAGAGTGATGGATTAAGACTTAGAACACTCCCACCTGATAATATTATTAGTAAATTTGTAGCCTCTAGCGAATGGCTTAATCTACTTAGGGGCTCTGTTTTCTCTTGTGTAAATAGTGACATTATAGATACTTAGGATGTTTATTGGAGAATTAAATATGAATTAGGGAAGGGAATTATCCAAAGTTTCAAGTTTATTTTTCTATAACCTGTTGTACATCTCAAAATCTTTACTGTATAGGCTTTGGCATATTTTAAATAAGTAATTAAAGTCTACAAAATAATTTATGCATGAGTATTTTACCTTGTTTACCTTGAAGTTATCACCCAATTTTAATTCTAACTTCACTATTGTCTATATTCCTTACAATTTTAGAATTTTAAGAAAAGAAGTGAATTTATTATTACTTTTATTTCTTCTGTTATTCTAGAAATTATGGATTATTTGCTAATTTTCTTTCTCTTTAAGCCTAAATGTCCTTGTGAGACATTGACCTTAGTTCCCATCTGGGAAATAACTACAAATCTTCTTCACTATGTAAAATGCTCCATTCAACCCCTTGAAAAATAGGGCTTAAAGGAAGTTTTCATCCACATGTTATATCAACTAAAGAGTTATGGCTAAATATAAATTATATTAAAAATGTTCTTCAGTGTTTTCTACCTGCCACACTTATCTTGTAAAAGTAACTATTGTTCTTCATGACTTAATTTTCCCCTCGCTACAATGAACGTAAGTAATGACTGTTCATATTGCTACTGTTTAGAATTTAGAGGAAAATTAGTGATGTAAAGCCCACAGAGCTGTTAAGCCCCATTTAACCCTAGGGGAATAAGAATGCATTCTGATTTCTTTATTTTATTTTTTATTTTTTTAAGGAAAGGGGAAAGGGAAAGGAAAGGCAGGGGGATGCTCCTGGGAGGGAGATCCCATTCTGATTTCTATTAAAATAATATTGTATTCTATATTTATATCAAAAACCAATGATTGTAAACAATTAAATATGAAAGCTAAAAACCACAGTTGCACATTCATTTTATTGAGTCTAGATTGAAAGGAAGATAAGACAACTTTAGCAGATGTTTTATAATACTTTTTTAATGCATGGTTTTCCTAGTGAATTAAAGGTTTATTTTGTTTATTATATTCCACATATGAGTGAGATCATGTGGTACTTGTCTTTCTCTGACTGGCTTATTTCACTTGGCATAATACACTCCAGGTCCATCCATGCTGTTCCAAATGATAAGCAATCCTCCTTTTTTATAACTGCATAGTATTCCATGGTGTAAATGTCTCACAGCTTTTTTATCCACTCATCTACTGGTGGGCACTTGGGCTGCTTCCAAATCTTAGCTATTGTAAATTGCACTATGAACATAGGGGTGCATAAGTTCTTTGTGACTGGTGTTTTGGGTTTCCTAGGATATATTCCTAGAAGTGGGATCACTGAGTCAAACAGCAGTTCCATTTTTAATTTTTTGATACATTGGTATGGGGAAGACCTGGGGATGGGGTGGATGTGTGGTGGAGGGGATTAATGGGGGGGAAAAGGGGAACACCTGTAATACTTTCAACAATAAAGATAAATTTAAAAAATTAAAAAAATTAAAAATAAAGAAAAAAATAAAAATAAATAGGAAATAAAAAGGTAAATGGTATCAGTTGTGTGTATTTTTCCCAGAACTTCCAAAGACTGTGGCTTTGATCTAACACTTTTAAAAGATGAACAGCACGCCAAAACCTTAGAGGGTATATCAGAATAGTGTGAGTTTATAGTACATTATAAAAATACTATTTGCACTAGGAAGAAAAAAAAAAATCGACATTTATTGTTATCTCTCCACAATCTTTCTCCACTTATTTCTAAACTAGCTCAATCTTAACTTTGAAATAGCTTGGTTTCAGGGTACCTAAAATGTTCTCAAATCCTTGCCCTTGCTTCAGCAGTTATGTTTTTTCCTTTTGTTTAACAAAGCAAACAAACAAAACCATATAAATGAGAAGTTTAGTTTCTTCTAGTCAGTGATTTTGATAAAATTTTTCACACACATGAGAGTTATTTCTCAGTGAAGTTTTTAGAAATTGATTAAGATCAGAATAGCCACCAGTCCAATTTTCTTCTCAAACTTGATTTTTGTTAGCCTGCAGAGATTGCCATATGGTTCTGGCCTAGCTCCAAACATTACTTCAGTTGTGGTAGAAACTTATAAAACTTGATTTTCAGTGAATCCTCTGATAATATAGGGAAAACTAAAGCAAACAAAAAACAAACTCCCTCTAGGGGTATGTTACTTCCCTAAATGTAATGTTACTTTATAGACTTTGTTATGCTAAGATGTGGCCATATTTATCTAGAAGAAAAAGTTCTTAATGTCATGCATATACTTCCCCTCCAAAAACATTACTTACAGTAATAATAATGATTTCAAATTTATTACCATATTTTGGAGTTTGCTGTCTGTCTGCAGACCTGATACCATTGTCAATAAAGAAATGGCTTCAATAGTTTTAGAAAATAAAGTCTTAGCTTGTTTTTCTCTGAAATACAGATCTCTAAAGACATTTCTGTACTGCAAAGTCAAGAGGCGATTCAGCCTGAGAAATAAGGACCTGTGACTTTGAGACGCTCTAAGCTTTAACTCTAGTCTAATTTGTTATTCCCATATTTAGGAGGCCATTCAAGAGCTGTTTACTCTCCCCACATAATTAAAATTGAAATTCATACTTAAGTACTGGATCATAATATGATTTCTACACCTTAAAATATTCATTTTATAGGAGCACCTACATAAAGTTTCATGCAAATAAACATGAAAACAAAAGCTGCCATTATATGCCACTCCAAAAATTATTTAGGTAATTCAATTTTGCTCTTTTAGCATATTGAACTATTTTTTTCTTGAGTAGTAAACTGTGCTACAAAGCTCTTGGGACCATGAGATGGGTATTTTTGAATTCGAAAATCAGTGTTTCAACAAAAACTGCAACTGATCTAGCTTATTTGGGCTTTAATGTAATATCATCTTGGGAATTAAATGAGAAGACATAATATTACAATGAAAGGCAAAAATACCGTGCATATTTTGTAACTCTTGTTACATAATATTCAGCAAAGCCTGAGTAAAGTAACCCTTCACTTCCAGACACCATTAGAGGTGACCTCAACAACCTAACAACACTGTCATAGAGGAAAAAAGAAGGTTGTATGGACCAAAATAACCTTTGTAGTTAACACAATGCAAGAATTCCTCTGACCTAAAAGCATTTCTCCTACTTTAGACAACTCATAATAAAGATCTTTACCAAAAGTTCTAGCTCAGAGAAGAGTGCAAAGAGTAAATAAGAGATGGATTTAGCATTTTTCAGTGCCTAATAACATCAGCGTCTATAATTGCATTATGTTTTGTTTTACTGCTGCTTTCATGGACAATAGTTGGTTCTCACAACCATTTTGTGAAAAGATGGGACGCAATTTTTATTGGTGAGACAACATGCCTTAACCTCTTATTTCAACAAATTACACAAAGTTATATGTATATTGACTGAAATTTGAACTCAGTTTTTTCTTTTGGTTTTTAATGAAGTAGATATTTATTTAACCAGGCCAGTAACGCAAGAAGTCATGCTGTGTAACTCATGTTGTCCAAAATTAAGAGAGGAGACTGAAAAAGCTTAAAAGCCAACACATTTTAAAAACCAAACAACCATCACACGGACAGGCAGACACATACACACACACTAATCTAGACGTACAGTGAAGATAAACAGCCCCAATACCTCCATAACATCACATTGCAGGAATATAAAAAGTTATATATTTAATGATGATTGAGCCTTTCAGAAAAGGTCAAATTATTCTGATTTCTTAACTTAAGAAAATAATAAAGAATGTATTTTAGAAGTATTTTCATATGAATAATTACTAAAGATAAAATTTAGATACTTTAAATAAAGGCTTCCTCCCTCTGCCATGCACGGTTCTGCCCAGGTCCTCAGTGACCTCTCATTTTGTCAAATCCATTTGACAGAGTTCTAGCTTTGTCATTGAACTGTTACCCAAAAGACCCTACCGTCATCTCTCAATATGTAAACTACGTCACGAGCTGTGCTTGCTCACAAGAGCTGAAAAGGATTCCTGAGCACAAAGACCAAGATGGCAGTGGGGCCTCATGTGCTAAAAGGACTTTCCCCAAAACGCCCAAGTGCAACAGAAGAATGACCACACGTGCCTAAGAGAATTTAGTCACCCTACGCCACAGCCTATAAACACAGGAGGCTCCTTCCCAGCCGGGGAGCATGAGCTCACCCTTCTCTAGTCCTTGATCAGAGAATAAAGTTCCTGCCCTGCTCTACTGAACTCAGTCTTGTTACGCCGGTGTGAACACCGGGCAGGAGGACCTTGGTGTGGGCCCTTGGGCCCAGAAGGGTTGGTATCAGCTTCTCCCTAATTCCCTCTCAGTAGTGCCAGATTCAGCTCTCTCTCTTCTTGAAATACTTTTACCTTTTTAATAAAATTCTCCCTGTTATTATTCTGACTTACTGTATATTTTTTTAAAAAATCTTTGCCTGAGGATATGTTTTTATTAATTTTTAGAGAGAGAGAAAGGAAGAGAGAGAGAGAGAAACTTCAATGTGAGAGAGAAACATCAATCGGTTGCCTCCAGTACGCACCCTGGGGGTTGAACTTGAAACTTAGGTATATGCCCCGAACGGGAATGGAATCTGCGACCTTTTGGTGTACAGACGACACTCCAACTAACTGAGCCACCCGGCCAGGGCTTTACTGAACATTCTTTCCACTCTCTCTACCCCGGGGGAGATTTTCCACTGTGAGCACTACATATTAAAGGAAGTGGGGTGTGTGACCTAAGCTATTTCCTACCTATTCTCTCCCAAGCCAATTTCACTTATTACCAAGGTGATGATAACTCACGTTTTTACTTCCAGGGAAAGCGTGTTGTACGTAGAATTAAACCCAACCTCTGTATTTAAGGTTTTCATGTCTTAGACCCTGCCAAACTTTCCAACCTGTTCCATGCCACTCTTTCTCTCTCTACAGTTAATCTTGCTCTTCCTGGAACAGAATCAAGTGCCCTTTCTCATGTGAGAACGTTGTCCTGACTTTGAGTTCTTCCATCAACATGCTTCCTTGGATCTTTCTGTGGCTAGTCATACTAGTTTAAATCGTCTCCTATATAACAGAGTTCCCTGACAGCCCCTGTGGACATCCCTGGTGATCTCCATCCCAGCACACTGTGTATTTCTTCATAGTGTGCATGTACACGTACAGAGTCACAGACACACAAGATCTAGAATTCTGCAATGCCTTGTTCTACTACTTACAAATGTTAAGCTCCACGTACAGGAATATCAACTCTCATTTTCAATGGTATCTCCCATGCCTATCTAATGGTAGCTATTAAATATACACTTGACAAATAAATGAATGACTGAAAAATTTCATGCTGGCTAACTGAGGAATTGGTGTGGCCCTTAAAGGAAAGACAGAAAAGTCTGAGCAACCTAAAAGACTTCTTAGGGGAAGGATTAGTCTGGTTTGCAGCATAATGGATTTTATGTTAATTGGGAAAATATATTAAAATGTCTTCAAGAAAAGTTTGAGGTCACACCAGAAGCTCAATAATAAAATTAGGGCTAGAAATATATTTTTGACAATTATTTTTATATAAGTGACATTTGAAATGCTAATAGTAGTTGAAATTGGTAAGGAAGAGAAAACATAAAGAGAATACGCCCCATGCTTGGGAAAGTCCTATAAAAGGGATAGATAGGCATTGAAGAGAGGTCAGGAAAGTGGAGAATGAAGAAGCTGGCATTAGTACTAGAACGTTTATGAAGAGACGTTTGCTGCCTTTGTGAAATATAGTGTCCTGCTTTGCCCACAGGTAAATCCACTAATCAGTAAGCTTCAATGCATTTTTTTTTTTTCTGTACTAGTTAGCACATTTTAAAATTTTGTTGTATTTTCTGTCTTATTTTTCTTATGCTTCATCTGTTCTGCTCCCTCTACAGCATTCTTTATGACTTTCAATTCACTAGACTCTCTTATTTTTTTCTGATCTAGTCTGTATGTATAAGGTTAATATATGTAAAACACTTAAAACTTATGGACGGTCATAAGTACAGCATATACATTTTGTGTAACTATCATTGTTTTTGTATCATTTCTATATTGCTTATCATTTTTAAGTGCTTACATTTTATACTAATTGGCTTTTTACTTGATATTTTTTCCATATTGGATCTTGTTACTTAATTTTTTAAATATTGGATATTGTTTCTTAATTTCCTAGTTTTATGTTATGTTGTTTTACTTCTTTCAGCATATTAATTATACTTATTCTAAGGCACTTTAGGCTGCTTTAATTTTGTTAGATTATAAGTGGAGACAGCTCACAGTGGCCCAGTCTCAATTCTCCCCTTCTTTCTTTTATTGATAAAGCCACTAACTTAAACAGAAGCATGACTGTTCAGCTTGAGACAATATATCTCAGCCTTTTTTTTTTTTTTTCAGTTAGGAATAGCCATGTAACTGAGTTTCTGCTGATAGGATGTAATGAAAAGTGATATATATTTCTAGGTCATCACCTTAAAGCAGTACAGTCTGAATACTAAATGTAGTGATGATCCAGTTTTGACCAATTAGGTAAGTGCAAACACCTTAGTGAGTGGTGGAAAAACAAATTAAAAGAACCAGGATCTCTGAATGACCCTGTGGAACAAACACACCAGTAAACTGAGATACTAACTTGCTACATGAAAGAGATACACTTTCATACTATTTAAGTTACTTTAGTTTGAATATTTTTATTATAGTAACTTCACCTTTACCATACTAAAATGAGATTTTATTTTCTTAACCTGAATGAAATCCCTTAGAAATATCTAAAATATATGGCCTTGACATAGAGCGCAAGCTATAGATGATAAAGAAGAAACACAGCAGGTTGGAGAAGTTAGTAATTCTTGTTATTCTATGGAAATAATTAATTACAATGTTGCTTCCAATAACTTGGAAGTCAGAACACAGGAGGAGTGAAAACTTGTAAGTAGCTCTACAGGGAAATGATTAGAAAGCCAGACATTTTTGTTGTCTGCACTTTGCTGTTCTTACAAAATATTCTACAACCTAGATAAGCTCGGTCAAAATTTGGAGGGGAGATTGGAATAAACTGAGCCTAAATCTTTGGGCTGTCTTAGAGCTGGAAGACCCAATTGCTCCTGTTCCTCTATTAGGAGCTAAGTCTTGTTTAGTACCTTTCTCAAAGGCCTTCTATGAAGACTTCTCAGCCAAATAAAGGGACTGACTTTGGTTCGGATATCAGATTCAGGGTGTTTTTTTCCAAAAACACTTGTTATTTTAAGATAGCCAGAGTGGAAAGATAACCACCACCTCAGTGACAGAAAGACGGATAAGCCAAGAAAAGGCAACAGTAAATTATGATCATCTTAGGGAATTCTACTGTTAATGAAGTAACAGGCCTGTTAGGGCAAAGCCTGGGATTCTCCAACGCCAACTTCAGCCTCAAGTATGCTCCAGTAGGAAAGAGCCTCTCCAAACCTCAGAGCCCCAACCAACAGCGATCAGTGTCAGTCACTGAGTCACGCGATAGAAGGAACCTGGGAATCTCAGTGAGGATGTGGCAGAACTGTCTTGCTAGGCTAGGATTTAAGGTACTGCAGTTTCATATCTTTATGATAGAAATTTAGGCTTTATCTCTACAACTACAATAGGTTTCATATTCTGTAACTCATTCAATCCGTGCACTTCCTTAGCATTTTATTTTCTGAAATGATTTATCATTTGACTCTTCACTCCCTGTTTGTGGAAATTATTTGCAAGTAGTGTTGATTATGGATGGTTTCATGGTTATTCAATGATCATACACCAGTTTTTATATATTTTTTTTCAATACGCACATTTTGCAACTTGTAGGTAACATATAATTGGATTCCATGACTAAGCTGTGTAGTCTTAGGTTTGAGAAGTTTCTCTATTTTAACATGTATGTTAAATTTACACTATAGGGAATAAAGTTTTTAATTCCTATCTATGGTTAACACAGTGTTTCCCTTACTGATTTAAAAAAAAAAATTTTTTTTATCATTGTAACTATTACAGATGTCCCTCTTTTGTCCCCATTGACACCTTCTACCCTACACCCTCCCACCTGCCCCAGGCCTTCACCACACTATGGTCTGTGTCCATGGGTCATGTATACATGCATATAATAAGTTCTTTGGTTAATCTCTTCCCACCTACCTGCCCACTCCTGCCTTCTATCTGAGATCCCATGCTTCTGTGTCTCTAGATCTATTTTGTTCATCAGTTTATTTTGTTCTTTAGATTCCACATATAAGTGAGATCATGTGGTATTTGTCTTTCTCTGACTGGCTTATTTTGCTTAACATAATACTCTTCAGGTCCCTCTATGCTGTCTCAAAGGGTAAGAGATCCTTCTTTTTTATAGCTGCATACTATTCCATGGTGTGAATGTCCCACAGCTTTTTTATCCACTCATCTACTGATGGGCACTTGGGCTGTTTCCAGATCTTAGCTATTGTAAACTGTGCTGCTATCAACATAGGGGTGCATAAGTTCTTTCTGATTGGTGTTTTGGGTTTCTTAGGATATAATCCTAGATGTGGGATCACTGGGTCAAATGGCAGTTCCATTTTTAATTTTTTGAGGAACTTCCATACTGTTTTCTATAATGGATGCACCAGCCTGCATCCCCAGAAAAGGGAACCCTAGTATACTGCTGACTGCTTTTTCATATAGGGAGCCACTTTCAATTTTCTACTCCTCTTACATTTGCAACATGATACAGGCATTACAGTGCTAGAACTAGCATGGATGAGCTGCCTTGTTAGTCCTCTAAGATGTCAGTCCCGCTTACCAGTTTGTCTATATATTTATTCTTGATTTCTGGACTGTGAAAATGTTACCTTTCTCTTCTATATCTTAAAATATCCCATTTAGCAATTTTATATGTTTTGGATGGGAGGAGACTCAGTCCCCCTCCTGTCAAGGAGCTGAGAGAGAAATATGAAATAAAAGTGAAAGGAAAAAGGATAGTTCCAGATGTTCTGAGTCTTTTAAAGAAATCCAAAGGAGTAAAAGAGAAGGTAAGTATAAAATGCTATATTTGACAAAATAAGCATCAGTGATTTTAAGAATATAAGCAAGACATGGAATCAATGACAGAATGGATAAAAGGAAACCCGGACCCTAACCACAGCTTGATGAAACTTTAATGCATCAAAATAAACATGAAATGCTAAAAGGTATCACAGGGGTAGGTCAATTATCATAAAGAAATGAGAAGCTAAATGATATCAGAAACAATAGATACAATAATATATATGAAATAATATCTCCAAAGTGCTCAGGAAAAAATAACTTTTAACCTGAAGTTCATTAGTCATAACTACTATTCAAAGTCAGGTGAAATAAATATGCCTTTAAACATAAAAAATTCAAAGAATTTAGCAACCACGGGCTTTAGCCTAAAGAAATACTAAAGAATGCATTTCTTCAATAAAACTTAAAAAAATTAGAAGAAATTACTTGATAAAAGAAAGAATTTTAAATTATTTAAAATAAGCATATTATATATGTGCATACGCACATATACACATGTAATAGTTTTATAACTTTATTCAAAAGGTAGAAATAATGGATGGTGGGAAAGGATAGTTTTGAAATAAATAAAAACCTGTTAAGAATCCTGCATTGTTTAGAAAAATGGAGAGACTGATTAACTGTTAATTAATTATTAGTATAAAAAATTAAATCCCTATCTCATACCATGAAAAAGATTCCATATAAAAATGGAATAATAAAAATAATGGAAGACATGTAGTTATCTACCCTGAGAGCCACTGGATCCACCTCTGCCACAGATTTCACTCAGCTATCTGTTACATGAACACCTGGCTTCACCTTTCAAACAGAACTTCATTATTTTATATTGTGGATTTTAACAATATTCTACCATATATTAAGGTTGTAGGTATTTTAGCTTTAAAGATCTGAATTAAGAATCCTTATGACAATAGTCATAATGCCTTGAGCTAAAGCTGAGTTATCAGATCTGATGCTAGTTGTATTATTTTATAAGACCGTTAAGGATGCCTGTCTGAGCTTCAAGGACTCTAATATCCTATGACAATTGTCATTGAAATCCAGAATCCTCTGCTTTCATTTTAAAAACTATCACTGAACAAGAATAGAACTTTTGACTTGAAGACCTCCAGGTGTAATGCCAAAAGCCTACTATTTGTTTCTCTGAGAACATATTAGGCAAGGAAGTAGATGTTCTTTTATTGAAAATTCTGTGTTTTCATTTGAAGTAGGATTACTGTGATGATATCATTTAATGCACTTTGGTTTGCACTAATTCAATGTGATGACACCCCTTTGAGAATGTGACTGTGTCTATAAAAGTGTGGGAAAAAAATCAAGTTAGGCCATAAAGTTTGGTCGGTTCAATTTACATTAAAAGAGAAAAGCGGGCTAAGCAAGAAGATCTGTTGCATGTTTCTCTGTGTTGAGGCTTTGAAATTTTTGGAGGAGGTAATTGGTGAAGCTCTTCTCGAAGCTCCCTGATTATGGTTGAATAAATATGAAATAATTTAATTTTTGAGCCAATTCTGATTGAATACAATTAAAGTTAATAAAATGGAGGAAAAAAAGAAACAGATACTGTGGTCTTAAAGCCAATAAAGTAATGGAGAAAATGGATCACTTTTTAGTTTATGAAAAAGTAGTGTCTGAATCATTGGTTGACCTTGAGAAATCATGCAAACTTGTCTGCTGAGAGGTTGGAAATTCTTATTTATTTTCACCACATGGCAACATCAATATAGTTTTGATGTTTGTTTATATCATATATTTTATATCATGTTTTACCCTTAACAAACATCTTTCTTGAGAAATTTGACTTTTTTTTACATAGTACCAGTCTAATATATATTAAAAAATTTGGGAAGCCAAGACATACTGAGGGAATTAATTTCCCTGTGAGTGTTCAACAAAAGCCTAGTGAGGCTGCTGTTCCAGATGCATTGCTAATGCTGGATCTACCAGCCCATAACGGAGTTGAGTGTAAGATATAGGTCCCTTAAAAGGAAATTTTTAAACTGCTCAACCAAAGAGAATATTTAAATGCTCTGTGGTTAATCATTATCCTCTATTTGCCAGTATTTTCAAATATTATACTTCAGGATGAATATTCATGGAATAAGGATGCTTGTGTGAGAATTTCCAGCCAATTCTGTTATACATTTGTGCTTATTACTTCAAAAAGGTGTGTAACTTGCTAAAAAGTTAGTTATATGCTGTGAATAGAATGTAAAATCTATTTTTCATATACCTGATGAAATATTTCACCAATATTGAAACTATAAAGTCAGCAAAAAGTCACAAGAAGTGAAAGATGAATCTTTTTAAGTTCATCTGAGCCATTTCATCCAAAGTATTGATTTAAGGTACTTAATACTTCCATGCATACTCTATGAGTCAGACCACTGTGGCAATCAAATTCTCATATTCTATAGAAAAAAGAATTCTTACACCTTTTAATGCCTACTCTGCTTCCATATCTGTAAAATCCCCCTCAAAATTGTGGTTTAGAAATTATGGATAAACTAATCAAGACAAAAGCCTTAACATTTAAACACCTGGATACTTAATTTACTTTTATCCTAAATATTTCATCTGAGTTGTCAACATATTCATTTCCACAGCCTTATTTTAAGATGATATATTTATTTATTCTTCATATAACTTTTTGACTTATGTAGATACATACATTATAGTATGGTATAAAAATAAAATAGAAAAAAATTAAAATGAGAGTTAACTAAACCAGGGTAAAATAGGACAGAAAGACTCACAACACAATGTTTTATTCAGTTGCTAGAGGTCAACATCAAATTTGGTTCTCTGATCCCTGGAAGCCAAAAAAAGAAAAAAAACTTGAATAGTCACAAGAGTCAATGTCAGCAAAACAAAAATATAGCAGTGACTCATGAGAGGTGAAGCTATTTTTGGAATTGAGAATTAAAGGAATGAAATATGGGGCTTTTCATAAAGATGATACTGGACAAGCGCTTCAAAAATACACTCAGCAAAATCTCTATAAGACAAACACATGCCATGTGATTTCACTCATATATGGAATCTAGTGAACAAAATGAACTGCCAAGTAAGATAGAGGGAAAGCAGGCTCACAGCTATTGGGCGATGGGGGAGCGGAGTAGGGGGATGAATTAAGGCAAAAAGAAAAAAAAAACACAAGAAAAACTTATGGACACAGAAAACAATGTGGGATGGCTTGTGGGGAGGTGGGATGGGGGAAGGTGGAGGAGGTTTTAGGGGGATAAATAGTGATGGAAGGAGGCTTGACTTGGGGTGCTGAACACACAACAGTGTACAGATGGTGTGTTGTGGAATTGTGCATCTGAAGCCTGTATAATTTTGTTAACCAGTGTCAGCCCAATAAATTCAATAAAAAGAAAGAGAAAAAAACGAAAACCAGACAACTATAGATCTATAGCATGTCTCAATTTTTCTAAGTCTCATTGTAGTGGTAATGTAGGCTTCGCCCATGATAACCCAGTTAGGTAGTCATGCTACTTAATATTACAAAGATACAATTTATTAAAGGTATTATTTCAAATGTTATTTTGAAGAAAACAAGTTACCAATTGTACACATGCACACAGAGTTATCGCACACACATTTATCCTTGTAAGTTTCTCTTTTTAAAACCAGAGTGCTTAAAATCAACATGATTAACAAAGCACTTTTCTGCAAGACATGTTGTCTTTAAGGATGTGAGGTGATGTTTGATATAGATATTGGATACAAGTGTAGATATAAATATATAGTTATTGAATGTGGAATTCTAAACCAGATCCTAGAACTACACTAAATAATGTTTGAAAAAATGTTAATTTTTTAAATCTTAGTTCACCCATTGGAGAAGTTAGCATTAAAGATTCCATTCTCCTATACACATTTATTAAACTATAAAGTCAATAACTATATGAATATAAATGTTACATCTCTTTATTACTATTAGTTATTTTAAGAATACAGGTGATTTACATAAATCCTATAATATTTACTTAAAGCCAAATCTATATAAATTGGAAATACTTTGTAAATTTATAAAAATTAAATGATTAAATGAGCTTTTATATAGTTTGCATATACTTACAAAATTGACAACTTGAGAAATGAATAAAATGTATGTCTTTCAGACAGAATGGCAACTCCCCACCCCAAAGATGTCCATGTCCTAATCCCTGTAAACTATGAATTTCTTAAATTACTGTCAAAGAGGGATTAAGGTGGCACATGGAAATTAAGGTTATGAATCAGCTGACTGTAATAGGAAGACTATTTTGGATTATCCACAAGGGGCCAAATGCTGACCACAAGGATCCTTCAAAGTGGGAGAGGGAAACAGAAGTGGCCCAAGTAATGCTGTATAAGAAGAAGATGGAGAAAGGGAACAAGGAGCTGAGCACTTTGGGCAGCCTCTAGAAGCTGGGAAGGCGAGGAAATGTATTCTATAGACAAGAAAGAAACACAACACTGCTGATGCCTTAAATTAGTCCTGTGAGATTCTTGTTGGATTTCTAAACTATAGAAATTTAAGATAGTAATTTTTTCTTTGTTAAGGCACTAAATTTGTGGTAATTTGTTATACCAGCATTGGAAAACATACAATATGCTTCATAAAATATGCCTGGTCTGCAATTTTTATATTTGTCTATGTCATGAAGCTCTCCATAAATGATATTATACATTCTCTGCATGGATGGTGTAGCATTTAGATGAGCCTCATAGTCGTTTTTTTTTTGTGTTTTTTTTTTTTCATACTTAAATTAACATTTTATATCAGCTTCCTCATTTTTAATGGTTGAAAAACTAGCTCTATCAAATTGATCTCCAAATATTCTCCTGTTAAAATTAAATAATAATGTTCATTGATCATTTCATCATGAGAGTTAAATTATTCCCTTTGACCCTTTAGATACTTGAAAACTAGGTTTTTCAGAAAAGCCTAAAGATCTTATGTTAGTTCCAGAGAGCTACACTTTTAATATCTGAAATGTTTATAAGTGTTAGAGTTATTGGTTTAATGTTAATTGATATCTCAACAACAGAGGAACATTTTTTCAGACATAAAAAATGAAATTGAATAATGTTTTAGGATCTTAATTCACTAGAGAAATATATCTCATTGAAACATTTCAAATGTTTGGTCCTAACTTTACTGCTACCTGGCACTTGGGTAACAGTGTTTGCCCTTGCTGATTTTTTTTAACCACAATGATAATTGAACTTCTTTCTGATTATTTCAATATGTATTCATAAAAGAATTGAGTGATTGGGTCTAAATAATGTGTCATTATGTGATAAAACTACAAAAATTCTAAAGAGACATTTTCTTATCTGCTTGTGCCATTATAATCTTGAAATTTGCATGATAAAGAAAATTATAATTAAATGAAAAATGTATCACCATTTTGCATGATGATTGCAGTAAGAAAACAATCAGGGGGAAACAAATCTGACAAAAACAGAACATCAAGAATAAGGAGACAAAAAGGGTGGGGAGATAATCATATATTCACAAATAGATAAAATAAGAAAAGCAAATGAGCAGATGGAAAAAAAAAAAGTCCGGCAAACAAACCCCAGAGATGTGCTGTACCTCCATGGAGACAAAGAGACAAATTATCATAACTTTTCTCTTAGATCTAAATGAAGGCACGATTTAATCTGTGAAGTTGTTTTTCTCTCAGACAACTTTAGGAAAAACTTTTCCCCTCCTTTTTAAATCTATCCTGGGGAATAAAAAGATCTGAATTACTTAGTATTTTTCCAACATTAAACTTAGAAAAACTTATTCTTCACTTAAATGGTTATGAATATGGTTTTAGATTTAGTCTTTCGAGAGAGCAAAGCAAGAACAATCCATCATATTTCGAATTGATTAGAAATGATAAATACAACAATTCTAATCTTGCAAAAATAAATTTCAATGTAAAATTCCAAACTGCTTTTTCAAATGCCAATGATGCTACTTTGTAAATAACAATTCATCTGTGGGACCAAGGGTTTACATTCTGTGCAGAGAATTATTATGCCCTTTACTCTGTTCACAGTCATGGAAATAGCTGGGCACATAACCTCTTTCTGTCCTTGAAGATACAGGTTATCAAGCTCTGCCAACTCTACTTTTGTATCCATGTAGTCACCCTCTTCCTTAGTCATCCTCAACTCTTCTTGCTTGAATTATTTTAATAAATCCCCAGTGGTCTGTCGTCTCTATTTTACTCCTGTGCAATCAGATTTTCACACTTATATTAGAATAATCTTTCAAACAGACAAATTTGAATGCTTACCTTCCCTTTTGGAGTTTAACGATGGCTCCCATTCAGCTTCTAGGCCAAACCCAGTGGCTTAGCCATGTAGAATCCTACGTCAAGCAGCACCTTCCTATATCCCCCTTTACCCTACACTCCAGTGTTCCTCCAGCTCCATCTTTCACATGCTCTTCATTCTGCAGCTTGTGTTGCCCATTTTGTCTGACTTTCTCTTTCATTTCTTAAATCTGAGTTGAAGCATCATCGTCTTCGTGAATATTTCTCCATACCCATTCTTGCCTCCAGGCAGCGTGTTCGTGCTAATCTGTGAATGCACTTAGATTTCAAGGCAGAGCTGAACGTGTAGGGCCTTGGTCGCCAAGTGTCACGATTGTGTGATTTTACAAATTATACTACACACATTTGGTGGGACCCAGGGAGCCTGTACCCTCACCTTTTTTGTAAACTACCTGTCGAGCTGAGCCATTGCAGCAGGCACCTGTTTAACGCAGGGTCTTGCTCCAGATTCCCTACAGTTCATTGGATGGCTTATCCATGATGGACCAATGGGCTGATAAAAGTCCCCATCCCCTAAATTAGAATTGTGACTAATTGTGCCTTTAATTTCCTCACCTATAGAATGGGGGTACTAATAATGATGTATAAGTTGCATGGTGAGGATTAGTACATGGCCCCTGATTTACCCTATCTGTCCACATGTGGTTTCATCAGATAAAAAGAGCATTTCTAAGGCCTTTACAAATTGTTAAGTAATATGTTAGTAGCTATTATTTTCTGATGTTATATATTATTTCTGATGCAAAATCGTGTGAATTCCTGTCACTAAAGTGTACAGTGTTGTAGGTTACTGATCAAGAGAGCCATCAGACGATACTGGTGCACATCCTCATGATGTAGATTGTAAAACTTCCATGCATGCTCAAGTTAAATTACATATATATATATATATATATATATATATATATATATATATATATATATATATGTATGTGTGTGTGTACATCTATATCTATATCTATCTATCTACCTATCTAATCTATCTATCATCTATCTATCTATCTATCATCTATCTATATCTATCTATATCATCTGTCTATCTATCATCATCATCATCTATCTATCACTTGAAGTTGGATTTTTTTATTTTGTTTTGGATAAGAAGCAACTGTAATTTTCCCCACATTCCCAGATGCCTTAAGATAGGAATTTATTCTCTCTTGTTCCAGATGGATCCTTTGTGGGGAAAGTTTAAAATAATTATCTAAATACTATGAAATGAACAAATAACACACCAGTTGAAAAATTGCTTTAATTCCTCAATTCTTTGATTCATAGATTAGAAAAAAAAAAAGGAGACTTCTGAAAGCTTACATCATGAAAAAGAAAGTCAATTTTCTATACCACACTTATCTTGTTCACTTTCTTATAATTTATATTCCAAGAGCCTGCAAGATTTTATTTATTCTCATCTTCAAGGGCGTAGAGTTAGCAGTCTCCAAGATGCAGAAGTGGGTGAAACTAGGACAGAGGAAATAAATCACAGTTCAAGGTCTAGGAAGACCCTGGCTCTGTGTCTTCAGAAGGGGAGGAAGTTTCATAAAACATCAGGCTGAAAGGCATAGGCAAATATTAGGTATCTGATATGAAATGTTTATGCTGCTTTGATATTTGAATTATATATAGCTTTCAGAGCCTCAGTATGAAATGTGACATTTTTACTAGAAGGGGCTACTATGATGTAAGGTAACGATACAGAAATCCCATGAGACATATGCCATTTCATATTTGGAATAAAATAGAGAAAAGGCAATAGGCAGCAGCTACATCAGAAATAGATATTGTTTGAGAAATAGTATAAAAGTATTTTTCACTTTTACCTTATTTATTTTTAAATAAGCACATTGTTTAGAACTTGAAAGCTATTTGATGAAAAGCCTTCCTGCCATGTGTGTGCCCTAGTAGCTCATGCCTGTCTGAAGAAACAGCAGTGCATGGTTTATCTACTCTTTTGTATATATTTTATGCTTTTAAAAATATATGTATATCTTTATTGATTTCAGAGAGAGGAAGGGAGAGGGAGAGAGAGAGATAGGAACATCAATGATGAGAGAGTCATTGATCGGCTGCCTCCTGCACGCCCCCACCGGGGACAGAGCCTGAAACCCGGGCATGTGCCCTGACCGGGAATCGAACCAAGATCTCCTGGATCTTAGATCGATGCTCAACCACTGAGGCATGCTCAGCCAGGCTATTTTATGCTTTTATAAGCAAATTGGCTTCTGTTATTTTTATCTAGCCTATTTTACACAAAAGTATCATTTCATAATACTGTTCTGTTTCCTGTTTTCTTCACTCTGCAAAAATCAGTCCATAATATAACAGAGTGTTCCCTCCCTTTTTAAAGGCTGTAGCATATTCCAGATCAGAAATGGACAGTAATTTTATTTACCTAGTAAATCAAATGCCTGCATTTTTTCTCTCCAACCTTTATTTTTTTTTAATTTAAAGAAATTATTAATTTTTTTAAGGTTGACATTGGTAATACAATTACATAGGTTTCAGGTGTACAGTTCTATAATCTGTATATTAGTGTGTGCTTACTACCCAAAGCCAAGTTTTCTTTCATCACCATATGTTTGACTCCTTTTACCCTTTACAACCTTCTCCCCACCCCAACTTCCCTCTGGTAACCACCCTACTGTTGTCTGTGACTATGAGGTTTGTTTGTTTTTCTGATTCGTTCATTTGTTTTCAGTTTTATACCCCAGATATGAGTGAAATCATATGATTCTTGATTTTTTTCATCTGACTTATTTCACTTAGCATAATATCCTCAAAGTCTATCCATGTTGTGGCAAATGGCAGTATTTCATCTTTTCTTACGGCTGAGTGGGATTCCATTGCATACATGTGTCACATCTTCTTTATCCAGTCCTCTATCGCAGAACACTGGTTATTTTCATGTTTTGGCCACCATGAATAATGCTGCAATGAACATAGGGGTGCATATATCTTTACACATAAATGTTTTCACATTTTTTTCAGGTAGATACCTAGAATAGGGGTTGCTGGGTCATATGGTAACTATATTCTAAATTTTCTGAGGAATCTCTGTTTCACCCTGAATGTGTCCAATCTTGTCTGATCTTGGAAGCTAAGCCAGGTCAGGCCTAGTTTGTACTTGAATTGGAGGTCTCTAACATTTCAACTTACTTTTCCTCAAAAGAGAAAGAGTAATAATTTGCTAATTTGTTAATTACCTCAAGAAGGCTGGTTCTATATTGAATGCATATTGAGATCATTTGTTATCCAAGGACTAAGGTTTGAGGAGGAGAGAGGATGCCAGGCTTCCTCCTCTGAACTTGTTACATTAGGAATAGTGCTGCTTCCATATACCGATCCTCTTATTTAACCTTCCATCTATTTACAAAGTAATTAAGCTCATTGAGGTGGTTGATTGAAGCTCCCCCACACTCAAATAAATTCTCCCATGAATTACTACATCTTGGCTTTGCTTTCTACAGAAGATATAGTAATACAGTTTCAACAGGCTGTGCTGTTTTTCTGGAAAATGTGTAATTGATTTCATTTTGAGGTGCAGAAAGTTGCTGAAACATAATTATCTCAAAACAAATATCTATTTCTCTTATGTTCTGAATCAAATCCCAGTTCACAACTTTCAGAAAAAATCAAAGATTATATCAATCACCTATATAAATGGAAACCTCCAGTTAAACTTGTTCAAATAGGCTTTCAGAGAGATCATTTCTCCTTGATTATTATGAGAGTCTCCTTAAGCAAGTGTCCCTATTATCAGTACAGCGTTTTATTTTATAAGGAAAATAAAAGCTATATGTAAATTATGAGTATAGAGCTTCAATAATAATTATAGCTAACATTTATCGTTTGCTATATGCCACACTATGCGTTATTTTTTGTAACAGGATAACCATAGGAAGTGCTATTATCATTTCCATTTTATAGATAAATCTCCTCAGAATCACACAATTAGTAAGTATCAATAGCAGATTCCAGGCTTGGATAAAGAATTGTCAATTGCAGGATCTTTGCTTTTGACCCCAAGATATCACATTTTCTCTAATTTATATAAGTGGTTCCTTTACTAATATTCTAATTTGGCTAATCAAAATTATTCTTAATACAAGGTGCAACTAATTATACTATTGCTTTTATGTTATTTCAAACATTTCCTATTATGTGGTATAGGAATTAATTTAAACAAATATTAGCAGTGTAAGACAATTTGCTGGATTTTCAGAAGGGGGTATGAAGATCATTGTCATGGCTAATAACTGTAAGAGCTCATTATTGACCTGCTATCAGATCTTCTTCCCAGGTGTGCACTCCAATAATCTATCAGTACAATCTATCTCCTATTACTGACACCTTCTTTTCATACTAGGATTATAGAAATTAACAATCATGGAATTTGGGGGTGTTTCTTTTATATATTTGTGAAGAATATTATAAAAGCCAGAATAATAACTAACTGGGAGTAATTTTTAAAAATACGTCATAAAGAACTTAGATGCATATATGCATGACCTATGGACACAGACAATAGTGTAGAGAAGGCCTGGGGGGCAGGGGTGGATGTTGGGTGGAGGGGATTAATGGGGGTAAAAAGAGGGACATCTGTAATACTTTCAATAATAAATATAAATTAAAAAATAAAAAATAAAAATATGTCATAATAGGAAAAAAGATGCAGTGGGGAAACAAAGATAGAGTCCCGAAGAAGTGTCAGGTTAGGAAATAATAAGCCTGGATCCAAGCCCTTCACTAGCCTGCACAGTGCCATAAGTTGAATTAGACACACTCTCTCATTCCCATCCCTCTCTCCACCTCCTGCTACGACTGTCACTTGAAGCCCTACAAGTACATCGTCAGTGGATGGTGCTCTTGTGCCCCTTTCCTCAGATGATGCAGAACTGAGCCTTGGTGCACAGCTCGGTTAATATCCAAGCTCATTGTGTGTTGCACAATATATGCAACCGAACACGCTGGCCTGATCTGAATCAAGTTCCCGCTCACTACTTACAAGCTGCACCATCTAGGTCGAAGCAATGAGTATCTCTTGGCCTCATTTTACTCAGGTGTAAAATAAGTAGTTGGATTCTTTGGTTCCCAAGGCTCCTTCTAGCTTAACTTCCGTGAGTCACAGAGCATTTCGAAGCACAGATGAGTTACATGGGTGTTGACAATATGTCTGCAATCAGCCTGAACACCGTCAAGAAGCAAAGAGGAAGAAAAACATATATATGTTGGAAGGATATAAACTAAATGTAAACAGGGATTTTTCCTTGTGTGGTGAACTTACAGAACACTACAGATTATGTGTATATATACAGAGTAAGTCCATAATAGAATTATAAGCATTTTTATTGGGTTTTCTTAATATTCTGAATTGGTAATTTAATACATTTCACAATCAGAAATGAAATGATAAATATAATGAAAGAGGTAAGAAAAGATTGGAAATGAAGTTAATACCATAAGGGATACTGAGCTTTGTCTTTAAAGAAAAAAAATGGATTTGGGGGTAAATAAATAAAGGTACATTTCAGAAAATAAAAACCTGGGCTGAGATAAAATGTAAATAGGTGTTAAGGAGAGTCATGAAGTACAATGTACAACACACTGTAGAATGAGAGGTGTTCAGTATGGGAGGGAGCCAAGGCTGAGACTGGGTTAGGACTTGGAGTATATCTTTGAAAAATAGGTATGGAGAGTGTGACAGGAGGTTTCCCAAAGAGCTTTCTCAGAAAGAGTTAACTATGCAGTCCTTCCTTCTGGCTCATGCCCAGCTGCTAAGGTTTAGTTTTATCTCCCCCAGGGATTGTGACGTATTTGAGAAGACAGCAGGGAGAGCCAAAAGGCACTTCTTAAAGTAAGTCACACTGAGCGTGAGTAACTTTGACACCTTTCTGAGACATTTTGAAAGAGGAACATTGGAAGAGGCAACCTATTAATCAAGGGACAGTTCCACGTGGTGTGGGATTTCCCCTCCGCTGGTGTTGATGGTGAGACCAATAATACACTTATAGAAATATCTTAGGCAAAGTCTCTCATCGCACCATCCAGCTGACCACCCGTCATGCTCACGTTAAAAAGTGACCTGATAACCTTTATGGACCATTAGCAAATGATTCGTGTTTCTGCAAAGTGGGTATTAAAGAATTTAACCTTATTAATTAGTACAAGTTAACTTTGTTAGAAATCCAGTGATGATATTGTTATTTTAATGTTTCATCTCGGTATAGAAATTCTAGGCAGCTGTCAACAAGGAGGCTTACACGGCTTTAGGAGACACTGAGCTCTGTGCTTTGTGTTTTGAAAATGTTCACATTCATTAGGGTGGCCTCACAGTCTCTAGTAATTTAAATCCTGCACATTCTATTTATGTGTCAAACTCCTACTGTTTTAGAAGAGTCTCAAGCACAGTTGTGACAGGTGGCTGTGTAAATTCAAACAAGCTGTGGTGTTTTCAGGTCAAACAATGAAGACTTAACTTTCTTAGAGATTCCTTTGATGCAGATGTTGCTTTTTTTTTTATTGCCTAAGCTTTACCTATGGAAATTATTTTTGTTAATTTTCTGCAAATATACCTTGAGGCCATAGCAATAGGGAAGTTAAATCTTTACTTTTCACTTTCAAAACTGATAGCCTGTAAAGTAGCCAGGCCTTTTTTTTTTTTTTTTTTTCTCTCTTGAAGTGACATTCAGGCAAATCTTCTATAGCATGGGGTCAGGAGCCTGAGAGAGTAAACAGGGATGGCACAGGATGGCCAGTACTTCCCTAGTCAGCCTGATTTTGAAGGAGGGGTATGTGGAGCAGTTAGAATTTACACCAGAATCAACTGCAATGTCCCTTACATATTTAGTAATAATTGTATTTGAAAAATTATTTTTGAGAACATCTATATTAAAAAAAAGACAAATAGAGTTTAACAATGTTTGTTAATCAGCAGAAATGGTAGAAGGAAATATTTTATTTCATTGTAGGCAGCTTATTTGCTAAAGGGGCAAACGGCAATTTTTCCTATAAGTGGATTCTAAAAAGTAGGGGTAGAGTTCATTTGAGGCCCTTAAGAATTAGGGTGACCCACTGTAAGTGCACAATATAAAAATGCTAATTATAATAGATGGTGGATATATTTATTAGCTTGGTTGCAGTATCATTTCAAAATGTATACATATATCAAAATATCATGTTGTACACCTTAAATATATACAATTCTGTCAGTCATACCTCAATAAGACTTGAATAAAAAAATAAACAAATTTAAATAAAATTTTAAAATAACATAAAATAAAAGACTTAGGGTAACCAGCTCATCTGGCTTTCCCAAGACATCCCCAGTTTTAGCACTGGCAGCCCCACACCAGGAAGCCCTGACTCCGAGGCAAGCTGGGAAGGCTGATCACCCATCCTTTTTTTCCTTTCCCCTCTCTGCTTTTACCTCTCTTTCTAAAGTTCTTAACACTTTATCCAATGCAAATTCCACTTTAACCAATCACTAAGTAAGTACTTGATTGAACTGGGTTTGTTTTTAAACACCTACATTCAACATGTAAAGTATACACCTACATGTTGAGAGTGTTGAGTATACTGTGGTACCCATTTGCTAAGACCCTTTGAAACATCAGTTCAAAGAGATGTTCGCCTTTCTCAACTATAATATGGAAGCTATTTTTCATCCTGAGAAGCTCAAACTTAAATCTGCAAATGAATGACTTAGAGCATAAACTAATGAATCTGCGAGAAGATAGCTACCAAATTGCTAGATGTCAGGCTAGAAAGCTACTTAACAAGAAACTGCTGAGAGTCCTTGCTGAGTCAGAACTTTAAAAAATGAAAGAGCCTGAAAACAACCTTTCTGAACCTGTAACAGCAAAGTCTTATTTCCAGAATATATGTGTGCTGTTCGTTTCATTGTGAGTTTGAAGAAATCTCTCTCTGTCAGTAGACTAGGCTGTATAAGGGATATGCAACCTTCCTAAATCCTACCTCCAGGTTGAAGTTGACAAGAAAATCTGTGGGAAAGTTTCCTTTTTATCTGGGGAGCTGCAGCAATTCAAGAGAATATAATAGTTTTCAGTATGAATTTATAGCACAGCAGCCGTCAGAGATAGATAACTTAGTAGGGGTCCAGTAAGTTCAGTTATTCTGAATTTCTAGGGTGTTAGAAAACTATGAGCAAGACAAGCACAGATGTTGTTTCTTAGGTGACTTATGCTGACAGAATTTGCTTTCTTATTACCATTGTTGAATCAGAAAAAGGGCTCTTACGGCAGAGTGGGAAAAATATCAAAATAGCTCCAGAGTCAATAAACTTGAAAGCTTTCATTTTAGACTTGGCTGTTATGGTGCATAAAGAAGCATAATTTCTTTGAAGATTAATATTCCATATTTGCCATATTAATACCACAGGGAGATGCTTTTGCATATGTAAAGCAAATGTTTCCATGAAAACAAATCTAGGAGACTAAAGTAAACTTCTCTTCATATTGTTTGAAGTAAAAAAAAAAAAAAATACAAAAACCACAAATCAACAAAAGTAAATACTGCATTTATTCAGGGCTGCTTTCCTTTGCTACAGAAGACATTTGATTTGAACTGTTGAGCTCTAAACTGAGCAAACTATTTTAAGCAGATAATTGCCAAGACTATGAGAAACATACCCCCTTCCCCCACAAAGTGAACACATTTAGTGATTTTAATTGTGCAAAAAGACTAAAAGCAGACCTGTTTTGCTTACTTAGATCCTTACCTCCTCCTCCTTTAAAATTTTTTCTACAAACTCAGATCTCAAAAGAACTGTTCTAATAGTTGCTGGGATGGAATTGCTCCGCTGGGCAAGGTCACAGATTTCATTTGTAGAAAATGGTTAGGTTGAGTCTATATTTACCCTGGAATATATTCCAGAGGGTATTTCCCCTTGCTTCCTCCTCAATTATAGTTTGTTTTCTATAATATTGTACTGATTCTTAGAAGCAGGCTACAGAAAAATTAATATTAATTAAATGCCTCATGCTAGTTAACCAATCTTTTACTGGAAAAAACAATATACAATCTTTAAAGGGAATAACAAGACTGAATTTTTGTTGTTATTAGAATTGGTTGAAGGGAATTAAAAACCAGGGAGAAGCCTAGCTGGCCTGGCTCAGCAGTTGAGCATCGGACCTAGGATCCAGGAGATCAAGGTTCAATTCCCGGTCAGGGCACATGCCTGGGTTGTGGGTTCGATCCTCAGTTAGGGGGGTGGGGTGGTGATGGTGCAGGAGGCAGCCGATCAGTGACTCTCATCATGGATGTTTCTATCTCTCTCCCTCTCCCTTCCTCTCTCTAAAATCAATAAAAATAAATAATTTAAAAAACAAACACACAAACAAAAACCACAAAGATCAGGGAGAAGTTGTATGATTTTTTTAGGTAAATTCTTGTCCTTGTAATTACGGAACTAATATTTCTTGTATTTCTAGTATGCACTAATCTAGTTCTTGTAAGAAATATCATTTCTTATGCCCTGGCTGATACACTCAGCGGTTAGTGTCAGTCTGTGCACCAAAGGGTTTGATTTCTGATCAAGGACATGTACCTGGGTTGCAGGTTCCATCCTGGCCCCAGTCAGGGCACTTGTGGGAGGCAGCCAATCGATGTGTCTCTCTCACATGGGTCTCTCTCTCTCTTTCTCTCTCTCTCTCTTTTTCTCTCTCTCTCCTCCTTCCATCCCTTCCACTCTCTCTGAAAAATCAATGGAAAAAATATCCTCAGGTGAGATTAACACACAGAAAAAGAAATATAATCTCTTACAGTTTGAAATTGTGAGGGGGTGATTCTGAGGACTGAATCAAAAGTCCACTGCATAGCATTTTATCTTAGCAATGGTTAAAGATGTAGAAAAGTTATAAGGGCAAGAGAAATGACTTATAACCATAAGCATGGAAGATATCTAGAGGAATGTGGAGAATTCAGATTTGAGAGAAAAATGAAAAGGAGCTCTCAGGTTGTTCTAAACAAACATACATAAGAATGTTTTTTTAATGTTTTAAATTTTTAATTTTTGTTCAAATACATAAGAATGTTGCAGCCACTCTGTTCTCTCTCTTCTTGAGTAGTCTCATGGTCAATGATATATTTTTTAAATGACATGACTAAGTCATTGGCCTCCATCTGTCAAAGATGTTATAGACAGTGAGCTCAGTTATAATATGTTTTACGGCATCTTATGACAACAAATTGAGATGACAACGAAATTGATTCTATTGACAGCAAAAGGATAGTGTGAGTTGAGGATACACAGGTATTGAGAAATTCAGTGACTGCGGTATATAAAAAATAAGCACCAAATTTCCCTAGAAATATCAGTATTCTGTGCATAATTGTCAAAAAAGCATATGTAAATATATACAGTTAAATAATTATTTTACAGATTTGAATATACCTAGACATTGTAATTCCATTTTCTATAAGATTTTTTAGTTCTATTTTTTTTTTTTTCCTGAATAAAAGCATTTTAAAAATTGACCATTTTTACTCCTTTTCAAAAATTTCTGGGTGAAAAACAGTGAAGGGATTAGCCAAATACATTTATGTATAACCCATAGAGGGACAACAGTGTGGCGATGGCCAGAGGGAAGGGGTGGTGTGGGCAGTGGTGGGTGGGCAAAGGGTAGGGGGAATGGGGACATCTCTAACAGTATAAAAAATAAAAATAAAGTTAAAAAATTCTGTAAAGAAATTTCAAAGAAATTGGGGCTTTTTTAGAAAAACATGGCTTAAATGACTTGAGGATATAGAAAACCCAAAGTAAGAAAGCTGTGAAATTGTTCAGAATTGCATTTAGTGCCGAAAATTCCATAAACATATTCATTCAAATCTTCCAGAATCAGACATCTTTCTGTCATTTAGAATATTCTGGTAGTAAAAAAAAAAAAAAAAAAAAAATTGTCTTTGTCAAATTGCCCTTTGAACAAAATCTAACACATATGAGGTTAATAATGTAAGAAATTGCTAGGTACAAATATCACATGAGAGAAGATATAAAAATTCAGAGCAAAACAGTAGTCAAATGTAAGCATTTATGAAAATCCTGTTAAACACAGAAAGCAGTGTTGATCCTTGGGTTTGATTACCATCTGTAGTCTCTCTCCACAAGGTCTCCACTGTGATACAGAGAAAGAATAATGATTCTGTAATATTTTATCTTATCTGAGGCTTTGGTTTCAAACCTCACTTCAGGCCATGGGTCATGAAAAACATCTCTGAAACCCTCTTTTCCTAGGCTAATTTCTCTTAGTTATCTTCAAACCAAAGTCACTAAAGATATGCTGCGTTACACGTCATCTACTTTCTCCATCATCAAGGAAATGCCCACCCTGGGACATGAAATCAACATCACAATCAAAATAAAGGCTTATTCATAGCAGCTATAACATTTCATATTTCCACCAGCAGTGCAAAAGGTTCTAATTTCCTTGCATCTTTGACATTTACACTTCTTTACTGTTTGTTTGTTTTTTTATAATCCCATTCTAAAAAGTGAGAGGTGATATCTCATTGTGATTTTGATTTACATTTTCATGATAATTAGTGATGTGCATCTTTTCATGTGCCTGTCCGCCATTTGTATATCTTCTTTGGAGAAATGTCTATTCAAGTTTTTTGCCCACTTTTTAATAGGGTTAGTTGGTTTTCTGCTATTGAGTTGGTGGAGTGCCTTATTGAAAACTTAAATAAATAAACTACTATTTGGAAAGAGAAGATTTGGAAACAATCAGTTGTCTATCACAGATATCAAATCCTGCTTGACAGAAGCCTCCTTGCCCCAGAGGGAGTAATTTCCAAGGTTAATCCTGCCTTGCCAACCTTGATTCTTTTTAAAAGAAGGAACTCCCTTCTCCACAGTCCTTCATGGATCCTACTTAGATCTTCAAAGGTTCTCTCTTACTTATTATGCCCTGTAGCCACTCTTTCAGTAGGCATTGGAGAATATGGAAGCTTGATGACCTGAGAGTTGTTTTGGAGTTGGAACAATTATGGACTATGAATAACTGTGGTTAGGCTTGTAAGTTATTTAATAACACAATTTCCTCCAAAATTTAGTAGTCTCTGGTTTACTTTGCTTCCAATCAGTTCTATGTGAAATAACCATTCACAAAGATCTCTTCAGGTTATAGTTCCTAAGCTTGCTGATATTTTTCTTTTTATATTGGATGGTTTCTGCACTTTGTCACCCATTCCTCTCTGCCCTATCATGAGGACTCCCTTGAGGAATCTTTAACCATGAATTCATGTGGGAAGTCAAGATGTTTAATCTGATTTTTGCTTCTAGTCTGCTTTTGGGCAGTAATATTATTTCCTGCTGTGTCCATTCAGAAGAAGTTGGAATTCCAACCCAATAAGGCCTCAAATTTCTAGATATTCATTCAATTTATATTTCAGGCCTCTGGCAGGCAGAGCTTCCCTTAAGCAGAGCTTGTTTTCTTTCCATCTCCACTTGCAAACTGTCCAATTTTTAGCTGAATATCTCTTTCACTGTCTATAACTAAAAGTAACAAGGAGCAGCTATCACTAACTAAAATTTTATGTCTTCTCAATGAATTCCTGTATGACTACAATCTTGGTAAGTAATGAGTCTGTCTGACTTTCAGGTTATTATAGCTAGTGTTAGGTTTGGGCTAAAATGTAATGAAAATATTCCAACATACAGTGTCTTAAATAAAAGACAAGTTTGGTTTTTCCCCTCCTCATGTTATTAATTACAAATGAATGGTCTAGGGCAACAGATTTTAAGGAAACAAGTCAGAAATTGCACTCATCACTTCTACTCACTCTCTTTAGCATTAATTTAATCACATTGCCATAGTAAGTTGTAAAGCTAGGCAGCCTGTATCCAGCTAACGTTTTGGGTTTTCTATTGAAAAAGAAAAATCAGGAGAAGAGGAGAATGGATAATAGGAGGTGGTTGGGAGTTTCCATGATATTCTGGTAAAAAACACACAAATGTAAACATTTTTAAAACAATTTAACCAAATCACTTTAAATTAACCTGGAATAATAAACATGAGAGAGTAATTATTGAATTCCTACAAACAAAGAGTAATAGAGTTGGAAGGATATTGGAAAAATAAATTTTCCTAAAAGAGATTTCAATCTATGAAATAAAAGAAAATGTTTCTAAATTAGGAATAGATGAATAGCCTAAAGGATATAATGCAGAGATTTATTTATATAGCATGATTTATAAAAACACAACATACAATAAAGATATTTCAAGTAGTTGAGTCATTGTTAAAAAGTATTTATTAAAAATTATGCATATAAAATAAAACTATAAAAATTCTAGAGGAATATAGATGTGAATATTTGTAAAATAATGGAGAAAGAAGAAATTTTCTAAGGGTGATCACAAAGCATAAAGAGTAAAAGAAACTATAAAGACTAATATTGATGTAAATGATTGATATTTGTTGCAAGTAAAAAATGACCATAAACCTTACTAAAATGCAAACAGAAACCTGGAAAATTAATATAATTTATATAATATATAAAGGATTTATATATTTAAAGAGTGAGCAGTTATTGCAAATGAATGAGAAAAAGATCAATACTCTTATAGAATAATGGGCCAGGACAAAAGCCACAAAAGTATAGATGGACTGTACTAGAAACTTAAGAAAAAACATCAAACCTTGCTAGTTATCAAAGAAACAATTAATGACACACTTTTTAATTATCAGGAAGTAACTAATTAAAAGATCTAATGTTGACAAACTTATGGTGAAATGGAAACATTCATGCAATGCTAAAGGAAGTTTATTTTTATTAATTTAGAATAACAGTAATATATATCAAAATCCTCAAAATATTAATATATTTTTAATGATAATTTATAACCCTTGGGGAGTTAAACAAATAAGTAATATTGTGCAAATTTATAAAAATGTGTCTATAAAAATGTTCATCAAAATTCTTTTAGCAAGAGCAAACACTGCAACTTTTTTTTCTTTTTCTTTTTAAATATATCTTTATTGATTTCAGAGAGAGGAAAGGAGAGAGAGAGAGAGAGAGAGATAGAAACATCAATGATGAGAGAGTCATTGATCGTGCCCGCAACCCGGGCATGTGCCCTGACCTGCAATCAAACCCTGATCACCTGGATCCTAGGTCAATGCTCAACCGCTGAGCCACGCCAGGCCGGGCAGCAACTTCTTAATAGTCCCTCAAAGAGGCTACATATGTGATACATGAACACAATAAAATCCTGGGTAACATTAAAATTTGTGCTATACATATACACTTGTTTACATAGAATTATACTACTGATTTTTAAGTGAAAAAAAGTATAAGATTATATATAATTACATATATATGCATGTGCATATACATGTAGAAAGCATATATATTTATATTTTTTCTCCAGGATGATAAATATTTGAAGAAGTTTATGGATTAGGAAAAGTAATTAGATTAATTGAATTAACTAGCTGAAACCAGGAAAAAAGTACTATGAATAAATTATCTGCTGAATACAATTAGCTATTTAATTAGAAATTATTAAAAAGGGTATATTTTTGCTGCAGCTGAGTGTTTTATTGAGGTTGTACTTAATTGTATTATACTGGTTAAATTGATATCTGAATAAAATTTAATCATGAAACATGAAAAATAACATTACTAATTTGTACCTAGTTATAATATATTCATAAATGTTTTAAACTTTCATTCTGAAAGAAATATCTTAACATTTAGAAATCATGTATATGTATATACACATACATATACATATATATATATATAAACAAATATTGAATGACTATATTTTTAATTATAAGTCAAGACAACATCAGTTACCCCTCTGCAGTTTGGCTAAAATATTAACCCATGTCATTATATTCTGTAACACTCATCTTCAATTTGAAATGTGTAGGGTAAGTCACTAGTTAAATGAAAGCTTGATAACCTAATGTAACAAGCTTGAACATTTCTTTTATGTGGCAATTGGCTCATAAATGTCTGCCTGGGCAGATGGTATTGGTTTTAAAAGAAAAACATAGTTTGCCTGAAGAATTTCAGAAAAATCTGGGCATCATTTCTGACTCTGGTAAAGGAGAAAGGTGTCATTTCCTTGACAGCGCCAGCGGTTTCCCTGTTACTGTGTGCATGACAGATGCCATGAACAGATTGATGTGTAAAGAAAGGCTAGGTACAAGAAAATCATACATTAAAACTCATCAGCTAGAGGTAGACATGCTCTGCTGGGAGCCACTCAGAAGCATTTTTTTGATCTATAGAGAATGCATAGAATTCTTAATATATGTGCTTTTTAATGTAGTGGGTCTAGATTCACATATTTGGTGTTTGCCTGAGTGGGAAGAAAAACACCGTAGCTTGACAACAGGTAGCCTTCCAGGAATATGTAGCAGAAATGAATCAGTTTTAAATATGACTTGCAGTATAAAATACACTTTATTATTTCATTTAGTTATCCTCTTGGCTTGGGTCTTTGGAACTAAAGCTTAATAATGGAACTATCCATTACTGTCGAAAACAAATAAACAAACAAAAAACAAATATTGCCGAACACATAACATTATGAAGAAAAATTGGAAGGCCATAGTTTTGTATTTTGTATTTTCATCAACTTTTATTTTTATCAATTTTTTCAAGAATGTGAAATCAGGAAGATCTTATCCATTTATGAAAATAAAATACTTTTTTTTGTTAAGGTGGTTTTTTCATTGACCCAGGGTATTTTATAGAATATTTTCCTTTCTGGAGAAAAGACTAGAGAAATGAATGCAAACTAACTCAGAGAATAGTTTGACACATTTACAGATTTATAGATTTCTGGTATCTTCACTATTCTCGAATGAGCATTTTCACTCACAACATGAACCAAGTTCCTCAATACTAATAGTGTTACACTGATGCCAACCACGATGAGCACTATTTAAAAACCCAGCACCCCACTTACAGTCAATTTAGCACTGCACAGGAGAGGTAATCACAGGAGCTGGGCCAGCAAAGGACTGAGACTACAGCCCTGAAAGCCACAAAGAACTGATGGAAATTCCAGGCTGTGTTTACCACACACAACACCAAGGTTCATTCATTTAAATAGCAAGGAAATGTGCCCCATTATTCACAAAAAAAGAGAAAAAAAAGAAAAAAGATGCTCCTGAGAAGAGCTCCTACAAATTGTTCATAGAAATAGATCAACTATAATCTTCAATTGACTAAGGTAAATGTTAAATACAATAACAGCATAAAATGATCATCTTCAATTTCCTCTTTAACTTGCTTCCATTTGGAATATTATTTTTAGTGGAGAAAATGGAAGCTAAGTAGAGCATGCCAATTTCTGCTTCTTTTCTGTCACTTTTAACATCATAACACCCTTTCCAGACAATGGACAATGGATACATAACTTCTTAGTGAGCATTGCAAGATGCTGTCTCCAACTCTGTGCCTTCCCCTCAACCTGCCTCCCTCCCTCCCCTGTGAGCATTGCTTCTCTTAGTTTTCCTGGTTGAGGCTAAATTTCCTGCATTCCACAGACCAAGTGACAGTTTTCACACCTGCCCATGTTATGTTTTGATCCAAACTTCCAGCTTTTACAAAACTGCTTACATTTCTGCACTCTTTTCATCTTTTTTGACAAACTCAAAATATTGCTTTAATTTACCAACAACCTCGCCATTCCCTTGTTCATTACAGAATTTGGCATTTGGCTAAACTTCTGTGATTGTCCACATGTTTGATCCAGGAAAACAGAATTATTTAAACTTCTCAAACACCAACAACCCTTGCCATTTTTTCCTATTTCCTCAACATGGACACTGTGATCCCTTATAGCTGCTCTAACTTGAATTCAGACATAAAGGTGTTTAACCACAGCCTCCTGCCCTCTGTCTTTTTTATTGTCTTACTCTTCTGCACACATGCATCGATTTCATTATATCTTCTCTCTTGTTCTCACCTTTACTTCTCCATTGATTACCTTCTTTGTGACTTCATTTCCTTCTTTTTTAAAAATTTATTTATTGTTGAAAGTATAACAAATGTCCCCCTTTTCCCCCCATTGGTCCCCTCTACTCTGTACCCTTGTCCCCAGGCCTTCACCTCACTATTGTCTGTGTCCATGGGTTATGCATATATGCATATAAGTTCTTATGTTGCTAATCTCTCTCCATATGTCAAGTAAATCCATCTGATCTAGTGTGTCATTTAAAGTCACTGTTTCCTTCTTGATTTTTTTGTCTCTAAGATACATCCAGTAAAGTCAGTGGAGTATTAAAGTCCCCTACTATGACTGTATTGCTGTCGATCTCTCCTTTAAAGTCCTCCAGAAATTTTTGTTTGTTTGTTTTTTCAAGCCTGTGTGAGTCTTTTATTCTGAGGTGGTCTCTTGTAGACAGCATATATTTGAGTCATGCTTTTTTATCCATTCAGCCACCCAATGTCTTTTGATTGAAACATTTAATCCATTTACATTTAAGGTTATTATTGGTAGGTACTTATTTATTGCCATTTTATTTCTTTGTGCCTATGTTTCTCTTTCACTCTATTTCAACTTCTTACTACAGCAGTCCCTTTAACATTTCTTGCAATGCTGGTTTGGTAGTGATAAACTCCTTTAGCCTTGTTTTGTTTTGTCTGGAAAGCTCTTTATTTCACCATCTGTTTTGAATGGTAGCCTTGCTGGATAGAGTATTCTTGGTTTAAGATCCTTGTTTTGCATTACCTTGAATATTTAGATTCCCTTCTGGTCTGCAGAGTTTCTGATGAGAAGTCAGCTGACATCCTTATGGAAGCCCCTTTGTAGGAAGCAGATTGTTTTTCTCTTGCTGCCTTTAATATTCTGTTTGTCTTGAATTTTTGGCATTTTAATTATGACGGGTCTGGGCGTGGGTCTCTTTGGGTTCTTCTTTCTTGGGACTCTCTGTATCTCCTGAACTTGTGTGACTTTGTCTTTGACCAGGTTAGGGAAGTTTTCTGCCGTTATTTCTTCAAACAGGTTTTTTAACCCTTGCTTACTTTCTAGATCTTCCGGTATTCCTATGATGCAAATATTGTTACATTTCGCTTTGCCCCACAGCTCTCTTAAACTGTCCTCCTGTTTTATAATTGTTTTTTCTTTTTGGATCTCTGATTGAGTGATTTTTCTACCATTTTCTAATTCTCTGATTTAATCCTCAGCTTCCCCTAATCTGCTCTTCATTCCTTCCAATGTTTTTTATTTTTTTCTACTGTATCATTCTTAATTTCCTTCATAGTTTTCATTTCTTTTCTCATGCTGTTGAGCATCCTTATGATTAATATTCTGAACTCTATATCTAATAGGTTGTTTATCACCCTTTCATTTAGCTCATTTTCTGGAGAATTCTTTTGTTCTTTCATTTGGGCCTTGTTTTTTGTCTCCCCACTTTGGATTTGTTTCTATGTATTAGGTAGATCTTCCAGGACTCCCAGACTTTTGGATGGTCTCTGGCTCTCTTTTGGATGATCTCAGGCCATTGTCAGATGCTATTTGTGACTGACCCTGAGTACCCTATTTGAAATTTTTCACATTCTACAGCTTCTGTTTCCCTCTGCTGGGGTGTATTTGAACAGGACCAAGATGCACACCAAGGTCTGTTTTACAAAGCCCTGGGTCCAGAAGCAAATCAAGCAAAGGCTCAAAGCAGCCAGAGGCTGTTATTCAGTCTCTTGATGAGCCTCAGGCTGTAGAAACTCCATAGGGTGGGGAGAGAAGTTTTCCAGCAGGGTGGATCAATTGCTTCCCTCCAGGCAAAAGTTGCTTGGAAGGTAAATATCTGCCAGAGAAAGATATCTTCTGCAGTATGGAAGAATGACTCAGCACTGGGGTTCAGATTGGTGCCCTCTGATATCTATTCCCCCAGTCAGTCCCCTTGGATTCTCCTTACACAGCTCTAGTCCACTCTGCCCTCCCTCCATTGGAACCCAAGGTGAGTTGCTGCACAGGAAACTTTGTGCATTGGCTGTTTAACAGGGTGCCTGCAGTTCCAGCTGTCTCTCCCTGGCAAGCAGAAACCCAGCTGCTTTTCACAGCCAGATGTTATGTGGGCACCTTTCTCAGTTCTGGGGCTCTTGGCTGGGGAGCCCAGTTTGGGGTTTAGACCCCAGAGTTCTCAGTGGGAACCCCCCACAGCTGAGATATCCCTTTGGACCTTCAGATGCTGCCTGTGGGAGCCCAGCCAGCCTTCTCTCACCTCTGCACTTCCAACCAGTCTCTATGCAGTCTCCACTTTTTCTCCTTGGTTATGAGGGTGCTCTCCAGCTCATTTTCAGTTGCAAATGATTATTCAGGATTGTTTTTCTTATTTTAGTTGTAATTCCAGTTTGGTGCTGGGAGAGTGTCAGTGCAGCTTCCACTCAATCCGCTGCCATCTTGGAAATCCTTTATTTCCTTCTTGAACATTCAGCTATGGTCCCACTTCTTGATCCTGTTCTTCTGAGCTAGCTCCTGAAAACTCTCACTATTTACCACCTCTGTTCATATATCTGGACAGCTGAACATTGCCTTATAAAATCACATAATTACATTTTTGTTCCACTAAAAATAATTTTAATTTCCTTTAGGCCTACAATAATGATAAGTTATCACAACCCCAGCCTACTCTATTTACCCCATTAGTTGTTATAGTCAGGGCTTTCTGATAAATAAAGACAGAAGTAAGGTATCTAATCACTCTCATCCTTTATCATCTTGAGAATTCCCTGCAGGACTTGTTAAAATAAAATTGTTGGGTCCCATTCCAGAGTTTCTGATTCAGTAGGTCTAAAATGGGTAGTGATAATTTGATTTTCCAACATGTTCCCAGGGTTGAGAATCACACTTTGAGAACCACTGGGCTAGGAAAAGAATTTTCATTAAATATGTTGAGATGTAGGTGCTCATAGATATCATAAGAATGTATCTATTTTCTTTCTCTTTCTTCCTCTGTATTGGTTTCATTGTTCGGACAATGTTTTTTCCCATGACAGAAAATATGGTACCAACAGCTCCAGGATTAAGTATCCTTTTTTACTCATACACCTAGAAGACAAAAGACTGCCTTTCCCCATAACTCTTATAAAAATCTCAGAAAATAAACTGGAAGAAGTCAGCCTCATTTTAGGTAATTAAGTTTAGTTAAATTTGCAGTGACCAACAATGGAGAGAACCCACAAAGTGAGTATGTGGGGTAGATGGATGTCCTCTGCCATGTCTTTTACATCTCTTTACTCTGCTCTTAAAACACTCCCACATGCTTACTGCTCTCCTCTCTCTTAGTAAAGGATCTTATAAAGCAAGTCATTGCTCACCTCTTGGCCCAAACATGTAATCACAAAAATGTATGTGTTTCAAGCCTTCAGAGTATTATAGCAGAAATTAAACAAACAAATAATCAAACAAACAGAAAGGAAGAGTACTGGAGAGGAAAAGAGTAGAGATGTCTAGACTGGATAGAAAACAGAGAACACTAAAAAAAACTAAGGTTGTTTTCTCTGGAGTTAGGAAATCATTGGATCACATAATATATCCTCACCTCCTTTATTTCAATTTGTGAGAAAAATGTTTCCTTTTCATAACACAAATACCACGAAAAGTGTATTTGTTTCCAGAGGGAATTTTATTAATCAATTTTCCCTTCACATTTCTCTATTTGTAATGCTCATTCTCTCAGTTTAACAAATTTAATGTCTATAAATTTAGTCAGATCTATCCAATTTGCAATATGTGATTGTATGTTTATGAGTTCAATAAAAAATTAACTTACACTGTACCTGCTTTATAAAAGACTAAATGCCATGTAAATATTTACACAGCAATAAACATCCACTTATTTCATTATTTTAAAGTCCAAACACCATTTCAGTCTATACATTACAACATAAATTATTTAAAACATTTCCTAGTTGCTAAATATTTAGGTGTTTTTAATATTTTGTTTCCATGAACAATGGCACAAATGGCATCCTTATTTATGTATATTTTCATATTTATTTGTTTAGTTCTACAGTATGAAATTCCAGATGTGAAATTTCTGGGTCATAGGATATGCATTTTTCAAGATTTTGATTTATGTACCCTCCAGAACAAATACATGGTTTACCTGAAGCTTAATTGCTCATGGTCTCACCTACCTTCCCACACTAGGTATTACCATTCTTTTAATGTTGGCCAACTTGATAGGTATAAATTTGCTTTGCATATGTTTGAACATGTGTAGTTGAAACATTTTTTGAATGTCTACTTATTTGACACTTTTGTTCCTGCTTTTCCCTTTTGTTCATTTGGGGTATTCTAATAACAAAAATCATTAACACTTATTGAAGTTTATGTATAATGTGTCAGGTTTATCCCAGTATTCTACAAGGATATTTCACTTAATCATCACAATAATCTTATAAATAGGTACTATAATTATTCTCATTTTACAGAGACAGATCCAAGAGTAGACCAATTAAATCATTCCCAAATGTCATACTATAAGTGGTAAATACAGTCATTATCAATCATAGTCTGCTTAAAACCAAAAGTATGTGCCTTTTTTCTTTCTATAGACTTTTTAATTTCAGTCCTTCCAACCTACTATTACTGCCTTTTATTTGAAGGTCTTTAAATCTCACATGGACTCTTGTCACAGTCTTCTTTGATTTTAGTCTTAAAGTATTTAACTTTATCATGCACTATACATGTGCATAGATCTTTCTATAAGCTTGATCCTAATTCTCCTTGGGCTAAGATCCTTTTATTATTATTATTATTATTATTATTATTATTATTATTTATTTATTTTTTTTTTTAATATATCTTTATTGATTTCAGAGAGAGGAAAGAAGAGGGAGAGGAAGAGAGAGATAGAAACATCAATGATGAGAGAGTCATTGATTGGCTGCCTCCTGCACGCCCCTGACTGGGGATCGAGCCCACAACCTGAGCATGTGCCCTTACTGGGAATCAAACCCTGACCTCCTGGATCCTAGGTCGACCCTCAACCACTGAGCCAAGCCTGGCCAAGCAGGCTAAGATCCTTTAACTGGCCCCATTATTCTACACAAGAAAGCCCAAATTACTTGTCAAGGCCACAAATGCTTCCATGGTCTGCCCTCCATTAGCTAAAACTCTATACTTGCCAACTGCATGAAACACTTCCAATATTACTTATTCTATTCTCCAACATAACAAAACTTACATTCAATATTTTATGGCTCTTAAGGTAACTAGTCACACTTGCTTTGTATTAAATACTCACCACTCTGCTCTACCCCACCAACCAACCAACCAACCCCAATAAGTACACATATACCCCTCATTCTACCAATATGTCTTTCATCAAGCATTCTAATAGTTCCTTTTTTCCCCCCTAATATATCTTTATTGACTTCAGGGAGAGGAAAGAAGAGGGAGAGAGAGAGATAGAAACATCAATGATGAGAGAGTCATTGATCGGCTGCAGCCCGCAACCCGGGCATGTGCCCTGACCGGGAATCGAACCCTGATCGCCTGGATCTTAGTTCTATGCTCAACCACTGAGGCACGCCCGGCTGTGCTCATCAAGCATTCTAATAACCTTCCTCTTTAAAGCTCTTTTATGCTTTCCATTCTTTTTTGACCCTCAAGCCCATTGCTTCTTCCTATCAAACTCTTAACCATTTTCTACCTAGAACACTTTATTTACTAATTTATGTCAGTCCCACTGTATTTGATTTTAGTTTGAATAACAGAGATCTTGTCTGATTCATTTCACATACTGAATTTCTAGAAACAGGTTCATATACATAAGTACTTTTTATGAGTAAGTAAAATAATGAATACATATGAATTCACGTGTCTACTTTCTTCTAAAGGTCAAAAGATCAAATGAATTCATTATTTTAAAGCAGCTATTGAACGTATATTTTTATAGTTTATAGGTTTGCATATTAGTGACCATTCTATCATTTAAAAATATTTTGAAGAAGCAACAATGTATATCATTTCTAGATAACTTAGTACTCCAAAATAAACCACATTAAAATATTTACTCCCAAATTAAACATTAATAAAACAAAATAAAAAATAGAAAGGATTTTTCTATCAATTGAAGTTGCTTTTCTTTATGGTGATTTCAGTACTTACTTAGATATTTTTAAATGTTAGATTATTTACATCATTTAAACATAATTTCTCATCTAGTATATACTAGTAAATATGCATATTATTTATCATAAATTATCTGTAAAGTTTTTAATTGTGAAAGTCAATTTTAAATATATTGGTTTCAGAACCGTTTCACCTGCTTATTTTTGTTATTTATAATCCTTAAAGCTCTTTTAAAAAAATACACTGAAAAAATATTTTAGTAAAAATAGGTAGACATTAAATTATTGAGCTATCTAGGCATATTTTAGATAATTTTCTTTAGAAAATCTTCTATGTGATGAAAGTCTGTAAAAGGGAGATTAAATCCTCTGTATTCTTAAAAGATTTTCTTTTTCCAAATTTGTGGAATGTGTGATAATTTGTATAAAATTATTAGGCCAATTTACCAGTGCCACTATAAAGAATCTATGAGGTGCTTATAAAAATTGCCCATTTCTACTTCATATTTCCAGAGAAATTGAATTACAGCTAGTCCACTTGTATGTTAAGTTACTTTGTGCTACTTTACCTATAAATGGAAACCATGGAAAGCAATAAAAGTAAATACTTACTTCATGTCACATGGTATCAAAATAATAAGTCAAGTTGAAATGAGTGAGGGACAGACAGGAGGTGAGAGAGGCAAGGAAAAGGGATTCGGACTGGAGTGTAGAGATCAACAGTTAGTACACAAAACCGTTTTGAGCTTTGAGGTGATTGTAAATAGAAGTAATCAATTTAACAAAAAATTGATTTAGCATTTCCAGGTCTACAGTTACCCTCATAAAGTTGGGGCAAGATGCATATGACAATTTGGAATCTTTCAGATTTTATCAAGGTAACATGGAGAATATACTTTATGATATACAACATCTCGGTGGGAACTGGAGCAGCATCTCATAATTGAAAAGTTAAAGTGGGTAGTGCACTGGCAGGTTAGATAACAATCTCACACGTGAATAAAGAAAAATTGAATTTATTTTTTAAAAGTTTATGGGGGATGGGGATATCCAAAGGGAAGGGCTATACAGCACTGAGTCAAAGGGTCCATGATGGCAGCAAAAATATACTTGGGCCAGTGAAACAAAGAGGAGCATAGGAGAAACAACAAGAGAGCCCAGGCTGGGCTGATCTGGCTCACTGAGAAGTCAGAGAGGGAAGGGGGCCTTGGAGACAGGTTCAGGGGGTTATCCCAGGATAAGCTGCCACTGTCCATTGCTCCCCTGCTTTCAAGACTCCCAATGGGGTCCCATTGAAGGGAAGAAGGGGAAGGCAATGGGGAAAGGAGCTGGTGTGCTCCCCCTGGGGAGAGCTTGCTCTGGGTCCTTCATCCTGAGTGTATTTATCTCTCTCTTGAAGGTGGAAATCTTAGGGGAGGTTTCAGGGGAGGGTCTCAATAGAATATTCATCAGTTTTCCAGGTATGCTCTTTCAGGGTCATGTTTTCCACTGATGGTCGGTGCCAGGGCAGGTGGTCATTAGCCACTGTAGCTGGTCCTGAGGCAGCCATGGAGGCACTTGTCTAGTTTTGCTGCTCTTCTGGGCCTGGAGCTGAGATACAGCTGAGGCCTAGATGTTATCTTTAAGGAGGAAAAGGTCTGGGGGTGTAAACCACATGACTAATGATATGAAAAGTCGGGGCATCCAAATTTCATGGACAGCAATATGCTAGGGGAGGAAAGGTTACCCTGGGGATGAGATTCTTGTTTCCCAGTTTTGCCCCTTGGTAGGCATCCAGAGCTTTCTTCCCTGATGAGTTTCTATACCTGATCCATCTTCCTTTCTCTGCTAAAGTCTAACAATAAGTAAACACATTAAACACATTAATATTTATTCATATAACTTATGGCTTTTCAGATATCATAGAATAAAGACTCCCATTAGTCACATATCAGTTTTGGTTCAGCTTTGCTGACAAGTGTGTTCTGGTGAAGTTAGGTTGTGCTGCCAAATGAGTTTTTTAATAAAGTAATAATAAAAATGTCACAACTTTGTTTTCTCCCCAGAATTCAGATCTTAGAAATATAAATAAAGAATTGGGGTCCTATACTGTGTATTTGATTGCATGTTAGGCATGCACTCAAAGTCTTATTGAACAGGAAAGATTCATGTATCTGAAAAAAATTAGAGACAATTTGTGTCACTATAACACTATAAAAGCTTCATCTCTATAGTTCATGTAGTGTTAGAGCATTGGCAAACTTTTAAATCAATATACTTGGGAAAAGCACTTAAAAGAAAAATGTGTGTGTGGGCATGAATAGGGGGTCTTGGCAGGCAAAATTCAGAAAAACCAAGAAAAAGTTTCTTGCTGCAATTGCATAGGTGTTTGTTTTGAAAGATTAACAGGAGATTCTGATAGCTGCCTTCTCCTTCCACCACCATCTAAGTCCTGTGTATGAGACTTGTCAGTGGGAAGATAATGACAATAGAATAGTATGGGTGTCATAGTAGCCACATTCCCCAGCCTCTATGGAACCTGAGAAGAATCACCTTTCTTTGTCTGAGGACAGGAGAAGGCCTTACAGAGGAATCAATGGTTGAGTTGAGTTTTGGTGGATGAGCCACCTCTACTCAGAGTGCCTGTGGACTGCCAGTGTGCTTTCCTGCATGGGATAGGGGACCATGCTGCTATTATTCATATTGAACACTGGTGACTGACTAATCTGCAGTAGCTGGTCTATGTAATAATGAGACTGGACAGATCAGTGTGCAAACCACATCAGCCCTGGTCACTGCTGTGGTCACAGCCCTGGTTACTGAGTATAGACACTCTGGACTCTATTTCAGCACTTTCTTAATATAGCCACACTGTTCTTATATCTCCCATCTCTCCAATTTGTATTCACCTCCACGCTTAGTTCCTGTTGGATAGAGTTAGATGTGCAATATGACTTAGAATTCTTAAAAATGGTTTGAAAACAAAATTGTATTAGTGTTTTATTTAGTAAAGTAACAGCCATGTAAAAAATATAGAAAAGCATTGTGATCAAAATTGTTTTTTGTCCCTCCACACACAAAAATACAACCCAGCAAATAGATTTTGTGAACTGTGGATGACTATTTCAGCTGTGGCTGAGGCAAAAACTTCTTGTCAGTGAATAGAGGAACTCAATATAGACAACAGTTGTAGTTATAAGACTTGCCGACTCCAATACACATAAAATAATAATGGAGGCAGTCATCTCTAAAGGCTGGCAGACAGCAGACCAGCTGAGCCAAAACAGTGAAATAAAAAAGTTTTTTTCTTTTATTCCAAAAATAAAAAGATTGGAAACCAGCCAATCCGCTAATTAAGAATAAAGGGTTCAGTTGGGAACAAAATGGGGATCACAGTGACACTGGTGAAAAGATCTAATCAAACAAACAAACAAAAAAACAAAAGCTATGTTAAAGAGAGACAAAAGAGAAAGGGAAGGAGAATGAGAGAGACTCTAAGACCTTAAACATGACTGCAGATCCTAAGGGTAAGGATTTCTCCACTAGAGATGACCTCTAGAATGTTTCCATTTCAGTACAATTTAAAGGAAAACATTTGGACAAGCTTAAGTATTGAAGACTTGTGGCTAGCTTTAGTGAACCCTTCTTCAATATTTGTGAAAAGAATAATGAAAAATTTAGTATGTTCTTCAAGAAAAGAAATGCTTCAGATATTTAGTTAGATAATTGGTAACTCTATAAGTTGGAGCTGTGTTTGCTTTAACTTTTTTGTTAGATTGCTGTAGCTTAATAAATTATTAGATATAGTACTAGTGATTATTTTGTATTGTTGGTCAATCCAAGTAAAAATTATAGTTCTTGGATATTTGGCTTAGTGATAGTATAAAAATAGGAATTAGGTTTAGAGTTTCCATATTTCACATGACATGAATATAATATTTTAGACCTTTAATATTTAGATTAATATTAAATTGAGTTTTTTTAAAAAGTCACAAAGAAAAATAACACTGAAGAAGTGAATTTATGAGTAAATTTATATATTTTTCACAATGACACTGGTTATGTTTTTCTTTAATGCATTCATTAAAGAGTATTTGCTAAAATGTTCTACAATTTCCATAAAGTAAAAAGCACTCCCTTATTTGCTAAGTAAACCTGGGTGAATGAGGTAACATTTTTGGCCTCAATATTTTTTTTCTATTTAAAATGAGTGTTGACGGTCCTGGATAAAGCTGGCAGAATAAAACCAGATCGAAGAAAATTCCTCACCAAATTCTGACAGATCTGAACACATAACAGTAGAGTGTAGCAAAATATTTTATGAGAGGAATATGATTACTTTTCCTAAAATGCTGGGCAAGCAAAGAAAGGAAAAGAACTCTACTGGTCAGATTGGATCCCAACTCTTTATCTCAATCTCCAGGTGCCATATTGGGGCAAGGAGCTAAGCAGAAAAAAAACCTCACAAGTTTTACTAATACATTCCTCTCTCCAGGAACACATGATCAATTAGGAGAAAACTGGACTGGAGAAATAGATAGAAAATCACTTAAAAACAGAATATCCTACCAATCACTAAGGATGTCCGTACCTTTATATCTTAGTGTTTTAGAAGTAGATGCACAACAAAGTACTGGAGCTTCCCATTTCCAGGGATCCAAGCTGGAAATGGCCAAGGTTGAGGGGTATTCTTCTTTGAAAAATGGATACTTCTAGCTCCCTGAACATACATGAACAGATTTTTTCTTGTTGAACACACTTGCACAACAATTGTCTCACTGCAGTCACAAGCATGGGGAAGGTTAGAGACATCAGATTGGTGAACTAGGAGTGCAGGCTGCTAAGCTTCTCAGGTCTCTAATATTACCTGAGTTTTCCACCTGCTTCTGCTGAGAATCATGTTACCTATTAAATCCATCAAGCCCTTTAACTACAGTTTATCCTTAAACATAACTAAATATACAAACTCATCCTACCTTCTCCTTTCTCACCTTGCCCAGTCTTCTCCCAGCCCTCTGCTTCTTCCTTACACTGCCACTCCCACGCTCTCTCCCATTTTCTTCACCCTGATCTCTAGAATCTATCTCTTATTATAAATCTACAGGTTAAATCCTAAGCCTCTGCACACAATTTTCTCTGAACATAGTTGACATAATTTAACTTTGGCTCTCAGTGTCAGGGTACTAATCTCCCCTGCAGCTTTCCTAAAGGAAACATGGTTTTCTCCCATCCTCTGACACTGCTGAGAACATGGGTGTCTGAGATGACATTGGCGTCCTCCCAGTTACCTATTTCCAGCATCAGATGGTTGGTTATTCTACTTCTCTCACATATAAGCACTTCCCTCCTGAGGTTCATGGCATCAGGCTGCAGAATCTTCTATTGCTCCTTGTGCCTTCTACAAAGTTCCCATCCCTGTTTCACATGGATACTAGCATCTAAGTCACAGTATTCTCTATTGCTAGAACTTCAATCATCAGAATAAATGTGAACAATCCAATGCTCTATAGCGAAAATTTCTTTACCAGGAATCAATCAATTTAACTCCCCCCCCGCCATCCTCATATCTTTTGGGAATCCCTGGGCTTTGCCAGCAGCCCAAACTATTATATGTCTGTAAATTTAAATCCTAACATATAATCTTTGATCACAGTTTAATATATCCTCATGTCTTTCAATTCATATTCTAAGTAAATCTCTTTGGTTTCACTGAAGTCGTAAGTTTCTCTAACCCAACTCACTTTTGTCCCTATCAATTTTCTAACTAATATAGACATCATACTACAACTCAACTCTTCTGTTATCACATATTCAATTGCTTTTTACTCAGTTCTCTCCTCGACTTATTGTAATCTCTTTCTTTGGACCCAAATAGCCACTCAACACTTCTTATCTTATGCCTGGGCTACTGTGGGGGAAAATCACATGGTAAGGGGAACGGAGCCACTTCAAATTCAAGGTATTTACTGTTGGTTTTTTCAATACAACTCACCAGCAGATTTACCTATTTATGATCATGTTTCATTCCAATATTTTTCAGTAAGTTTTTCCAAATATTCACCACTCTTTTCAAATCTATTTTTCAGACTCTTTGCATAGTACTGAAAGGCTAATGGTTTTCCTTTATCTGGGACTGAAATAAATTAAGTCATTAACATAATATTATCAGTTTTAAGAATTTCTGAGGATCCAAATACAAAGCATTCATAGCATGGTTGACCCTGAGTAGTCGTATATATATTGAACATTTTGATTGTAATAAATTATCAGTTTTAAAATGAAAAACACTATAATTAAGAAGAACATGAGTAAAGACAAAATAAATTCAGAGGCAGATTTTCAAGAATTATAGAATCTAAAATTACAGTGGATCCTCATAATTTGTGGATTTATTATTTGCAAATTTGCCTACTTGCTAAAATGTATTTGTAACCTCAAAATCAATGCAGTGCTTTTGTATTCAAGGACATGTATAGTGGGGCAAGAAAACTGAGTTGTCAGACATACATGTTGCAGGCTAGGGAGGAACAAGGTGACACTACATTCTTATTACATCTTCTAATACTGTAAACAAGTGTCCTTCCTGTAAGTCTTTTTAGTGCCATATTTTTTGTGCCTTTTGTTGGTGATTTTACTATATAAAATGGCCCCCAATAGTAGTACTGAAGTGCTGTCCAGGATTCACAAGCACAAAAAGGCTGTGATGTGCTTTGCAGAGAAAATGCAAGTGTTAGATAAGCTTTCTTCAGGCATAGGTTATAGTGCTATTGACCTTGAGTTCAATGTTTATGAACCACTAATATATAGTAAAGTGTCTTTAAACAAAACACACATAAAACCAGAGTATGCATTTATTGGTGCATGAAAATGTGACCAGAGCATTATAAGAACCTAACCCCATATTTCCCCTAGAGCCATGGTTCAGTATTTACTAATTCTGTGCTTATCATGACTTTATAACACAAATGCTTGAACAATGAGGATCTACCATAAATAGATATTGATATTTCAGAGATTTGAGGGGTTGTGATAAATAACCTGCTTTTGTATCCTTGGTGGTGACACAATCTAAAATACTGCCTAGTCACAATACCTTCATGAGCTGTAAATAATTAATAAGTCTCAAAATATAAGGTGAATTAATTTGTTATGACCAATAATCTGTTTATTGGGCCATCAATCAAAATCTGCTGGTGGTTTTCTTGTCAGTTCTGTAGATGAGTCAACTGGCTTACCAGGGGAAACAGTCTTTCTTCTAGTAAATCAAGGATGCTTATGAATAGCCCAACTCAACAGTAACAGTCTCTAAATAAAAGTCACTGCATCGTAAAACTAGCTAATCCCTGAAATAAGAGCAGATAAGGATATTTTCAAATAATCCATGGGGAAAGTGAGAAAGGAGAAGTAGGAAGTTAAAATTTTAAATGATCACTCTGCACCGGGTAGTGTCCTAAAATTTTATACTCTCTTCCTTAATCTTATGACTTTCTTATGAAATCGGTACTATTATCATCATTTATAGATAAAGCAATAGAAAAGTTAGTCAAAATACCTAAGTTTATCCAGATAATAGATGGAAGAGCACAAATTAGCAACTATTATTGTCTGACTCAAAAGACACATACTTTTAAATTAAAATTTTAAGGATTTTATTGATTTGCTTCTTTGTCTTCCTTATTTCTCTGCAAGGCTTTCAACCTTCTTTGAGAAATGTGATTCAAATTCCTTTAAAATTTTTAAATAGAATTCCTTTAAAATTTTTAAATATATGAAGAGTTAGTAGAAAGCAACAGAATTATTTTTCTCTAGGACTACCATTAGAGGACATCTCCTCTTTTTTCCCCTCACCCATTTAAAGTATACAATTTAATGGTTTTTAGTGTATACACAGAGTTGTGCAGCCATCACCATAATCAGTGTTAGGATTTTCATCAACTTCCCCCCAAGAATCCCATTAAATATGTACTCATTAAATATGCTGTTTTAAAGAAGAATTTACAAAGGCAAAATCAACAGTGTGATTATAGCATATATATATATGTATATATATATGTATATATATATGTATATATATATGTGTATATATATGTATATATATATACACACACACACACATATATATATACATATGTGTATATATATAAACTGAAAAGTATATTTCTCTGGAGTTAGACAATAATAACTGCTAATTTGTTCTTTTCCATATATTATCTGGGTGAACTTAGATATTTTGACTATAAATATAATTTCTTTAAAACCCATATAACCAAACAAAAGTTGAAAACAGATGTAGCATATGATATAGACAAAGGGAAAATATAATAGAAAGCTAGATTATTAAAATTGATTCTTGGATCTCAGAAGACAAAGGACCAGCAGACCAATAGATACTCTCAAAAAGAAATACAAGCGTGGACTGGGTAACGCAGTTGATTAGAGCATCATCCTGATGCACCAAGGTTGCAGGTTGATCCCTGGTTGGAGCACTTACAGGAATCTCTTTTAAAAAAATTTTTTTTGCATGAAAAAGCCCATTTTAAGTTACTTGCTTATACTTTGGCTTATATTTTCACTTAGAAAAAAATTAATCTATGGTTAGGCATTCAAATACAGAAAATTACTATTTAATTAACATTACACTTCAATTTTATCAGTCCTATATCATGAAACATCACCCAGCATGGGTGATGCAGGACAATGCATTTTGAGTTCTAAGTTGTTACAGCAAAGACCTACAACCTGAACTCATTTAATTCTCAGGCACGCCTCTTTCCAATCTGCTTTATAGCAGAAAAGAGGAATCCTCAATAAATGCTGAGACCTACCAGGAATTTTTCTTTTCATTGTTATATCTCCTTTATAAATTTTTTTTCAATTTTTAAAATTATAGTTATTTAATATTATATTAGATTCAGGGGTACACCATAATGGTTAGAAGTTTATATAATTTACAGAGTGAGTCCCCTGATGTCCAGAACCCACCTGACACCAGATATAGTTATTACAATATTATTGACTATATTCCTTAGGTACTTTACATCCCTGTGAGCATTTTGCCAATTGGCACTTCTTAACCCCATCACCATTTTTTTCCCACCCTCAACCCACAAATAAAGTGAAATTATATGGTATTTGTCTTTCTCTGTCTGACATATTTAACTTAACATAATACCTTCTAGGTCCATTCATGTTGTTGCAAATGTATGATTTCCTTCTTATTTTATGGCTGAGTAACATGCCATTGTATATATATACCACATCTTCTTAAGCATCTATTGATGAACACTTATGTTGCTTCCATATTTAACTATTGTAAATAATGCTGCAATGGGTATACAGACCCATATATCTTTTCAAATTTAGCATTTTAGATTTCTTCGGATAAACACCCAGAGGTGGAATTGCTGGTTCATAAGGTAGTTTGATTTTTAACTTTTGAGGAACCTCCATACAGTTTTCCACAGTGGCTGCACCAGTCTGTATTCCGACCAACAGTGCAAGAAGGTTCCTCTTTTTCCACATCTTCTCCAACACATTGCTTGTTCATAGATTGATGACAGTAATTCTGACAAGTGTGAGGTGATATTTCACTGTGTGTTTTATTTGCATTTCTCTGATGGTTAGTGACTTTGATCAACTTTTCACATGTCTATTGGCCATCGGTATGACCTCTTTGGAGTAGTGTCCATGTATGGCCTTTGCTCAAATTTTAATTAGATTGTTTTCATTTTTGTGTTAAATTGTATGAGTTATTTATATATTTTGCAAGGGTAATACTTACAAAGTATTAAAAGGGGTTGAATAGCAACAGCTCTGAGAGCTCTCATTTCCTGCAGTAGATTAGGCTGGCATTTGCTGTAGTCCTGGGCCAGCAGTTCACTGCCCGATAAACCATGTGGTATGATAAGTAGAGGAGCCTTTAATCACTGGAAAAGTTTCTAGACAGCTGAGAAATGTACATTGCACTCCACTTATTTGCCTCTAGTATCAATACCACAGTGCTTAAAAAGTCTGGTTATACCATGGAAATGTGTTCAGAATGTTAACTCCTCCTTTATAGTGACTTTCATAGAAGGAAAGATTGAGAAGACTGACATTAAATAAGAAACTATTTTGTCAACATTATTCCTGTTCTAAAAATTAAAATGTATGCACATTTATTTATGTTCCTTACACATTGAATTTATTTCAAACTGATTTAGTATTTTCTTAGATCATATATATGAATGTAGTGCATTTATAGATTATGCATACAAATATTTGCTAGTTATGACAATAAAGGTAAAGAGTGAGTGTGTTTGCACCAAAAAGGAAAAGCTTATATATAAAAGTTGCTGCCATATGTAGGGCAGGTGTAGTGTTATTCCAGTCTGACACTAAACTTAAAAAGTTTCATAAAAGAATTCACTTCCTAGCATTTGAATGCATTAAAGGCAATAGAAATTGATTCCTCCACCCAATATTGAGCTTCAAGTATTGATTAGTGTAGCTGATGTATAATTTTTCCATTGAAAGAGATATAGAGTTCTTATGTAGAAGATAACAAAAGCCTTCTAAAAACTAGAAAGTTTTTTTCTCTCTTTTTTCTTTGACTTTCCTTTTTAAAAAGTTAATGTCATCCATTATTTAAAGGAGATAGTTGTCAGAGCTTAGTCTTACAAAGAGCAGTTCAAGAACATCTGTACTCACTGTGTGTAGGTTTTTAGATGAGAGTACATTTAAAAAAATCTCATACATCATTTATAATTTTCTAACATTCCATATAGGATTGCACATGTACATATTTTAAATCTGTGTGTGTGTGTAACTAAAGGAAATAATAAAAGAAGCACAACTAAAAATTTACTCTCCAGGCTTTAACCTTGGAGTGTACAGCTAACAGTTATACTCTATAAAACCCTCACCAATATGGAGAAATCAATGGAGAGAGAGGCAAAAACAAACTGAAGTATGTTAGTGGGAACACATCCTCTCCAAAAATACTTCAATGTGTATTACTTTTGCAATTCGTTTTTATCATGGATGGTGCTGATAAATACTAATAGTATTTAGTTTTAGATAGCTAAAACTTTGCATATTTGCTGTTTAGGTACTTATATAAAGAATTTGCAATATATAAAGAATCCAGATAAATAATATATTTTTCCACAAAAGTATACTGATACATAGATTTTTGTGGATAGATGCTATTCCCAAGGAGTTAATTTTCCAGTGAGAAAAAAAAAAAACTACATGAGATGGTGTTAAAATAGAGGTGAGATGGTGTTAAAATAGAGGTACATAATAAATGCAAAAATAGTATAGGATAGCAAAGTGAATTTTAAAAACTGTACCTTAGAGAGAGACAAAAGGTGACATTATTTTTAATAAATACAAATGGAATTCCTCATATTTTCTCTCTCATTAGTATTATCCACAAACTTATCAAGATGATAACTTTATTTGCTTTCATTATTGAGCTTTTGTGTAACATGAATTCAGTGGATAATTCTTCAACTATTTCTTAAAATCTCTTGATAAAACTCTTCAAAATTCAGCATTGAAATCTTACATATTATTTAGGTGAAAACAGGTAATAAGCTACAAAATAGGCCATTTTGAAACCTTAATTATATTTTCATACTCAGAAGTTCCCATCATTGATCATTCTGATAACACTCACATTTATACTATACTCAGTATCTCTCTGGTTATGTTGACTACAAGTTTTTTGCTTTTGTTTTGTAAGTACACATTACTCACTTAACATGTAGCTCCATGTCTAATTTACTTTGTTAAAAATCAGCATAATTTCTAATCTTTGCTTTTAGCAATGTTTTATTTTATGGTGAGTAGATATTCATTTAAAAATCTTATTTGAAAAGACTTTTAGCTATGTCATAATGAGGAAGTCGATCAATCCACTCACCAAAAAGCAGCTATAAAATGGGACAAAAATGATGAAATAGCCATTTCAGCACTCTTGAAATCAACCAAAGGCATACAAAAATAAAGTATTTTTTATTTAGAAGTATTTTGAGAAGTATTTATACTTAAAGAACTGTTGGACTTCAGATAAGAAGAGTGGGAGTCTGTGTCATTCTTGACTTATCTGCATTCCTCCACCACTAAGCAATGGTAGATGCAGAGATTCTGCCAGAGTGGAGCCGACTGTGATGTCTGGTGGCTGTACTGCCTTGGTAGAAAGGGGCTTACTGATTTGGAATGGTGGGAAACAGCCACACCTAGCAGCCTTGCCAGTGGAAGTGACATCTTAAAGATGTAGGTAAGTAGAGAGGAACAATGGTTCTACTAACTTAAAGTTGCAGTTTGATAGGAACAAATATAAAATATAATTACCTCTGAGGCTATGCCTGTGCACAACAGAAACTAGAGAGGTCTAAGTTTGTCATATACTCCTGGCTGATCCTGAGGCTGTCTGCATGCACTTAGGAGACATAAAGGGCTCCGTGAAAAGTAAAAACTATGATAGACTTGGAAATAACCCAAATATTGGGTGAATGTTCTTACCTACACAGTGATCCATCACCAAAGGATAAAAAAACTTATTACCTCAAGATATTTGAATGTAGCTTCTGTATAATCATTTGCTGGCCACTAAGCTATATAGAAAGTAGAGTAAACAGAAGGAAGCCGCACTTAAAAATATGTATCACAACAATAATAAAAACTGGGCAGAATCATCATGGCCACATGCTATGAGAGAATGGAACCATATATTTTCCCCAGACAAGTTACTAAACAAATAATGAATAAACAAACAAAAATTGGCATAATTAACACAATATTCAGTCATGGATCATATTTATTATAATCAATATGTTCAGCATTCAACAAAAATTATGAGACATATAAAGAAACAGAAACTTGTAATTCTTCATCTGGGGATGGGGTGGGGGGAACAGTAAATAGAAATTGTCTTTCTGTGTTCAAAAGTGATGGATTTAGTAGACAAAGACTTCAAAGGAGACCTTATAAGTGTGAGCAAAATATTTATGACATTAAAGGAAATTGTTGTAATGATCAATTAGTAAAAATTCTGAATAAAGAGAAAAATTATACAGAAGAACTAAATGGAAATGCTGGAGTTGAAGAGTACAACTAAAGGAATAACTTACTGGAGGGGCACAACAGCAGATACAAGATGACAGGTTAAAGAATTGATGATTTCTAAGGCACCAGAAATAATCTATTTTGAAGAACAGAGAGAGAGAAAAATTGAAGAAATATAAACATAGCATGGGAGAAGTGTAGGCGAACATCATGGGTGTCCCAAAAGGAGAGCAGGGATAAAATAAAAAAAAGCAGAAAAAATATTAGGAGTTAACCAAGATTTAATGGCAAACATTAATTTTACATATTTAAGAAACTCAACCAGTCCCCCCCCAAAATAAGTAGAGAGAGACCCAAACCTAGACAATTCACAGTTAAAATATTGATACCTAAAGATAAAATATAAAATATTGAAAACAACCAGAGAAAAACAGCTCCTCACATACAGGTGAGCATCAATATGATTAATGGCTGAATTCTCATCCAGAACAATAAAGACAAAAGGGAATACAAAGACAGATACAAAGTGATGAATGAATAGAAAAGGTAATCAAGGATTCTATATCTACCAAAATATCCTTCACATGTGAAGATGAAATAAAGATGACACCATTATAATTAACTAGTTATTAATAATAGGAAAGGAGCAAAGGGAAAGCCAGACATTACAGTCACGTTTCCAGCAAAATATTGGGGGACGTGAAATGGACAAAGGGAAGATAGATACATGCTTAGTAAAGTTGGGGTGACAGGGAATGTGCTGCCTGTCAGTCACACCTGGGAACAGAGGCCATTAGCCAGAATGGATGTGACCACTGCAAGCGCATAGAAATTTGGAGATATATAGTCCCTTAAAATAAGAAGTTTTTATACTCTCATGCTCTTGGTTCTCTTGGGGCTTGTGTGACTTTAGGCTTGTGGGGCTCTTTTACTCCTACTTCCCTGTATTTATCAACACACAATGGACTAATGGACTTTAACAAGCCTGATGCTGAACTGGACTCTGCTCCAACATGGAAAGGAAACTCTGGACACTGGCTCTGATTTTAGCCATACTGAAACCCTTGCTACACTTCTATGACTGGACTAAAAGAAATAAGACTTTGGAAATGCAGGGATTTATTTCCACACAAATAAAAATCACTTGTTCTCTGTATGAGTCCCAGAAAATGTTTACTCTTGGGATATTGTAAGAAGTCCACCCCAGCAGCACCCAGCAGGGGAGAGGACCCCCACTTCATCCAGTATCAAAGGCATCACAGCAAAACAAAGACTAAGATAATTTGTTGCCTAGTAAAAGGAAGTCCTTCAGGCTAAAGAAAGGTGTTAACAGTATGTAACACAAAACCAAGAAATAAATAAAAAGCACTGTAAATTATAAATATGCAGGTTAATATAAAGGCTCATATATACATATATATGATAAAATATCATTTCTTCTCTTATACTATTACTATTGTATGAAGCAATAATGTTAACACTATGCATTTGGGTTCACAATATATATACAAAATTATCAAAATGTGGCATGAAGTAACAAAGCTATACTAGAGTGAAGTTCCATATTTTACCAGGATTAAATTAATATTAATTTGATATACTTACAGTAAATTTAGTAATCTCTACAACCACAAAAGCAAAAAATAATAAAATTTTTGGAAACCCTAAATAAAGAAGCATAAGACACTATAAAACATTGCTGAAATAAATTAATACCTATCTAAATAAATCGATAGTCATTCATGTTAATGGATTTGAAGGCTCATTGTTATCAAGGTTGCGATTCTTCCCAAAATGTTTCATAGACTTACAATCTTTATGAAAATTCCAGGAAACTATTTTGTGATACTGGCAAGGTGATATTAAAATGTAAATGAAAATATCAAGTAACTAGAATATCCAAAAAAAAAGTTAAAGAAGAACAAAGTTACTATATCCATGCTCCCTGATTTCACAAGCAATTTTATAAGTCAAGATATTATGTATTGGAAACAGGATAGATACTAGATCAATGTAGCAGAACACAGAGCTCAGAAATAAACTCACGCAGATATATCCAATAGATTGTTAGCAAAGGTGCAAAGGTAATGAGGAAAGAGCAGACTTTTACACAATGGTGTTGAAATAATTGGATGTTCCTATGCAAAAGATGAAACTTAACAAGTAGATCACGCCTTATTAAAAATTAATCAAAATATATCATAGATCTGAGTGTAAAACATAAAATTATAAAAATTTTTAAAGAAAAGTCTTTGTGAGCTTGGGTTAGGCAAAGAATCTTAGATGCGACACCATGAACATGATAACAAAAAGAAAAAAAAGGAAAGGACCTATTGGACTTCATTGTAATAAAACCTTTCACACTTTAGGTGACACCATGAAGAAGAGGAGAAGACAAGTCACAGAATTGAAAAAAAATTCAGATCATATATTAGATGAAGAACATGAATCCAAAATATACAAAGAACACTTATTACTCACTAATAAGAAAAACAACCCAATTGTGATATGTCAATGTACGTTCACCAATTGTAACTAATATACCACTCTGGTCGGGGTGTTGATAATGAGGAAGGCTATGCATGTGTGGGAGCAGGGGATATCTGGGAAATATCTGCATATAGCTATAATCAAAAGACAAATGACATATATGAATATCAAATCATCATTTCATACACCTTAAATATATAAAATTTTTTCAGTTATATCTCAAAATGTTGATGAAAAAAGAAAGACAGATAATACCACATGTTGGCAGGGATATGGGCAAATGAATCCTTATACATTTGGTGAGAATGTAAATTATTTCAGCCACTCTGAAAGCAGTTTGATAGTTTCTTACCATGTTAAACACACATTAACATATTACCCTGTAATTTCTAGGAGTATTCCCAAGAGAAATCAATGTATATCACCACAGGGAAACAGGTGTGTGATTTTTTACAGTGGCATTATTTATGACAGCCAAAACGTAGCAAAGATCCAAATAAATATCCATTAACTGGTGAGTTGTTCAACAAAATGTGGAACCCCGTAAAATGGATTACTTTTTGACAATAATAAGGAATGAACCACTTATATATGCCACAAAATGTATGAACCACACATGCACTCATCAATTCAGGAATTAAGAAAGTAATTGGATATAAAAAAAAAAAAAAGAAAAAATTTACACTAAAGATTTAATTTTTGTTCTGCTTGCAGAGATCTGAACATGATAGGAGCAAACTGAATTTTATATAATAATCAATGTAACACTATCCCACAAATAGAAGTTAAGCCAATCCATATAATTAAAAGTTTCTCATGTTTTCTGGTTGCAACTGAGACTCATTTCTCAACTCTATTCTTGGCCAGTGGATTCTCTTCCCAGCTTCATATTCTGAGACGGAAGCAGTTTCCTCTTATAGAATGGGCAAGCTCCTCTATTCATTATCCAAAAGTTTAGTTTTGTCCTTTGGTGTTTTTATTACAATTTACACATAACTTACTTTTATGGAGTACATAATGGTGAATAAAATATAATCTGGTAAATGGGATTTCTCTCAAACTGTGATCCTTGTACCATTCAAGTTCTTGGGGGGGAAAAAAGTCTGAACCACAAAATCATATTAAGTGAAAGAATCCACACACACACAAAAGCACATAATATATTAAATAATGTATTTTAAAAATGGATAAGACACAAATTTATATAGACCAAACCAGATCATTGTTTTCCTGGGGATAGAGGTAGGTGTAAATATTTACTGCAAATAGGAATTCTTTGGAGTGCTGAAATTTTTCTAAAATTGAATTGTCAAGATAGTTCTAGAGCTCTATAGATTAACTATAAATTATTGAACTGTGTACTTACAATGGTTGGATTTTGTGGTATGTAAATGATTTTGAATTTCATCAGATGAATCAGTTTCTTTTTGGTGTGGGCTCCATGACTGACATAAAAGATCACCTATAGTCCCATTTTCTAGGGCCAATAATATTTTCTAGAAACTCAAAAAATATCAAGGTATAGGAATATACTTGTATTGACAGCTTTCTGAAGTTAATTAGTCTCTCAAAAAAAAGCGAAAAACCTATTTTTTTTTTCCATCTAAATTCCATGCTAAAGCTGTATATCGATGCCACATATAACCTTGCCCAATTCCATATCTTAATGATTAATAGTTTGGAAGGTTTAGTCTATCATTGAGATCAAATACTCTTTGTGTGTATGCCTTTGTCATGAATTGGATCTAGTCATATAAGCAACACTATGTTTTAGTCTAATTCTTTGAAAAATATCATAATCAATGGAAATGATGATAATTAAACCAAAACGCTGTTTATTTTCTCTTCTAACAATGAGAATGTAAGCAACATATCTGGTAAAGGCTGCCATTATTAGCAGGTGCATTGGGCTCTACATTTTGGGTACCAGTTTATTTTTTTAGGAGCTTTTAATCTGTAAGGAAAAGATAGAACATGGAACAACATATAGTGTGTTCATCTTGTACCTAGCATAATTCAAATTGTACTGATACTTACATGCCTTTAATTATAAATGACATGAAGAATATCCAAATAAAAATTATGAAAATAAGTGACTTTTAGTCCCAAGTATATAAACAAATAATAATTCTCATAAAAATGTTACCGGTATTTCATCGACCAATTTTTGACATGAGTTATTTTTCCACAATCTCTCTAGCACAATAATATCCTTAAAATTTTTAAAGTCCTTGAATAATTCTGAATCATTAAAGAGATGTTAAATGCTTAGTACACTTCCAATTAAGACATTTTAGCACCATAAAAGAAGATTCTTTCATCCATAGGTTGCCAACAGGCAGTTTATAAGCAAAAACAGGATGCTGATTATGTTGTGTTGTGGTATATAACGTTCAAAACCTAACTGAATTGTCAACATTTAAAGACTAGGATATTTTACCTAAAAAATAATATTTGCTGCTTTTCTGACAAATTTGAAAATCCTTGATACAGGCTTGTAAAGCAATAATCTGCAGCTGAGTAGCAGCTGACCTTGTTGAAAGACATATACTTACTAGTTCTCCACACATCACCTCACTGCCATCTTGTTACATCTGGCTCTCTTCTCTCATTTATTTTATATTTGTGCCCCACCCAGTCCTTGAGTAACAGATTCCTTATGTTCTTTCAATCAATTAATAGGTGAGGAGACAAAGGGACGTTTATCTACCTAACGTGAGTTTATGCTCTAGAGTGTGGACAACTCTTTGTACAAAGATCTTTCCATTCATGATTCCATCTTACCTCTTTCTTTAAAAACTGGAGAATTACTGTTTTGTGTATAACTTAATAAAAAGCTAACCACTAGTCACCCTGAAGTTATTATTAACAAGAACTTATACTAATGCACTGCAAAGATTGGGATATAAAAGTAAGCGTTGGCAAGAAATTTATACATGATACAGTTAAGAACGTTATCACTTGAAAAATCACAAGTATAATAATTTGCTTTGTTGGGGTTTCAACAAGGCCTTCACTATATTCTATGAAGAGGTCAACTCTGTAAAATGTTTGTCTTTATTAATTATAAGAAGGTGAGAGGAAAACATCCTTCTAAATCTGGCTTCTTATAGCATTTGATTTTTTCCCAACCAAACTGAAAATTTAAGAGAACTAAGTATGTTTGTTTTTCATGTGTTTTTTTTTTTAATATAAACCATAAAATAAAATTAAAAATCAATATGTTCTCACCCATCAAACAATATTTTCAGTACAATTATTTCTGAAATAAGTAAAAAATGTAATAATATTTAGGTTTGAGTTATTGTGTATACAAAATTAATAGGAATTATAACTTTTAAAATCAAAAAACCATTGGGAAGAAGAGTGTGTGGGTATGGCAGAGCTAAATTGTTTTAAAAAGTGGTAAATAGAAATGCAAAGTGGTGCAGCTGCTATGGAAAACAGTATAGGGATTCTTTCAGAAATTAAAGGCAGAACTACTGTATAATACAGCAATTTCACTTCTCCATTTTATCCAAAAGAGTTGCAATCAGGATCTTGAAGAGATAATTGACTTCTCATGTTCATTGCAGCATAGCCAAGCCAAGATGTGGAAATGGCCTAAATGTCCTTTGACAGATGAATAGATAAAGAAAATGTAATATATACAAACAATTGATTATTATTCAGCTTTAAAAAAATAAAATTCTGCAATATTCAACAACATGGATGAAACTTGAGGATACAATGCTAAGTGAAATAAACTAGTCACAGAAGAATAAATACTGCACGCTTCTATGAGGTATTTTATATGAGGTGTCTAAAATCATCAAAATTATAGAATCAAAGAGTAGAATAATGGTTACCAGGGGCTAGTGAGAGGGAGAAATGAGGAATTCATAATCAACAAGCATGGCATTTCAGTTATGCAAGATGAATAAGTTCTAAGATCTGCCTTACAATATTCTACCTATAGTCAAAAATACAGTATTATGTGCTCAAATATTTTTAAGAGAGTAGGTATCTTGGTGAGTGTTCTTATCACAATAAAATAAATTATTTTTAAAGTAATAAAATTCATTCAAAAATCAAACCTCTTATTTCACTCAAAAATCATGTATGAGAGCTTTCCACATTTAAAAATACAATGTTTAAGACAAGCCATTACAGAAGCTTGACATATTTTTTAAAAAATGATTTCTCTGTAGTCCTATGCCTGAATGTAAAAATAAATAATGACTGTCTTTAGCTATAGAGCCTAAAATGCTCTGTTACTGTTAGGGTTCAAAGGAGGGTACGTGGAGGAGGTAGAGTGTAAGAGGGAGAAAGGAGAGGGACATTTTTATTTAGCACTCATTATAACTACATGTTCCCATTTTACCCAGCCATCAAGGGTCAGCCTACATGAAAACAGCCAAGTAACAGTAGTGTCAGGTGATACGTTTTGTATAAAAGCACGAATCTGAACTTACATGCTCCCTTTCCCTAACTACTTCTATAAGTACCCAAGGAGTGGATACAGGCTATGGAAATCCGTGCCACTTGTGGCTGGTTGCCTCACCCAGACTTCTTTTTCTGGACATCTGCTTCAGGTTTCTCAGACTACCAGCTGCCATCGCGGGATGGACTTCTACAGATTTGCTGCTACTCTGTACCTACCATTTTGTTCTAGTGATTGTTATAACCATTCACTTTGTTCTCTCAGGCACAGAAATATGAATATGTGTGTGTATATATACACATTTATATATGGATATTTACATCTGTAATTATATGTATATAAACATATTTATTATATCTAGAGATATATAGATTATATACTATAGAAATATAAATATGAATATTTAAAACATATACTTATGAAAACATAAATATATGTACATATAAATATACGTATATACTTTACTGAACAAAAGTAATTACATTAAAAATAAGATACTGTTTCTACTATCCACAGGTCAAGGGAGTTCTCTCCAGTTGATTTCTCCTTATTGCCACGTCTGCTGCCTATAGCAGGAAACATTTGCCTCTCACAGACAGAAAGTTGTGTAACTCAGCTCTAGGTCAGAACTGCACCCACCTTGCCCCAGAAAGAGTTGTTTTTCATCACTTGTTTAAGGAAGGTTTTTCTTCATTCCTACTTCAAATGATGAACTGAAAGAAAACTTCAACATGACTCAGGAGAGGTGTAGGGACCTTCACGGATCCACAAAGACAATAAAAATAATTGCCAATACATCTGGATTATTTAATCGTAAATAGCAGTCAGGTATAGAAGGTGTCTAGAGTTTGAGTAAAGACATTGAAGTCCAGACTGAGTCTCATCCACAATGTTCCTTCCAGTACAAGGTAAGGAAAAGATCATTCTTCTTGATTGTCAAATGACATGTGACAGCATTTGTTTAAACACACACAAACACACACATTTTCATGGGCATTCATGTTTAGATTTTTTTAAAAATATATCTTTATTGATTTCAGAGAGAGGAAGGGAGAGAGAGAGAGATAGAAACATCAATGATGAGAGAGTCATTGATCAGTTGCCTCCTGCACACCCCGGACTGGGGATCCAGCGTAAAACTTGGGCATGTGCCTTGACTGGGAAATGAACTGTGATCTCCTGGATCCTAGGTCAATGCTAAACCTGCTGAGCCATGACCTGTAGGGCTTAAGTTTAGATTCCTTTTTTTTTTTTTAAATTTTTAAATTTTATTTTTGTTTCAAATATTACAGATGTCCCTTTTTCTCCCCAATGACCCATTCCACCCTGTCCCATCCACCTCCCCAGTCCCTATCCCCACCATTGTCTGTGTCCTTGGGTAGTGCATATACACATATAAATTCTTTGGTTACTCTCTCCCCCTCCCCCCACCAGCCCTCCTCCATCCCTATGACATTCCTCAGTATGATCCATGCTTCCATGTCATTGAACCTATTCTGTTCATCAGTTTATTAAGTTCTTTAGATTCCACATATAAGAGAGATCATGTGATGTTTGTCTTTCTCTGCCTGGCTTATTTCACTTAGCATAATTATCTCCAGGTCCATCCATACTGTCCCAAAGGGTACAAGATCCTTCTTCTTTACAGCCGCATAGTATTCCATGGTGTAAATGTCCCACAGCTTTTTTATCCACTCATCTACTGATGGGCACTTGGGCTATTTCCAGATCTTAGCTATTGTAAACTGTGCTGCTATGAGCACTGGGGTACATATATCCTTTCTGATTAATGTTTCAGGATTCTTAGGATACATTCCTAGGAGTGGAATCACTGAGTCAAAAGGCAGCTCCATTTTTAATTTTTTGAGGAACCTCCATACTGTTTTCCATAGTGGTTGCACCAGTCTGCATTCCCACCAGCAGTGTACTAGGGCTCCCCTTTCTCCACACCCTCGCCAGCACATGTCATTTGTTGATTTGTTGATGGAGCCATTTTGACAGGTGGGAAGTGATACCTCATTGTGGTTTTAACTTGCATCTCTTTGATGATTAGCGACATTGAGCATTTTCTCATGTGTCTCTTGGCCAACCGTATGTCCTCGTTGGAGAAGCATCTATTCAGGTCCTTTGGCCATTTCTTAATTGGGTTGTTTGTCTTCCTCTTGCTGAGTACTATGAGTTATTTGTACACTTTGGAAATTAGCCTCTTATCAGATACATCCTTGGCAAATATGTTTTCCTAGACCATGGGGTTCCTTTGTATTTTGAGGCTGTTTTCTTTGCTGTGCAGAAGTTTTTTAGTTTGATGCAGGCCCATATGTTTATTTTTCTTTTGTTTCTCTTGCCCTCAGAGATGTATCAGTGAAAATTCCACTACATGGGATGTCTGTGACTTTCCTGCCTATGTTTTCTTCCAGGATTTTTATGGTTTCGTGACTTACATTTAAGTCTTTTATCCATTTTGAGTTTATTTTTGTGTATGGTGAAAATTGGTGGTCTAGTTTCATTTTTTTGCGTGCATCTGTCCAATTTTCCCAGCACCACTTATTGAAGAGACTGTCTTTACTCCATTGGATACTCTTACCTCTTTTGTTAAATATTTACTGACCATAATGACATGGGTATATTTCTGGGGTCCCTATTCTGTTCCACTGATCTATATGCCTGTTGTTGTACCAAAACGAGGATGTTTTGATTACAGTGGGTTTGTAATATGGTTTGAAATCTGGTTTGTGATCCCTCCCACTCTGTTCTTTTTTCTTAAGATGGCTGCAGCTATTCGAGGTCTTTTTTGGTTCCATATAAATTTTTGAAATGTTTGTTCTAGGTCTGTGAAATATGCTGTTGGTATTTTAATAGGATTTTTATTGAATTTATAAATTGCTTTGGGAAGTATGGACATTTTAATGATATTAATTCTTCCAATCCATGAGCGTGATATATTCTTCCACTTGTTTAAATCTTCTTATATTTCTTTTTTCAGTGTCACGTAGTTTTCTGAGTACAGGTCTTTTACATCCTTGGTTAAGTTTATTCCTAGATATCTTACTTTTTTAGTTGCAATGATAAATGGTATTGCTTTTTAATTTCTCTCTCTGAAAGTTCATTGATGGTGTATATGAACTTGGTGGTGTATTGATTTCCAGATGTTGATTTTATATCCAGCTACCTTGCCAAATTTGTTTATCAAATCTAGTAGTACTTTGATGGAGTCTTTAGGATTTTCTATGTACAATATCATGTCATCTGCAAATAATGACAGTTTTACTTCCTCCTTTCCAATTTGGATACCTTTTATGTTTTCTTCCTATCTGATAGCTGTGGCAAGGACTTCCAGTACTATGTTGAATAGGAGTGGTGAAAGTGGACATCCCTGTCTAGTTCCTATTTTTAAGGGAAATGGTTTTAGTTTTTGCCCATTGAGTATGATGTTGGCTGTAGTTCTGTCATATATGGCCTTTATTATGTTGAGGTATGATCCCTCTATTCCCACTCTGCTGAGAGTTTTTATCAGAAATGGGTGCTGGATTTTGTTGAATGCTTTTTCTGCATTACTTGATATGATCATATGATTTTTGTCCTTCATTTTGTTTATGTGATGTATCACATGTATTGATTTGCAGATGTTGTACCAGCCTTGTATCCCCCCAGAATAAATGCCATTTGCTCATGATGTATAATCTTTTTAATGTATTGCTGGATCCAGTTTGCTTGTATTTTAGTGAGGATTTTAGCATCTATGTTCATCAGGGATATTGGCCTGTAATTTTCTTTCCTTGCAGTATCGTTATCTGGCTTTGGGATTAGGATGATGCTGGCCTCATAAAAAGAGTTTGGGATTCTTTCCTTCTCTTGAATTTTCTGAAATAGTTTCAATAGAATAGGTGTTAATTCTTCTTTGAATGTTTGGTAAAACTTGACTGTAAATCCATCTGGTCCAGGACTTTTGTTTGCTGGGAGTTTTTAGATTACTGCTTCAATTTCGTTAGTTTTTTATCAGCCTACTCAGGTTTTCTGCCTCTTCTTGTTTCAGCTTTGGAAGATTGTATGCTTCTAGGAATTTGTCCATTTCCCCCATGTAGTCCAATTTGTTGACATATAGTTGCTCATAGTATTTTCTTGCAATCCTTTGTATTTCTGTTCGGTCAGTTGTTATATTGTCTCTTTCATTTCTGATTTTATTTATTTGGGTCCTCTCTCTTTGCTTCTTAGTAAGTCTAGCTAAAGGTGCATCAATCTTATTTACCTTTTCAAAGAACCAGCTCTTGGTTTCATTGATTTTTTGTATTGTTTTTTTAGTCTCTATGCCATTAATCTCTGCTCTGATTTTTATTATTTCATTCCTTCTACTTCCTCGCGGCTTTTCTTGCTGTTCTCGCTCTAGTTCTTTTAGTTGTTGTGTTAGATGGTTCATTAGATCTTTTACTTTTTCCTTGAGATAGGCCTGTAATGCTATGAATTTTCCTCTCAGGGCTGCTTTTGCTGTGTCCTATAGGTTTTGGGTTGTTGTCTGTTCATTTTCGTTACCTTCCATGAAGTGTTTGATTTCTTCCTTGACCTCACTGGTAACCCACTCATTGTTTTATAACATGCTATTTAGCCTCCATGTGTTTGAATATTTTTGAGTTTTTTTATAGTGGTTGATTTCTAGTTTCATGGCATTGTGATCCGAGAAGATGCTTGATATGATTTCAATCTTCTTATATTTGTAGAGACTTGCCTTGTGCCCTAACATGTGGTCTATTTTTGAGAATGTTCCATGTGCACTTGAGAAGAATGTGTATTCTGCTGCTTTGGGGTGAAATGGTCTGTAAATGTCAATTAAATCCATTAGTCTAATGATTCATTTAAGGTCTGTGTTTCCCTGTTGATTTTTTGTCTTGATGATCTGTCCAGTGCTGACAGTGGGGTGTTAAAGTCCCCCACTATGATTGTGTTGCTGTAGATCTCCCTCTTAAAGTCCCCCAAGAAATTTTTTATATATTTAGGTGCTCCTATATTGGGTGCATAAATGTTTATAAGGGTTATTTCCTCCTGTTGGATTGATCTCTTTAGTATTATCTAGTGACCATCTTTGTCTCTTGTTATGGTCTTTATTTTGAAGTTTATTTTGTCAGAAATAAGAATTGCTACTCCAGCTTTCTTTTCCTTTCCATTTGCATGGAATATTTTACTCCATCTCTTCACTTTTAGCCTGTGTGAGCCTTTTCCTCTCAGGTAGGTCTCTTGTACACAGCATATATTTGGGTCCTGTTTTCTTATCCATTCTGCTACCCTATGTCTTTTGATTGGATCATTTATTCTGTTTACATTTAAGGTTACTATTGATAGCAACTTATTTAATGCCATTTTTCCCCTTTATGCTGGTGTACCTTTCTTTCACTATTCTTTTTATTCAAGCAGTCCTTTTAGCATTCCTTACAATGCTGATTTAGTGGAACTGAACTCCTTTTGCTTTTTTTTGTCTGGGAAATGCTTTATTTCACCTTCAATTTTAAATGATAGCCTTGCTGGATAAAACAATCTTGGTTGCATGTTCTTGCTTTTCATTACTTGGAGAACTTCATGCCACTCCCTTCTGGCCTGAAGAGTTTCTGTTGAGAAATCAGCTGTCAGCCTTATGGGGGTTCCCTCTAGGTAACTGCTTGTCTCTCTCTTGCAGCCCTCAATATTTTCCCATTGTCCTTGACATTTGCCATTTTAATTATGATGTGTCTTGGAGTGGTCTCTTTGGGTCCCTCTTGTTTGGAACACTCTGTGTTTCCTGAACTTGTGTGGCTTTCTCCATCACCAGCCTAGGGATGTTTTATATCTTTATTTCCTCCACCAAGTTCTCTATCCCTTGTTCTCTTTCCTCCCCCTCTGGCACTCCTGTAATGTGAAGGTTATTTCGGTTTATGTTGTCCCAAAGCTCCCTTTGACTGTCCTCAAGCTTTTTAAGTGTTTTTTCTTTTTGCTGCTCTGATTTACTGATTTTTTCTACCTTGTGTTCTAAGTCACTTATTCTATCCTCTGCTTCATTGAGCCTGGTTTTAATTCCTTACAGTGCATTCTTGATATCAGATACAGCATTCATTATCTCTGTCTGAGTTTTGTTTATGGTATCTATCTTTTTTTTCATGTTTCCGCTAAGGTCCTTGATCATATCATCTAGTGGCTTCTTAAGTTCCTTGAACATCTTCATAATCAATAATCTGAACTCCGTTTCTGATAACTTGCTTAACTCCATCTCATCAAAGTCTTTTTCTGGCAATTTTTCCTTTTCTTTAATTTGGGGGTTGTTTCTTTGTCTCCCATTTTGGTAGGTCTTAGTGTTTGTATCTACATATTAGATATATTTGCTGTCTCCCAGTCTTGTGGGGTGGGATTTTGTCTTGTGGGTCAGTGAAGCTCAGATGTGTGTTTTCCTTATACTTCTGAGATCTTTGCTTTAGGCGTGTCCCTTTTGTGGGTGTCCCTTTTGTGACTTCTTTATGTTCTCCTGTTGTGACTGGGTCTAGATTATTATTGATCAGGCCTTGGGAAGACCCTCCTCTCAGGTTCGCTAACTGTGTCTCAGCCCCAACCTTGTCATATAAGCTGTTGTATGGGTGCTGGCAAGGCAGGACACTACACAACTAAGCTTCCAGGAAACAAGAGGTATCTTACAAAATATCTTGACAGTCACAATGAAAACAACCCACGTGAAAATAGAACTGGGAGAGTGAAGGGAGAACACACACACACACATACACACACAAAGCTTAAAAAAAAGAGAGAAAGAAAAGTAATGCTTAGAGAGAGAGAGAGAGATGTATATTGTTGTTAATAGTGGTAAAAATTTAGAAAATAATAATAAACAAAAATGTAAAAAATAGAGAAGCTACTGGGAGATAACAGAAGCAGAGAAAAGATTCTGAAAGAAGGGCCAGTAAACAATTAAGGGAGAGAATAAAAATAGGATAATAGTTGCAAATGAGAAAAAATATATATAATAAAGAAAATAAGAGAAACTAACAATCGAACAAAAAGACAGGAAGGCAGAAGGGATGATAACAAAAGAATGAAAGAAAAGTAGAAAAAGAAAAAGAAAAAAGTTATGCCAATGGATCAAGAGGAGAGAGAGAGATATAGCCCAGGCAGGGAGGAAGTCTGGTAAGAGATTTGGGGGAAACTATAGAGGAAAGCAGTAAACTTGGTTATAATGATAAAGTCCCCGTTGTTAAGCAGGGATATCAAGAAAGTCCTGATAGTAGAAGGATAAAACAAAACAAAGAAAATAAACAAAACAAAAGTAAAAACAAGCTTAGCAAGACAAAATTCTTTTATAAAAAAGAGAAAAAAATTTAGTTAAAAAATGTTTTTACGAAAAAATTAAAAACAAATTATTATAAAATTTAAAAAAGAAGAATAAAGAAATGTTCTCCCCTTTCTCTTCTTCCTAAGGAAAAAAGAGAAAAAACAAATAAACACACAAACAAAAAAACAAACAATAAAAACAAAAACCAAAAGTACCAAACCAAAACAAAACAAAAAAACAGAAGAAAAAAAGACAATCAGGTAAGTTTCTTCTGGGAACCTTATGTTGTCTGAGGCTCACTGTTTTGTGGGCTGATTTCAGTTATCCTGGGAGGTACTTGTGTATCACCCAGTGTGAGGAGCCGTCTAGGTTTGGCTCTGGTGTCCTTAGGTAGATGGTTAATCTGAGTCTCTCCATGGACCATCTCCTCTTGTCAACTATTTTGCAACCTTGTAGTTGCCTGGTCTTACTCCAAAGTCTTCTGAAGAGTCTTTACGGTGCAGGGTGGCTAGTGTAGCTCAGGGTATCACTCCCCTTACTTAGAGGTGTCACTGTCAGGCACTCACTCTGCGGGAGTTAGTCTCTGCTCACAGCCAGCTCCTCAGTCCCTACCCTGTCCTCTGATTCTAGTTCCCCAGGCTCTGGCCTGCTGCAGCTTCAGATTGATTTCAGCCTGTTGCCTTTTCTGTAGGGGCCGTTTCCGCAGCCTGGGCTCAGTGGGTTCGATTAAAAACACATTCTGGTGAGCTCTTTGCCTGCCCAGCCCCCAGCAGGGGTTTTCAGCATTTCCTCAGTTCCCAAACAACAGTCCCTGAGAGTCTTATGTTTGTGATGTCCTCCTGTGAGCTTCTCTCCCTTCCCCTCAGGACTGTGCCCTGCGGGTGTGTCTGGGGTCTCAGTGAGCAGGACCCGCCCCTTTCCTGTTGGGGGCCGTGCTCCTGGCTGCAGGAGAGGCCGGCAGGCTCTGCCCCTCCCTGCTCAGCTCTGGCTGGCTGGTCGCACCAGGCCCGCCCCTCAGACTGTCTACTGTGCAGAACCCAATCCCAGCCTCCGCTGGTCTGTCTGCGCAGTGCACGCGGGGAAGGTGGGAGCCAGTTCCCTGATCAGACTCACAAACGCACAAAGCAACACACAGGCAGAGAGCCCGCCCTGCAAGGTCCAGCCGCCCAGGCACCAAGGCCCCCAGGGGAGGGGGCCCAAAGTCAGCTCCACGCAGCTCCCCGCACCGCTGGTCTCAGCAAAGCTGGGGCAGCTTCACGCGCCACCAGGGCGCCCCTTACGGCTGGTCCCAGATCCCAGCCTCTCCGCACCAGGAGCTCAGGGCGGGGGGCTCCTCCCCTCCCCCACACCACGCAGATTCAGTGCTTTCTGGGGCTCAACACAGTGCCCCACAGGGAGGCAGAGGGTCACTGTGTGCAGCAGCTCAGCGCAGTCCTCTGGTCCCTTACCACTTCAGTGCCACACACTTTGGGACAGCCTTCCCTATGGTCGGCACCCCGAGCATTAGATGCAGCCGCCACTAGCAGCTTTGTTTCCTAGGAAGGCGCCGTCCGCCATTAGAGGCTTTGTTTCCTAGGAAGGGGCCGACCCTTCTGGGACTCACTGCTTCCCTGGGTCCCTCTGCCCTGTGTGCGGGGTGCTCCTTCCCTTCTTGTCACTCCGGGTGTGGGATCCCCGCTTTTGGATGGGGGTCTGCACTCCCGAGGGGAGGGAGCTTTGCAGCCTCCAAGCCTCGGGGCTCGGCGCCCAGCACAGACTTCAGGGGGGATCCCCCTTCCGACGCCCCCCCCCTCTTACCGGACTCCGAGATGTCTCCTCAGCGCTCCCCACTCGCACTCCGTCCACTCAGGTATGCTTCTCTGGTTTTTCCAAGCTGGCTCTGTAGGATTTTCAGAGTAAATCAAGTCCGTGGCTGGGAGCCGGGGCCTCTGTTGCTTCTCACAGGGTCACCATCTTCCCGTCTCTAGATTCTTAATATGAAAGTTATGTTTTAACTTTGCTGCAGCACAGTCTGGCTACTATGGACTGAATGTTTATGTCCCCCAAATTTTATATGTTGAAATTGTAACCCCAAATATGATGATAATTAGGAGGATGTGCCTTTGGGGGGTAGTTAGCTCATAAAGATGGAGCCCTCATAAAAGGGATTAGTGCCTTTATAAGAAAAATTATGATTGCTTGCTCTCCCTGTGTTCTCTGCCATGTGAAGAGACAAAGAGAAGATGGACATCTGCAGCCTAGGAAGTGAGCCATCACTAGACATTAGATCTACTGGCACCACAGTCTTGGTCTCCTCAGCCTCTAGAACTATGATAAATAAGTGATTCAAGCACGGTCTACGGTAATTTGTTATAATAACCTGGACTGGCTAAGACATTGGCTAAATGAATACCCAATAGACATTGGCTAAGTATACACCTGACTTACATTAGTAAACAAAACCCATAGCATCTATATTTTTCTCCAGAAAACAGTAAATCAATTACTTGCTTTACTTTCATGTAACTAAATATTCCATTGTGTCCGTTCTTTATACAAAGAGAATTGGTGTCACTACTCTAAGGAACATAAATAAAAAAAAGTATGTTTAATGAAACAATTCTTAATTTCAAAACTGAACCACCACTCCCATGACACGTCATTACATTAAAAACAAAATAAAGCCTAGTAAAATTTGCTATGATAAGTTGGTTGTACTCCCCTCAGAAATAAACTTCTTGAATCCATATATTTGGTGCTCTATTCTTCAGGGTTAGAATGGAGTTTTTGAGCTCTATATCTACATTTATTCAATCAAGAAATTTTTATTTAGCACCTTCAAAATGCTTGGCTCTGTAGGACATGAAGCTAGCACTATAAACAAACCAGAAGTTTTCACTGTCCTCCGGAGACTTCTAGTGTAGCAATGATCTACACTAGAATGCAATTGTCATACTGTTTGAGTGATTTAGGAAATGTTACCAAGAATTCTATTTCTAGAACTTAAGCTATGAGTAATCAAAAAAGAGACCAAAAATGTTAACTTAGACTGAACTTAATAACTCATACTCACTGAGTATTGCAGTGGTGTGGCAAAATTATTTCACATAAATTTCTATCTATTTTCACAGTAATAATATTGGTCAGGTCAGAGTGTTGCTCCTGTTAACTGATGAACAAAATGACAGCTTAGAGATGAAATGACTTGTCCAAATTTATATAAGACGAGATATAAAAGTTAAAACTTACATGTAATTTTCTAATTCCACAAAAAAATGTTTTCACTCTGCTCCATGCTAAGAAGAAGCCTAACATTATCAGCATTATGACTGTGGAGTTACTTTACATCTTCACATCTTTTGACTCAAACCCCAGTGAGGGACCTGTAAAATACTCTCTCATGGGCATCACAGGTCTCCCCTTGCTCTGAAATCACCAAATAATGAAAACCAAATCATGGTTCATGTAATAGTATTTTTTGGTTTTGCTAATAAGAGTTCACTTCTTTTTTCATTTTGAGAACTAAATATAAATAATAAAGAAGGAAATATGTGGGAGGATAATCATAAGAGAGAATAAAATGGGCAGATTAGTCATATATTACCTCAGTGAAATCTGTCCTTTTAGTCTGTCTAAAATCCCTTTCCTTGTGTTCTGGTACACATCCTGACTCACCACCCAAAACTATGGAAATCCCAGTACCCAGCACCACCAACAGTACTCAGAATCAACAAATAAAGCACATGAGGCAAATTAGATTCATTCTCCCAACAATTTGAACCCACTGCCTCCTTTTCAGCTCTGCTCTAATTCTGTGGACTATCCAGGATCTACTTTTCTTGTTTGAATAATTTATAATGCATTTCTATTACTTTCATCCAAAGAACTATAACTGAGATAAGCACCCAAAATTCCATCACAATTTTATTGGGAGAAAAAATGCAGTGTATAGTTTAGTTTACACGAAATTTAAGAAGACTTCAAATTGCTTTTTATGACATTTTCAATTTTAACTTAAACATGAAAAAAAAACTGGATATAATGAGAAACTTCTCCCTTTTAGCTAATCTTTTATCTCTCCTCAATGAGAGTGGGATGTAATGAATGAGGTAAGGTGTTAAGTGAAACACTTATTAAAATTTCATGTTAAGAGAGAATAGCCAGAGGTCAGTCAAGTGAATTTTCATCAGAGATATTTCAAGTAGATAATTCTTTCAGTCTGAAGTTTACATTGTTCACTCACAACTCGGTAGAAACCAATAAACACTGCTCCTTGTGAACTGTTAACATTCCAGTAAAATATTTTCATGGGAAATAGCAATTGACATATAGTGACTGAAATCCAAATATTAAAATAAGATCACTCTCATAGAGACAAAATTGAGCTTCTTTCAAGATATCACAATCTCAGGTCTATTTATAGCCTGGAAAGAATATACACTTTGACTACACTATTCTCAGATAAACAAGATATGCTTGTGGTGTTTAAAGGCATCTCATGTAACGGCTTCAGAACTTTGTTCTATCAGTGGATTTGTCTGATGAACAGATTGCCTAATTGTCCTACATGTGATCCTTTTCTGAGGGTAGAAGGTAATTTCAGCCAGAGAATTTTATCTTATCAAGGGTGGCATTGCATAATTTGTTTTGAGTTCTAGCTACAGTACCCCATAAGAGTATGCTTAACTGTCTGGCAAGAGTTCTAGATTAGAATATCAGAGACCAAAATATAATTAAGTTAGCAAATGAATAGGAATCAATAGGATCACTTATTTCTCCATACTAACAGGTGTCTTTGATGTACTTATGATTATATAGTTTGCTTACTGTCAATATCATTTTGTTTTTGTTGGTACATGTTATTAGTACTATAGTCACTTTCTTTTTATAGCCTGGAAAGAATATGCTGCTATTGTAGAATCAGTAAAGGAGACAAATCCTTGTCTCATGCATTTGAATGTCTCACTAGACAAACAAAGACAAACTTCAAGACAAGAAACATGCACAAGGAACAATGAGAGCCAGGGAAATGTGTTCAAGAAAGTAAGGGTGACAGCCATGCAGTAAAGAAGGTCATTCATAAAACTTCTGAAGTTTTTCCAGATGAATTCTAACTAAAGTTTTATTGTTGTGTTATGAGGATTACATTTAAATCAGGTGTTGTTTTCACTCATTTTGTTTTGAAAAATATGAAATTATTTGCAATTGTCACAGTTATTCATGTCACAATTTTTTTACAAGCAGCATTTTTTTTTTTAGGTTAGCAAGATGCTAGAATTACAATGAACTAAAAGTGGGTAAATATAACAGTTTAATAAGCCTATCCTGGGGAAATTCTACCTTAAAATATTTATGCATGCTTTTAATCTTTCAGTATATACAAACTAGGAAGTTAGTTGAATACTTTGGGGGTTTAAACTTGTTCTGTGTTGTGATAAAATTGTTTTCTTAAATCCAAGAGATTTTAGTCAAGTAATAAGTGACTGAGCTATAGAACTGAAAAACCTTTGTGACTTTTGTCAAATCTCTTTACCTCTCCAGTTTCTTAATTTATAAACTGGGGATAACAATACCTATATCAATATAGCTGTTAGTCTAAAATATAATGTGGAACATGAAAACAATTCTAAATGCTATAGTTCACTCATGAATTATGTATTACAATTCCACTATAGTGACATGTACTAAGGATCAATGAGGAAAAGTTCTACAAACTCTACATAAAATATGTTGTTATTGACATATAGATAAAGTGTCACTTATACCTACTGCCAGACACTTTATTAGATCCTCAGGATATAAATATGAACGCTAGATATTCATTTGCCTTCAAAGAGCTCACAGTCAAGTACAGTGCAAAAACTGTATACAACTAATTACAATGGGTTAAGGACCATGTTAATATAAGCAAAAAGTGCTGTGAGAATCCATAGATGGCACACAGCTTGTGACAGTGTTGTCAATAGGGTGTCCCTGAGGTGGTGTTCTTCATGTCTCATAGGATGGACCCAACACTTCCCAGTGAAGAATGTCTTTGAAGCAGGAGGAGCATAGTGAGTAAAAAGACGAAGCCATTCAGGAGAGATGGTGTGTCTGGAAGAAAAGGGAAATGCAAAGGACTGATTTGATATTGGAAAAACAAAAACATATGAACTTTGATTTCTATACAAGCGCCAAAAAGAACTTCTTATACCATATAGTTTATTTTAAAGAGTCCATAGATCCACTACCCAGATCAATTATTTTGACAATAAAAACTAATGCTACTGCAATAAATATCATTTTATCTATATTAGGAGACTGCATTTTTACCATCCAGGAAGCAAGGATATATTTGCTGACAAAAAGGGTTTATGTATTTAAATACCACATGGAGTATTTTTTAAGAAAAAAAGTCATACAATTAAGTGTGTGTTATTTAAAAAATCTCCGGTAGAATCTATTTGAAGAGAGAGACTTTAGATGAGGCCATTCATTCAGGAGAGCGATGACATAGTTCAGAATGATGGCAGGAGCTGTGTGAATGAAATGTTGGGAGAACATGTGATAAATGTTGAAATAGAGAATATGTTGGTTAGTGTAAGTAGTTGAATGGATAAAACTAGGAAATGTAGAAAGAAATAATCAATTAATTTTCTTAGCTTAAATAAAATTATTAAACATAAGAACACAATTTAGAGAAAAGAAAAAGTTTTGGGGTGCTAATTTATTTTCAGACACTTTCAGTTCAAGTGCCACATAGACATTCAGATTCTATTGTTTAGCTTGTAATGGGAAATTTGATTGCTTACATAATTTTGAAGTGTTTTCTACTTATTGAAGTAAGAATATCTAAAAGTTATTGTATTTGTGATCTCTTTGTAACAGCCTACTCTAAAATTTAATATCTTATAACAATAAACACTTTCTGTTATTCAGTAGTCTATGAATCAGGTAGATGGTTTTGCTAATCTGAGCCAGGCTCAGTTGATATCAGGTAGGTTTACTCATATATTTTTGGTTAACTAACAGGTCGCCTAGAATATGCTTTTTCTAGGATCACCTTCTTCACATTTCTGGCATTCACCTGCCTGTCCACAGAGATAACTGGGATGACTTAGCTCATCAGGCTAGACTGTACTTGTTTTCATGGTAGCTGAGCAGAGTTCCAAGAAAGTAAATACAGAGTTCCAAGAAAGGCCTTTTGAAGCTTAGCCTTAGATCTGACAAATTACTTCTGTTATATTCTATTAGATAAAGCAAGTCCTAAATCCAGCCCATATTAAAGAAATGAGAACATGGGTTCTACCTCTTGATGAGCTGTAAAGAAATGTGGGTGGAAAATTGAGGCCATTCTTATAGTCAATGAACCAGACAAATGCATAGTTAAGTATATGGTTACTTAATGGTAAAAAAAAAAATTAAAAAAAAAATCTAATAGATAATATTACCTTTAAGAAAAAAAAAATCCCTAACCAAGTAATAATGTATGTGAAACTCCCAGAGCACAGAAAGCTTAACTAAAGGCCACATATAATTATTTGATCAGATCCATGTGATAAAGTAATTATGTAATTATGTATTAATTACTCAACAGGGAAATTGATTCGTGTTTATTTTTAAAATTCAGGATTAATCACCTGGGGTTTTTTTTAGAATCTTTTGACTGAAAGAGAGCTAAAGTTCAATAGTACTTCAAATAGTGTCACAGTTTACCCTTAATTTTAACCAGGGTAAAATGACAAGAGATTTATTTAGTTCTATCAGTGAATACAGTGGATAAATAATTAAGGATAAGCCAAACTAATTCATCAAATGTGGGGAGCACCATACTTAACAACAATCAGATGTGTTCCTAGAGGGCAGAGGCAGTGTACTGAGTGAACACAAGATTAAACAAAAAAACCACACAGACTAGTAACAATGAATAAACTCAGAAACAAGAAGTACTCCGTAATTATTCCAAGTATGACAAACATGACTATACATACAGTAGGCCAAATGGGACGTTTTTGAAAGTGAAAGGAGAGTGATAGTTAGTGAAACGGGGCAGAGAGAGACAGACACCAAGAACCGTTTAGGTATACTGGGACACAGTGTCAGCCCAGTGACCAACACCTCTAAGCAAGTGTAAGTGGGGTTTACTCTGAAACTCAGATATGTTTTTGCTCATTTACTTGTCTGGAACCAACTGTTTAATCTTTTTGTGCTTGAACTTTATCTAAGCGCTCATCATTATTTGCTATGTATGGTCTTAGCTCTTTCATTTACACTTTTACACCCCAGGCTCATTTCCCTTGCCCCACCCTACCTTATAATAAAGCCCTAATATTTAAGACAACTGAAGGAAATAATTCTCTCTGAAGTGCATTGGAAGAACTGCTTTAAAAACAAACAAACAAAACCTTAAAGAGTCTAGATGAGAGAAGGGAAAATGGTGGATGGCAACTCAAAAAAGAGAGACCAAAGTGGACGTTAGAAAGAGGTCTTAGGAGGAGAGCAAAAAGAACAGTAAAAAACACTGCCCTTTCTTTTGTTTATTTGTTTTGCATTTTAGATTCCACATATAAGTGAAATCATATGGTATTTGTCTTTAACTTATTTCACTTAGCATAATGCCCTCTAGGTTCATTCATGTTATCACAAATAGCTGAGAAGCATTTCATTGTATCAGACACCACATCTTCTTACCCATTTATCTAGCAATGGACGTTTCTGTTGCTTCTATATTTTGTCTATTGTAATTGATGCTGCAATGAACGTAGGGGTGTGTACCTATCCCTTTGAATTAGTGTTTTTGTTTTTCCAATCCTCACCCAAGGACATGTGCACTGACTTTATATATATATATATATATATATATATATAGAGAGAGAGAGAGAGAGAGAGAGAGAGAGAGAGAGAGAGAGAGACAGAGAGAGACAGAGAGAGAGAGACAGAGAGACAGAGAGAGACAGAGAGAGACAGAGAGAGAGAGAGAGAGAGAGGAAGCCATCGATGTGAGAGAGAAACACCTGCACTCTCCCTGGGGACCAAACCGCAACCCAGGTATGTGCCCTGACAGGGAACAGAACCCAAGACCCTCTGGTGTACAGGAAGACACTCCAACCAACAGAGCCCCATGGGCCAGGGCTTGTTTTTGTTTTCTTCAGATAAATACCCAGAAGTGGAATTGCTGAGCAACAAACTGGCGGTTACCAGAGAGGGGAGGGGTTGGAGGCAGGCAAAAAAAGCAAAGGGGATTAAGAAGTACAAACTTCCAATTACAGAATAAATAACTCATAGGGATAAATGTAGAGCATAGGGAATATAGTCAATGATATTGTAATAACTTTGTATGGTGACAGGTGTAACTAAACTTATCATGGGGATTATTTCGTAATGTATACCAACTATAGAGTCACTATGATGTACACCTGAAACTAATAGAATATTTTATGTCAATAATACATCAATTCAGAAAAAAAGAAAACTGCCTTTGCCTTGCTATTTCTGACTCAATATCTGTGGACAAATTTCTGAACTCTGGACATGAAAGTGCTGCTGATAAGTGTTTAGGGAGTTTAGACCCTCTGCTTAAAGAGGAGGGACTCAGTAGGAAATGAGCAGAAGCCTTGATCATAGTTTCCCTTAGTGGGTCACAAGAATTATGAGGATAGTGATGGTTATTTTTAAAAATTTATCTTTATTGTTGAAAGTATTACAGATGTCCCCATTTTTCCCCATGTGATGGTCATTTTTGAAGGTCTGGATAGATATGGGGGACCTGGATCTTTTTAAATGGAAAGAGCTTTGGGTGCAGAGTAAAGTAGAGGGTTGCTACCTGGTGAAATACTGGCCACCAAGATGGGACCTGACAAAGGCTCCAGGCCTGACTTGGCTCTTGTTTGGCTTTGAAGTTTCGGGAGGTAGTTTCTCATAGTAGATTGGATTCAAGACACTGACTAATGCCTAGACAGCTTACTGAATACTTATTGCAAAATGATCAGAAATAATATAACAGATTGGACCTTAGCAGACACCCAGAACAACAAAGTAAATTAATTATGAGATTTGAATGTATAATCATTCCAACTCTAAAAGCTGATGTTTTCATCTCCATAATAATTATATGCTTGTAAAGATATCTGTACAAAGAATTCACAACAGCCTTAGAAGATGCAGTCTGCCTAGAGTATTGCTTGCAGAAGTGGCTGTGATGTTTGTTTTGATTTCGTTTTAAGACTGACAACACTCCTTATGTGCCCCTTCAGATTGACATAGCTTTTCTTTAGATTGTGAATAGGTTCAATCAGTAAACAGGTTTGCTATCCCAAGTCCCATTTTTTTAATTACTTTAAATATTTGTGGCTTCATACACTTTATGTTTGTCATATAGTTTGATTTTCAAAACATAATCTTACTTTCCTGTTGTCTAAGTTCTTGGGGGGAGTGGAAACACTTCACTGTCAAGCCCATGCGTAGCACTATTCCCACAGGCAATTGTAAGCTCAATTTCCACAAAGGTAATTTAAGTGGAAGTAAGAGCTAGTTAATACGCCCTCTACCATAATCTTTCTTTGTTCTATACTCTATTTCTGCATGAAAGAGAAACTGGGGAATGGGGGAAAAGACATTAAAAGGAAGCCCAAGAAAATCTACGTACATGGTTTATTTAACTGCTTTGAAAAAATTATCAGTAAAGTAGCCAAAGATAGTCAACTCTCTTTCTGAATTAAAATAAAAATACACTGTGGTATGTAAGTTGATGGGGACAGGGATTTTTCCTCTATTTTGTTCACTGTACCCAGTGCCTGGATTGTACCTAGCAAGTGCTCGATAAATGTTTATAGCAATTAATTATGAGATTAATAGAATTAATAGAATAATTACTAGAATACTGTATTATGTTCTAAGCAGCACATTTTATTTAGAATAAAAGCAAACTGGAACATGTCTGAAGATGGATGATCAAAAAAGGGGAAGAATGAAGCTACGTTTTAAGAGGCACGGATATTTAGATGAGAGAAATAGAATACTAGGGGTGGAGAAACATAAACTCTGTCTTAAAATATTTAGGGAGCCAATTAATAGGTGAGAAATAAGCAGACATTATTTTGCCTTAGGGGAGGATGAGTAGAAATTATAGGAGATTCCAGGTTTTTGTAAGTAATACATTTATATCCATGTATCAATTTTTATTGATGAGTAATAGATTGCCACAAACAGATGAACTTGTGACTTTCATTTTCTTTTTATTGGATTTATTTCAGTGACAGTGGTTTACAAAATTATATAGGTTTCAAGTGCACAATTCCACAACACATCATCTGTACACTGCATTGTGCGTCCATCACCTCAAGTCAGGTCTTCATCCATCACCATTTACCCCCACACCCTCCTCCACCTTCCCCCATGCCCCCTCCCCCTGGCAATCACTACACTGTTGTCCATGTCCATGAGTTGTTTTCTCTCTCTTTTTTTTTTTCTCAATCCTTCTCCCCTCCCCTCCCCGCCCTCCAACGCCAATCCTTATAACCCCCGACAGCTGTCAGCCTGCTCTCTATGATTCTGTCTCCATTTTGCTTGTTAGTTCATTCTGTTCATTAGATTCCACATATGAGTGATATCATATGGTACTCGTCTTTCTCTGACTGGCTTATTTCACTCAGCATAATGCTCTCCAGGTCCATCCGTGCTGTTGCAAAAGGTAAGATTCTTTTAAGCCTCCTCTCAAAATTCTATATGTAAGATTGAATTTATTTAGTCAATATATTGTTCTTCATTATTGAGGGTTGAGCATATTTCCCTGTTGTAGTTCATGATTACATGTCTGTTTCTAGGATGAGAAATTGGATTCCTTTTGTTCTGATATTAAAAACCATTAAGAAAATGTGCATAGGAAGATTAAGTATAAGGATAGTAATAATAGTTAATACCTTTATGCTAATACCTTTACCAGAGACGTTAAAAAAATACCTCGATTTTTCAAGGGATCAAAGTATTTTTTTAATTAAAATATTTGATTAACCTTATCTCAGATGTGAAAACATGTCAGTAATCAATAATAAAATGGGATTCAAATATAATAGCAAATAAATCCAAGTGACAGTAGGATTTGAAAGACAGCACCAAAAGTTATATGCATTTAGCAAGGCTAAATACCTCGTGCACATGAAACTGGATGGGTTCGGCTGACTTAAAGAAACCTAGAAAAGTGAAGATACATTCTTATACAGTCTTAGAAGTGAGAAATTGTTCAAAAATAATCCATAATTTATCAATATATTTGCAGTCACTTTTCTGTTATATCTAAACATTTCAACAAAATGTAGATTTACATTCACCTTTAAACAATATACCTATTAAGCAAGATGAGTTCCAATTAATTTGGAAATAAAAAGGGCAGTTTTCATTTTAGTAAACACACAATACACACAAACCTGCCTTGTACCTGTGTTTAGACTTCCTTTGGGAACTCAAAGTCTGGTCCTACTCTCTTATTTTTCTGTAAACTTTAAGGAAGAATTGTTTATACTTGCCTTTTATTTCTTTGATTCCTGCTCACCCCTTTACTCACCTCAATCTGGCCTTCATTCCCATTATTCACATAAAAAAGATTTATTTTAGATCACTGGTAGAAACCTGTGCCTATAAGTCCAAAGGTCACTTTCCACAACTCATCTCTTTTGATTTCTGTTAACCACTCCTTTCTTGATAAAACGCTCTCTTTAATTTCAATAGCTGTATTTACTGGTTTTTGCAGTTTCAGACTCCTCACCATGGACATTAAATATTGAGATTCCTCATATCTTGGTCCCTCATCCACAAAATCTGGAAAAACTCATTCCCAGGCAGGAAGAATTTGAGCTCAGCCTTAAAAAAATTATAGAACTTAAATAGGCATGAAGGAGGAAAGAATTTGACTCTCAGAAAGTTGAACATTATAAACAGGAAAAGAGGGAGAGCATGAGTTAAGAAAGTGAACTTATTTGAAATAAAGTTTATTATAAAGAGTATTTTGCGATCCTTTATATATAAAGAGAAGCAAGAGAAAATTCTGAGTGCAAAACTCTGCCTCATTGAAAATAGTGGGACAAGTAATATAATTTTTCAGTGACTGGTGATTAAGACCCTCTGAATCATAATAATTATCACATATTATATACCTATAATGTGCAGGATAATATATCAGGCACTTTAGATAAAATATCTAATTTCATGATAACCTGAACCTTAAATTTAGACAGCCCTATCCTTTTTCTACAAACAACAGAAGAGAATCTTAGAAATGTTGGGAAACTTCTCTATCTTTAACAATGGTATATACCCTAAAATAAAGGAATTTTAATCCAGTTTGACACCATTTCTACTACATTGTGTTAAATGAAGAGGGCTGCACATTTTTGGCCCCCTATCAATAAATTAGTAGTCAAAATTCAAAATTTTGCTTTTTTTACAAGATTTAAAAGTGATCAACACTGTTAAAAATAAACTATGCCTCTTTTGTGACTATTAAGAGAATAAGTTGGAAATATTTCTATTACGACAATATATTAGCATCTATTAAATATCTACTGTGAGTTTGAGACTCCATGGGGCTACATGTTATTTTTATCAGATTTAGGAAAATACATGATATGAATAAAAGGAAGTATGTTGATTTAATAATGCATTTATTAGCCTATATTTTTTGCATATTCTGAGACAAATTAATAAATGTTGTAGTCTCAATGAGACAAAGGGCAGGGTATAAATGCTTGTGTACCTGGCTTCCCAGGCCAAGAATCTTGGGCAATTAAAATGCAGTCAGCTTTCCCCTGCTCCTCTTTATTAGGTTCTCTGAGGTACTGTAGCAGCTAAAGGAAACATTTAAAGGCTTTTACATGACCTCAGACTTTGGTGGTAGATAACAGGAGCAATGGACCAGGAGACACCAGTCATCATTAAGTATATTTCAGCAATATACTGGGAAATAAGGGGAGTCATATTTAGGGAGGTGCAGTAAACATCCAAGTTGAATAGGCAAAGATGTCATATAACCTTGATTAAAATGTGGGACATGGAAGAAGAATTGGCAAATAAAATAGAAGAAAGAAAGAAAGAAAAGAAAACCAAAAGAATTTAAGAGCAGGATGCATTTAATTTGAATACCTCAGAGGCACCTGAGATAGGAACATTGCCAGGGTTGCTTTTCCTTGTCATTGGCCGGGAAGGTGTAAGCGTGTTGTGGGAGGCAAAGCATGGATTATGTAACTTGGTCATTTTCTCCCTTTAAATTAGATGTCAGAATATCATGATATTTTCCTATAGATATAGGAATCTGAGTGAATCTAATGTGTTACTGGTTCTTATTAGGTTCTTAATTATGCATTTTATAGATAAATAAAAGGAAAAAAAGAATAAATAAATAGCTAGTGAATTCCGTTGTTTGAAAGGGGCTACAGAACCATAGTTTCTTGTCTTTCCTTGAATCTAGTGAGAGGTTACTTAGTGGGGCATATGTACCTGCAGAGAGGTACCACTTTATGTGCATACAGTGCCTGGCAGTCTGCACAGAGTGGCATTCAAATGTGTGTTATTCAAATATTTTTTTGATTAATCTCTAAATGCGAACCATTGGGCAATAAATGCCCACCTAGACTTCTCACTGTTTCAAGGATAAATCTTTGAATGGCCAGTGTAGCCACCAAAGGAGTATGGCCTGGGCCTAATTCTCTAGCTACAAGTGGTGGAGCTCTCCAGCAGTGTTTCCACCTTCCTGCCGGCCTGGCAGCTTCTAAGGCACATGATAAACAGTTCTCTGAAAGACAGCATAGCATAGCTGTTAGGAGCAGGAAAGGAACTCTGGAGCCAGAGTGCTGAGTGGGATCAGCCTCCTGTTTATACAACTTAAAAACTAGGCAATTACTTAACCTCACCATGACTCAATCTTCTCATCTCTAAAATGGAGCTAATAGTACCTTTCTCAATGTGTTATTATAAAAATTAAATAAATTAACTGTAACTTGGTTGGAATAGTACCTGGCTCTTATCACATGCTTAATAATAAGAAACCAATAGAAACTACATACATTTCTGTAAAATGCAATAAAATCACAAATAAATAAGGCACCTAGTCCATCGTGGAAGGTTGGAGCAGACCACCAATAAGTTGTGACAGCAGAAAGTCATGGAATTAGAGGAATGGTGATGGGAAGGTAGCATTCAGAGTGGAAAAAAATGTCCTGTTTTGTTTTGTTGAAATAAGGGATAAACTTGAGAATGTTTATAGAATAATGGAAAACTCAGAAGCAAGAGTGAACCTGAAGAAAAGCCAGGCAAACACCAGAGAAGGTAGCAGAGCATGAGACCCATGCCATAGGTGGAATAATTGGCTTTAAGCAGAAGCAGGGACAGATAATTGCTATGGGTTCTTTTGTGTCCCATTATCTTTAACTCGTATTTTTGTTTGGAAACCATGAACTATATCGGGTGACACAATAGCCTGACTTATTGAAAGACACCCTGTAGCACTGATTTTCACAAATTTTCCCTTCTTTGCATGCTGTTAACTTAATGTTTAATCCATACACATATGTTTTGTGTATTTAGAACACTTTTTCCTTTCAATTTTATCTCCCCCATACAGCTTTCTCAATTAAGTGACTATTCAGCAATTGAAACAATTTTCAACTCCAAGAAACTTCTTTGGCATTTTCAGAAACATAGTAAACACAATTAAGTGGGCATTTGCTAGCATTCTCATTCTTACCTCATTAGAGTATTATCAGTTGGTCCCCACTGCTTGCCAATAATTGCCTCATGGAGCAAAAGTACTATTAGATCAGTGACTATGTCCATTTAATCTACTTCTCAGATCATAGCACAGCTTCCCGAGTTATATGGGAAATTATGTTTCATTTGATAATGATGATGACCTATCATTTTTATACAGAAAAGCTCTTAAAACTGCCTTAACAAAAGCAGGACACATGAAATGGACTATTTTGTCAAACTGTCTAAGAGATGTTATTTTATGAAAAATCTTCTAGGACCTTTGAACCTTAGATTTAAATGCCCAGCCTTCTTATTTGAAATCATTCTGGATTTTTCTGTAATTTGGGCCTAGAGCTAACAACTAAAACTATGGTAAAGATAGTTTAGTCTTTGTATATTTAAAATAACCACAGCATAGGGCCACCCTCTAGGCATGCCCCTATTTTCTTGATAACATAAAGGCCACCTGAAAAAAACAAAACTTCCAAGGCATGTTTGGACTCTTTTTCCCCCCACCAATGTGTGTATCTCTTTTTCTTTTATTTTCAGTGGGATGGAAGGATGACTTTGAAAAACAACTTTGGGTATATTATCAAAGAGGAACTTAGGAGTTTAGCTATGACATTCCCATTAAGCCTACAAAAGAGAATGAGGAAAGCCATGTCCTGACTCTGTGGCTTTAACCATTAGCCATCATCAAAACACTGAGAAGTGATTTCAAGATTAAAGCAAAACATTTCAGCTTCAAAGAGGGAGAGAGAGCTCAGTGCTGAAAAAGCAGCATCCTCATAATGTAAATCCCATCAGAAAGTTGTAAGAAATAGATAAACAAGACTTGGATCTGAAATAGATCTCTCTAAGAACATCTGCAGCAATCTACCAAGTTTGTTTTTCTCATAATCTTGCTGTTCCTTTCAAAATCATTTTCTGCTCCATTCCACAGATGAAATCCCAATGTGCTTTGTGAGATCAATAACTGTCTTTAATCCCCTAAACAAAAGAATAAATTGAACATATAATTTACCATTTAAATTTGCACATTTTGAGAGGGAAGAATGGTGCTAATAATACTTAAACCTCAGAAATAGTGTTCATTTGGTATGTCCTAGGATAATGGGGAAGTAACCTACCATACTATTCCAGAAAATAGACTTATTTAGTATGAAATATTCCCTTAGCCTGAGATTAACATTTATTTCTTTTGAAATATTACTTATTTCTTAGCCATTTCATTTTGTATGTCCATTAACCAATCCTAATAATCAGAAATATAAGTGGCCTATTGCCTTTAAGTTATGAAAACACTTCATTCCAAACTCAAGAAACATATTATATTCAACAACAACAAAATGATTTTGAAATGTTACCACTACTATTATGTCAAAAAATTCTTTATGGAAAAGTCAGTGTGTCATATTTTATAGCTCATTAAATAATTATTTTGTAGATTTGCCTATGGAGACTATTTTATTTACCAAATTCTTAAGCCCAATATCAACTACAAAAAATACCCTGGAAAGAACAATGAATAACTATAAAAATGCAAATAACTTTAGGTACTTTAAAAAAATTTTTTTCATCCTCACTCAAAGATATTTTTTCCATGAACTTTTAGAGAGTGTGGAAGGGAGGGAGGGAGAGGGAAGGGAGGGAGAGAGAGAAAGATCAATGTGAGAGAGACACATGGATTGGTGGCCTCCTGCCCATGCCTGGACCAGGGCCAGGACTGAACCTGCAACCAGATAGGTGCCCTGAGACACTTCGGTGAGCAGGCCGATGTTCTAACCATTGCACCACATCAGCCAGGGCAATTTTAGCTACTTTTAATTAGAGTTATTTAAACAACATCAAAGAAATGTTGCAAAATAGAATCACTTTTAATCTTACCATTTTAAGCACAGTCATTGTATGTCTTTGATTTCTTTTTTGTCTATATTTCTGTATGGTGGTGTGTATCTATTAATTTTAAACCATTCTTCTAACCATTTTTCTAGAGCAGAATTTATATAATTGCCATCAAAATCTTTATCAAAATTTTACTTAGTTTGAATTTATTTCTATGTTGTCACGTAATCTATATAATTGTAAATTAGAGAGTAAAAATTAAGTTGGGATAGTGTGTTACTCGAATTCATCCTGTGGTATCATTGGGTATTTGAAGTGAGTATCATTTTTCAGTATGCTACCACTGAAATAAATATTTAAATACATATAGCTTTTTGCAACTATTAAAAATTTAAAATATATACCGAAATTCATGATTACTGGACCAAATGGTAAAAATGAAACAGAAGAAAGAATAGTTCTTTTTGAAAAAGAGTGGAAGGGCCAAGAGTGTCCAAGAAAATTTAATTGAATCTTAAGTGACTTTAGAAATGCACCTTATTTATATATATTTAACATGATTAGTGTGATTTAAATATATGTGATTCATTTGTGATATTTGAATTACTTAATCTAGTTACTGAGCATTCCAGTCCAGATATCTTTTATTATGAACATAATAAGCATCTGGGCCCAGCCAGCATGGCTCTGTGGTTGAGCGTTGACCTATGAACCTGGAGGTCAGGTTTGATTCCTGGTCAGGGCACATACCCGGGTTTCGGGCTCAATCCTCAGCAGGGGGCATGCAGGAGGCAGCCAATCAATGACTCTCTCTCATCATTGATGTTTCTATCTCTCTTTCCCTCTTCCTAAAATCAATAAAAATATATTTAAAAAAATAAGTATTTGACTTAAGGGTACTACAGCTTTAAGGTCTGGTTTGGTTCACTGGAAATGAATGGATACACTAAAAGCTATAGGTAAAATCAATAAGTTAGCAAATAAAAAATGACAGTATTACTTAAGCATAAAATATGTAGCACAACAGTACAGCATTAAGAAAGACACACTATTACTTCAACTAAAATATATTCTAAAGTCAGTGAGACAGTAAAATAATTCCCCATTTATCTGCAAAGATTTTTCTATTGTAATACTTGCATGTCAATAATTTTGCCATTATTTTATTGCAAATAGCGGTTTATTATTTTGCCCCAGACCTGATCTGGAGAACTGTATTTAAACCTATTTCTTAATCCCCAGTGTTTCTTCTCCACACCCAGCTTGTCTTCCTGTCTGTTTATCATCTGTTCATCTATAAGCAGGAACATAAAGCACTATAAAAAGGAAGCAGGGAAACTTATTCTCTGACAATTGATTATGGGAGTATTTTTCCCATAAATCTCCCTTTAATAAGTTGAAATATCCTTTTGAACAAAAAGCAGAGATAAATGTAAAATGGACTTTTGTTTCTAACTAAAATGTTTAGTTGCCACCTTATGTGTACAATTCACAAAATCACAAACATTTTATTACTAATTTTTCTGTTCACACCAAGAGATATAAATGCATCACAAAGAATTTATACACCAAAGGAATCAGAGAGATGTAAACAATAAAAGAGACAAATTCAAGTTTATAAAAAAAGAGGAACTTTGAACAGAGTGTTATAGCTATTGTCACCAAAAACATTATAGAAAACATTTAGCAGTAAATAGTAATTCCTAGACAGTGAAGGATGAAGTAAATTAGTTGCTTGTATTTATGTAGGAATGTTATCAAGAAAGCCAAACATGTGCTCAAAATATATGCCCACCAAACCTGACCTCAATGAACATCTCCAATCTCACCTTCAACTCAAATCTTCCCCAGAAAAATAATTTATTTCAACATCTTACCTCTGCTTGAATATCTCCCTTTTCCGATTCTTCTGTTTATGGAAATTCTTAAAATTCAAGAAAGAGGCTTCCTCTTACCTAATAAGTATTTGGTTACACCCCATAAAACTTTCCAAGCATCCTCCCCTCATCCACAAGCCAACATTCTGTGATTCAGGTTTTGGTAACAGTAGCAAAATGACACTCTTTAGATAAAGTAAGGGGAAGATTTTTTGAAGCAATGGTGTGAGCTAATGTTTGTAAAACAAAAGGTTAAATTACATTAAGTAACTAATATTTTAAGAAAAAAGTAATAGGCTTAAAAAGATAAATTCATTTAAGTATAAATTGAAGTCCTCACATCTTTAAGAGAATGGATTCAGTTCAATTCACCAAATATCTATTAAATAACTACTATATTCACAGTTTTATGCTAGGCCTAATATTACAAAGATGAATTCATGTACTTTAAAATATTCCACTTAAAAGCAAGGCATATCATGTTAAATGCAATTATTATCCCCATATTTAAACAGTTTTAAATATGGTAACTCCTAATGATGGAGCAAATCTTTGACTAAGGGGGGGTTAAGGTTTTTTTACAGAAGAGAGACTATCACATTTAGCTTGTCACTAATCAGTAAGTAAATTTGTGATTCATGCAATAGGAGAGAAAAAAGGGTTGGAATAACTGGATGGGCCTAATAACATCCAGGATGCAGATCTTTTTGCCACAAGATTACCCATAATGCAACAATATTTCAAATACAAGGTTGTATATTTTTTCACAGTACTTGTGCTTTTTATCTTATTAAAGCATTGTTATTCATAAAATTTTCTTTGTAAATATCTCATTTTTAAAATAATTAGTGTTCTCTATTATATTTTTTACATGTTTGGACCATCTGCTTCTTATATGAATAAAATTCCAATTTAGGACAATAGTCAAAAGAAGTGATTGAAGTTTCAAAATTTATCTCAGGGAAATTTTTAATATGTAAAACTGTTTGCATTAAATATTTATACTATATTGAGTGGAATCAAAATAACAAAAAATAGTAACAAAACCTCTATTTTTCACTCAAATTTTTCTACCATATTATCTTTTTCTTCCATCTAGGTTTCAATGGAAATACGATGTAATTATGTTTAGTTTTACATAGAGGAAAGTGAAAAGAGATAATGTTTTTAAAAGAAACAGTCAAAAATATTTCTGTACTTGCTGATTTTCTTTATTATATAAGTTAGAGTGTCCCCAGATACTTACTCTTAGGCTTTATATCATTAGACATGGGATCCCATGTCCCAAAATACAAAGGGGCTTTTTTCTTCAAGTCTCCTGAGTACAGGAGCAGAGTTCTTATGCATCATTTATTTTATTGATCACCATCTTCCCAAATATCTCTACAGAACTTTATTCTTATTCAAGGGGCATCCAAGTGGTTGAACCAAAGCCCTCGTCATAGCCCAGATGATTAGTGTGAACCTATTGTGGATGTTCCAACCTCCTTGCCAGTGTTCCTAAGGTCTAATTTGAACTAATGAGCTGTAAGGACAGATCAGCTTAGTGAAATCAGACATATTTTCTTATTGCAAGCAAGCAAACAAACAAACAAACAAAAAACAATGGAAAGTAAAGCAATGAAAAAAAAAGATGAACATAATTTTGTTTATGACTGAGATCTGGAACACTTGTTACCATGTTTCATGCTGCAATCAAAACTGAGACTCTTCTGACACATTTAGGATATTAGAGCTGAGAATTGAAGAGGAAAAACTCCACTATGACACTATTGAGTCATAAAATTAATATAACTGCCCATTCTTTAGATTTTTTGTTTATTGAGGTGATAAACTATCTTACTTTTTATATTTTTTATTAAGTGTTTTTTTAAAAGAGAAGTTTGAAGTACACAGGAAAATTAAAGAATACTTTCTTTTCTTGTAATTTTTTTGCCTGGTTTGGGCCCTAGGGTGATGCTAGCCTCAGAGAATGAGTCAGGAATATTTCCTCTGCTGTCATCCTCTCAAAGAGATTGCAGAGAATTGCTGTAATTTCTTCTTTAAATGTTTGGTAGGATTCACCAGTAAACCCACCTGGGCTTTTTTGCTTTCTGTTTAGGAAGGTTATTAATTACTGATTCAATTCATTTAATAGATATAAGCCGATTCATATTGGTAATTTCTTCTTGAGTCAGTTTTGGCAAATTGTACCTTTCAAGGAATTGTTCCATTTCACCTAGGTTGTCAAATCTGTGGGACTAGTATTTCTTTACCATCTTTTTAATGTCCATAGGATCTGGGGTGGTTTTCCTTCTTTAATTACTGATGTTAGATTTTTATCTCCTCTCTTGTTTTCTCAGCCTAGCTAGAGGCTTATTGATTTTATTCATCCTATCAGTAATTTTTCTCTATTGATTTCCTGTTTTCACTTTCATTGATTTCTGCCCTAATTCTTATTTATTTTTTTCTGACTCCTTTGGAGTTAATGTGTTCTTCTCCCCCCCCCCCCCCCAGTTTCCTAAGGGGGAAACTTACATTATAAATATTAGATCTTTCTTCTTTTAACATATATGCATTAGATGCTATAAATTTCCATCTAAGTACTGCTTTTGCAGCATCCCACAAATTTTTTAAGTGGTGTCTTCACTTATTTAAAATATCTTTAAATTTTTCTTGAGATTCTTTCTTTCACCCATGTATTATTTAGAAGTAGGTTATTTTATTTCCACATATTCGGGTGTTTTCCAGTTATCTTTCTGTTATTGATTTCCGGTGTAATTCCATTGTGATCTGAAGGCAGACATTGTATGGCTTCTATCCTTTTAAATATTTTAAAGCATGTTTTATGGCCCCAAATGTAGTCTATCTTTGGTGAATGTTCCATGTAGGATTGAGAAAAAAATGTGCATTGTGTGATTGCTGGATGAAATGATCCCTAGATGCCAATTATATCCAGTTGACTGACGGTGTTGAATTCAACAATTTCCTTATTGATTTTCCAGCCTGCTGTATCTGTCCATTTCTGAGAGAGAAGCGATGAAGTCTTCAGCTATGATAATGGATTCCTCGTTCTCTCAATTCTATTAGTTTTTGCCAAGCATAGTTTACACTCATGTTAAGGGTTATTTTTACTTGGAAAATTGAGCCAGTTATCATTAAGTAGTGCCATTCTTTATCCCTGATAACTTTCTTTGCTTTGACATTGGCTGTGTCTGAAATTTATATTACTAATTTTATTAGAATTAGCATGGTGCATTTTTCTCCATCCACTTACTTTTAATCTACATGTGTTTTTATGTTTAAAGTGTGATCCTTGTAGACATTATATATTTGGGTCTTGTTTTTGATACATTCTGACAATGTTTGTCTTTTATTGTGAATTTAGACATTGATGCTCAAAGTGATTAGTAATATAGTTGAATGAAGATTTACCATGTTCATTACTGTTTTCTATTTGTAGTTCTTATTCTTTGTTCCTATTTTTGTTTTCCACTTTTTCTACCTTTTGTGGTTTCATTGAATATTTTATGCTATTTTCTTTCCTTTCTTAGCACATTATATTTCTTTTTAAAACTTTTTTAGTGTTTACAATATAAATTTAGAGCTAATGCAAGTTCACTTTCAAATAACAGTATATCATTCCATAAATAATGTGAGACCCTTATAATAATAAAAATAATCCTAATTCCTCCCTTCTATCTCTTGTGTCATTGCTTTCACTCATTCCTTTTGTATATAAAATGTCCTATATAAGAAATATATGATATGTACATAAGCATAAATGATTGACTACATTTTTGGTATTATTATTATGAACAAACTATCTTTTAGACTAAATGAGAATAAGAAAAAAGCTCATCCGGGCGTGGCTCAGCAGTAGAGTGTCGACCTAGAATCCAGGAGATCGGGGTTCGACTCCCTGTCAGGGCACATGCCAGGGTTGTGGGCTGCAGCCGATCAATGACTCTCTCATCATTGATGTTTCTATCTCTCTCTCTCCCCCTCCTTTCCTCTCTCTGAAGTCAATAAAGATATATTAAAAAAAAGAAAAGGAAAATTAAAATTTTTATTTTACCTTCATTTATTCCTTCATTGATGCTCTTCCTTAATTTGTGTAGATCAAAGTTTCTGACCAAAATCTCCTTCTCTCTAAAGATGTATTTTTAAGAGTAAGTCTACTTGTAACAAATTTCCTCAATTTTTGTTTGTTGAAGAAAGTCTTTATTTCTCCTTCACTTTTAAAGTATAGTTTTGCAGAGTACAGAAATTTAGATCAGTGCCTTTTATTCCCAGAACACTGAATATTTCACCATATTCTCTTATTTCATGAATGATTTCTGAGGAGAAGTTGGATTTAATTCTTACCTTAGTTCTTCTATAGGTAAAGTGTTTATTCCCTGCCACAAACACACACTCTGGCTTCTTTCAGGACTTTTTTCTTATCTTTAAATTTCTGTAGTTTGAAAGTAATATGCCAAGGTATAGTTTATTTTGGCATTTATCATGCTTATTGTTTTCTGAGCTTTCTGGATCTGTGATTTGGTGTCTAACATTAATTTGTTGAAATTCTCTGTCATTATTGAACTTTTTTCTTTCCCTCCTCTCTCTGGTGCTCCTATTACACCTATGTTACACCATTTGAAGTTGTCCCACAGTTCTTGGATATTCAGTTCTGTTTTTGTTGTTGTTTTTGCTGTTTTTTCTTTAGTCTTTGTTCTCTTTGCCTTTAAAAATATATATCTTTATTGTTGAAAGTATTACAGATGCCCCCCTTTTTCCCCATTGATCCCTTCTACCACGCACCCACCCCCCACCCCAGGCCTTAACCATACTATTGTCTGTGTCCATGGGTTATGCATATATGCATATAAATTCTTTGGTTAATCTCTTCCCCCACCACCACCACCCCCTTCCCTCTGAGATTCCTCAGTCTGTTCCATGCTTCTATGTCACTAGATCTATTTTATTCATCAGTTTATTTTGTTCTTTAGATTCCACATATAAATGAGATCATGTGATATTTGTCTTTCTCTGCCTGGCTTAAAGCTTCTGCACAGCAAAAGAAATCATCCTCAAAATACAAAGGATCCCCAATATATGGGAGAACATATTTTCCAAGGATACATCCAATAAAGGGCTATTTTCTAAAATATGAAAAGAACTCATAGAACTCAACAAGAGGAAGACAAGCAATCCAATTAAAAAATGGACAAAGGACCTGAATAGACACCCCTACAAAGAGGACATACAGATGGCCAAGAGACATATGAAAAAATTCTCAGCGTTGCTAATCATCAGAGAGATGCAAATTAAAATGATAGTGAAGTATCACCTCACATCTGTCAGAATGTTTACCATCGACAAATCAACAGACTACAAGTGCTGGTGAGGGTGTGGAGAAAGAGGAACCCTGGTACACTGCTGGTAGGAATGCAGACTGGTGCAACCACTATGGAAAACAGTATGGAAGTTCCTCAAAAAACTAAAAATGGAGCTGCCTTTTGACTCAGTGATCCCACTTTTAGGAATATATCCTAAGAATCCTGAAACACCAGTCAGAAAGAATATATGCACCCCTATGTTCATAGCAGCACAATTTACAATAGCTAAGATCTCTTTGTCTTTTGATTTCTAAGGATTCTATTGATACATCCTTTAAGACAAAGATTCTTTCCTCATCTGTGTTCAATCTACTAATAAACCCATCAAAGGCATTCTTTATTTCTAGTATAGTATTTTTTATGTCTGGCAGTTATTTTTGGTTCTTTCATAGGGTTTCCATTCCTCTACTTGTATTGCCCATATGTTCTTGTATGCAGTATACTCTATCCATAGAGCCCTTAGCACATTAATTATAATTGTTTTAGATTCTTGTTCAGATCAATCTATCATCCCTGACATGTCTGGTTCTGATGTTTGTTCTCTTCAAATTGTGTTTTTTTGTCTTTAGGTATGTCTTTAATTTTTCCTGATAACTGTCTATGATGTGCAAAGGGGGGTAAAAACTACTGTAAATAGGCCTTAATAATGTGAGGGGCCAAGGGGTGTGTCCTATAGATCTATGATTAGGTCTTGGTCCTTTAGTGAGCCTATGCCTCTGGACTCTTAACTTCAGATGGGTTTCTCCTATTTTTTTTCTTCCCCCTTAGGTGGATGACTCAAGGGGGCTGGAGTTAGTATTTCCCTTCTCCCACATGGTAGAGAGATAGGTAGAGTTGGATGTTTTCCTTCCCTGTTAATACTCCAACTGGCTATACTCGGCTTACTGTGTTTCTCTTGAGGGAAGACCTTCTTAAGGAGAACAAGTTCTCTGGTGTAACTCAAAATGGTTCTTATCACCACTCCCTGCCTGAAGCCCAGGGGCTTTTACTTCTGATATTTACTATGGAAAACTGATTAAGCTCCTGGAGGTAAATCTCACAGTATTGTGGGGCCTCCTTAAGACTGGGCCCCCTAGTGTTTTAAACTCTCAGAGTTATCCATACTGAGCTCCAGCAATTCATTAATTATAGTTCAGGATTTTCTATGCCAGCAATGGCTCCCAGGTTGGTTTTTGGTTGTGTATACCTGCTCTGGTAAGCCTTGAGTCCCTGAGTTCTTCAATTTCTTCAGTCTTTGGGGTAGTGGTTTGACCTGTGTCCACCTCGCTCTCAGGAATCCAAGAGTTGTTGACTTTTCAGTCTGTTCAGCTTTTTACTTGTTGCTAGTACAGTGTGGCTATTTTCAAACTCCTTACATATGGAGCCAGAAATCAGGACTCCTCCTATAATTTTTAAGCCATGTTAAGTTGTGTTTTCTGTTTCCTGTGATGGAAAATATCTCAAATGATATATATGGCCAAATAAATTATAAAAAATGATGTGAAATATGTTTCACTACTATTAATATATTAACAAGCATGTTAAGAGCCTCTTAGAGACCCTGATATAAAATTACATGCTTTTGTTTATGCCAATAGTCTGTATATTTCTATAAATTTGTAATTAATTTCTTTGATAATATATATTCAGAGGCATTTATTTTGAAAACACTCTAATACCTCTTTCCAAGGCCCAGGTCCGGAAACAAATCAGGCAAAAACTCAAAGCACTCTGAGGTCTGCCTCTACCTGCAAACTGATTAAGCTGATTCTCTTAATGAGCCTCAGGCTATAGAAACTCCATAAGGTGGAGCGGCTGATTGTTATCAATCTCTTATATTAGCCTCAGGCTGTAGAAATTCCAAGGGGTAGGGCAAGGTTTTCAGCAGAGTGGGACAATTGCTCCCCCCTCAGGCAAAATCTGCTTGGAAGGTAAATGTCTGCCTGTGAAAGATGTCCTCTGTCCTATGGGGGAATGACTAGGCACAGGAATCCAGAGTGGTGCCCTTTAAGCTCTATCTCCAGAGCCCACAATCCTAGGTTCTCCTCACAGATCTCCAGTACACTCTGCCCTCCCTCTGCTGGAGCCCAAGGTGAGTGTCTGCATATGAAAATTTGTGTGTTGGCTCTTTAACAGGATGCCTGCATTTCCAACTGTCTCTCCCTGGCAGACAAAAACCTGGCTGCTTTTCACAGTCAGATGTTATATGGGCACATTTCTTAGCTCTGGTGCTCTTGGCTGGGAAGCCCAGTTTGGGGTTTAGACCCCAGAGTCCTCAGTGGGAACCCCCATAGCTGAGATATCCCTCTGGACCTTCAGCAGCTGCCTGTGGGAGCCCAGCAAGCCCTCTCTTGCCTCCACACTTTCTACAAGTCTGTATGTGTTCTCCAGCTCGTCTTCAATTGCAGTTGATTATGCAGGATGGTTTTTTTATCTTTTAGATGTAATTCCAGTTAGGCCCAAGGAGAGTGTCAGTGTAGCTACCACTCAGTCTGCCCCCATCTTTAATTTTCTCTAATACCTCTTTCTATTAGCTAAAACTATATATTCCATGCAAAGAAAACTAGTGTTTGAGATATAATTACCTTTTTTTTTTTTTATTTTGCTAAACTTTATTAGAATTGGTCAAAGTTAAAACTTAAAGGAAGAAACTGTTTGTTTTCTCACTTATTCTGTTGTTTGTTTTTAATTTCATGTAGTGAATATAGTTTTTGTATTGGTGGGTTATTATTAGTATTTTTATTGGTGAAATCATTGGGAAAGACTATTACCAAAATTAAAAGGAATGGTAAAACCTTCTTAAGAGCAGTTGTACTTGAAAGCTTTTGCCAAAAGTTGTATTGTCCATTAGATTTAAATGTCTTAAATATTTTACTTCTATTCCCAAGGCTTAGAAAGATTGGAACTTGTACTAATCATGTGAAATTATACCTACATTGTTTTAGCACTAGAAATAGGCAAAGAGATTCATAGTAATTGTCTTTTAACATTTGACCACTAAATGAGTCAATAAAGTCAATTTCCAATTTACACAGATTATAAAATTTCAGCCTGGCCGGGTGTGGCTCAGTGGTTGAGTGTCGACCTGGGATCCAGGCGATCAGGGTTCAATTCCCGGTCAGGGCACATGCCCGGGAATTGTGGGCTCAATCAATGACTCTCTCATCGTTGATGTTTCTATCTCTCCCTCTCCCTCTCCTTTCCTCTCTCTGAAATCAATGAAGATATATTTAAAAAAAAAAAATTCAAATACCTAAATGTATTGTAATTGAAAGAAAATCAAGAAATAAAGAAGAGTTGGAAAAAATGTTTAAATTAAATTTGTAGTTTGGCAAGAAATTGGATTTATATCCTTAGAGAAATATCCTTCTTTAAATGTGAAACATAGTATATAAAAGGCCCATTCTCTAGTGCCATCATATTAATTCAAGAGATAGCCTTCAAGCCCTCAGAGATACAGCTTTCAGAGCTCTGCAAGAGGCAAGAATGACCTTAACTGACTAGGATTATTTTCTTCAGTTACTACAGCTGAATGCATCTGAAATAGGGAACTTATGCATTTCATTCCACTATGGAAATTGTCATATAAATGGGATAGTCAATGAAAATTTTAGCTTATTTATAGCAAGAAATTATGTCATTTACAATGATGGTACAGTTTGCATCATGTATATTTTTTCCATCTTGGTTTAATTTACAAAAAAGATTTTAGTGATTATAATATTTTATTCCTTTTTAAAATAAAAGCCTGTTGGAACACCATTTAAAATATGCTGTTAAGAGAGTTTGAAACGACAATATATCAGCAAGCCAAAATATTAAAATATAGTATATTCAAGAGGTAGCCCAGCATTTATATGCTAAATTTAAGGAAAGTCAGGCCCCTAGCAAAAGTTATTCTGTGCCAAATCCCACACCATTAAAATAGTAATAATAATAGAGGCATATCTCATTTTATTGCATTTTGCTTTATTGCACTTCACAGATGTTGCTTTTTTTAAAAAAACAAATTGAAGGCAAGACCTTCCACAAGCAAAAAGATTATGGTTTGCTTTACTGTGGTGATCTGGAGCCAAACCCACAATACCTGTGAGATATGCCTGTAGCAGATATTATTATTCACATTATTTATTAAATACTACTACATGGAGGATCATCTCCAGGCAACAGATAAAATATAAAAATATAGAACAAGGTCCATTCTGAGTCAGTTAGAGGTCAAAGGGAAAGTCACCATTTAACCTATTATCCGTTTAACCTTAAAGAAACTCAGCTCCTTCACAGCTGGTATCACTTTCCCTCTTTCCTGACCTCTCTAAGTTTTATTTTTTTTCATATGGTTACTTTTGTATGCACTGATCTTTGCTTTATCCATGACTGTCTTTTCAGTTGTAAGCTTCTGAGAAAAACTATTCCCAGCCCCCATTTCCTTTGCTGCATCTGCAGAGTCCGGCCCCCACAGAGGTAGTGCTGCCTGTTCAGAGCACTATGCAGAAAACTCATTTGGGACATTTATTGGCCACAAAACTTCCTGCCTGACTGGGAGTTGCATTAGGGAAGATACAGGTGCTGGTCCTTATATAACATTCACACCCAGCTCTGACCCTGGTACACAAATGGCATTTAATATATAAAAATAAATGAATTAATCTTGCTCCTGAATTCTCACACTGATCATCAGAGTTGTGATTTTATTTCACAGTATAGCTTATTTGTTGTTTTATTGTCACAGTGTTGTTTACACTTTGCCCAAATCTTTTGTACATTTGTTCTTGTTTTATACAATATACTTAAAAGAATATTTCTTATTTCTCCTAATATTTAGGTACTATTTTACCTCCCAAAGAATTCTAGCTATTACCCAGGATTTGGGGCTCATCCCAAAATATTTTTTTTATGTTTCAGAAAATACGTTTATCACAATTTTCAGTTTTGTTATAATTGTAGCATTTTAAAAATGCATACAATACGTGGCTAACTATGTATAACTACACATACAATTTAATGGTCCATTTCCATAAGCCTAAACATAGATTTTTCAACAAAATATTTCTACAAACTTTCCAAATTAATATATAAGAACCTTGAGAACATAAAATTCAGATTCTCCAATGAATTATTAGAAGTAGAGGCAATGATACACCTTGGATTTGAAAAATTCATTATGTAATTGCTTCTCTCTCTGATATATATAAAAATATAGATCAGTTAAAAGAACTTTTTTCAAAGTAATGTTTTATTTCATATATAGAATTTTCAATTTCAAAATATTTCAAAGAAGAATAAATTTTATTTTAAAATGTATATAATAGATGAGTTGAGATTTCAGGTGAATGAAAAGAAATAGGCCAGAAACCCTGAAACATAATATGCAGGTTTTTGTGCTGGGCTCAGCCATTGCATGCTTATTTGAGAATTCTCAGCTGCCCTGAGAATCTGGAGACTCAGAAGTTCAGAAAAATCCAACCCAGAAGTCAATTCAAGTCACAAACTTCCCTTTTGTGGTTTACTTCCAGCTTAACTTCCCTTTACATGCAAAGAATTATATAGCAATTTGCGACAGAATTCTGCAGGCATTTACCCATGAGAGGATTTGTCTGAGAAGTGGCATCAATTTTGGCCACAGGAGAGCCAGGTACACATGCAATCAAGTGAAGTACTGATGACTTTTGACTTCCCATGTAGTCAGTTCTCTGGGCTCCTCCACTGAGGTGAATTGTTCTTTTATATCTTTAAATTGCTCATAAATTGCTCAATGACATCTTTAGTGAAAAAATTGTTTAAGATTATATTTCTGCAAAACTGATATTTTAAAACTTAACCTCAAAGAAAGATAGTTCCTATAATATATAGTTAACAATGTAATAATTATTCAGAGAAAAATCTACTGCAAAAGCTTTTGAATTTTGATTTAACATTGAAATGATTCCCACTGAGATAGTATCATCCTGCTCTACAGTTGCACTGATATTATCAAACCATACCCACAAACTCATGGAACTTCAACATAACTCTGCTTCTAGCCTTGCTTTGGTGAGTAAAAATGAATATATAAATGCACTTGTGATTAATAAAGTTTAAGCCTTATTTCATGAGAATAAATGTAGGTCATGAGATAAACAACTTTTGATTTGGCTATTGGAATTTGTTACTGCACACTTTTTGTTTATTTCAACTAATCCATTCTTTCCTTGAAAAATCTATTGAGAAGGTAAAAGAAAATCAACTCCATTGCCCCTGAATTTCTCTACATTTATAAGACCCATTGGCACTTGTGCATAATGCAATGACATCTTTAGTGAAAAAATTTGGATGGAGGTCATGTCCAAGGTAGTTTCGCTGTAGCTTTGGACACCATTCAATATTGGTTAGGCATGCATAGACAATGCCTCTGTTGGAAAACTCATAATACTTAGATATTTTGCAATGTTTTCAATCATTCATATAAAAATATGTTTTGCTATAAAGCCCAGTTTTTATATGGTTTTCAATTTATCAGTGGTTGCTGCTGAGCTCTGAGAAGATAACTCCTATCTTCATCTAATTCAGAAAACTAACCATAGTTAGGAAACAAAACTGTGGCATAAGTAAAAATAGGAGGTTAGAAACTATGGAAGTCTAGAACTTTCTAATATATTCAGTGTAGCTTTGTAACAATCCACTTCAAAGTGTAGAGTCCATTACTATGAGGAGCATTAGTATCATCTAAGAAAAGAGGGTCAAAAGCAGCTCAAGTTATTTGGTTCTGAGTCACTAAAGTTACTGATTCTTCTTTAATTTTTTCATATATTGTTTTCTATATAAGATGTGGGTTACTTTTTGGAACACAGTGCTCAAGGCTAATAGAATACAAAAGCTACTGTGAACATTTCTTTTCCATTTCACTGTTCTGCAGAGAAACCATCCAAGATTATATACATGCAACCAGAGATATCAGAGTTGGAAAACAGCTAGAGCCTCTAGTTTGGTTCTAGTGTTTTTGTCTTACCACCTTGTCTTTAATTGGTCAAGGAAGACTCCTTGCAGTGAGAACTCAGCATATATACAGTATTCATTAGTTTGGCAGATCTAAACTACTGGCCCACCACCAGCCCCAATTTATTAATGATGCGACTCAATTCAAGTTGGAGATATTGTAATAAATCTATTGCATTTAGATATAACACTTGTCTACCAGCTGTCTATAAGGAATAAGGATGGAAACTCTTAGCCCCTGGTTCCTGGGGACTTTGGGAGCAGAACATAGGAAGAGGCATCATAATAAAGTGATAGTGTGTGTGAAGGCTGACGATGGAGTGTGGTTCTTGGTCTATTACTACCACTTCTTGCTATGTGACCTTGGGCAAGCTACTTAACCATTTTTTTGTTTCATAAAATGGATATGAAGAATAAAGTAGTTCATGTTTACAAATTACTTAGAATAATGCCTGGTACATAATAAACATTATTAAAGGTTTTGTAAAATAAGCAGGATTACCATCTTAATGAAACAACACTTCTCTTAAAAATATAAACACGATTATGTAGCAATCTTATTTGCTGCTTCAGAGGAAGGAGACTAAGTAAAAATTCTTAATGGGTCTATCAGAGCTTTTGTGCACGACAGTGAATTACTCTGCCTCTCCAGTCAGTAATGTTCAAGATTGTATCTTCTTTCTCAAATGTGCATCTCACTACAGTTAGTCCATGTTTGACACTTCCCGCACTGGGCTCCTGCGAGGTAATCTATTCTGGGCCTTCCCAGAAGATTCGTTAAGTTGTATTGAATGTGTCTGCTTGCCTCATGGGCAAGGCGAGGACTACCAAACACAAAACACCTGTGCTCTCAAGTTAGCACCAATTCTGTTTCATTATCCCATTCAAGGTTTTGCTTATTATTTATAACATCCTGAATGTGTTGGGACCTAATTATTTCTGAAAGCACTACATCCCTCACTCCATGTCATGTCAGTTGCAGCTGGCTCCAGTCTTACCTATTTTTAGATTGGAATTTGAAGCAGGATATTTGCTCTGGAGAGCCCTTGCCTCCTGAATGTTCTCCCTTCAGTAATCCATCAAAGTGCAACTATAAGAGTGTTTAGGTCATGATTTATGATGCCCTCAATCTTCTCAAAATTTGATTAATTTTGGTCATCTTTTTCTAGGACAGAAAACAATAGTGTATTTAATATCACTTAATATCATTAAGTTGCAATTAATATGTGTACACTAATAATTTATTTTGAAGCAAATGATGCAATAGTAAAACATTAATAATCAGAAAATTGTCTATAAGTCAAAAAAGAGTATATCTATTCAGGTCTTTTTCAGTCAGTTGAAACATCATGAAGATTTTCTCAATATCTACTACTAAGGCAATGTTTTTAAAAATAAGTTCAAAGGACAACAGAAACAACCATAAGCTTTTTAGGAATGCTGGCACCTGGACCAATGCACATCCATTGACTCAGAATCTCTAGAGCTGAGGCCTAGAAATAAGAATTTTAAAAAATACCACAGGTGATTTCCATGTGTGAGAATCTCTGATTCTCAAGTATGAAAGTGTTCATCTTTACAGCTAACTTAGTTTTTCAACTCTTTCAGGCAACTGCTGGCCAGGCAGGGTTTGACTGGCAGATAAGACAGAGCTGCTTCAATCCACATGTATGTATTAATTTATCATCCCTACTAACAGCCAGTCACACTGTTGGCCTCCTTGCTAGAATCTGAGAATACCACAGGGAGAAAGCAACAGCACAGATTTTGCTTAGGGTTTTTTCTGAAACATCCAAATGGCTGCCAGAGGAACCCATAATGCAAGAACTCCTTCTTGGCCGCTAGCACAGCATACTCCAGAGAGTACTGTTGGTTCAGATTCAATCTCAGAACTCAGGACATCTCTTCATTTTCATCTTACTCCCTTACTTCACTTGGATGAATGAGTCTACCTTGTCACACTTATGCCTTGGTAAATTCTGATGACCTGAACTACTGACCTTCTACCAGTTCTACTGTCTATCTGACTGAGAAACAATGCTATATTTCTGACTAATCTTTCTTTGTGTTCTCTGCTGGTTTCATTTTCTTTCCCTATCCTCTCTGTGCAGCTATTTCTTGAAGTGTTGTTCTCAACTCCCTTCTCCCTCTGTACTCCCTGTCAAAGAAAATCAATCTCTTTCTATAGCTTCAACCAGCAACTCTAAATTGGTGATACTCAAATGCCTATCTTTAGCTCTAAGAAAACCAAGACCCACTTTTCACTGCTATCAACATTTTCACTTCCATGTCCAATTGCATCCTCAAATTCTACAAATCTGCACTAAAACACATTTTCTTATTTCTCAAAACACAACAAAAAAATTGGTCACAAATTTGGTCTCTTCATCAATGCTATCCCCATTCTTTTTCTTACACAGTTTAGGAGTATTAATGAACTTTGATTTCTTTAGTCCCAAATTAATCATTTCATAGATTCCCTACTATATGTAACAACTCCATAGAAATTACAAGAATCCTGGGAATTTTTGGATAGAGAAGTACTTAATTCTAAAGAAAATAATGCATTATAGTGATTATAAGCAAGACTTTGAAGCAAGAGACTGGTTTGAATTCTGCAAAACTTTATGGTGCAAAAACATAGGTATATTACTTAACCTCTGCTTTTCTTACCAATATACATTTATTTACTCTTTCAACAAATATTGTTGGAAACATTGTAAATTTAATAACTGTGCCATACTCTTGGTATGCTATGTTGGACAACATCCTTTCACTCATTGGAAATATTGAGTGTTTATTGTAGGTAATATATTTATAGGTTATATATATATATATATGTAATATATTTACAACACGGCACAAAATAAATGGTCTGAAAATATTGATTACATCTTTTCCCCCTAGAGTCTGTTTTTTTGGCCATTGGCTAACATCTTATATATCAGTGGGCATTAAATTGTCATTGTTTTTCTTTTTGTTTGTTTTTTCATTAAAGCAACCATGTATATATAACTCACTCCACCTCATTGGCTTCTGTCCATCAAGATGAACAATAGAGTAGAATATAGTTGTTCCATATTCTCTGATTTTTGCTTTTCTCAGAGAAGATCTGTCAACCCTTTTTTTCCCGGAGATGTGTTTCATTTATTTTTTTAAATTTATTTTGTGATGCATTATATTTTTATTTGAACCATTTTTAAAATTTTTCAATTACAGTTGACATACAATATTATATTACTTTTAAGTGTTCACCCCAGTGATAACATATTATATAATTTACTGTGATCATTCCAATAAATCTCATACCCATCTGACACCACACATAGTTATTAGAATATTATTGACTCTACTCCCTATGCTGTACTTTACATCCTCATGACTATTCTGTAACAAGCAATTTGTACTTCTTAATCCCTTTACCTTTTTCACCCATCCCCCCTGACCCTCCTCCCATCTGGCAGCCATCAAAATGTTCTCTGTATCTGTAAGTCTGTTTCTGTTCTGCTTGTTTATTTTGTTTTTTAGATTCAATTGTTGATAGATATGTATGTATTGCCATTTTATTGTTAATATTTTCTATCTTTCTTTTTATTTAAAGAAGACCCTTTAATATTTCATGTAATACTGGTTTTGATGGTGATGAACTCATTTAGCTGTTTCTTATCTGCCCTTCTATTCTAAATGATAGCATTGCTGGATAAAGTAATCTTCATTATAGGTCCTTGCTTTTCATCTATTTTAATATTTCTTGCCATTCCCTTCTGGCTTCTAGGTTACTGTTGAAAAATCATCTTATGGGAGTGGGCCTCTTTGGGTTTATCTTGTTTGAGAATTTCTGTGCTTCCTGGACTGTTATGTCTATTTCCTTTACCAGGTTAAAAAAGTTTCCCATCATTATTTTTTCACATAGGTTTTCAATTTCTTGTTCTTTCTCTTCTCCTTTCAGCACCTCCATGATGTGAATGTTGGCAGAGGTGAAGTTGTCCCAGAGGATCCTTTACACTATCCTCATTATTTTTTGACTCTTTTTTTCTTTTTGCTATCCTGTTTAGGCATTTTTTTTGCTTCCTTATATTCCAAATCACTGGTCTGATTCTTGGCTTCATCTACTGTACTATTGATTCCCTATAATATAGTCTTCATTTCAGCTAATGTATTCTCATTTCTAACTGGTTCTTTTTTATGTTTCCTATCTTTTTGTTGAAGTTCTCACTAAGTTCATCTTCTCTTTTCCTAAGTTCATAGAGCAACCTAATAACCACTGTTTTGAACTCTGCATCTGGTAGATTTCTTGTCTCCATTTTGTTTAGTTCTTTTTGTGCCCTTATTTACGCTGCCTCCCAGTGTTTGTTTCTATGTATTAGGTAGAGCTGTTATGTCTCCAAAACTTGGTTAGAATGGCCTTATGTAGTAGGTGTCCTATAAGATCCAGTGGCACAGCCTCTCTGATCACCCAGGCTGGGCACTCCAGGTGTATCCTGCATTGTAATTGTATACCCTCCTATTGTAGTTTAGCTTTGATTGCCCTTGACATCTCAAAGTGAGGAATTATTTCCAGGCTGTTGAGCTGCAAGGACTGGCTGTGACCACTAACCACCATGAAGAATTAGTTGTTCAGGGTCCACCCCATAGAGCAGGATTTACTTCAGCAGGGCTCTTGTACCTGCTGAGTTTGCCTGTTGAGTATTTTACTTGTGGAAGTGGTTGGGTGGTGGTACTTCTATATGGTCCGAAGCTGTCCAGCAGGTGCTCTGGCTCTGGGGCCTCTAGGGTGGTACAGGCCAAGGTCATCTGCTGCCTGTATTCTGCCTGGGGCCACTTAGCATGAGCTACAAAGTGAGCTATAAATGGATGCTAATTTTGATGGGTTTAGAGGTGCCCAGTTGAGACCAAGCTGTAAACCAAAGCTGGCTGCTTCTAGTGCCAGGCCTGAGGCCACTTAGTGAGAGGTACAAGGCACACTGAGGTTTGATGCTTCTGTTTGAGAAATTTTAGGGAACTCTGAAGCATGAGCCAAGACTAACCATTTGTATGGAAATGCCACTGGAAACAGCTTAGGTGGGCCCACAAGTTGGGTGGAACCAGGGCAGGGTAAAAAGTGTGAGCCTGGTTGATGGAAACTCAGATTTGGGACCCACCTGCCAGTCTGTGGGGGATGGGGTCCTAATAAAGGAACAATGGCCTCTGCCAGCACTTCTGTCTGGCAGAAAGCTGTTCCCTAGCACTTGCCTTGATGATAGGCAATTAAGTTTCTCCCTTTATGTCTCTAGTGCCTTTTGAGCTGCTGCTCCAGACCTGCAGCTCAGAGGGAATAAGTCGGAGTAAGTCTGTGCATGGGCCTTTCAATAGGAACTGCCTAGGACTCCAGGAGCTTCTCTGTCTCACTCAGCCACAATCCCCACTGCTTTTTACAGCCAGAAGTTAAGGAGACTTCTATCCTTGCCACTGGAACCCTGGTCTGGGGGTGCTGGTCTGGGGCTGGAACTCCTTGCTCCTCAGGGGGGATTCTGCAACTGAGATGTACCTCCCAACTTTCATCTTCCACATGTGTGTGGGGGACCAGCTCATTCCTTGTCTCCACACCTCCTACAAGTCTTAATGTGGTGTCTTCTTTAATTCTCTAGTTGTAGGACTTTCATTCACCTAGATTTCAGGCATTTCTGAATGATTGTGTTCTGTAGTTTAATGCAATTTTCATATAGCTGTAAGATGATGTGTGTACTGCATTTACCTATGGAATCATCTTGCCTGGAAGTCCTCTGTTTATCTAATTTCCTCCTGGAGATCCATTAAGAAACTTAATTAGTGATATGGTCAAATTTACAATATGAATAGCGAGAGAAGCAAGTAAAAATTGGAGACTAGGTTTCCTTTTTGGCTGCATTTTTTGGTAGTGATGATATCAACTTTTATTACTATAGGAGGAAGAAAGGGGAAAGTGAAAGACTGTACAATTATGCTAACTTTGATGTTCTTGTGGAACTTTTAGGTGAAGGGTTCAGCAGAAATTCAGATAAACAAATATGAAGTTTGGGAGAAAGTCCTGAGCTGGATATAAAGCCTTGGGATATATCAACTTGGAGTTGGCATTCAAAAGTATGGTAGTTGATTAGTTCATTTGTTTTAAAATATTATATAGTATACACATATTATATACTAGGCATTTTGCTTGGAGCTAAGGAAAAAATTCATGTTGCCCTTGCCCTATGGGAGCTAATAATCTATCAAGGACCAGAAAATCAAGTAAGTATATAAATTGGGATATGTGGTCAATTGGGATTCCCTTTAAATGGATGCACTGAGAGTGAGTGTGGTTGGGAGGAGCTTTGTAGGTCACTTGAGAAATTTGGATTTCAGGCAAAAAAATAAGATAAAATAATTGAAAAGTTATTAGTTTTTGAGTCTTAAGCGACACAGTGACACATTAAAGAATGACATGTCACTCTTGTTATTGTATGGAAAATGGATAGGCAAAGAGCAAGGATGTTGCTCCAACCACATTCCTAAGCTCCAAAACCACATTTCTTATGGGTGATTTATATAAAGTAACCATCCTTGGGTTAAATGTACCTATTATATGGAAAAAAGAAAAAAAAAGTTAAATCCAGGTAATTTAAATTACTTAATGTACAAGTGATTGAGCTATTGTAAAAATCCAGGACTTTGGATCCTAATTTCACTGACTTTTTTCTGAAAAATGTCCTGATTCCTATCCATTTCAATATATTCCATTTATCTTTTCACGACAACAAAAACTTCCCTTCACAGAGTACTTTGGTAGAATTTTCCAACACAGCAATCAACTGCCAGGGGACCATGATTCTGAACTCAGGTCTCGTGTAACAAAGGTTGTTGGCCAAGATAGAGCTTGAAATTTTGCAGCAAAGTGAGTCTTTCAGCAAGAAGATTTTCAGAATATGATTTTCAAAATTCACAATCACGAGTTCTAATACCCCCAAAATGGGAGTGTAATTAATTGTATAAAATCTATGGATATTGACCATTAGCTAGGGCACATCAGTTCAGGGTGCACTTGCCTAAGGTCCAAAATTATCACCAATTTAAATTAAAAGAATTCATACCAACAGAATAAATAACACCATTGTCTTCAAAGAACCATATACATTCAATAGTAATAATGGAAGCAAATAAAAATGGAGTGTTTTGTATGTTCTACCACTTTAAACATTTTATATAGATCACTCTCAAATAGGCATTATTTTCAGCTCCATTTTATAGTTTAAAGAAATTGAGATACAGAATGATCCAGTAATTTGCTAAAAGTTTACATATCTTAAAAGCAGCAGGTGTAGGATTTGAACCACAGCTGCCTGGGTGTGTGCCCTTCCATGGGCTGAATCAAACCTAGGACCCCCAGCCCAGGGGGCCGATGCTCTAACCACTGAGCAAAACCAGCTGGGGCCTGGGTTCTCTGTCTTTATGTATGTAGAAAAATACTGTTGAAGTACAAATGGTATTTGTCTTTATGTTTTAATTATCATAAGTTATTAACATTCAGAACAACCAAATTTCAATAATTAGAGTGTAATTTTCTTTAGTTTAACCATCAAAAATTGTTTTATCTTTATAGGTACATAGATTTATAAGACTTAAAAGATGATTGTAGGTTGAGAACACAGAATACTATTTTTTATCTTCAAATACAGTTACAACTGTTGTTTGTGTTTTAGTACTAAATAATTCCTTATCTTAACAAATAAGTCTTGGTATTCAAAAATACAAAATTCTTATGTCCACATTGTGTACAATTTTAGATTGATTTCCTTATATTATATTGTTGGCTTAGTTTATAATCAGTTGCATGAGTTAGTAAGTATGACAGCTGCTTGATTTGGGAAATCATGTGAAAAACAGCATTCTGATAAAGCTATACTAGTAAGAAAAAAAATAAATAATATAATAAACCTTTTGCGTCAAAAGAATCTAAGGATCCTGGAGTACTGTAATGATTTAAATAGACACAGTACCTATGCATTAGAAATAGTTTTATTTATAACTTTAAATAAATAAGCAGATGTATTAAAAAGCTGTAGTAAGAGTCTAAAGGGAAAATATTACATTTGCTGCCCTGTTACTAAATCTGTGCAAATTCCCTACAATGTGAGATAATATACTTTAAATGTTGGTTTGTACACATATTTTAAAGATGTTTTATTGTATTAATAAATATTTTTAAGGTGCAAGGGTTTTTCGCATTATCTGAAAGGAGAAAAATACCTTTCTAATATTTTTTAAAATTTAACTACAGTTAATTTTATCAATTCCATGCTATTAAAGAAAATAATTGCTACCCTTTAATGAATGATACCTCTAGGCCATTGCTTTACATGTATTAACTCATTTAACATTCACAGTAACTTTATGAACTAGGTATTATTATTAAGTCGTTATATAATGAGGAAACAGAAACAGAGAGTCCAGGCAAGTTTCCCAAATAACACAATTAATAAGTGGATGAGTTAAAATTTGAATCTCAGCTATTTTTTTCCTGAGCCAGATATTTTATCTACATTAAAATGAAATTTATATATAATATGTACACCCCTCCTTAGGAGCTATGGAAACTTGCTGTGGGAAGGCTAATATTTAATGTATACAAGGCATATCCCATTTTAAACAATAAGCACATATTTGTATGCAGGAATTTATTTTATTCTAGGATATGCACCATTATGAAAGTAATTTCTCTTTACACTTTGAAGGAATTCTAGTTAATTTTAGTAAGTGAAAAGTTCTGCAAGGTAGATATATTCTTGAGTTCTTATCTGTCCAGAAGCTAATTTTATTAATAAAAGTCAGTACACACCAATCTGTTTGTCAAAGTTAATTCTTGGGAATAGGATTGTATTGGGTAACAAAAGTGAAGGAGACCTTTAGTTGACAATGTTTTACCTTTGTACCAGTTACTTTTTCTTAATAACCATTATGACTTTTGTAATTAAAATGAAAGCTAACGATTCCAGACAGAGTCCATGGAGAGGGCCACAGATGGCAGTTCTATTTCATGGATGATAAAATAGACCCTTACAGAGAGGACTGGTAAATGATCAGGATTATCTAACGCCAGTCCATTCTCTCCCTATTAAACCTGAAGATTTGAACCCAAAAAAGCAAGTGAGCAAGACTTAGAAATTCAACCTTTGGCTCTGTTAGCTGTGTAACGTGTGTCAGAACCTGTGACTCCACCTGAATTCCCGGCATAAGTTTTTAAAAGGCAGAAACTCTGTCATCCTTCCCTCTATCCTAAGTAATGTCTGGCTCATAGCTACAATTTAGTAGGCACTGAATTTGAAAGAATTAAGAAATATTTTTATTTATCTTCAAGGCAATAGTTATTTTTCATGAACATGTATTTACAGATCTCTTGGTTCCATCTCACATTTTTATATTATCAGACTTTTCCTTAAAAAGAGGAATAGGGCAGTCAGTAAGATGGTATTCAAAATGCAGTTAAACAAGTAATTTTAGTAAACATGAGCAGCAACCCTCCTATTCTCTTATGGCACCTGGGATTCTCCTTATGAATTTGACAAGGGAGTTAAATTTCTCAGAGTAGTATTTTCTTCAGATTATTTTTCCCCTTTCCCATCCTGCTTTAGCTATACATTGATCTCCATTGCTCATCTCTAAGGCTCAATATGACAATAAAGTTTTTAATAATGGGTTGAGAATTATCATGAGGCAAAAAATATTCTAGTTTCCTTTCCCTATAACTTCAAGTATTTTGGATTTAAGGCATATGGCATATTAATTTTCTCAGTGTGACAACATCAGAACAATGCTTCATTCTTAAATAATTGCATATAGAAGGGAAGAAAACATAATTTAAATAAACAGGGAAAATGACAATTTGTTAATAATAATCTTTAAGAAATATTTAGCAGTCATGGCAATTCCTACTCTAAACTAAATTTAAAACCTAGAAGTTTCATAGACTATAAACAATTTTAAATTATACTATTTTAAAGCTGCCTCAGCATCCTAATTTTCCTATAATTATCTTCCTCTTTTAATGTCCATTATCTTTGTATGCCTATGGTTTATGCGTAAAGAATCAAGCTATAGCCATAAAAATAGAAATGCATTTTTAGTAACTATTGCCATTATACTAAAAATACATTTGGATCTATATGATTTCACAATTTCAGGGCTTTTTACCGATACCAAAAGTCTTAAATTTCCTACAAATGAGCAAGAGAATAGTTTTGCATTGCTTTTCTAATTAAAGTACAGAAAGTTAATAGCTTTGGACATTTCTGCAAAATGAGTAAATGTGTACCCCTGTCTTGACATTTCCTCCAGCATTGATTTGAAAACACTAAATGTATTTTATTTCGTAGAACCAGAGCACAAAAATCCAGTTAGTAATTGTTTTCCATTGATATTCCCTTGGTGAGTTTGCATTCCTAGGATAAGAATTGGCATTTATAACTCAGAGTCAGTCAAATTATAGACTTCGTCAACTGAAGCCCTTAATTTTTATTAGTGTAACCTTGCAAAGTGATTAGTTTTGAGCAACCTATTCATTTATCTCTTATTTCAAAATTGATTAAAGAAATTACGATAACTTTGTTTATAGAACAGATAAGAAAAATTTCTTGAGGAATTCCCTTTAAAATACATTTCTTAGATAACTTATTTTGCCATATTGGGACCAGGTCCCTAAGAAATCAACTTTACATTAAATATTTTAATGGCGGACAGTCTAAATGCAAAAATTCGGTTCTGCTAAGCAGGAGAGCCCCCCAGATTTGTGATGAACTTGGGAACTTTTGACTTCACATAGGTGTTGAAAATATGAATAATATCCTTACTATTGATTATATGCCAGGAAGAAAAAAGTCAGAGCAGTGCATCTGTGGGACTGAGATGAAGCAGTGGCATAGATCAAGCTGTAGATAAATGAAATATCAGTTCGACAGTAACATACTCTTTCTTCCCAAGGTTTGGAGTGCAGACCAAACCTGAGGGATACGAAAATGAGAGAAATCCACACTCTATCCATCTCTCAGCACTTTCAACAAATTTTATTTAATATATAGACAAACCAGGCTAAAAGGAACATGAAGGTCATTCACCTTTGAAAAATGAGAAGTTGTAAAAGGCCAAACTAGGATGGTGTATAAAAGTTGGCAAAGGATAATTCCATAAACTTTGTTCTGATGTTCTGGTGGTAGTTGGAATTATCTCTTTTTCTTTCTATGAGAGCAAATAAGTTGGGCCCCCAAAAGGTAGGATGGAATAATGACTCCATTTTATAAAGAAACACAAAATGTACAGAGCATAAACTTCTGGCATGAGAATTGGCGGACTTCTTTCCTAGGCATTTTATCCGCACCATTGACTATGATATCTACATTTAGTTGGTGACCCTTAATCTTAATTTTCACCCTTACCGTTTGATTTTAGATTAGATGAAACACTCTCAACAAAGAAGAAAATGCGTTGCTTTCCACCTTCTCTTTTTCCTGTCCTTCTGTCTCTGATATTAGCATCGCCATCTATTTGCTTGTCTAGAGTAGGATAGTTGATTATGGCAGTGTTATCTCCCCAATATCCCCTGCAGACACTGGGGGGGGGGGCTATTAGGATAAATCTCTCACTCCTTTTCTCCTTGATTGCTATTGTTATACTCTGTGTCCTCACCATCTCTGTTACAGAACATTGCAGTCATCTTCAAACCCACTCAGGATATAAGAGCCAACAAAAAACCATAATGAGATTATTCATTTCATAAAGAATTCAAAAGATAACCCTTTTTTCAGGGTGGAAAGATGAGATTTGAGACAAGGAGTGAACCAATAATAACCAGTTTCACCTGTCAGGCAAGTCCCTTTACAACTTGAAATTCATTGTGCTCAAGGGAAGGTTTTTTTGTTTTCTTCTTTCTGTTGTTTGCTTAATTTTCTAGGTTGCTAAAAAATGATTTTATGTCTTGTGTCTTCAACATAAGGATATTTAAAATAGAAGGTATTTCAGAATCTGATCACTGTTTACAACAAGGTCTCTTAGAAGATATACAGGTATATTTCTTGGTATAGGTAGAGAGTAAGTATAGAGTTAAGGACTTAGCGTAATTCTACTATGGTGCTTTACATAGACTATCACGATCCATCCTCACAGTAACCTCTTGATGTAGGTACAATTATTATTTTCATTTTATAGATAAATTTTCTTTCAGAGAGGAGAATTAAATTATCCAAGATCTGCTACTGGTAAATTTTAGAGTCTAGATTTTAATTCAGTCTTATTACAAAGATAACTTCTGTAGCAGACACGGACTCTGGAACCACCTGCCTGAGTTCTAATTTCTCAGAATCTATAGGACTTGGGCCAATTTCATTAAACTCTTTGTGCATCAGTTTTCTCATCTGTACCATGAGGATAATAATAATATCTTCCTTATTTATTTAAATGAGCTAACAGATGTTTAGTATTAAGAATAAGGCCCAGCACTTAGTGAAAGCTACACCTGTGCTAAGTTTTTCATTTTAAGGCCTCCCCTCATCCATTCTGTATTTTTAAGTGGGACATTGGATAGAACTGGGTACATTTAGCTTTTAGAACCTCTGTCTATTATTTGCCTGAATTGGGGGAGCAGACAGAGTAAAGGGTTAAAAGAATAGGCCCTGTTTAGGTACCATATCCCAGTTTAGGTAAACTTATGCCCAAATCCCACATTTTAAGTTATTTTTTGTAGTTCACTGACTTAGAGATTCCGCTCAAGTTGTGAAAAGATCTCAGGGCAGGAATGGAAGCCCAAGACTAGAAAAAACTGGCCTTGAGGTCTGACGCTAATAATTATCACCAGAGTGCCTCTGGCGGGTCATGCTGGGCTTCCCCAAGTGCACACAGGTAGAGTAGAGGTTTGGACCTCTTGAGACCAATACTTTCTGCATGTAATCACATGCTTTAAAGTAAATTTCAAATGCTATCCAAAGGCCACAGAAAAGGAAAAGTGACAAATTCATTCCTTAGAGTTCTCTCTAGTATAACAGATAATATGCTCATTGAGTTATAAACTTCAGATTGTTTCTGGTTTGTGCATGTGAATATTTTTGTTCTTTGTGTCCAAATTCACATTGTATTTGTGGGTTTTTTTAGGAAATATTACATACAATACACACTATTATTTCAGATTATAATAAATATAGATCTTAGTTGAACAAATTATTTAATCCAGTTAAAAGAAGTAAAAATTGATTCTAATTAATTAATTTTCTCATTATTCTTAGTTGTTCTTCAGCTGTTACAATTAGAGAAGACCCAATAAAGCAGTGAAAGTTAATCAAATTATTTCTGCTCATTTTTTTTTTAAGTGTTTAATATAGCCATAAACTAGTACACACAAAGTGTTTCATTTGTAAAACTGGACTATTTTAAGCAAGTGATAAAAATTCGACAGTGAAAAGAATTTCAGTCTGAGACCCAGGGACCTAAATTTTCTTCTTCTATTAACTGGTCATGAATGTCTCTGAGCCTCCCCAGACGTCATTTTCCATATCAGGAAATGGAGACTCTGTCTGGATAGCCCTTCCTCTAGTTTGCTAACTAATTTTTCAAGTTTCAGCTTAAGTTTCACTTTCCTAGCTTAAATCCTATTCTTTTAACTTCTAATTTCATCTGTAATTTTCTGAAGTATTGAACATCACTTCAACTTAATTATCTAATTATTTGTTTACTACTTATTTCACTAATGGGCTATAAACTCCATATGAAGGCAAGAATTATCTCTCTCCTCTACTATTGTTGCACAGAGTGGGGACACGAGTAAGATCAGGGTTATAAGAAAAATAGTAACCCAAATATCCTCAGTCTGAATGTAATACACCATAGAGTTTAGGAACTGGGTAAAGTGGGGCCTGTCTGCTCTATATAAAGTTATTACAATTTAAAAAACACTATTTCTGCCAAACGAAACCCTTTTAGAGCCAGGATTTTGTGACTTCTAGCTTCTAAGAGTAAGTTATTCAAACTTCCTCGTTACATTAAAGCCAAAGAAAACAAAAGATAAACCTAAAAAGAAACAAACAATAAGAACAATAGCAAAACAAAAGGAGCTTATGAGATGTGTTCCATCAGACAAATTAGTAAAATTTTTCTAAGTTGTATTTCTTATTGTGCTCTATTGCATAATCAGCTCTCTTTTCAGTAATCTCAAGTGCTCCTCCCTGGAACCACTCTCCATAAACTTGACCTGATGGTGCTATCACAAAGTATTAATAGATCCCCACTATAAATAAGTGATCCCTAAGTTAAATATAAGGTAAACTAAAATGCATTGAGAAAATTATGATTAAAAATTATCACCTCCTTATAAAATCACCCACTTTTAACTGATCATGAGATCTCTTTTAATAATGAATTCCTCTTTTGTATTTAAACATGCAGTTAAGTTTACAATTTGTTTTGCATGTGACTTTTCAGATGTCTGTCTCCTTCAAAGTGAGATTCAGCCATATGAATAAAAATTGTGCTTCATAAAGAGATGGAGCTCTGCTTTTTGTTTCTTTAATTGTTTATTACAGACACATGCACTCCTTGTACACTGTGAAGACATTCAATAAATATTATTGACCAAAATTGCAATACTTTTAACCTCACTCTTAAATGCCCTTTAATAAGAAAATTTATATAATATGAAATGTAAATTAAAGCATGAGCAGAAAACTAAAACTGGGAAATATTTATCAAAAGAAAAAATGCTAGACAAAAAGAAATTAGTCATTTAGTGTCCTTGACTGCAAAAGCCCTTCATTTCTCATTATAAAGCTAGAGACAGCATACAAAATTATACGTAAAAGTTTGAATCTGAGCATATTTTTCTTCAAGCTAAAGATATTCTTTACAGTATTTGAGACCTTTGATAAAACATTCCTTTCTATCATGCATAATTAAAATGACTATAAAAACAGGAAATTCATTGACCTACAATTAATGATTTTTGGGTTTTTTTCACAACCTTGATCTGATCATGAAGAACTAAATGTGTCATTAGCACCTTTCCCCCATTAGAAAAAGAATGTGCCCAGTACTAATCTTGTCATTGAAAAATATATATAGTATAGCTTAATCTTATGCTGAATTTAGTTTTTTCCATAATTTGTTACCATAAACATAATTATCATTAATAAAAACTTTGCCACTTGCAAAAAAGATGTAAAGAAATTCTGCAAATCATCCTCCAAAATGAAGAAAATGCTTTTGTGAGAGATTATTCTTAAACATTAGAATTAAACATAGAATAGAATATCTTATTAAGACACAAACACCCAGGTTCAAGAAGTATATTAAAAACTTTAGATCAAAATAACTTTGTAAGCAATTTTATGAATTATGTCTAATACTGAAGGATATTTCTCAGACATAATAGAAATTTCAAGATTATCTAAACCTATAAGAAGGATTTTTAGCCCTGGCCGGTGGCTCAGCTGGTTGGAGCATCCCCCCATGCCACCAAAAGGTGTGGATTCCATTCCCAGCTAGGGCACTTACGGAAGTTGCAGATTTATCCCTGGTAAGGGCGTGTACAGGAGGCAACCAAGCAATGTTTCTCACACTGATGTCTCTCTCTTTTTCTTTCTCTCTCTCCCTCTCCCCCTCCCTCCCTCCATTCCCATCTTCTCTCTCTAAAATCAATAAAAACATATCCTCCAGTGAGGATTTTTTTTAAAAAAGTATTTTCATATTTTTAAATCTAGAACTAGAATTTTATCTTAATATATATTTAAGTTTTATTTAAATGTACATTCATTATGTAAATATACCATGAAAAATAATGCCACAAACACAGAATAAGCTCTGTGTTATACATTGGATAGTGATAGCAATGGTTTACATGATGAAGTTCATATTGTTTCCATGAAGAGATTTCTAATGTTTTTCAAAGCTGCTTATTTTAATCTATTGAAAAATTAAGTGCTAAGCAAAATTCTTTTGAAAGAAAACTTTCTAAAGTTATTTTAAAAAAAGAATTCTGAACCTAAAACTGCTGTAAAAAATAAAGTATAATTAAAAAAATTCCATACAATGAACTGTTTCATAATGTATTGAAGAAACATTTGTTTCATGATTAAATATATATCTTTAATCAAGTATTCAATAATTTTTTATAGGAGCTATGCATTTAAAGAGTTCCTAGATTATCATTCCTAACTAGATGATGATAGTGAAGATGAAGACAAAGAGGAAGGGAAGAGGAAGGTTATGATAGTGATGAGACACCAGAGAACGTGGAAGGAATTGTAGAGAAGAAAGCATGGAAGGAAGGCAAGCAGGATGAGAGGGACACTGACTAAAAGAAGGGCGTGTTCATTATATGAAGTGAACATTATCAGGAACAACGGTTTCCTCCTATCATTTCATTTACTTCCTGTCTTAGGTATCCACTACACCCTTTCCTTTACTGGGCAATTAGGAGATTATTGTTCATTATCTAATAGAAAGGATTCTGTTTATCATTATTAATCTATCTACCTCTATCTATCATCTGTCAACATCTATTTATTACCTAGCTTTGTATCTTCCTTTCCAGCATTGTGTTTTTCAGAAAAATTCTCTAAAATCAATCCCTGTGATATGCGAATAAATAAATTCCAACAATAAATCTAATTCACAACTTTGTTAGCATAATCTTGACTAATAAGATTGTACCTCTAAAAGCAGGAAAAGTTTTTCTATGGGGTCATAGCTCCGTATATCTTCCCTGCCTAAACTGCTTTCAATAAACTCGGTTTGTAAGGTAGCCTAAGCAGTGCTATAGTTTGTGTTTCTCCCCATTAAAAACCAGGCTTTCATTTCAGTTGACTATAATTAAATAATCTCAAGAGAATTCAATTAAAGGGCAAATAACTATCAATATTAATCTGTTGCTCTTCTAGATGATTTTTTTTTTATTTTAAAAGAGAATTTATTTTAACGTCAATAAAGTTTTAGAAAATTTGAAATATAGGCATTTTATAGAATGTATACTTACAGAGTGAAGCCCTTCAAGAAATGTATAACCCATATAACATATCTGAGCTACTTTACTGACAATATGCTCAGGCCTATGCAGTCAGCTGCTACTTCTACTTTAATGGCTGGTTAAATTGCTTCCCCCCCTGAGTTTTCTTGCTTATTCTCACATTAGAACGAGAACATTCAATTCACCTATCTTCACATAATTTATTAAATCAATTTTTTTTCTTTATTTTTTAGTTCTATATGATTTTTTTGTCTTTTCTCAGAAGTGACAATGTCTATTTGCTCACTGTTTTATCTAATAAAATAGCTGAACTGTATCAGGTACTCACATGTCTTTTGAATGAGTGGACAGTATATGGTGAGACTTAAATGATGAAGGAATGACAGAGCTAACACGGTTTTGTGGAAAATATCCTTCCTTTGCTCAATTACGTTATGTTTACTTGTGGACAAAGAAATATGCCATTTGAGGGTTCACACGGTGAATGAGACAAAACTGGTTAATTGCTATTCACATCCTATGAGGTTAACAGAAGAAATAAGCATCTAAAAATGAATAAATAAGCAGTATAAACAGAAACATCAGTCAATAACCCAGATTGATTCTCAGCCTTTTAGTGACTAATGTTTGCTGCTTTGATGCAGACAAAAATTAGTCTTTGGAAACTCCGGAGATAAGCACTAAAATGACATGTTAATAGTTTATCATTTTAATTCAGACATGCATGTACTAGTCTTTGACATCCCCTGATAGAATCCTTTATTCGTTCCAGTGACTTGATTTTCTGCTGCAGGTATTTTTTTCTCCGCATGTCATTGCCGCCTCACCTATTTCCATACACTAAGTAACTAGCCAGTGTATGCCACTACATTTCCAATCTCACAGAGTCCTGCGTGGTATTATTGCAATTCCTTTTTCTACCTCAGACATTGTGAAAGGCATTAGTTGTAAAGTATTGTTGAGTTGACAGGTCTGGAGTTGCTGCTGACACTGTAGAAAAAGACTTCCCAAAAGGTTAAAACCTACATTTTATCAAAGAAAACAGCAATGAAAGATTTGAACTATTGTGTCTTGAATTATATGGCTGGCTGAGATACTCTACTGAATCACTTAATCCTTTTAATACCCACCTATTTTAGCTTTTATATAAGCATCTGCTCATACAAAGACTGCATCACACTCCAAATCCTGGAACTATTAGAACTGCTTGTAAGACTGATGGACTGTGCTGTGAGCTGTGAAAAGATTCAGAAAATGAGGGAATCGGTATCACTGGAGCCCAGGAGGTGCAAGCACTTAGTTACCCAGACTCTTAGCCTTCCTGCTTCTAACTTATTGGATTTCTTCTAATACCAGGCTGTTTCTAACACCTAAGAACAAAATGGTGTCAGGAAAGCAGATATGTTGATGTAATTATTTTTGTTAAGCTGCTAGGCCTATTGATTGAGACTATCATAGGAAAAATACTATAGTGGCTGTTGTGCCACATGACTTTGAAATCAATTACAGTTGAGTTCATGTCTCATGTGACAAATCTAATGGAAAAAAGATTGATCTGTGTAGTGCAAGGTAAGTACTTACTATTAAGATTTGATTTTGTTATGCCCTGAGTAGGATAAATGAGGATGAACAGAGGCACATCATTTGGGTGTTGCTTTGCCTTTCAAGCTTGGCCAGCAATGAAAAACTCCACCAACTCCCTCCCACCCCCATTCCCATCCCAGAGAAAGGAAAATGAGAAACCAAGAGAAGCAAAGAGGATTGAATCAGTAAAACAAGAAAACTTCCCACTGAATAGAAGGAGAAAAAATAATCTAAAGGACAATGCAAACATAGCCATCAAAAATTATTTTTATTCATTAAAAAACTATGCAGCTCAAATTTTGAACATTTGATTCAACACACACACACACACACACACACACACACACACACACACACCCCTCATACACAATTCTGGTCAATGCATCCTGCTAGAATCCAAAGGATTGTTATAAGGAATTAATCTGGTAGAGAAAAGGTGATTAAATACCCACTACTTCATGCTTCTTTCTACATAGGTTTTCACAAATTTAAACCTAGGAATATGAAAGCGATCATTGGCAGATGAGGTCAACAGCTCATGGCAAGGTAAATAAGTTCTACGGACAATCTCTTTTAGAAGCAAAAGATGGAATCTGAGTGTAAAAATGTACCTCTGACGCATACTTTACACCTCTGCCCACAAAAGTGTTAGTACTTAACCTGTGAATGTCATCTAAAATGTAGAAATAATACCATATCCTTTTTGTAACGGTGACCTATTTTTTCTCTCGCTATCTTGTAATGATTGACTGTTAGCCTTTCCTTGTCGTGTTCCTATTAACGCTGCCCGTGACACTCCACTGTTTCAATCCTCAGGACACTTAGCAAGATCCTGAGCGATTCTTTCACCCTTTTTGATTATCTCTGTATTTCATGCTTAAAGTGTTCCGTAAGCAGGAATTTCCAGTTTATAGTAACTTATCTAGAGAACAGTATGTCTCTTTGCTGAATTTTCAAAATTTTGGTTTTGTAGAGAATCATATTCAGATATTTAAGCAAGATAACAATGTGCCTAAGTCATGAGGAGCCTGCTGCCCACCATATTTTTTGCTAACCCATAGTGTGGTGAAAACCCTTGATTAAAATAAGCTGAATAAAAATGCCAAATACAAATGTTTGTGGACACACCCATCACTCACTTCTTCATGAATAAGCCAAGAAGACATTCCCTACCAATGTAAGAAAGGGCACCAAGCGGCGCATATAAAATGAAAATCTTGCCACTTAGAAAGGATTGCATACTGGATAATGCAAATACAATTTGGATATGCATTAAGAATCCATTAGCCTTAAAATGTCAAATAACCACAAATGATTCATCCTGACATAGAAGTAGACACTGTGCTATAAAAAAACATATGGAAACATTAGGTGAAAGTGAGTAGTGGTAACCAGTTAACCTAAGAGGAATACAGGTTTACCTGAAAATGAACTGTGACAGTGGCTAAGCCTTTCCTCTGGTGTTTCAGAAAAGCTAAAAATGAAATCATCTTTCTTCAACTTAAGTGCTACATACTCACAGTAGACTGGGTAATAGAAGAGCTACTGAGACTTACTATTCTCAGTAAAGGTAATGTCAAACTAGGTGGCCATTTAAGTATGAAAGTGATAAAGAATTTAAGTGCAAAGGTGGTTTTGTCTAAATTTAAAGTCCTCTTTTTTGAAAGTTATTTTAAATTAAAAAATACTCCCATGTCTAATGACAGCACAAAAAATAAATACAACTGAAAAAGTTTGCGAATGATTTCTCAGAACAATGCAGAAGTAGGCACTGTTTTTGTATTTCAAATGCTAACTGCTGGTGCTCCGCATTCTTTTATTGGGCTCCCCAGCCTCACAGGGTGAACAAAGACACACTGCTCCCCTTTTAGCTCTGTCTGCATTTCCCAATTATCCCCCCACACACCATATTTGCACTTTATAAGTATGGATTGACTAATCCATTGCAATTGAATAACTTTTTAATGGGTGAAATATTTTTAGCATGAACAAAAGTACATTAATTGAAAATTTTATTCTGTCTACAGTAAAATAAATTTAATAAAGACAATTTCTCTGTGTGTAAGAGAGAGAGAACTAGAGAGAGAGAGTCAGAAACAGAGGCAGAGAAAATATGTCTTTGTGTATCCGGGGGACATTTCTGCAAAAGCTTTACGTTAGTGTCAGAGAATTCAAAATACTTACAGCTTTCTGAAATATTGGCTCAGACTGGAGAGTAGATGATTAAAGTCAGCTCAGATTTCCAGTGCAAACCGATATTATTGTAATGCTGGGACAGACCTTTCTTTCTTTGTATCTTTATAGCTTTTGTGATTAAACAGAAGACTTACTTTTTTTTTTTTTACTACATTTGAATTTTAAAGAAATCTAAAGAACATGATTTGCTTATATCAGAATGTCACAAATCCATCTAAAAATTGCCCAAGTGGACTGTGTAACATATTGAGAAGATGACACCATGAATAAGACATCTGGAGGGATGCTTAGTCTCTAGGAAGACAGGCTTGCTCTGGTTTGTTCTGGTGGTTCATCAGTGGAGGACCTTAAAGCAGAATAGGTAATATCCATCTGGACTAGCTAGGATGTAGTTTCTTTCAAGTACAAGAAGTGGCCCATAACTCAAGCTCTGCAACCAAAGGGCTATTAACACAGCACTGCTTGATAATAATGATGATGATAGCTTATACGGTATGGTGTTTATAGCCTTCAGAAAAAAATAAAAGAGCTCAACTCTGATCTCTGCAAAATCCCTTCGATCACTACTTTTATCAAAAGAGAGTCCCCCGGATTAGCACCCCTATGTCACGGTCGATGCTTCCTTCTCCCTAATTTTCAAAATGCCTCTTGAATCTTTTCCTTACTTTCCATTTTCGCTATTATTGCCTTTGTTTGGTTTTAATCCCTCTCATAGAAAACTTTATTAAACTGTCGCTACGCTAGGGGACCCAGGTCTCTACCTCTGTTTGCAAGCTCTGAAGCCAGAGTCCTAGTAAATCGTGGCTGAGGACTCCGCGCAGTTTACGGGGAAGTCTACACTTTTACTAATACAGTCCAAGCCTCTCAAGTTCCAGGCTTGGCTTTTCTGCTCTCCTCTTTTTCTTCCTTCCTTCACCTGTTCCCTCTAGTCACACAGAGGCATTGCTTACTGACCTCCGCCAAACTAACCCCTACCAGGTTTATGAAACTTGACCAGCGCTCTCCCTTCTGTGTGGAACAACCCACCCTGCTGATCAAATGGCCTTTGGTCACAACAATCTGGGTGGGATTGGAGACAGTGGCGGGGTTCAGTCACAAAGAGACTCTTAATGTTACAGAAGTTGGATACCGTGTTAAGGGCCTTGGGAAACTGGGAGATTTTAGGCTGGTCAGTAATATGTTTGTCTTTTAGATGAGGGTCACTCTGCAGGGAAAATGGTCAGAGAGGAGCACAGTACGGACACCCGTTAAGAAGGTTTTGGGTTAGGTGAGGAAGAAAACTGAAGGCTGCAATGGGGCAGCAGGAATGGTGAGAAGTGGGGGTGCATTGGAGAGTTTTAAGGGAGCATATTTGGCAAGATTTGGAAATTACCGTGATTTGGGGAGTCAGAAGAGCGCAATCTAGTTAGGTGGTTGTGTCCTCCTACCTTTACAGTGAGTTTCTTGAAAGCAGGTATATATATCTTTGAATCTGGGAAATCCCATCTCTAGAAGTAACTTGAAAGTAGAAGGAGTTACTATTTTTATTCAAATTGAAGTTAGTAACTTAATGTCAGAGTTACTGCTTCACTTATTCAAGATCACACAGTGAATAAGTCATCTCTGGAGCCATGCCATCCCAAATAGTCTGACAGCTATTTTAAGTTATTTTCAACAAAGAAAACAGAGATTTTTTTTTTTTAAGCTGTAAGTGAACTCTTTCTACAGCTAGAATTTCATTATAAAAAAAAGTGGAGTGGGATTACATGTAAAAATGAATGAAGCCAGTCAGACCTGTCCAGGAGCCTTGCAAGTAGGTTCTCACCTGCACAGCTTGACAGCACAGCCTGGTAAGGCCACACTTCACACTCCGTGCCTCAGTATCCCCATCTGGGAGTCACAGGTGGTGGTTCTCAATAAAGCAGCCATGGGGAAGCTGAGGACTGTCCTCACCCAAAGCCAAAGGTATGGGTGGGCTCAGCAGCACCCAGGACTCTCAAAGACAAGTGGATCCAGAGACCTGGAATTTCCTGTGAAGAAACAGGACAGCATTCTCCCCTGCGGCCACAAAGAGGTAATTCAAGCAGAAGATCAAAAACACAAACAGGACAGAGAAGTCTGTACTGAAAAGCCCTGGAGATGTTATAGAGAAATAGAGTTCTACCCTTGTGGAGCTGAGCTGCATCAACCAAAAAACAAAATAAGACTAAATAAGATAATTCAGAACACAAGAATAATGGTAAAGGCCAGATAGCTTGAGGAAGATAAAGTTTGGTTGTATCTCCTTTCTCCTCCTGGCTGCCTCAAGCTGGTCTTGTCAGGAACCAAATATGTCATCGTCCATCCAGTCAGCAGGGACTCTAGCTTCTTCGCCCACAGGGTGCACAAGGACTGAGAAGATGCTGCTGGGGGAGAGGCTCATGTTCAGGTTTAGGCATTGCTTCGGGAAGGAGAAAAATTTAGAAAATAGCTGATGGCTTAACGTTGGGCTGGCTTTGTAGTTTCCTGAAAACTTAGCTTCTGAAGAGGTCATGGAACTGGAAAGGAAAGCTGTACCCACCAACTGAAGCAAAGGTGCCCTGCTGCTATTTCATGTCCAAGGTGGTTGCCAGAGCCACCTCAGAAGGGGGCAAGGATATATTCCAAGGAGATATCCCAGAGGAAATAATCCCTGTGGGTTGATGAAAATAAGCATTGGCTCCTGAGAGTAACATGGCAGAGAAAGACGCTGAACGGCTTTGCCAGCCGTGCACATGCAGAAATGGCCTGAATACTGAACTGCCACTGTCCTTCACAATGCCACCCACTAAATGCTGCTTATGCAAAGGGTAAGGGCATGAGAATGGGGGTAAGGCTTTCTTTAGTAGATGTACCTTTAGGCTCATGAAAATGTTCCAAGTATTTTGACCTTTGTCAAAAAAAACCACACATCACCAACACCCACCCCACCCCCCCAAAAAAATGGGGAAAAAGAAGGAAGGAAGAAGGAAGGAAACAAACTAATAGGAGGATAATTGTGGGAGGCAGGCTAGTAAATAACAAGGCCCAGAATATATATAAATATGCAATTCATTCTTTAAATAAACTCTTATTCCTTCACAAATACAAGAATTAGTTGACTTTCTGATTCATGTAGTCTGAATGTTTCCCTTTTTTCTACCACTTCAGAATATTTGTTAGCCATGTAAAAATAAGGAGTATCCCTCATTCCCATCCCACATTATATTTTAAGAATTTTATATTTACCCTCAATCCTTAAATTTCTTCAAGCTTAAAGTCATTTTCTTGTTATTTCTCTCTTTTTAAAAATATCATGATGATGGTAATTATAAGATTGTCTTCTAACTGATTGATGAGAGAATACTAAAATACCCTGGAATGTTTTTGTATAAATGACTTTAATTTTTCAATATGCCAGTAGTAATACATAATTAAATACCCAGTGACACTCACTTAATAGTATAATTGCTAGTGAACATAACCTGAGTTTCTGCTGAAAATGGGGTTCTTGGCATGCACCTATTTATTTCAATAGATGACCCTTGAATTATGCATTATCTCAAAAAAATGTGGGTGTGGCAGACAGTGAGTTCAGCATCACTGAGCAGTGGGACAGTACAAATAAAGACGAACAGGGATTCATATCCAAAATACATAATGAACTCATACAACTCAGTATTAAAAAAAATCAAACAAATAATTTAATTTAAAAGTGGTATAAGGCATGCCAATAGGTTCATTAAAAGGTGCTCCACATCGCTAGTCATTAGGGAAATGAAAATTCAAACCACAATGAGATATCGCATCACATCTGTTAGAAAAACCATCATCAAAAAGACAAGAGATAACAAATGCTGGCATGAATGTGGGGAAAGGGGAACCCTTGTGCACTCTTGTTGGGATTGTAAATTGGTAGAGCTACTATAGAACACAGCATGGAGGATCTTCATAAATTTAAAAATGTAACCTATGATCCAGAAATTTTATTTCTGGGAATATATTCAAAGCAACAAAACACCAACTTGGAAAAATATCTGCACCCTCATGTTCATAGCAGCATTATTTACAAAAGGAAAGACATGGAAAAGACCTAAATGTCCATGGATAGATGAATGGGTAAAGAAGATGTGATATATAATAGAATATCATTCAGCCATAAAAATGAGTAAATCTTACCATTTGCTTGAAGGCATTAAATGTTATGCCACATTTAATAAGTCAAACAGGGAAAGACAAATACTGTATGATCTTATATATGGAATCTAAAAGAAAACAAAAACATCCTCGTAGAAAAAATAATCCGAAGCAGAGAGTAGGGAAGGGATAACTGGCCAAAGGTGGTCAAAAGTTACAAACTTCCAGTTATAAAATAAATAAATACTAAGGATATAATGTACAGCATGCTGACTATAGCTAACAGTGCTGTATGATATATAGGAAAGTTAGAATAAATCCTGAGAGTTCCCATCACAATATCTTTTCCCTTTTTTCTTTATTTTATTTTGATTGTGTTTATATGAGAAAATGGATGTCAGCTTAACCTATTGTGGTAATCATTTCACAATATATGTAAATCAAGCCATCATGCTGTACAGCTTAAACTTACACAGTGATATAAGCCTATTATTTCTAATAAAACTGGAAAAAAAGATGAACAAGGAGAAGACATTCAGACAAGTGGAGAGAAAAAGCTATTGATAGGAGATTAACTGGGCAGAAGAGAGGCAGAGGGATGGGGCAGAGGCAGGAAGCTGGGGAGAACAGCATAGATATCAGTAAGAAGGAAGTAGATAACAGTTCAGGTTTAGGGTTCAAGCTTAGAATTAGGGCCTCTGGATTATTCAATAGGCAGACTAGGCAAAAGTTTAGATCGGGAAATGCATATAATCAGAATTTTACTGAACTTCCTTTGCTGTTGAGTATTGTTTTTATTTTGAATTAAACATGCAAGAGGGTACCATGATCTTTTCACTACTCAAGTTCTCTAAAGCTTTTAACCTATTCCTAGTTAGAACTTCAGCACAAGTTTTCAGAGCAGGCCTGTTGAAGGTCACAGATACTGAGTTACTGAAAAAGAAAAAAGCTAATTAAATTACACCAGCAAAGGTCAGGATTTAGCTTTCTTGAGCTGAAGTCAGAGGTTAGACAGTCCAGTTATAGAGATTGGAGGGCTAGGGGGCAAATATAGGCCTTGCAGGACTTAACAAAGATTGTACACCTCAGTGTCAAGATCTGTGAAGGGTCTGAGAATTTACTGACTTGCAATCTAACTATTTAGCATGCCACAGTTTCATGGATGCTGGCAAAGACAAGAAGACTCCTAGATCAGAGACAAAGGATTTCATTACTCACAGTAAAAACAATAATGAACTTGTGCCAGTTCGTTGAGCCCCAGTTCCTACAGAACAACACTAACAGGGCCAGGTAACACCTGTTCACATGGTAGGTTGAGCTTAAGGTGTGCAACTGTAATTAGGGAACCCCAAAACCATTAATGGGCAGTAAGTATGCTGACCATCATTCTGGAGGAAGATACTGTCCCTGTCTTCCATGGCAGTTCACTATACACACATCATTGGAAAGACAGTCTGGAACAACGCATATCAGTGCCTTTGCTCACAAGATGGGAAGAAACATTAGAGATCCATGAAGAATTGATTCCCAGCCATAAGCTAATTCAAGCCTCTGTTTTACTGTTTAGGAAACTGAGGATCTGAAAGATTAAGTTACCTTTCAGGGAAATATATTCAGTTAATATAAGTTTTTCGGTTAGACTTAAATGCTCAGGTTTCAAATCAGGTTAAAGCAAACCCAAATATATAATATCCAAGTGTCTCTCATGGAGTTCTTATGTCGGTGCATAAGATAGGTATTTTAAACTACTGAGAAGTATTAGTGATAGACACTCACTGGTTCCTTCTGGTTCCAGTCTTACTGTATTAGAAATGTCATTGCCTAGTGTGCTTTGTGCGAAATTATTCAGATTGCACCAATTCTTCCCTAATACATTCAGACACATACAGGTTTCTCCTCCACAGAAGCACATAGTTACTTATACAGTAACCATAATTTGTGTAGTGACAACAGGAACATTACTTGGTGACACTATAGTACCTAAGCGGATGCCTTAGAGAAAGAACTTCTGACATCAATGTCAATGAAGCTGTCAGGTGGCAGAAGGTGAGCAGCCCTTAGAATCATACAAAGAATCCAGTGCTCTTTGGCAGTTTATATCTCAAACCCTTTACCTGTAAAAGGAGTTTACCCATAATTCCCTCAAAGTGTTAGTGGGAAAATTAAATATAACAATGCTTCATTTGCAAAAATTCACCAGAGATTGTGCTCTACTGAAAGCTGTGAGATGTTGTGTACTTCATAAAAGCTGTCATTAATAATAATCATGAGAACAGTAAGCTGATCAATGTGACAAAGTCAGTATTTTTCATAAGATAAAACTTCTGTGAATTTCAAAGAAATTTTAACTCAAACAAAAAATATAAAAGAGCAAAACCAAGGTAGGAAGATAATTTTTAAAAAGTCTTATTTTCACACCCAAACTCATTTTATGAAAAACAAGTGACTTTCAGAATAAACAAACTTTTGTTTTTATGGAATATAAAGCATCTTTCATTAACTTGTCACTAACTTGCAATTTCCTCAAAATGCTGAATTTATAATGACTAAAGGTGTTTTCTCCCTTTCATTAAACTTGCTATTTTCAATTTCTGTTCTTTGTATATTTTTCTAGTTCTGTTATTGTTCAGTTAGTCACTGTAGAAATGGAGGGTATTTAAAAAATTATTATATTTGTATGAACCATGTTAAATGTCCTCGAAGTCACAACTTGTATTTAATTGCTAACTCAGCATAGGTAAGTGTTAGGTGACAGAAAAATCATGGTCTGAGTCTTAAGGGAGGTTGACAGACATCCTGAACGCCTCTGCCTCATGCTGTCTGCTCAGAGTTTATCATGTACATGCACAGAACCATCTTAAAATCACCCAGGAACATTTGAAATATTAATTTAAGTATAGGTATAATTTACAACTGTCAGCAAGGGTACATTGGATGATAATTTCCAATCTCTGTTTCCTAGGGCATTGGAAAAAGTGACAGCCATAAATAACAGGGTGATCTCTGACCTGGTTATCATCAGGATTTTCTCTTCTGTCCTTGGATATGTGTGATGTGCGGGTCCACGCCTCACAGCAGCCTGCAATTCACACTGATCCGTACCAAATCTGGTGAGAAAACAGAGAATTCGCACATTTTCTGTCTGCATCCAAGGTAAAACAGACTCGCAGGAAACTTTTTGTTAATCTATGTTCTGTAAGAGTCGTTCGTGCAAAAATCCACAAAAATACAGGAAATGGTTTGTTTAACCCAAAGTGTGTGTGTGTGTGTGTGTGTGTGTGAATTGCATGTTTGGAGTTATATATATTACCTGGGCTGTTTGTGGCAAAACAGCTTTTGTTCCGTATGCCACCTGCGAGAGTATTATTCACATGACAGGAGACCTTTCTCTCACGGTTACATCCTGTAACTCATGAGCAAATGGAACCCCCGGGGGATGCGGCTTTGAGTTAAATTGGCTGTTTGCTGCCTCTCGCTCTTTTGCTGTCTGTTCCCTCATAATTTGGGAGCTTGTATAACTAACTGCTCTGCAGATTACTGCAGCTCTCTCAAGGATCCGCGTCTACTTGAAAATGAGCATTTCCTTTATAACTGCTAAATTCCCTTCCTTTCAAATGGGAGCCATAAATTTGAGCAGCACAGTCAGAATTCAGAATTCACTGAATAAAATTTTCCATCACTTTGAAAATTGTCACCCATGCGCCAAATGCAGGAAGAAGCAATGAAGAGTGGAGATGCGGTCAGCGTGGGAAACTGGGCGAGAGCTTCCCATTTTCAGGGCAGTGTTTCCTATACTACTTTCTTACCCTCCTGCTCTGAATTGTCTTAATTTTTCAGATCACCACTGGACTGGCACGTCCACTAGATAAGTCCCCTCAGGGGTGCATTACCCTTGTCTTTGTTCGTTTGACTTCCTACTTTCCTACGTTAAAACTCCTGACCAATAGGCTACAGAATAAAAATTAAGAAAAGAAAGACTGTCTACCCATCCCAGTTAATTATTGATATTATTTATCTGCTTCTTAAGTTTGTAGAAATCATAACCTCTGTATTAAATATATTTTCACATTTCAAATGATTCTTGGCATTTATGCCATTCACATTGTTTTTCTCGACATTTATACCATTTAATCAGTCAGAAAACGAGTAGTGGGTGGTTAATAAGTTATTTACAGGAAAGTGAGGCAAATAAGAATTAGTGAAAGGCACTTTAACTGACATTACTAAAAAGAACCTGACAAAACTTGACTCAAGTAGTTTTAATAGTCATCAACTTCATACAATGTTACAGCTTATTATTCAATAAATATAATTAAATTTCCACTCTATAATGTTTTAAAACTTTCTAATGGAAACTTTCACCAAGGAATTTGAAGCTGCATTTTATCTTCCACTATTTATTTTTTCAACTATGTTTTGTGCAATAAATCTGACGCCTTCAGTAGCAGGTGGCTAGAATGACCATGTAATTTATCATCCAAACCAGGACACTGTTGAGAATGTGAGAGAATGCCATTAATATTATTCTGGGATAACTAGGGTAAAACCAGACTGCCCTGGGAGAACCACAACTTGTGGACAGCTTAAGATTATGCCTGTTAAACAGAGGACTAAAAAGATCAAATTTCTTTGACCTTTGACCTCTTATGGAATAAATATCAACAAAGAAAACAAAAGAGAATAGGGCCTGGAGACTAAGTAATTGGATTAAATCTTGACTCCTCCAAATTGTAGTTGAGCGACATTGCTTAAATTATTTTCATTTCAATTCCCATTTCTAGCTACAGTATTTTGTATACATTGCATTGTACCAGAATCATTTAATACACTGAATTGTGATCCCCTAGAGCATGGATGTCCAATATATTAACCACTAGCTATATGTTTTTTTTTGTGTGTTTTTTCTACCTGTGACTTTTAAAATGTAAATTTGAAATAATTAATATTAAATAAAATTCTGTTTCTCAGTCTCACTAGCCACATTCACTGTTGAATAGTCACATGTAGCTAATGACTACTATTAACCAGTGCAAATGAGAAGATGTCTGTCATTGCATGAAGTTCTATTGCCAACAGTATGCGGGTCAGAATCATGATTAGCCCTTGCCTAAACGTCTTCAGATCTTCCTAAGTAATGAATGGCCATTCACTTTGGCATCCTTGGATCCATTCCTCCTTCAACAGCCCGAAGATCCTCTCAAAAGGCAAACCTTGTTATGTCACTCACCTATTATAATTATGTAGTGGTGTCTTTCATCTGTACCACTCTCTGTGAGGTCCACTTCCTCTACTCCGCCCACCTCTTATTGAACCAGGTCTCTTTCTGCATCTGGATTCCACCCCACTGACTTTGTTCTGCCCCTTGCAGTTGCCCAGGCTTCCTCCCTCCCTGGGTCCTGTACCTGTTGTTTTCGCTGCCTTGAATTCTCTTCTCTCTGATGCTCACCTCATACATGCTCCTACAAATAGCTCAAGTGTCACCTCCCCGGAGAGTCTCCCCAAACCTCTCTGATAGATTAAATCTCTCCAATAACTCTTAAACATCAAATAGTAATAGTCCATGAATGAATGTCTACTCATCTTTATTTTAATTTCCTCAATAGTGGCCTCTACAAAATAGGTATTTATGGAACAAAGAAATGACCTTAGGCCTTGATTAGGCTCTACCGGTGTTACTATAAAAAGCTATAGCACTTAACGTAGAAAGGCAAAATTGATGGGAACACTGGTATTGACCTCTGAAGGCCATCAGTTTTCCTCTACTGCTTCATGTTGTTTCTTTATTATTTGAACTAGAATTCATTAACAGCAGAATTATTTATGTAAGTGTGAACTGGAAATCTGAGTACTGACTTTAAGAATTTTAATAGTTAATATAAAAAATCAATTAGTAACTTACACTACTTGCTTTGGGGAGGCTGTTGTGAAATTTCCATCGTCTGATAGTTTAAACACAATTCTAGTCCCAGGAGACCAAATCCTTTTTGGGTTATTTGATCTGTTACCAAAAGAGAACATTTCTCTATTTCCCCCTCAGGGCTTCTGTCAGGACAGCATTTTAACAGGCTTGACATTTTTAACTCTGAAGTTAATATTTAAAAGAAATTATAAAAAATTTCTATGATTAATAGTGTTCAGCTTCATATATTATATATTGTATTTACAAGTGACTTTTAAAACATTTTTTCAACAGGACTTTGATGATCAAGTTAATGAATCCTCAATCTGTATTATGTGGAATAGCACTGCCAATCAAGTTCTAGTCATCAAAGAGCACAAAAAGAATAAAAAATGTAAATAACAGGTCAAATGCTTTGTTAAAAATCTTTATCCATACCTACTTTAGAATGAAGACATATTCAACTGTAAAAATTAAAGTTAATATCAGTAAAAAAAGTAATATCAACTTAGACGTCATTGAACTTTAAAGGTTTCCATTGGGGATTATGTTTTCCCTTCTAATACTTATTAACATTTTCAATAATAAAAAACTTTCACTCTGAAATAAATATGCAGAATCCTTAAAAGCATGTACATGGTACTGATATTTCTTTATTATAAATAAGTTGCCTTCTGTCTTTTCTTTTATTTTTTGCTGTCCTGCTGCCTTCTTATTAATACTTCTGGGTTTCCTATGATGCATAAATAAGAATAAGCTCTCCTTTGTTTCCCACTTTAGTGTCATTGGCGGCTAGTGTCTCCTTAAGAGTTCCTCTCTGTCTTCCAAAATGAATAATAATGCTAATGCTAATGACTTCCACTTATTGATAACTTACTAAGCACTTTTGCATAAACTTTCACAAAAACATTATAAGGCTTATATCATTATTTCTCTTTTAGAAAAAGCAACTGAACTTAATGAAGATTAAGTAGCTTTGAATTAAGCTGTATTTATGGTAAGGGACAAAAGCAAGATTGGGACCTAGGTAATCCTGATTCTAGTTCCACGTTCTCAGATCTTAAACTACAGTGCCCAGTAGGTTATGCTACTTAGTCTCACCACATTCTGGTGAGGACAATTCAACTTCTACATTGTTTCTGTTTTCACTTAGGCTTAAGATATTTTATCATACACCTGTTATTAAGAAGAGTTAATAGGGCCACGCTCCTGAGACTTGCTAAATTATGAGTCATCAAAGAAAACTTAGGGAAATGCTCTGCTTTATTAACTTTATGCTATGGCTATGAACCTCACTTCAGTATAGAGAGTGGCTAATAGCAAAGTGGGGTCCGATGTCCTAGGTTTGACTCTTAGATCTGCTTCTTACTTTCAAAACGCAGGAGAGAATGTTTGCCTTGATTCTTCCATTTATAAAGCGAGGATAACTGTGCTTTCCTTACAGGATTGCAGTAAAGCTTAAATGTACATTTCTTTGAAGAGTACATGGCACCTGCTTATCTCAAATGATATCTACCATTATTATTACTATTATTGGTTTCATAAAAAAATATAGTAGCTGTTCTTTAAAAAGAAATAACAACTAGATTGATATTCAAAATAAAGTGAATAGTTTAGAAATAAGAATAAAAATGAGAGCAATACATTTTTCTTGGACCCATATTAAATGACAGGCAATACATTGGCATTTAAATATAAGAAAGCAAAGACTTACAACAAGTAACTTTTAGGAACTCGATGTGAAGTCAGTCTGTTTTCTGAATGTGTGGGGTCTTGCTGACAATGAGCTTCATGGTGAGATGAAGAGCGCCATCGAGTATGTTGAATACAGTTTCCCGATTCCTCCCCAACTCCACGGTTTGAGTTGGTTGTTTTCAGACTAACACCTGGCCATCTGCATTTTAACAACTCCTGCATGATTTTAACTATACCCAAGCTCGAGAACGCTTAGGTCTATGAAATATTTCAAGGGAGGTCAATTCACAGGGAGAGGCAGGTGACAAGAACAAAAAGACAGAGGCCTGGAATCACGGAGACGTCCAAGAGAGAGACAAACTGGGCAAGTCAGAAAGAAAGCATGGAAGTCAGGTCAGACATCTCTGGGGCTACTGTAAAGATCCACCTTCCCTAAGGTGGGCAAGGAGCACAGCTGGTAAGGCTCTCATAGGTCTTCTGAACAGAAGTGCTAACCAGTTGGTCTTCTAGCCATGGAGTCAGAGCCCTCTGCATTGGAAAATGTCATTTCCCTAACCAGCGTGGTTACTTCAGAAAGAATATATGTATACACAAAAAGGCTCCCAATTTAAATAATTTGCTCGGTCAAACACCTTACACCAACTTAAGCTTATATACAGCGATTCTCACATAGACAGAACATTAATTTTGTACATACCAAGAGCATTCAGAGAAAAGCTGATTTATGGCATCCATGGAAAACCGTTAACAAATAACAAAAAAATACCCCACCCCAAAATAAAACAGAACTGTGAAAGCTTCTCATATTTTCCTCTGATGGACAATTTCTCAAAATTTCCCTTTTTTTTCTAATTAGACTGATAGAACTCTGTGGTTAATAGAACTTCAGAAATAATCACAAGTAAGACTATTTTCTGGAGTAAGGATGGTGGCCCAACAACATTAGGTACCTTTGTTCCTACCCCTCTATCCATGCATTTTTAGTTAAAACAAAAGCATTCTTCCTGAGGCTAACATTCTGTGTTTCTGTCTCCTCTGTCTGAATTTTTATTCATCAAGAAGAGACAAATTGCAAATGTGGCCTAAGTAAAACTTTCTTATTTATATTCCACGGAGCCAGTTGTCTTTCACTAATTCATCTTTCTGCTTAGATTCATCCTCGAGTATTTGTTTTTTTCCACAGGTGCCCGAAGATACACTTCTTACCTCTTAACTTGTGATCCCAAATCAGCAATGTTATTCTCTGTGTTTCCAACAACCTCTCACCTCTGTCCTTGATTTGTGCTTTGGGGAGAAGTCCTTTGTTTTAAACAGAGAACTGCTTCTGCTTTTCTGCTAGCCATTTGCTAATGTCTGCACCCAACAAGCTGGCATAAAAATGTCTGTCTTTGCAAAATGCATTAAACATTATGATATTTTGGTTTTTGACCCACTCTGTCTTTTTTCTACCCCTTTACTCCACGTCTGCACATCCAATGTGACACTTAAGGGTGCTCAAGATTCACAAAGGCATCTCGTGCTTGGGTACTCAACCTACTCACGACATGCTTTCAGCACATCCGTATAAAATAGGCAAGTAACTCACTGCAGAACCACTTCCCATAATTTGCTTTCACCTTCACACCCCTGTCTATACTTAGTAGAGGTCTATTTTTTTTCTCATTCGACCTATCTCCTGGCTGTGGGTCTCTAAGTGAAATATATAGCCTGGCTCAGCTGCCACCATTCTAGTTGTAAAATGTCACACATCTGCTAGTTAGTCTCTCTCTGTTGGCCTTTGGCAAGAAGAACTTTGTAGAAAGTGGATTTTCTAATAGAAACGTGCCAAGTTTTTTGTTGTTTGTTGTGTCTTTTTTTTTTTTTTAGTAACAGTTAAAAAATTGTCTTCTGATTTTATTTCCTCAGTAAATCATAGGCTGTTCTACTTCTAAAGCTTTCTAAAAGATTAAATGAAAGAATCATTTAAACGTATAGAGAACTTCATAAAAGTAATCAAGAAGAATTTATTAATTGTGTGAATTGATTATGATTTAAGTCATTCTGAGGTCAGCAGAGATCTTACATCCGTTTTGTGACAGAGGACATAAGGACATTACCTCCACTTTATTAAAGAGGCAGTTAAGCAGTTTGTCTGTAACCACGCAGTTAGCAGGTTGTGGAGCAAAAAGCAATAGCCAGGTGTTCTGACTCCTGACCAAAAAGGCCATCATAGCAGGGGTCAAAGGTGCCCAGTTCAATAAAATATGCTTGCATCATTTCTCCCACATCCTACACGAGAACTGGGAAAGACAAACATCTTTGAGGTACCCACTACAGCACCCACTCCCAAATTTCCCTTTGCCCTTGCACTTGCTTCTAATGTAGGTCCAGATAGGATGAAAGGATATATTTTAGCTGGGCTTTGAAGCATAAATAAGAGTTCACTAAGTATTAAGAGAAATAAGGAAGAATATTCCAGGCAGAAATAACAAGAAGTACCAGAGCAGCACTAGAAGAGGCATTATGAAACATGCTTATACTTCCAAATCCAAAAGCCATAAACAGTAGGATTGCCAACTTCTGAAAATTCACATGGCATAATATTGTAGCCTCAGAGAGATCAAATCTATGATTCCTCTTATGAACTATTGGGAATGTGAACAGATGAAAGCATGGATAACACATTTTCAAGCAATGCTTTTAGTCTTTTATTCGGAAAATATCAAAATCGGTCATTTTAGAAGATGCTAAAGCTCCCGATTTTAGAAGACTTTATAAATGAAGTTCACATAAATAATGCCACCAGTCCCTGCCATAATTCTATGAGTAGTAGCACTGTTATTATTTTCTTTAAGGTTTGGACAAAACTGATTTGGACAAAACTGATTTGAAAATGTGAGATATCAGTGTCATGATTAAGATCACATAAGTAATTTATCTCAGAGCTGTGACCGAAAAATAGGTATAAGGACTTCTTGTGCAGTGTTCTGAAAAATAACCCAGTTTGTAACAATTTTTGGAGGTAAAAGATAAACAAAAGATGATCAGAAAAAGAAACCAGCTATGGCAAGAACTGTAAAAAGGTCACTGTTTTCACTAACCCAGGATTGCTTATTTTCACACGTTAACATTTGTGGGCACTCTTCTATTGTTATTTTTCTTGTCACCTCTCTGTTTCCCCCTCTGGAGACCTAATCACAACCACACTTGTTCTTCAGAGCCTTGGACCTCCTGCTGTTCCTCAACCCGATTTTCTGTCCTCTGAATGCTGATGACTGCAGAGCACCCATGACACTCATTTCTGCCCCACCGAAATGCACATCTTCATATATCTTCATGGACCAGGAGTCTATGTACTGTCTGAGGCCTCACCTTGACAGGGTGGCCATACATCCTGCTTTGTCTGAGAAAATCAGGAATATTGAATAAAATCAGAAATTTTAGACCCAGTTGCCTACATCTCAATTTTCACTGTTGCCCTAGCATAGTTTAAAATGGTGGCTCCTTTCCCTTTCAAATGTGTTACAATTTTTTAAATTGTACATGGTCACCCTATGCCAAATAATCAGATAAATTAGTCTGTGCTCCTGAGAGAGAACAGGGATGGTATCAAAGGTTTTCTAGTCACCGCCCTGTCAACAGTGTGGTGGATATATTTTAAAACTGAATGTGAAAAGTAAAACAAGTTTCTGTATGTAACTCCTGCACACAACTGTCGCCTATCAGAGAGCAGATGTTAATACTATTTTCCCTAGTTATATGAGAGATAAGTATCCTTAGAAATTAGAATAGCTCCTGCATTTTAAAATAAAAACACCAATTCTCAGCTGAGACACTTGGTTCACTTGTCTTCTGAGGAAGAGCACTCCGCTTGTTTTCCATCTACTTTACTTACTGAACATTCTTAGTTTTCTTGCTGGATAGTTATCTTATTTCTGTTAAAAATATAGGATCAGTGCCCTAGAAAGCAGTCCTTGGAGTTTTTTCTCAGTCTACATGGCCTCCCAACGATCTCATTCAGTTCTGTGGTTTTATAATGACCTTATGCAAGTAACTCCTGGATTTCAAAATTTTAGACCCAGTTGCCTACATCTCAATTTTCACTCATACATTTATTGATTTATTTATTCTCCCAGACAACAAACACATTTTACCTGTTAATAATTGCAAGGCACTGCTCTATGTGCTATCACAGAAGTAAAACAGAGACGTTTCACTGGGGAAGCTGGCATTCTAGGGCATTAACAGGGGTCTCAAATATGTGTCAAACCAGAACTTTGATTCCCCAAATACATGCATGCACATGCACAGATGTGCATATATGCATGCACACATGTTCACAAACACAAACGTGCATCTTCCCGAGTTCCTTACTTCAAGATATAGTTCCACACTGTACCCAGTTGCTCAAGCCAAGAATAATAGAATTTTTCCAAACTCTTCTCCTTTACTTTACTCAAAAGTTTGTCAGCTTTACACTTAAAGTATATTCTGAATCTCATCACTTCTCATTACATTTCTCTCTGCCACTCTAGACCAAGCCACGACCATTGATGTCTTGGCATTTTGCAATAGCCTCTCTATTGTCTTCCTTGCTTCCACTGACATGTGTTACAATTTATTATCCACATAGCAACCATGATTACCTTATTAAACTTGAGCCAGATCCTTTCACCACTCAAGTCCCTCCAAAAGTTTTCTGTAAAACCTGGAATAAAATATGACACCTTCCCCATGCTTATAGCACCGTATGGATATAGCCATGCCCTCCATAACCTCACTACTCATGCCCTTTCTAACTTCTCTCCAGAACACCGCCCTCCTGACTGTCCCCTGGACATATTAAACCTACTTCCATCTTGCAGCCAATACATTTATTCCTTCTTGGCCTAAAATGTTCATACCCTAGATAGTTGCATGGCTCATGGCTTCTCTTAATTCAGGTCACTGTAGATGTTACCTCCACAGAGAGGCCTTCACTGATGACCTGGCCTAAAACAACCTCTCATGCCCTCATCCTCTCTCTATCCCCATGTCATGTTTAACCTTTGTTCCTAAACTATCATAAATATACATCTTTGTTTCTTGTAATAATCTTCCAACACTTTGCTAGAATGCTGCAATCATAATGAAAGCAACTGTAGCAGTCACTGCTTTATCCTAAACCCTGGAAAAGTGTAGTCCATGCAATAAGAGTATCAACTGAGATCTGATGGATGAATAAATGAATCGATTCAAGCAATCTTAGTAACCTCTGCCACAGAAGACCTTACTTACTGGTGGCTCTGACATGAAATAAAACCCTAAGCTTGATGACAGACAAACATGAAAAACAATATCAAAATGTCTTTCAGCACTTTCTTTCTTGTCTGAAATGACAAGGAAGAGCAGTTTTGTGGTATGGAAGCTACACAATATTACATTTTTATTTCAAATTTCGTGACCTGAAGAAGTTACTGGATCTTTCTCTCCCTTAATTTCCTCCAAAGTTTTACCTGCCTCACTAAGCCATTGTGAAAATTACCTGAATTAATATCCATAAAATGCTTAAAACAGTGCTTGGCACATTGAAAATATATACTGTACCTCTTTGATTTCTTAAATTTTTATATTCATTTTTTATGGTATTTAGCAAGTGATACACCAGTTTGCTACACCGTCCTGCCCCCTCCACCAGTCTTGAGTGACTCCAGATGAGGCAGAAGGCTTTGATGGTGGATGGTATCCACGGTGTGGCTTTAATCCTGAGTGATCCGCAACCCTCTCGCTCCCAGTGCTTAGTGCTGGTTTTACTGGTAAGTGCTCAGTGAGTCCCTGATGAACCCAATTAGATTAGTGACAGACTCCCTCTACTTCCAGATATACAAGCAGATGCAGAGAGGCTCACCATATGAGATTTTTGGCTTTATTCTCTTTATCATTTTCCCCCTCACCTTTTAGCTTTGGAGGCCTGAAATTGCGACATCAGCTGCTTTGGAGCAGGTGGATTAGCGGTGGTTTTATGGAGCATGTGGATAATGGTGCTTTTATTTGGGGGATGTTTCCATTTGTCTAAAAGAGGGATTGCTGCTGCTTTTACTACAGCTGCTCCTCTTCTCTGTTTAACTTCAGACACCTCAGGAAGAAGCAGTAGGGAGTAATAATAAATTACTTTATTCTGTTCATGTTGAACAGCAAGATTTTATAGCAAACTAACCCAACTCCACCTCTCATATCCCATCTGTTAAAAACAAACAAACCAACCAACCTGACAAAATCATTTAATGACATAAGACATGTAAGTTTTAGTCAAAATTTCCACAACCTAGCACATTGTTTGGAATTTACAACTATTAATATAGTAATAACAGTGGTGGTAAGAATAATAAAAATAAAGAGAATACATGGGACAAATAAGAACTTCAAATGCTTGTTCTGGTACTAAGGCCAGAACTGGAGGAGATGCTGAATCTTTCTACTCAACTCCAACTTGGAGCAGAAGAGTCAACAAAAAGAGCTCAGCTTATCTTTCATTCCTCATCTTTCCCACCAGAAGGTGGAAGACAGCTCCAGGAGGGAGCACTTTGGAGAAAGTGATGGAGATTTCTAGGGCCTAATTTTCCCCACGATGTTAAAATTCCAGACCATTTTCCCTTCAGTAACAAGGAGCTGAAACAATACAATGACAGACTGAAATTGAAATGAGTCAACCTAGTAAGTTTGGTTCACCAGACCAAGAGATCCTCACAAAACAACATTATGTCTTTTATTCTGTGTCTTCAGTGCCTAGGATATCAGTAAAGGTTTATTGAATGAATGAATGAATGAATGAATGAATGTTCTGGCCTTAGCCCCCATTCACCTTTCTCCAAGTCCATTGTCTGGATTCTAGTTCAGGCTGCCATCATCTCTGACCTGGATTACTCCCCCAGTTTTATAACTAGGACCTCGATTTTCAGTTTTGGCTTCCTATCTCTGTTGGAATCCCTGCTGCTTTTTCTGTACTGCTGACAAAATTACATTTTCTAAAATGAAAATTCTTTCAGGACAGCTCCTCGCTTAGAACTATCCAATGGTTTTTTATCTCTCTTGGTTTTAAAGTCCAGATTTTAATTTGTGCATTTGGCTTGTAACGCTCAACGTAATACAGCCCTGATAAATCAACAGCATTGTATCTTTTTACCACCATGATTATATTATATGATCCTGCCATAGGGAACAACCTTAATGCACAGATTTTAACACATACATTTTCCCCCCACATTTTAACATCCTCAATATGATGAATCTCAGTCAGTTATATAATTGCAGTATTTTTCTTTTATATCGCTACACAAAATATGATTCATTTTATATTTGATATCAAGCTAGATACTTTAACCCTTGACTTTATTTTTTTAAATTTATCTTTATCGTTGAAATAATTAAAGATGTCCCCTTTTTCCCCATTGACCCCTTCTACCCTGCACCCCCCCACCCCCACCCCAGGCCTTCACCACATTATTGTCTGTGTTTATGGGCTATGCATTAACCCTTGACTTTAAATTCTGGCCCTTGGATGTATAGAAGGCAAACTCACAGAATACCTACCTGCTTAACGTTCTTCTGGGGTAAAAGTCTCTTAGTTTTTACTGTCCCAGCTTCATAGAAGATACATATTTCTTTATTATTTTTATCCTCACCTGAGGATATGTATTTTTTATTGATTTTTAGAGAAAGAAGAAGGAGGGAGAGAGAGAAAGGGAGGGGGAGAGAGAGAGATCAGTATGAGAGAGAGAAACATCGGTGGGCTGAGTCCTGCAAGCTCCCCAACCTGGGATTGAACCCTCAACCTAGGTATGTGCCCTGACTGGAAATCAAACTCATAACATTTTTGGCGTACAGGGTGACACTCCAAACAACTGAGCCACTTGGCCAGGGCAATCATATATATTTCTTAATACAGTGTTTTTAGCTAATATTTATTTAAAACAAAAAATATATTTATGTCCCCAAAGTTCAGTGAAGCATTTTTTAACAAGATGACTTGCTGGAAAATTCTTGAGTTAAAATCCAAATACAAATGCTAGGATGCCAGAGTCACTTTTATAGGAACTGAAAAGTGTGCCAAATGTCACAAAGGATAGGTGCTGCTTGGAGACTGCTGCCGTAAGAGATGTAGCACAGTGTCTTCACAGTGTGAACAAGTCTCTGTCATTGTATGCCTGTCCTGAATGTGTTTCCACAGTGGCTTTCATATTTACCCCATATTCTTGCATTGATTTTGTGATAGCAGTGAAGGATGCCAGAAAGAAAGAAAGAGACTAAGAGAGGTCATAAAAATAGAAAATGTTACTGCATATACTAAACACGTTAATAACCATGTTAATTGGTGATGAGAAACCTCTACATTTTGCAATGTAGTCCTGTTTTATGATGTAGTCATATCATGGGTTTTAGTTATATTGTAGAAATTTGCTAGAGGATTTTGGGATGACATGTGCAGTAGATTCTTTAATATCCTGTTGAACTAGTTTAAAGCCAGACCTTTACTTCAGGGATGGGGAACCTTTTTTCTACCAAGGGCCATTTGGATATTTACATCATTCACTGACCATAGAAAATTAGCAACTTAAAAATTAGCCTGCCATATTTGGTCAAACATTTAATTAACTCACCCCTAATATGATGGCTGGAATTGCTTCTCTTTGGTGAAGACTTGGCAGGGCCAGACCAAATGATTTTCTGGGCCTATAAGGCCCACCGGCCAGGTTCCCCAGCCCTGCACCTGGACCTCGTTGTACATGAACATAGACAAGTGACTTGTTCTGGTCAATGGGACAGTAGTAAATGCATAGCAAATAGAGCCTAAATGTGCTTTGAATTGTTCATAGTTTTTTGTTTTTTTAAATAGTATGATATTTTTGCATCTTAAAAACTTTGTGGCTAGGGAGAGACTGCCCCTTCCTAAACTAACCAGTTCTTGGAGACAGCAAAGAGCTCAGGAGGAAGTATGCCTTTGATATGAAAACTAACCAACCCAGAGTTTACCTCCTCTGTCTGGCCCATACATACTTTCTGCCTTAATCATCCCAGGACTAGACACCAGGCAACTAGAAACCACTCCTATACAGCATTCCCCCTTATTCACAGTCTTACCTTCTTTGATTACAGAACAATCATGGTTTGAAAATATTACATGGAAATTTACAGAAGGAAGCAATACATGTGTTCAGCTGCATACCATCCTGAGTAGCATGCTGACATCTCATGGCTTCTTGCTTGGTCCTGCCCGGGACTTGAATCATCCCTTTGTCCAGAGTATCCATGTTGTGTACCGCCCCCTCCCATCACTGAGTGGTCTTCTTGGTCACCAAAACAAGTGTGACCATTATTGCAGTGCTTGTGTTCAAGTAACCTTTATTTCACTTAATAACATCTCATTCGCCTCAATCTCATCACTTAGGAATTTTATTATCTCACATCATCACAAGAAGAAAAAAGATGAGCACAGTACAGTAAGATACTTTTGAGAGAGACCACATTCATATCACTCATGACAATATATCGCAATTGTTCTGTTTTATTATTAATTATTGTTGTTAATCTCTTACTGTGCCTAATTTATGAATTAAACTTTACCACAGGTATGTATGTATAGGAAAAAACATAGCATATGTACGGTTAAGTACTATGCATTGTGTTAGGCATCCACTGAGGTTCTTGGAACATATCTCCCATGGACCAGGGGTGATTACTGTAATTCAGAGCCTGCCAAAATATTCAAACTAACCAGTCCTAAACTGTTTACCCTGCTCTAGCCTCAGTTTTCTCCTTGCTCCTATTTTCGGAGTCTTGACCACCCTCAGGCTCCCTCATATTGCCCTGGGTGGCATGCTGTGCCTACTGTTTCTAGGACCTGTGATATAATAAGCGTTGATTTTCGTGAGCCTTTCCTCTGTCCCCTCTTCTGGCCTCACCTTACTGGCCAGCTTGTGTGGTTGGGCTTGGTCTCCTGAGAAGAGCCTCGGTATAGCTGCTATTCTACAAACAATGAGAAACCATGGAGAAGCTGGGACTCAACCCACAACTGAAACCAACACCTGTCCATTTCATCCCAGATTAATCAAACCCCAGTTTACACATAAATACGTGGGAGCAAGAAAGAAACACTTGTTTTTATATACTAACAAGATTGGGGAGGGAGTGTTATGTAAAATCGTTATGGAATAGCATTTAATAATGGAAAAGAGAGTATTGGTTAGAGATTTTGCTCAGAGCATTTAATTTTTGAAAAGAAATGCTGGTGTTAAGTAAGAGACAGACAAAAGTTTTACTTGTGCTTTTTTAAAATTTGATTTTCCAATTACAGCTTACATTGAATATTATTTCATGTTAGTTTTAGGTGTACAGCATAGTGATCAGACAATGGTATACTTTACAGTGTTCCCCTCAATATTCCCAGTACCCACCTGCCACCATACATAATTATTGCAATATTTTAACTACATTCCTTTATTTGCATATTTATCTTATAGTCACTTAACCTGGGCTAAGGGCCCTTTGCCTGTTCTTTGACGGTGCTGTCTTTCCTATATTTTAGCACATATCAAATGCTGCTGTATTCGTTTATCTAAACTATTGATTAGACTCTCATCTACCTGGAGGATAGGAACATTTTGTATTCCCAACACTTAGTATGATGCCTGGCACATAAAAGAATCTTAGAAGTTCTTTGCTGCCCTAGCTAGTTTCGCTCAGTGGTTAGAGCACCAGCCCTCGGGCTGAAGGGTCCCGGGTTTGATCCCTGGCCTAGTCGAGGCTCACAGGAGGCAACCAATCGATGTGTCTCTCTTACATGGATGGTTCTCTCTCCCTCTCTCCCTTTCTCTCTCTCCATTCCACTCTCTCTGAAAAGCAATGGAAAAATTATCCTTGGGAGGGGATTAAAAAAATATTTGCTGAATTAAATAAATTAACTCATCTCAGCTCTGTGTCTCTAAATAGTATATGGCACTTTAAGCAAGATACTTTATGTTTATGGTCTCAGAATCTTTTTTTTTTTTTATGTCTAGAGAGGGTTGGTCTAAATTATCTCTAATGTTCTGTTTCTATAATACGTGTTCATGGGCTAAATTTAAAGAAAATTAATCATTTATATAATCATAAAGTTTACATAAATTTATGTAAACTTTTATCAGAAAGTGATAAAACATAAAATAAAAATTGGATTCCCAGTAATAAGATTAATCTGTTATATTTAACTGCATTTTCTTCCTTTAAAATATATCTCCTTTTCTTACATTTATTTTTACAACTCAGCCCAAATTTTTATATCATTAAGAACTCATTCTACACACATCTATATCTTACTTTTTATTTAAGATTCTATCATGTTTTAATATTTAAGTAGAATGCTTATTAGTTCATTAAATTTTAATTAAAATTAATTCTAGCCTTTAAAATTATGGATTTTTTTACTAATTTTAGCTTTGGCTGTACCACATTAGCTTTGGGAGGTGGTCTTTTCTATCTCAATTTTTATAAATTCACTTATCTGTTCATTTATTAATTTAACAGATTTAGCACTCACACTATTATAGTATGCTCAGCACTGTTTTAAGCACTGGATTTCTAGCTATGTATGAGAGAGATAAAGGTTCTGTCCTAAAATAACAAAATTTCTAGTATTTGTATATTAGACAATGAACTATAGCTTGAACAGGAAAACCAGTTCTCGCCTGCTTATGCATAAACAATAATTTCATCTTTCTTTTAAATTCTTAAATAAATTTACTTGTGCTCCCATTTACTGGTTTGAAGAATTTTGTCTCTGTGTATTAAAGAGGATTTCCTAGGTTCCTACTGCACAGATTCTAATGAAAAGGTATTACATTATTTTCCAAGGGACCTACAAATGAAGCCATTTACTGCTGAGGTCAGTTGGCCACTCAAAGTACTTTACGTTATCAAACCAGAACACTTTATATTGGAGTTTAAGAAAGTGATCTCTTAGCTGTTTTATCCAAGAACAATGGATAAATACTTTCTTTTCTTTACATCTGTGTAACTGGAGAACTCTCTCAAATTGCTTTCACAAAAGTGAATTTAAGTCACAATTTAAAGAATAACTGATTGTAACTTTAAAATGGCAGTTTTCTTCAAGCTTCTATTATTTCAAAAAAAAATCTTAAAGGGCTAGAAGCTAGGCAAGGCACCACATTATAACAGTTTAGATTTCCTTTATGAACCATAGTTACCTTGGATCCTAAGTTTTTAAAAAATGTATTTATTTGTTTATTTTATTTTATTTTATTTTTAAAATATACTTCACTGTGGAAAACAAAATCTGGTATATGAATAATTATTGTTATAGTGTTCTACAGATGCTTCAAAATGTGCAGATGGAGTAAAATAATCCATATCTACCTGTGACTTCACATATCAAGTAGACACCGTAGACTGGAAAATTAGTTCATCAGTTCCTCAGGACTCCTTGCAGCCAGAGGTGGCCGTGTCTGCTAAGAGGTGTGTTATAAAACCTTAGCTTTGACAAATATAGCTGCAGTAGCCTGTCCTCTTTGCCATGTTTTCTGTCTGGAACTGGAATATGACTGAAAGGGTGGCTCCCATCTTGTGACCATAAGTAAGAGAGAGAGAAGTTAAGATCATAGAAGAGAGAAATTGGGTTCTTTAAAGTCATAATTGAGCTGCCAGAAAAGCATTAAACTAACAAGGAATGAATGAATCAACCAGTCACTTAATAGCGTCTCTCAGCCAAATGTTGATCAAATTTACACAGCACGGAATTGAGGGTTGCACTCTCTGATTCAAATTATTATAAACCAACGTATGTGATTCACTCCATAATAATGAAGTATATGAAATTTATGGAACTTCAGAGGAAAAATGTTTCTCATAATTGGGGACATACTAAAGACTTCATGGAGGAAGTCCTTAAACATATGTAGTTATTATGGAGATGTAAATTAAAGCCAAAATGAGACACTGCTACACATCCACTTGAATATATAAACATCAATCAAAAACCAAAACGCAGTGTGGTCATGGATGTAGAGCAATCGGAGCTCTCATACATTGTTGGTAGAAGTATAGGACTGTATTCTTGCTCCGAGAATCAGTCTGCAATTTCTTATAAAGCTATGCATACACTATCCTTTGAGCTAGAAATTCAATACCTAGGGCTTAAGAGAAATGAAAACTTATACAAGGGCATTCATAGCAACTTTATCAAATACCTCCTTTGTTAACACCTGTGTCCTTACTGAGTTTCAAGCTGTATAAAAGAAAAAGAGATAATTATGACATGATACAAACAGTACTTATTACAACTTCCTTGGTATTGAACTAATGATAACCAAAAATATTTCATTCTTATCAAGCACGATAAAAACAGTCTACCCCCTTATTTTCAAGTGGTATGTTCCAAAATCCCCACGGGATGTCTGAAATCGTGAATAGTACTGAACCCTATATTTACTATGATTTTTTCTATAAATACATACCTACATACCTATTAAAAAGTGTAATTTATAAAGTAGGCACAGTAAGAAATCAATAACAATAACTAATAATAAATTGAATAATTATAAAAATACATTGTAATAAAATTTATGTGAATGCTGTTCTTTCTCAAAATATGTTATTATATTTGTACTCACCTTTTCATTAAAAAACAACAACAGTTTATGGCTTTTCTTTAGCATATCTGAATTACCAGCATCACTACTTTTGTATTTACCAGCATCATTACTTTTTTAATGGGGTCATTATTAAATAAAATAAGAGTTACTTGAACAGAAACACTGCCATACTATAACAATTGATCTGATAACCTAGAGGGCTGTTAAGTGAGTAATGGGCAGGTAAGGTATAGAGAGCGGACATGGTGGACAAATCGATAATTCATTTCCTGGGTGGGATGGATCAGGACAGAATGGTGCACAATTCAAAACTTGTGAATTATTTATTTCTGGAATTTTTAATTTAACATTTTTGACCACAGTTGACCACGGGTAACTGAAACTGAGAAAAGTAAAACCACCAATAAAGGAGGACTACTGTATGTATTTATCTTACACTGTTTTTAAAGCAGTTTTTAACACTTTGTTTCTTATATAGGGTTGCTGTAATATGGTTACCAGTACATTAAGCACCTTGTGTACATCCATTGGGATGAGCATTTTGTTCTCACATTAATGTGGATGAGTCCAAGGCTTTATTCAGAGGAAGAGAGCTTTATAGCTTCAAATTCACTGGAACACATAGGATTTCTTTAGAATCACCATCTCAGGAATATGCTTCATATCCCTAGGTCACTATTCTTTATGCTTTGTTTTATAGTTACTTCTACGAACCCCTTTCGGCCATGATCCCTTAAGGAAGGCTGGACTTCTAAAAACATCTTTGAGTGCTTAGTTTTTCCTATGAGATATAGGCACTTAGCAAGATTTTCAACGCTCAGAAAATATCTATGGAGTAGCTACAATGTTGAACTAGCAAGGTGGTTTCTAAATTTATCTGCATATTAGGACCCTCTGGAAATCTTTTTAAATGTTTGAAACCTTGAGATAAACCCCAAATCAATTAAATCACAATCTCTGGGTAAGGAAGAAAATCATTAGTATTTTTCAAAGATCACCAGGTGATTCATATATGTAGACAACTTTGGGAACAACCATGTTAGCAGTGATAATTAAAAATCTACATTAAAGGTGCTATGCTTTTATCTTTTGACAGACACTTAGGTTGTTTACATACCTTGATCAACAATGAATAAAGAAAATGAGATAAAGAAGTGGGATACAAGTGTGTGTGTATGAAAAATGAGATATTATATTACCTTTAAAAAAGAGAGATAGAGTCCTGCCGTTACAATAGCATGGAGGTAGCTGGAGCCCGTTCTGCTAAGTGAAATAGACAGAGAAAGACAAATAATGCATGGTATCACTTACATGTGAAATCTTAAACGTAAAAATAAAAGTTGGAACTTATAGAAACAGAGAGTAGAAAAGTGGTTGCCAGGTGCTGGGGATGAGAGAAATAGGGAGAGGTTGGTAAAAAGATGCAAACTCTGTTATAAGACAAATAAGTCTGAGAATATAAAGAAAAACATGGTGACTATAGTTGACAGAATTATATTATATAATTGAATTTTGATTTTTAAAATGTAGATCTTAAATGTTCTCATCAAAGAAAAAAAAAGAAATGTGTGAGGTGAAGAATTTGTTAATTAACTCAATGGAGGAATCCTTTCATAGTGTAGACTTATATCAAATTATCACATTGTACATCTTAAATATCTTACAGTTTTATTTGGTAATTATATCTCGATAAAGCTGAAAAGAAGGAAGGGAGAGGTAGGGGGAGGAAGAGAAGGAAGAAAAAAGAAAGGAAATATATTATGGAGATCATTTGGTCCAAACATTAATTTTTCAGTTTTTAAGAGGAAATTTTTAAGAGGAAAATGTTATAACATTAGAACTCTTAAATCAATTTTATTGCTGTAGATAAATAATTAAAGTTAAGTACATTTGAAGACACTACCTTCTGTGAAGTTTTAATAGTTTAGCAGTAGTCACCAGTTTATATACATGTAGCCATTTAGACATTAAATCTGAAAGTAACAGGCTGTAAGATATGAACAGTGGCTTAGTGGGTATTTGGTAAAGATCATATTGAGGAAGTTTAATATGTTTGTGTATATATAAAGTCATATTAAGGCTTTTCCAAAAACAAGGGAAATCAGTCATAAGAATTTATGTAGTAAGTTATATACTTTAATAAAAACATAGATGGAAAAACAGCAGAACATTTTTGTTTTGATTTTGTAAGGTAGCAGTCATATTACACATTAAAAGGCACATTGTGTTGTACATGGCTTTTGGTTTTTATAAAGAGCTACACTGTTTTATGGAATTCAATCAGACATTCCCCGTGTGATTAAGTTACTATGCAGAGCAGAGTCTTCTGGAAAAGATATTATTCGATTTACATTCTATAGATTTTTCTAATTATATTCATGATACAAACACACTTCTAGGTAATTTAATTCAGGGTCACACCCGAGATAGTAGGTTAAGCACTTTGTAACCCTATCTCTGGTGTCAGCACCGCCAAAAGTCTGTTTTAGTTATCATCTTTACCAACACATTTCCCCTTTTCTTGGTTTATTTTATCCTGGTAACATTAAGTCCTATCAGAAAAAAAGTAGGTATAATTTTCTAATGAAAAAGGTAAATTATATGGTTAAGTTTTGAATATTTAGTAGAAACATTTAGAATGTGTTTAGTGCTGTGATATTAAAGAATATCTTTAATACATAAATTCTACAAGAATTTAGAAATTCTAAAAGTTTTTAAATGAACAGAAATGTACATGGACAAACGAGAAGATGACAGTATTGGCCGGCTGGGTGTGGCTCAGCGGTTGAGCGTCGACCTAGGATCCAGGCGATCGGGGTTCGATTCCCGGTCAGGGCACATGCCCGGGTTGCGGGCTGCAGCTGATCAATGACTCTCTCATCATTGATGTTTCTATCTCTCTCTCTCTCCTTTCCTCTCTCTGAAATCAATAAAGATTATGTTTAAAAAAAAAAAAAAAAAAGATGACAGTATTGTGTAGGTGGTCAAAATAGAGAGAAATGTTTACTAATTTTAATATAGACATTTGCTTATAATACAGGTTCAGAGGAAATTCTGGGCATTTCAAAGTTTTACGTATTCACCTGAATGAAGAGTAAACAAAAGTTATGCCTTGATTGTGAATATTCTTAAACTGAATTGAAGTTAGACTTGGTAATTTTGTAAACTTCTTTCTTGTTGGCTTAGCCTTGGCATATATTTTCAAAAACTAGCACTTAATTTTTACTTAATGATTCACAGAATTATAGAAATTGGGTTTTTGAAAAGTGGCAAGGACTTTAAGGAGGAGTAAGATAACAGAGTTCATAACTGTTGGTTGTCCTAGGACAGCCCATATTTTTTAGAACTTTCAGAGGTAATAACCAAAGTTATATCCATCCACTGATTTAAGGAATTAGATTAAAACTAGATTGATATTTTTTAAATTTTTATTTTTCAATTCAGTTGACATTCAATATTATTTTATTTTAGTTCCAGGTGGTTAGACCATTATGCAATTTACCAAGCGATCACCCTGATAACTCTAGTGCCCACATGGCATGATACATAGTTATCACAATAGTATTGACTGTATTCCTTATGCTGTACTTTACATCCCTGTGACTATTTTGTAACTACTGATTTGTACTTTTTAATCCCTTCGCCTTTTTCACCCAGCCCCTCTCAACTCCTTTCCCATCTGGCAACGCTGTTTGTTCTTCGTATTATGAGTCAGTTTCTGTTTTGTTTATTTTGTTTTTTAGATTCCACATACAAATAAAATCATGGTATTTGTATTTCTCTGGCTGGTTTATTTCACTTAGCATAATACCCTCTAGTCCATCCATGTTGTTGCAAATAGTGATATTTTATTCTTTTTTATGACTGTGTAATATTCCACTGTGTGTGTGATAAGCTTTTTTTCTCTTTCTGCCATTTATTTTTATTTAGTTTGTGTTAAATGCAAATAAATTTCATAACATGAGAAGTTACTGTTAATAAAAGCATAAATACAAAAACACAATATATAATCCAAAATAGATGTACTGCATTCAGATATGAAACAAAAGGAAATATTCATTCTCACACAGAGTAGCTTGAGATCTGTTGGGTATGGTGTTCCTGGATAGGTTTCTAAAGATGGAAAAATGACTTTGGTTATCAGGATTACTGTGGCCATATTAGATACTGGAACATCTAAGCATCAGTGTGTGACCATGCAAATAAAAGACTTTAGGAGTATCTAGTCTTTTTAAAAATTTTATCTTTATTATTGAAAATATTACAGTTGTCCACCTTCCCCCTCAAGGGAGTATCTATTCTTAAAAAGGTTTCTGTGCATCAAAGCAGTTGTGAAAAGATTTACTTTCCAGAATCAAACTCACATTAGGCTTTGGATCAGGTTCTGGCTATTTAAAAACATTGATTAATAACAGAAAGTATTCTAAATATGGCTATGCTGAATCATGGTTTCAAAAATAAGTGTGTACAGAAAGAGTTTAAAAGTTTTTCTAAATTTAATGTAAGTTTCCAGTCTTCACTTCCCAAATACCTGATTTACAGTTTTGACTCCTTCACATAATTTGTTTTCTCAGTTTTAAGATTTGTTGACTTTACCTTAAAACAAATCATTTTTTTAATTGTAAAAATTATTCAGCATATACAAAAATAAAAAGCATTTTGAAATTAGTTGATGTCAGTGTATGTCTATTCTTTGGAATTAGCTCAACTAAATGAAAGTGGAGCTCTTTTTGAAAAGGAATAGGTTATAAGTATATAAGCAAAATTTACTAGTTATGCCTGAATTGGGGGTAGATTCCAATCTATCATTGTCCTGGCATATATCAATTACCACACAAAAGTCAAATGCAATGTCAAATCCAAAGCCTCAGAGGAAAGAGTTGGGTTCCCAAGAGAACAGTGATAAGCTTAGCAATGTAAAACTTTATGTAGTTACACTTGCATTAAATTGGAAGCTTTTTGCATTATCTAACTGTGTTATGGCCTTATACTTTTAATGAACCAAGTGAAAACTGACTTTATTCCTAATCCCATCCTTTATCTGTAGATAAGATAAAATCTATTTTTAAGGTAGAGTTTTATGTGTCCATACTTCTTAAGCACATTTAAGGAAATCATCTCTGAACTAGTTTGGGGGTGTCTCCCTTTACCTTGGACATAAAATTCCAGCAGAACTGATATTGGCATTCACCACCTAGTCAAACCCCGCACAGGCCACATGCTCTTCAAACCAATCATATTTGGGGTCCTCAACATTTTCTGTGTGGAATTAGGAGATTCCGTGAAGACCTGTTTTTAACTTGTTACACAGACGCCATTTGGATTGGGTTTAGAAGATGGGAAAGTACAGATGTTTCTTGGCCAGAGCGTCTTAACAGTAGAGATGCAGAAGAGAGAAAGGCATCACGAAGGGATCGGCTGCTGACTGCAGAGACTGCCACTTGCCCTGGTGGTGCCATTCGCTGGACTTGGGATAGTCAAGGAATTGTGGAAGGGGTTACTTGAAGGTGTTACAACAGTTGTTTGATTTAAATAAATCTGTATGGGTAGGAGCAGTGCCCGAAGCAGCCGCCCCAGCCTGAGCCTGGCGAACATCACTCTGCCAGTGCCCACTCTGTTGGTGTGTGGCCGGGTGCTTGGAGAACCACTAGGTCCTGGGTGGCACAGGTGAGGTGGGATCTGCACCACATCTTGTGTATCTACCTGTCTATTGATGGGCATTTGGGTTGCTTCTATATCTTGGTAATTGTAAGTAATGCTGCAATGACTAGAGGGGTGCATATATATTTTTGAAATAATGTTTTGGATGTTTTTGGATAAATACCCAGAAGTAGAATCACTGGGTCATAAGGCAGTTCCATTTTTATTTATTTATTTATTTATTTATTTATTTATTTATTTATTTATTTATTTATTTATTTTTAAAATATATCTTTATTGATTTCAGAGAGAGGAAGGGCGAGGGAGAGAGAGAGATAGAAACACAAACGATGAGAGAGTCATTGATCAGCTGCAGCCCGAAACCCGGGCATGTGCCCTGACCGGGAATCGAACCCTGATCACCTGGATCCTAGGTCGACCCTCAGCCGCTGAGCCACGCCTGGCCGGTCAGCAGTTCCATTTTTAAATTTTTGAGGAACCTCCACACTGTTTTCCATAGTGGTTCCACCAAAAAAACTGATATTTTGCTTTCCCCCGCTATGGATAAGTGAAAAAACAAAAATTCCTTCAACAAGAAGGAATCAACATATTTAATCAGTAGATAAGGACTTTGCCTGTATGTGTTTGGTTTGTACATCTGAAGTATTTTTAAACTATTTGCCAACATTTTAAAAATTAAAAAAAAAGTTTTAACAGTATTTAAAAATTATTTTTAAATTTAAGAAGTGGGATATGTTACATAAATATCCTGATTTCTGGTTTACCATGAGAGCCACTGGCCCACTCTCATTGGGCCTTCATTTCCATATGGCAGTGTCAGGCTAGAACTGAGCAGCTATTGCCCCCTGGTAGCTGAGCATGTGTCACACAGCTTGGCAAAGTGTCTACCTCGTCTTACCTCACTCATGACCTGTATAGCTCCTAAGGACACCTGAGTATTTAATTCCTGGAATTTGTATTTAACATGTTATATAGGTAAATAAGGTATGGGTCAAAAATGGTGTTTACTTCAGACACCTAGGATTCTAAATTACATCACACTCCTTTTTTCACCACCAGCATCTGGCCTTTGGAATGCAAGTGAAAATGAAAGTGCTTCCAACAGTAGATAGAAAATACCTGTCAGTTCCTAACTCTGATGTGTCCAGTGCTGATTTTGTTTGATTGCATTTATAATTTTTAGAATTTGAAAACCATCACACAAGATGATAACTATCTCCAAACTCATTGGTCTGCCAAGTTTGTGATCCACCTGACCTCTAATTGCTGGTTAGCTAACAAAAAGGAAGGCCTGGCAAGATCAGCAATCAGATGGAGGAATATTGTCAGGGAAATTCTAGAACTGGCTGCTGCAGCAAAACATGCATTGTTACTTGACCTTCCCTTGGATTACCTCTGATTTCAGATGTTACAGTGATGGGGAGCTTCTTGTGAGATCAGACATGCCTTGTTCAGATGAAAAGTGAGCCTATTCATTTTCTTTCCGCAGTTTTTTTTTACTCTGCTCCTCCGGTCCGTGAAGAAGTACAGTCTGAAAGCCATTTGAAGGCAACCTTCAACCGATGGGCCTGTGGACCAGTGGACAAATGCTCTAGCTTTCTGTCCTTCAGAAGACAGAAAGACAAAAGGTAGAGTAGATTTTCTCTCCTTGAAAGTTCCACAAAACAGTGAAAAATACATATAAAAGGAAAGATTACTTCCGTACATCCACAGACAGGTGGCAAGGACATTTCATTCACCTGAAAATTAGCAGCATGCTATATATTACCAGGAAAAACGGTGCCAAGAGACAAAGCTGATGGATATCTTTTCCTTATTCAGTTAAGTGCAGGGCAGGCAAAGTGGTATTCCCCCCCCCCTTTTTTTAAAAGGGAGACAGAAATAGAAAACCATAGGCAGGAGAGAGACAAGCATATGGAAGGAAAGGCCAAAGAAAGGATATGGCAAAGAGCAAAGCGACACAAACTGTGCTTGACAATTATATCTGGAGTGACATAGAAACATGTATGATAATTTAGGCAAAAATAACTTCTGATTATCTCAACATTCGAGAACCTCAATAGCATTCATTTGGAAGTAGAATTTCTCCATTTTTTTGGTCTTTAAGGGGGAAAATATGACACTTTAAGTGTGTGTATAGGATATATCCTCAGCTTCAACAGCATGCCAGGCATGTAGCACTAATTCTTCAGAAATGGATGCTGAATAATGAATGAATGATGTTCTGGCAATGAGTGAGATGCTCATTAATTGGTTAGTTTTTCAGCGTGTTTGGTCATAATGTTTTCCCAGATCTATTTATTAATTACTTTCTATCCCAAGTGAATAATATTTCACTGATTTTGCTTAAGCTTTATCTCCCTGACAACTGAATTCATATGAGAAATTATTGCTTCAGGAGCCAGGGAATAACACATTTCTAATACATTTGTCACAATTATTCATAAAATAAACAAAACACTTGCATTTTTAACGTATATCTCAATCTAAGTAGTTGTTCAATATTAGAGCAAACAGAACGAACCTACTGATCCCATGTACTTACAAGTCTAACTATAAAATTTGGCACAGATTCAAAATTGTGAGCCCTGGTTAAAGTTTCAATAAAAAAACAAAAGTGAATTTCATTTACTTGGTGTTATTCTTTATTTTCTTTATTGTTTACTTTTATTAAATTAAGTGCCTGGTATACTTTATGCATGTGGTTAGATGTTAAGATGTACAGACAAATAAGACACAATCTCTGCCACATTGTGGTGGACATTGTCATTCCTTGTGGTCATGCAACATCTAAATCTCCTTCACCATAAAGATCTTGTTGGGATTAGAGATCATTCTGGCTCAACCTGCCAGATTTCTGCTTTCTCCTACCTCCTTGTATCAGAGGCTCAGACATGTGATCTAGTTTTGCCAATCAGTGATATTTATGCTGATTTGGACCCAGAAATACCAGATAAAGGGACCGTGGATCTCTCTCCTAAAGTGGCAAGCAGCAGCTGTGAAGCCTACAGAATCAAGTTTCCCCATGTAGTAGTGGCCCCAGAGAAAGTCATAACACCAAGGGTGGTAGTAGTTTTCTTACAAGAGAAATTCTGCACATAGTTTAGTAACTTGAACCTAATTCCATAAATTCCATTGATCTGATTTCATAGATCTCCTGTTGATTCATGTAGCTTATACAGTATCTATTTAATAAATTTGTTTTCTGTTTCTATCATCCAAAATAAAATTATTGATTGCTACTAGAAAACCTAACTCACACACACACACACACACACACACACACCCATATACACACACACTCCTTTTAATCTAGTAACAGAAGACAGACACATGCCTATTAAGATTTTTGGTTATGTTTATACATTCTTGATGGTAATAGTTTTTATGATGAATAATCCACCCATAAAGGTAGTTAATTGAAAATCTACCCTGTACTTGGCATCACAATTACAGCCATGTACCACTTAAGGACAGGGATATATTCTGAGAACTGCATCACTAGGCAATGTCATCATTGTGTGAACATCAGAGTGCACATAAACCTGGATGATATAGTCTACTACACACTCAGGCTGTATGGTATATACAGCCCATTATTACTAAGCTACAAGCCTGGACAACATGTCAGTGTACTGAATACTGTAGGCAATTGTAACAACGATATATGTGTATTTTAACATATGTAAACATAAAAAAGGTACAATAAAAATACAATATAAAAGATAGAAAATGGTACACCTATATATGGAGGGCACTTACCATGAATGAAGCTTGCAGGACTAGAAGATCCTCTAGGTGAGTCAGTGGATAAGTGGTGAGTGAATGTGAAGGCCTAGGACATTACTATACACCACTGTAGACTTTATAAACACTGTACGCTTAGGCTACACTAAACTTATAAAAATTATTCTGTATTAAAAGCTGTGAGTAATGCGCTGTACTATAAAATTACCATGGCTACACCATCACTAGGCAATAGAAAATGTTCAGCTCCATTACAATTTTATGGGACCGCCGTCCTATACGTGGCCCATTGTCGACTGAAATGTTGTTATGCAGTACATGACCGTGTTCATATTTTGTCTCATTCACTTAGCTAAAAATTGGATAGCTGCAAAAATTCTGATTTGTCTTTTGCTAGTAAAGGACATTATAAAATTAAAATAAGAACCTGCATGTAATGTGCACAACACAATTCCTGGCACATAGTGGCTATTCCTCAAATGCTAGTTTTTTAAATTTACATATATTAATATGTTTCGAAGCAGTTTTCATGTTGGATTTACAGAAAAAGTAATGTAACAGAAATAAGGGCTAGGCCAAAATTAATCTAGTGTCTAGAAGGCCTAATTTGAAAATCAAAGGATTAATTTTGTATTGAAATATGTGTGTGTGTGTGTGTGTATACACATATATATAATGTCATTTTGTACTTATAAATTAGAATCCATAAACATAATAGTAGATTTGTGTACATTATTTTAATTAGGATGCATTTTGTCCAATTTTATTATATATAAATTTTATTCAAAGAGTGTCAAGCTCAGGATTCTTCCCTGAACTTAGACTCACGTATAAAACTTTTTTTGTTAAACTCATTTCAGTTGGCGAGTACAGGTCCCTCTTTAGTTTCCTAAAGCTGCTATAACAAAGGACCACACTGGGCAACTTAAACAACAGAAATTTGTTGTCTCTCGGTTCCTGAAGTTATCAGTCTGTGATCAGAGTGTTGGCTGGGTCGGTTCATTCTGAGGTCTGTGAGGGAGAATCAGTTCCATGCCCCTCTCCTAGCTTCATGTAGTTTGCTGGCATGAATGCATCATCCTAACCTCTGTCGTCATCTTGATGGAGCATTCTCCCTATATGTGTAGCCCTGGGTCTAAATTTTCCCTTTTTATTAGGAGACAGTTATATTGGGTTGGGGCCCACCCAAATGACCTCATCCTAACTTGGTCATCTGCAAAGTCCCTATTTCCAAATAAGACCACATTCACAAGTAGGGGTTCATATTAGAACATCTTTTAGAAAGACACAGTTCATCTTGTAATAAATAGACCCTCAACCATAACATATCCAAATGCAAACACTTGCTCTCTTCTCTCCCTGTCCTATGTGTTAGCCCTCACCAGTCTTCCTCTCTTAACACTTTTTCCCCTATTGGGGAAATGGCATCGAATTATATATTCCAGCCCAGCAGCCCAGAGAGGCACTATAGGGAATGAGACAGAACACTAACTTTGGAGCCAAAGGGCCTTGGTTTGAGTTCTTTCTCTCTCAATTATAATCTGTATAACCTTGGCAGATTATTTAACCGCTATCTGCCTCAAGTCCCACACCTATTCAATGGGGACAATATAATACCAACCCACAGTTTAGGAATCAAAGTTCTATGCCAATTCCTAATTTTTACATGGGTAGAGTCAATAACTTTGCTTTTAAATGCAGAATTTTCTTAGAAGAAATACATTACCTCATACATAACTATTAATTAAGTCGTGTGTGTGTGTGTATACTCAAGAAATAAATAAGAAACTTATGTTCTTACTTAAATATTCATGAGTAAAAATTCCTGCATTTAAAAAATAAGGTGAAACTAAACTAATACTTATAAGGGAGAACATGTGCAATGCTCAATAATCTAACCAGTATATGGCTGCTTAAATGAAGTCTTCTTTCAAATAGCTTATTTAAATACAAATTAAATAAATACTATTAATTAAGAGATAAAAGAATAATCAGCCTAAAATCAAAGGAAAGTTATTTTAAGGAACATGTACCCTGAATCATTATTCTAAATTACTTCTTTAAGAAGTAACAATTTTATTTGTCATGTATGTGCCTTGCTCTATTCCAAAAGTGTGAAAAGTCAGCAGGGTTTTGCATTCGTGAAAGAGTAAATAGGCTGACCATTGTAATATCACATGCAGAGAATGAATCACCTCTTGCTAATAGTGGAAATGTCAGTCCAACATCTGGACCACACAGCAGTGACAAGTTTTTAAAATAAAATGTGTTTGTAATTTTAATTTTTAGTATAAAAGGAGAAATTATAGATTATAGAGACCTGTTTTCTTTCTTTACAGACTTCTGGGATTTATTAAAATTCTGAACTTATATCTTAACCCTCTAAACTTATTTTTCTTATCACGGGAGAGAAGTGGCAGTTCTAATTTATACCTAGCACACCTGATGCAGACAAAGGGAAACAACTCATGCAGACTCAGGTAGAGCTGTTGCCTGAAGCTTGAATAGAAAGCCTGGGGTTTCTTACTGGCCAGTCCTGATATCTGGTCCATCAGCAGTCCCAACACCTTATGAAAACATTACATAATGAATCCAAAACTCCATTATATATGAAAATTAGAGCAGAATTGCAATTATGTCAGTAAACCTGGTTAATTCAGGTGAAAATACGATTTTATTTACTTCAAATAATACAACTTACTATTTACAGATATAGCAGCAGCTGATTATGATTTCGTTTTATTTTTTTCTCCTTTCCAGTAAAAGTGGTTGTCATTCTGTGTCTACATATTTGTACATTTGGTGGAAGAATTGTATCAGGTTAATGAAGTATCTTTTGCACCAGATGTACTAGCTTTCCCCTCCTTATATAAAATAGCTCTCGGGCTCTCTTCAATTCTGCTCTTAAAAAATATAAAATCTGGCCACTTTTGCTATCAGTCTCTGTGAGCCTTAAGTAGTCCGCTTTCATGGATCTGCTATGCTGCTGCAGGCCACAGGAAACGACGTGCCTGCACTTCGAGGCCGGCTTACTTCATTAACCATTTGGGTGGCAGACAGGAATATTCCCCCTGGACTCTCTCCAGGATTTGTCATCAGGAAAGAATGAACTTGTCCCTGTTGTAGATACTGAGCACTGTCAAGAGAATATTAGGGACCCACCGTATGGTTGACAAACTGGCTGTGGGAGCCACATAATATGTGAGAAGTTTCTTGTCTTTATTTTGCTCTCAGCTGATCTGGACTCTGGAAAGCCAGTGCCACTCGAGGACCCTTCACAGGGAAATGAAGAGCTACCAGGCGCGCAACACGTTACCATTGGCTTCTGAGGGAAAGTGAAATACTGTTTTAGTGGGAACTAATAACTCTAAAAGTTACCGATTTAAAAAATATAGAGATGGAGTTGTACATAAATAGCAGACCATAACTTACAAAATTGCATAGTACGATTGAATCTTCTGTGCAGTATGTGTTCAATATAAGTTTATGTTAGAACATGCTGTGTTGCTAAAGTTTATAAAAGAATGTCTATAAATGGGCATCTTCCTCAAAATGCTGCTTTTGCCTTCGATGATACCTCTTAAACTTTCAGCCATTGTTTATATGATGGCTTGTTATTAGCAACCAAAAACACATTGTGCTATGAGAAGAAAACATTGAGACACACAGTTGTACTTATTCCCATAATCTTCATACGACAATATAATTGCTGTTTGGTTAATAAGCCTAAGTACCGGTGATGAATGTAAGTTTGTGTATGGCATATTGATGATAATATCTGAGTAGGATAAGCTGCCAAATGAAAGGCAACGAAAAAAAGAAATATTGCAGTTCAAATTGCATTCCAAATAACTATTTTTCTCTCTGGGCAATCAAAATTGTATAGTGTGCGGTTATTTCCATAAACACCCATTGGTGCTGTAGAATGAAAACATTAACTTCATGTGATTCACAGCAGATGCCAGTAACATAAACCTGCACACCTGTGGTGAATAGGGTTTAGTAATTTCTCCCCGATTAAGAAAGTGTATCCTACCATTCTGCAATTGCAGTGGCCATTTATCTTTTCTATTAGGCTTGTAATTAATCACCAAGGCATGAACTGCTTGATGCCAGGTCGACGTAACCCTCTGGCATGTGGCTGAGGGTTGGATATAGAAATGTGTTGCACCCTAAATGAGACACAGAAAGCGCTCTCCAGTATTTATTTGTTTGCGGGTAACGTATAGGGCAAATGAGATGTAACGAAAGGGAGTCTAAATTAGCAGTGAAAAGTGCGCCTTTCTTAGTTCAAGCTAAAGAATAGATCTTCCTCACTTACACTTTTCAAGTTTTAATAGATCTGTTTGGCTATTGTTAGTGAGAGGAAGAAATGGGTTTCTGTTCATGTAAGTGGGCAAAGTACACTTTCAATGATAACAAGATAATTGTAAGTAATTGTCACAGTCTGTGTGAGGAGAGGCTCAAGCTGCTGTAATTCAGGTGTCCACTAAGCAAGCTAAAGCTCTTAGCTAACTCTAGTAAAATGCTCTAAACATACTCTTCATGCATATAAAGGACCCCCTGCCTCCTGGTAATGCCCAAAGGGGAGAAGAGAGGTAGGCAGAAACATTCAAGTCGATACATTGTAGGTTGTACACTGCTGTGAACAAAACAAAGACAGTCCTTAAAACTGTATGTAAAAGATGAAGCGTTTTTTTTGCAAAATTGTTCTTCATAGATTATTTTGTAAATCAGCCTCAGTATTGTACCTTTACCATGTAGCCTGTGTACTTGAGTAGTTTGTTTTATGTGCATCAGTATTTTAATAATTTACATGGGTGAGGACTCTTTTCAGAAAGGTTTTAAAGACAGAGTGGGTTCAGTCCCTTAGACTTTGTATTGAGCTGTTTATTGACCCAAGAAATCACTAGAAGATAAAAGAAAACTGACCTGTTCTGTCAGATAGCTGTAAGTAATTTAGAAACCTGAAACAATGATTAATAAAAATAAAAATAATAATTTAAAAAAGACATGAAAGCATATGGGATATAAAAATTCCTATTTTTACACCCGTTTTAAATGACTAAATTAAGCCATGAGGTTAGTCAAAAAATTGAATATGTTGACAATGTGGTAAAAGATTAGTTGTGATACTTTATCTGAAATAAAACTTTTTTTTTTTTCATAAAAAGTTATCCAAGATTCTTGTTTTTTTCAAGGGAATGTTTAATTTTAACCATTCCAGGAAAAACTATGATCTGTAGACCAAATGCAACCATTGCCTGGTTTTTAAATAAAGTGTTTTTTTTAGATCTATCTTTATTGCTGAAAGTATTACAGATGTCTCCTTTTTTCTCATTGACTCCCCCTCCTCACCACTCCTGTCCCCTCCCCAGGCCTTTACCCCACTATAGTCTGTGTCTATGGGCTATGTATATATGCTTATACGTTCTTTGGTTGATCTCTTCCCTCCTCCACCTTCCCTCTGAAAATCCTCAGTCAGTTCCATGCTTCCATGTCTCTGGATCTATTTTGTTTGTCAGTTTATTTTGTTCATTAGATTCCACATATAAGTGAGATCATGTGATGTTTGTCTTTCTTTGGCTTATTTCACTTAGCATAATACTCTCCAGGTCCCTCCATGCTGCCCCAAATGATATGAGATCTTTCTTCTTTACAGCTGCATAGTATTCCATGGTGTAAATGTCCCACAGCTTTTTTATCCACTCATCTACTGATGGGCACTTGGGCTGTTTCCAGATCTTAGTTATTGTAAATAACACTTCTATGAACATAAGGGTGCATATATTCTTTCTGATTGGTGCTTTAGGTTTCTTAGGACATATTCCTAGAAATGAGATCACTGGGTCAAATGGCAGTTTGATTTTTAATTTTTTGAGGAAACGCCACACTGTTTTCTACAGTGGCTGCACCAGTCTGCATGCCCACCAGCAGTGTACTAGGGTTCCTTTTTCTCCACATCTTTGCCAGCACTTCTTGTTTGTTGATTTATTGATGGCAGCCATTCTGGCAGGTGCTGCAAAGTGGTACCTCATTTTCATTTTAATTTGCATCTCTCTGATGATTAGTGATGTTGAGCATTTTTTTATGTCTCTTGTCCATCTGTATGTCCTTTTTGGAGAAGTGTCCATTTATGTCCTCTGCCCATTTTTTGATTGGTTTGTTTGTCTTCCTCTTGTTGAGTTGTATGTGTACTTATATATTTTGGAAATTAATCCTTTGTCAGATGTATCATTGACAAATATGTTCTTTCGTACATTGGGTTCCCTTTCATTTTGATGCTGGTTCCTTTTGCTGTACAGAAGCTTTTTAGTTTGGTGTGGCCCCATTTGTATATATTTTCCCTTTGTTTCTCTTGCCCTAGCAGTTGTATCAGTGAAAATTTTGCTACATAATAGGTCTGATATTTTTCTGCCTACATTTTCTTCAAGGATTTTTATGGTTTCACAATTTACATTTAAATCTTTTTTCCATTTTGAGTTTTTTCTTATGTATGGTGTAAGTCGGTGGTCTGGTTTAATTTTTTTTACATGTACCTGTCCAATTATCTCAACATATCCCCTAAGAACAAGAACAACACAGAGTTGTCCACTTTCACCACTTTTATTCAACATAGTACTTTAAGTCCTAGACACAACAATCAGACAAGAAGAAAAATTAAAGGCATCCAAATAGGAAAAGAGGAAGTAAAACTGTCATTGTTTGCAGATGACATGATATTGTACATAGAAAACCCTAAATACTCCACCAAAAAACTACTAGATTTAATAAATGATTTTGGCAATGTAGCAGGATAAAAAAATTAACAGACAGAAATCGTTGGCATTTTTATACACCAATAATGAACTCTCAGAAAGAGAAACTAAAAAAACACTCCCTTTTACCATTGCAACAAAAAAAACTTAAGATACTTAAGAATAAACTTAACCAAGAAGGTAAAATACCTGTACTCAGAAAACTATAGGACATTGAAAAAAGAGATAGAAGACATAAACAAGTGGAAAAATATAACCATGTTCATGGATTGTTAAAATCAACATCATTAAAATGTCCACACTACCCAAAGCAATCCCTCTTAAAATATCAATGGCATACTTCACAGATCTAGAACAAACACTCCAAAAATTTATATGGAAAAGTCCCTGAATAGTCACAGCAATCTAGAGAAAGAACAAATTGGAGGGATCACAATACCAGATATCAAGTTAGACTACAAAGCTACTGTAATCACAACAGCCTGGTACTGGCACAAGAATAGGCATATAGATCAATGTAAATAGTTTTATTGCAACACAGCCAAGTCCATTCATTTATTTATTGTCTGTGGTTGCTTGTGAGTCATAAACTTCACAATGATAGACTTCAGTAGTTGCAACAGTTGGCCCATAAAGTCAAAATATTTACTATCTGTTTTTTACAAAAAAAGTTTACAACTTTTAGATAAATTATTAAAATTTTAGCTTTTGGTGGTCACTTTAATTGTGGGAAATGGCAGCAAACACAAATGCATGTACTCACCCAATGAACAAAGCAATCTCTGTAAACTTTGGAGAACTATTAATTTAGGACTTTCTTAAGGACTAGAATTATCTTTATAAAATTATAGAAAATATTTTTCAATCATTGACTATATTTAGTGACATTAGTCCAGAATTTAACATTTTTCTTTCTGACCTTCACAAAATCCAATGAAAATTGTTGATTTAAAAAAATGAATTCTATTTTATAATAAGGTTTCTTAATTCATTTTTTAAAATTAATATATTTTCAGCCAGTTTCTTATATAGTCAGTTGCAATTTATAAGCAGTTTTTGCAGACAGCAGACTTGTTTACCATTGACTAGCCCTAGGATAGAATTGAATTGTTCGAACAATGCACACCTTTGTAGTTAGCAAAAAACCTTCTTGGGAAAAAACAACAGCAGGAAAAACAAGCAAGGGCATATAAAAGTAGCTTTCTTCCTGTAAGTTTCCTAAAGCTCATAAGCCTCATAGGCATAGGTAAAATAGAATCAATAGAAAAATAATAGGTAATGACAGCAAATCCAAATACATATATATCCTAATCATGTTCATGCTTTTTAATAAATGCATTTCTACTCCACACTGACATCAACTATCATGAACATCTGAACAGGAAAGTCAATCAAAAAAATATTTACCAAGCAACCATAGTAAGTACTGGCCTCTTTATGCATTTTATTACATATTTTGTAAGTAAGTAAACAAGCATGTTTGGGAGAATTTGTGGTGATGAAAATGTTCTCTAAAAAATTCAGTACTATTTACCATTCATTTTGACAGACAATGGAAAGAGGAGCTTAATGACTGTCTGAAGAACAAACCCACGATGCATATTTAACATCCTAAAATGGCATATCAGCTGCTTCGAACTTTGAGATGTCGGAGGTGTGTGTATCTGCCTCTCATTTAATAAACTGTCATTTCTTTTCTAAAAGGAATCTAGAGTTAAATTTGTTCTTGCTTTCCCTCTGCCTCCTCAGTTCTATGAGCCCCTGCCATGTACAGTACATGCTTTCTGCCCTCCTGTTCCCCAATTATCTGCCCAACTTTAAAATTATATCAAAGACAATAGAGGAAAAAATCTAAATTATGTTTCAAAAGTAAATAATGAGTTCATTTACTCAAAAGGCATATTCAGGGTTCTTTTGTTTTCCCATTCTGTATAACATTTCTAATCTCTACTGGCTCTCGTTGGCACAGTTTTCTGTAATCTTTCCCAGTTCAATATTTAAGGATTCTGAAAATGTATTGTATTTTCTTGTAACAAATAAGCATTTTTAAAGGTCTGTGGCTCCTGCTCCCGGTCTGTATGTATAGCAAGTAGCAGATGGAATTTTCACTCTGATAACCATGAAGAACTGCTCTTTAGGTATAAAAATAGTGCAGATGAGATGCCCCTTCCCATATATAATTCAGCAATGTCTGGAGTGTAATACCCAGAACTCTCTGTCCTTAACATGCCCAATTTTTAGAAGTTATAACCAATGTGCCGTGTAAAATGCAAGAAGTAGATGTTCTGTTTTATTAGTGTAGAAGCATGTGAATGAGAAATTACATCTTCTGGATAATTCATCATTTATTTGTAAGTCATTAAAATTTTAAAAAATTCCAACAGTGCATTCTTCCCTTATATCAGAGTTTCATTGACAAAGAATTCAGAGAAACCCAGAAAAACTGAACTGAAAATAACGTCCATCTATGTTTCTTGTAGCACTACCATGTATTATTTCGGAGTGATATCAAATTATATTTAGGGCATTTAGGGATGATTCTTCTTCTTTGGAAAACCTTGGAAGCCTAATGACAAACATAAACTCTGGAGATAAAATTATTTCAAGATTTAAATAATATTTGAAAATACTCAGCACAGTGCCTAACACATAGTAAATGCTCAATCAAAACTTACCTATTGTTATTGCTTTTTCTGCTGCTGCTCTTCTGAAATTTACTACAGTAGAATGATGAGTGTGGTTGGTGGGGAGCATATTAGAATCAAAATATTTTATTTCTCCAATTTTGCTATTATATTTGCACTTGGGAATTTTTCATGTTTCTGATTTATATATGGTCCCAACTAGCGCTTCATGACCCAGTGTGCCAGATGATACCTCATTCCCTGACTTTTGTGGTTATACATTTGTTTGAGATAAGTAGAATCAAAGCAATATATTTCAGGAAATATAGGGGAATATAGAGGTTAAATTAATTGAAATGATGATTTTCCTACTCATACGTATAGTTACCTCTGTAGGCAAAATCATTACATTCACCACCTTTTAGTTACCCGTCAAGGAAGGGAGTGCCAGTTATGCCCAGTGAATTCGTTGTCCAACATAGTTCACTGAGCAGGTATGAATGACTCTCACTCCACAAACAAAAATGTGCAAATAATATGACTTCATAGTTTAGTTTCTTTTCTAAAGCCTTAAAACATAAGAAAATTGCTTAAATTTCATTTTGTTGGAGTTTCCTATTTTCACAGGATTGTGTCTAATTTCCAGGAGCTTGTATAGTGGCAAGTCATTGTCGGGAGTGGGGACACTTGAACCATGTGTTCACTCAGGCACTGGCTGATGCCATCATGATCCACCATATGCTATTACCTCAAAAATCACAGTTCTGTTTCAAAGTGTTCCTTATTTCTCTGGGCATGGCTTTTCACAAATGGGAGCACTCTCCAATAAGCCTGTGCACTGTTCTAGGAATAACAAAGGATGTGCATGTTTTACATATAAAAGCTAGATTCACAGTGCTCATTTTCTGGTTTTCCACCTATTGCATAGCTCCTTTGGAAGCATGTGATACATGATTTTTCTTAAATGCATTAGGGCCCTGGCCAGTTTGGCTCAGTGGTTAGAGTGTCAACCTGTGGCCTGAAGAGTAGGGGGTTTGATTCAGTCAAAGGCATGTACCTCAGCTGCAGGCTTGATCCCCAGCCATGGTTGGGGTGCTTGCAGGAAGCAATCAATCTAAGTTTCTCTCTCTGTGTCTCTCCCCCTACCTTCCACTCTCTATAAAAAAATCAATGGAAAAATATCCTAGGGGGAGGATTAATAACAACAAAAATGTGTTGGGAAATAAAAGAGAAAATAAGCAGGAGGTGAACAAAAGTTAATATTTCAAACGTGTTCCTTACATAAAATTTAGTACACGATACCCCCCACCCCACATTCCCAGACCCTGCCTTTCTCTGTCCAAGCATTGGAGGTTTGAAGATCCAAACCACGTGTTTAATACATGGAGGAGTCGCCTTTATGAGAAAGACTCTGCTGCATTTTCTAAGGTAGAGCCACGGCACTCTGCTCATGTTCTCTCCACATTATGCAAAGCCTCCTCTTGTGCACAAGCTCTAAATGTAGAAGAGAAACACGAAGAAACGGGACCCAAATATCCAAGATGCAGATGAGAGCATTTCCATTGGCAGAGATTATGCCCTGAATATTTTGTGAGGGGTTTTTAATTTGTTTGTGCTTGTTTTGGTTTAGCAAACAAGAAAAGCTGACAGGAAAAACAGGTCTCTTTCATTACCTAGTACCATGATTGTCTAAAAATCTGAAATCATTAAATAGGACACAGAAAAGAATTCAGCATGAAATGGGACCTCCTTAGGCTAGTCTTAAGCAATCTAGTATATAAGGTGGCCTCACATAAAGCTAAATATGCAGCTATACCTAAATCCTAATCATTTTAAGTCATCCTTAAATAGTTATATTGAGTTTCAGGTTGAAACACTTGATAAAAAGGAAAAACCTTTGAGGTAGGAAATATGCAAGGGTGTGGGAAGGGCATTAGAAGGCTGTGGGTCTTCAGTTTCACCTTCCTCACCTTTAAGTTTGTTTTTAATGTGGAATAAGTCATTGGTTAACATAAAGGCAACAGTGGGTTTAATATCTACCCATGCTCCTACATACCTATCTCAGATAAACCTGCAGATTCTATAAACACTATTTCCAGTAGTCAGAGGAGATTCAAGAGGTCATTCAGTCCTGTCACATCTCGTACTTCCAGGCCTTTCCTCCTCCAACTTGAAGGCATAACATTCAAACGCTGGCACTCACATTTCCCATGTCCAAAACACCTTATTACCAGGGTAGACTGATTTCATCGGCCGCCTTTCCACTTGCCAAGTCCCATTTCTCATTTTTATCCTACAACATAGGTCACTTAGAGTATATTGGGCTATTTAATAGACATTTGGCAGGAGTTCTAAGTAGAAGGTTGAAATATTTATGTGAATATACTTTACTAATTTTGATCTCTGACCAAATAAATGAAAAAATATACAAATACCTGTGTTGATTTACTCTTATGCATTCCTTCCCCAATGTTGATGTATCTTTCATCTATACCTATCTTTTTGGTACTATTTCAGAAAAGTAAAATGTAATAAAACATAAAGTGGAAATGTTTAATAAAGTGCATCCATGTCCTAGGCTACAAAGCCTGCTTTTCTTAAAAGTGTTCTAAAGAGCATTGTGTCATTAGAGCTGCTCTGTGAGCTATATCATTACAGCAGTACTTTAGAGTAGTTCTGTTTGTTTCCTACTAGATCTTTACATGGAAAAGTAAAATATAAACCAGAATTGTTTCCTTTCATAAACAACTCAGCCCGATTCAGATAGCTTTTTTAAAAAAGTTAAGAAAGCTTCTTACAAGAACTTTGTAGAGTGGTTTCCTTCTACTGAGATAAATTCAGCAAGTAAAATTAATGCAAAAATCCAGCCAAAATGGAACTAGAGGTGACTCGTAGGTGGATTTTGACAGCTGGGCCATTGTGGTAATTGAGCTGAAGCTTTTATGAAATCATGTTCTCTCCTGAGAATTACATCACTATCAGGTTTGATTTTCCTTTATTCAGACCATCATGTAGGAATTTCCAGTTAAAACAAGAGATCACTCAAATGTCTAAAAAAAGAAAAGTAAAACAAACATAATTACCCTGACCAGTGTGGCTCAGTTGGTTTAGCATCATCCCGTGCACCAAAAGATCACAGGTTCAAGTCCTGGTCAGGGCACTTGCAGGAGGCAACCGGTTGATGTATCTCTCTCACATTGATGTTTCTCTCTCTCTCCCTTCCTCTCCTAAAAGTCAATAAAAATTATTCATTTTACTCATTTGTTAAAAAATTATTTCTTATATTTGTAGGTAGGTTTAAAAACAAAAGTCACTATATGTGTTCATATTTCTATGCACTTAGATAAAAGGCATTAGCATGGAATTAGTATCTAGTAAACAATTAAGATTTCAATAAATGAGTTAAATAAAAATCTTGAATTTTAGATAGTTGTCATCTGCAACTGGCATACTTCTTGTCTTCAAGTAAAACACAAAATGTTTATTTTTAGTTAGGATGTAGAAAATTATGCACACACAAAAATCACTCCCACTACAGAATATACAAAGAACCAGAATATATAACAAATAAATAAATAACTTTTAAAACTCAATAATAAGACAACCTAATTTTAAGATGAGCAAGATATTTGAACAGATGCAACAAAAGAGATATAAACGGCCAATAAGCACATAAAAGGATAGTCAACATCATTAGTTGTTAGGAAAATACAAATTAAAATCACAATGAGATAATACTAAATAGCTATTAGAATGGCTCCAATCAAAACCAACCATCCAAACAAACAAACAAACAGACAACTTTTTCTTTTTTTTTTAACTGGCACTCTCATGCATTGCTGGTGGGAATGTAAATTGTTACAGTAACTTTAGAAAACATTTTTCCAATTGTTTATAAAGTTAATATATCCTTACCCTAAGACCCAACGCTCCCTGTTCTAGGTAGTTACCCAAGTGAAATGAAGACAGAGGTCAAGTTAAAAACCTATAGGCCAAACTTTATAGAAGCTTTACTCATAATCACCGAAAACTGTAAACACCCCGAATGACCACCAACTAGGGGGTGGATAAAGAAATGGTGGTACATCCATACAATGAAATACTACTTAACAGTAAAAAAGAGCAAACTACCGGGGCATGAAGCAGCATGGATGCATTCCAAAAGCGTTACAGTAAATGAAAGATCCTGAAAAAGCGCTGCATTCCCTATGATTCCGCTTATCTGACATTCTGGACAACGATCGGCTATAGGGACAGAAACCAGATCAGTGTTTGCCAGGGGCTAGGAATGCGGAGAAACGGGGTGAACACAAAGGGTATGAGGGCACTTTTTGGGATAATGAAATAGTCTATATACTGACTGTGAACTCCATACAAGTTTGGTATTAATGATGTCAAATATCAGGGTATTGAGAAACTAGAAGGAGTAAGAGGTTTTCATTTTTAGAGAACAGCTGGATCCTGAGCCCCGGGGGATGCTTACTCTAGGCTTGTGGGGAGTAGTGTGAGGAGAATCTACAGAGCCACGAAGTTGACAGGAAAATAAATCCCACTGGCCTTTACTTTTGAGTATCAAATAATGGTGAAGCAATTAAATCCAAATTTAATTGGGAAAATAGGTTGCAACTACTAAAATCCAGTTTCACGTGGCTTGTCTTAGAGCAAGATTCTTCTGATGGTTGTGGGTGCACCAAGGAAATGCTAACTAGTCCTTTGACAGATTTGAAACAAATTATAAATTTTCGTGTTTCCAGGCTAAAAAGAATGGATTCAATTAAGCTAACAGCTTGACAGAAACAAACAGATATCATGTAACAAGGTGGCATGTATTTAAAAACTACGACCAGCTACTTACTTGTTTTTCCATTTTATTTTACTCTTGAGTTGAGCCATGAGAGCTCAAGCAAACCCTGGCGACAGGGGCTTTGCAGACACGACTTCTAACAGGGATGACTCGCCCCAGCCTTGCAGCTGTCACTGCGAGAGAACACAAAAGGACTGGGCCAGTTGGGGGAGGCTTGTTAGATTGCTTTAAATGTTTATTTTCACCAATAGACGAATGTGTGGATATAAGAAAGTTAATGTTTTAGAAAACAGTTTGTCTTTGTTCTTTTAGAGTATGCATGCATTTTCATATCAATCTGTTTCGGAAGGAAGCATATTTCTCTGAGAAACAGTATGCTTCAAAGAATATTGTGTTGGTCAGTGCACATTTTCCATCACGTTTTATCAAGACTACAACGTTAAGCAAAAACAAAACCAAGAAAAATCTGCCAAACATTTTGTCTTACATTGTTTGCACTACTGGATATTTATTCTTATGAAAATCAGAACAAAAATGCATCACATATTTTAAAGAATCATTATATCTTGGCCTTGTAATGCAAATACACGGTGACTGAGGGAGTGTAACGAAAATCACTCTGTAACGACCGAAATACTTATGCTGTTGGCTCCGCACGCAAGAATAATTATATTAAAGCCCATTTCTTTTGTTTCGGCTTCTCTTCGCTTGTAAAAATCACAGGCACTTTAAATGATATTCAGTTGTTTTGACTATTAAGTTTTACTGACAAAAAATTACTCATCAAAGCCATATTAAATATAAAGAACTGTTAAAAGTTAGCCCTGAAGATGTAGCAAATTTAGAGGCATTTCCTGTTCAACATTCAAATAAAAAAATCTGTTGGCTTCTTAAATGCAAAACGAGAGAGGAAATGGAATTCAGGCTCCATTGAGAGCCTGCTTTCTGTGACGTGTGAGGAAAACGTATGGATGTTGGCGGGTCTTACGAACATGTCAAGTGGTAATTAGGTATTTGCTGAACAACTTTCATATGGTGATTTTGGAGGCCTTAGGATCACAGAGGTTATAACCTTCATAACAGTATCCAGACCTGCCTTCAACACCTGCTTCTGAATCAGAAACAAACCAAAACCCAAATAGAGTGAAAATAAATCTCTCTCTCTCTTTCTCTCTCTCTCTCTATATATATATATGGAATTCTGTTTTCATCTAGCGCCTCATTTATGCAATCCTAGCAAAGGATTTTCACATCTGATTTGCATTTGATCAGCATCTTGTGTTAGTTGTTACACTGTGTTGGTTGTTACACTGGAATAGCCCAATCCTCCAAGGCCACCGGCATCCCCCGTAACTGTGATGTTCCTCTATCAAGTTATTTTACGCCTTGCTTACTTTAGTCAAACTGTATCTTGTATTCTCACTCTCTATTCACATAGGCCAATCTGCACAGATAATCACATAGGTTTTTCAAATTAATTTTATACATTTGTGCTTGCTTTCGATTTTGTCTTCCATTTCCCAGAAAGAGCCATTTTCTCCCCAACTGGTAAAACAAAAATTTGTTACTTTTGGTGAAATAATAACAATGAGAAAATGTTAGTAACATCAGTCCACTAACTTTATAAAGGCCGGCAACATTCAAGGCATTGTAACTCTTAGTTGTTTTTCAAATGGAGCAATATCTGGTCATGCCACTGAATAGACACGGATTTTGTCTCATTTCCAGGGGAAATAGACTCAGAGTGCACGCCAGGAGCACTGCTTTGTTTTGCTCTCTGGTTCCAAATACTCCTGTGGATTACTTCCTTGGTGCTCTAGGCTGAACGGTCCATGAGCTTCAGGAGCATATGTTGCCCTTAGCTTAAGTCTACACTATAATAAGCAGCCAAAATAGATCATTCTTAGCCTTGTTTCCCCCCATCCTCACCCTGTTTGCACCTGGCCTATTAAAGGAAGTAGACCTATGATGTTCTCTCCCTCACTTGTAAGGTGAAAAGATCCAGTGGGAGGGAGCATGGAAGAGGGGGGACTTTTTTTACACTCTGTTCCTCCTGGTAAAAGATATAAAATATATTTTTATTATTATTATAGAACTGGAAATGAGAATATCAGATTATCAGGGAGACTGTTGGAAGGGTATCAACTATAAAGATTTAAAAATGCCTCTTATGAGATTTTTGGATCTCTCCCTCTACCCCCTTCCACTCTATTCTCATGAAGGAACATAAATACAGAAAAGAAAGTCATCTGACAAAGAAACCAGGTCAAGCTTCTTTGAAAACCCTACATCCTTCAGACTAGTATTTTTAAGATAAAAATATGCTAAACAAATGTTATAAGAATGAGACTGTTTTCTAATTTTCTTTTTAGAAAAGTAATATTGATGAATATCTGAACAGTCTACCTAATTATTTTATTATTATTATTTTTTTTAATATATCTTTATTTCAGAGAGAGGAAAGGAGAGGGCGAGAGAGACAGAAACATCAATGACGAGAGAGTCATTGATCAAGCCCACAACCCCGGCATGTGCCCTGACCTGGAATCGAACCCTGATCGCCTGGATCCTAGCTCGACGCTCAACCGCTGAGCCACGCCTGGCCAGGCTCTACCTAATTTAAAGTTGCCAAACATGTAATACAACAGATTAGCATGCATACCCAGAAGGAGAAAGGCTTCAAAGAAATTAGATATCAAAGAAAATATAATTTATTATTTATGAGTGCAGAAAGCAGTGTTGTGTGATGTTTAAGACCTAAGGTGCTGGAATCCATGTACTAAATTTTAAATTCTAGCTCAACCAGTAGCCAGCTGTCTGATAAAGGACAACTTTATTAATTTCCCCAAATCTCAGTTTTCTCACCTGTCAAATGGAATATCAATAATTCTTAGCTTCCTAGAAAAGTTAAATAAAATGGCGAAAGTAAAGAACCTAGAACAAGGTGCAGCTCAAAAAGCTGTTAGTTTTCTTTCAGTTATTTCACATAGTACTAGAACCATACTTTAGCCTGCTATTAATGTGTATTTTTTCAAAAGTTTTTGTCATTTGTAAATTAATCTTAGTATTTCTAATAACATGTTGAATGTTCTAGGTGGTAACGCAATAAATGGCAATAAGTAAGGTATTATTGATAAATGACCATATACCATGAGAATAAGAAAATGGAAAAGGCATGCAACTATTTTGTTTTTATTGACTATTCTGAAAGAACATAACTATCCTATAAAGCTAATATTATACATATATATTAGTTTTGAATTAGTCAGTGCTTTTTGAGTTCCTAAAAGCTACTGAACACTTCTCTAAGATGGAATGAGAGACAATGAAATACGATAAAGGCACCAATTCTTGAAAAATAGTTTATTAGAATTTGGAGAAGATAAGGTAGTAATTTTTTGATATTCCAGGCTGACTACTGAACTATGCTTCAAACTCCATTTGATGAACACGTCACCTCTAAGACAGATGTAAACAGTTAGCAATATAGCAGAGTAATTAAGAGCAGGCTCTTAAAATAAAATGCCTGGATTTGAATCTTGGTTCTGCAACTAAGCAGCTTTGGAGACTTTGGCCTATTTTCATATCTGTTAAATGGGGATTAAATGTAGTACTCATCTCATAGCTTACTTGAAGGATTAAAAAGAAGGTCTTTGTTAAGACGTTAGCACAGTGTCTGGCATGTAACAAATGCCAAAATACCAACTTAGCTGACTTGAGACCCTAAGGTATCTATTTCCATGCCTGTGTCTGAGCTTCTTCAGTAATTGAAAGAGTGCTTCTAACTTCCACTAGGCTAGATTAAATAAAGATCCAGGATTTATCAATAGTGTGCTTAATTAAGCAGACAAGATAAGGGTATCAATAAGCACTTGAAAGAAGCCTTGATATGGATAAACTTAAGGATAGCTAATAAGGAATGCAGGCATGTGCTGGACTAAGCATGTGCTGGGCGCCTTCAGAAGATAAGCTCCAGATGCATGGCCACTCTCATTGAACTTCCATGGGTTCGAGTTATACTATCTCCCGATAAGCTCTTACAACTCCTTTGTACCGTCCTGCCCAATTTGGGCTCCAGTTTGTGAATGCACCAGAAATTCATCTGCATATCAATGGTCTGAAATTCAAAACCCAATTTTTCAACAAAAACAATGTTCTGAACGGTAGTTTTCAGACCAGCCCAAATTTTTGATGAACAATATATTGTATTATGTCAGCCACGCTTCTCTATCATTGACAACATTCATTTTATATTTCTATTTAGTATTCCAGAAACAAATACACATCTCCACAGCAGGCATTTACTTGGCATAACAGGACAAACACGCTGGTTATTTTAGAGTGACAATAAATTATTTATTAACTCCCCATTTCTGCATAAGATAATTTACCTCTTTATTTCTGTACATTGTCCAAAGAGGACATTTAAATAATATGAGATCACAGTTGGAAGAGAGTTTTTATTCCTTCTTGTCCACATCATCAGATATGAACTAACCTGCACTTTATTTTTCCTCTCATCTTCTCTGCCTCATAAACAGGACTAGAGGCAGAGACAGAGGAGGGGGTAGATCGTGCCGAGGTTTGTGATGGGTTGTCCTGCAAAGGACAAGGGCCCTCAGGTCAATGATGACATTTAGTAGATGCCCTAGCTTCTGCTGTCCGAGCGTCCAAAGACTGCTACAATTTTAGCTATTATTTCTGTAACTGCCAGTGACATTTGTCATACCAGTCCCCTGTCCAGAAAGAATACAACTCTCCTCATTCAAATTTCTTTTTCTAACATTCAAAGAAAGATCACATTGAATAGATTCCCTCTGAATGGGTGATTAATTTAATCACTGTTGTTCCTATATGCCGAAGCATTGTCAGGATGTTGGCTTACGATTAAGTTGAGAAAAACAACCAAAGTGTAAAAAGTCTATGGCAGTGTCAAAATTGAATATTTTTCAATTTTTCATTATTTTAAATTTGAAAACACACATATGGCAACAGTAAGGCGCACACTTTGATTGTGCTTTTTTAAATACTGAATTTCATGAAGCATTAAAATGGATTTGCTATCAACATCCTGGAGACTCCTGCACTAAACAGCACCATGATATCAACTGTCATTACTGTGTCATGGAAATTCACCTTTAAAAATACCTCACACAAAAGTGAAGGAGACGATTGCAGACAGCTTTGTCATTTAGACATCCTCTCATGGTACACAGATGGATCCTAGCTGCTGTGCTTATTATAAAATGATTCCCCAAATGTAGGGAGACTGGAATTTTCCCCCAAATGCTTAATGTCTATGGAGGCACTAGCTTTAGTGTTTCTTTAACTTCTCTATGTAGAGCTTTGTGATCTAATGACTTTCTCTTACCTTTCTGCTTTTAAGTGTTTGTTTTTCTACTTTGGCTTCATATTGTTTATTGGCAACAAAAGCAGCTTAGTGCCAAATGTGTAATACATTACTCAATACACCTTAGCTTTTATAAACTAAAGAATCGATGCAGCTGCACAGTTGCACCTTTGACTTGCTGTGTTCAACAGAAATAATGTACATAAAATGATATTACATAATGGAGCTGCTTTTACCATTTTCACAATAGCTGAAATGCCCTGCATAAAGCAAGGTGACCTTGCTTACTCCTTAACGTCCCTGTATCCTTCCCCGGACTGGCCACGCTATGGGGTAGGTGGCACCGGGTACCCCCAGGCAGCACTTTTCTGCCTCCTCACTACATCCTAGATTTCTGTTCTTTTTCATCTCCAATCCCAGAGCTTATTCTTTCATCTTTGCTCTCAGAGTTATGCCTTTATATTTTGAAATAAGATTAAAAAGGGTATGCAGAGTGTGGTCTGGAGAGGGCTTTCTCAAAACATTATTATTTCTCTTCATTTCTCTTCAATTCCTCTTTCCTTTCATTCCAAACTATAGTACATTCTATTCTCTACTATTTAAATAAGATAAATAAAACAAAACAAGCCAATAAAAAATAACAATCACATAAGATTTGCCTTGACCCGGCTTCCTCCTAGCCACAAATTTTACACGAGGTGGTGAGGGTGGGAGAGTAGAGAAGAAAGAGGAGAGAGAAGGCTTGGAGGCTGAAGGGAGAGGAAACACAGAGGAGGGGATTGTCTGAAGGGGATTTCAGAGACAAGGAATACTGGTTGAATAAGTTCCTGGTAGAGGGGATTTTTATTGGCTACATGAAGACCAGTGCTGATTTTTGCTTCCAGGTGGAGACAGGGCAAGAAAAGGAGGCTACCCTTGAAGCCAAGCCACACTGTTTTAGAGTTAAATACTTAATCCAATATAAAGCCCCATAAAGTACTTTCTCTAGATGCCCTCTCTTTTTCTCTTTCTCTTTTTACTCCTGCCACTCAGAAGAGTTCTATGAGTATAACACCTTCCCCAGCCTAAATTAATCTCTATTCATTTCTATTCTACCACAAAATTAATCTTCCAAAAACATTATTCCCCTGGTCAAACACCTCAGTGGTGGGGAGACTTAGCTGGCCCCTGATAAGGTCTGCAGTGTAATATTGCTAGCCTGTGAATGAAAAATTCTAATACATCATCAACGCTATTAATTATTTATCCAACCCTTCTTCATCAATTATCTTCTGCTACAAAAAGACTGAACATTTTCCCTAACTGGATATAGTTAAAGATGTTTCCAGATCTCATTGATTTGCCAAGAGGGACTTCTTAAGAAGTACAATCCAAGTCATTGAAATAAATGTATTTCCTATCTGAGCAGACATTCTGTTCCTCTGTAATACCATTTATATCCTCTACGTATCAACTAACCGGTCAAGTCTTAACACAAACTGCATTAATATAATTTCTTGCCTCTTTATAGAAAAAAAAATTTCTTTATATATTCAAATGGCTCCTTCTGTCTCCAAATTTTCATCTTGAACAGTGGTTCTCAAGACATGGTCCCAAAAGGAACAGCATTAGCATCACTTGAGAATTTGTGGAAAAGCAAATTCCAGGCTTTACCCAGGACCTAGAATGAAATCTCTGGTGGTAGAACCCAAAAATCTGTGTTTTCACAAGTCATCCACATGACTGTGACATATGCTCAACTTTCAGGATCACTACTCTAATGCCTATGAGTTCTGTGTTCATTTTCCAAAATTAAGTGAGATTTAGTATAAAAAATATAAACACTATTATAGGTCATACCTACTACAGAAAAAGTGAGTATGAGTTATCATTATTAGTGCCAATTAATAATATCAAACACTATCTGAAATTTTTGGAGAATAAACTTGATGAGACTTAAGTTTTCAAATAGATACAATCATATGCTCACTCTTATATCTAACAAAGCAATATCACTGTTCTTTTCCAGGTACAGTTTGAAAAACTTTACACTTATAGGGTGTCGCCAACAATGTATTCACACACTTTGAATAATTATAAAAGCAGTGGTTATTAAAATACATTTAATTTAAAAAATTGAGCTACCAGCTGTTTAACCTGTGTATACATTTTTGGTGACACCCTGTATTAATTCCTTCAATTCTTAAAATAACCATAGAGGATATCATTAATCTCACATTTTTTACAGGTGAGGCAGACAAGGCCCAGAGAGTATAAGTAACCACCCAACATCACAAAACATGTTGGGAAGAAGCAGGGATTTAAACCATGAAATATGGTAATCTATGCTTTTAACTGCTACTTTATGTTACCCAATGAGTAAACATCCTCTTATCCTTCTTAAAGCTATTTAATTTTTATAAATATAACTGTCATCTTAATCATGGTTTTGAACATTTATGTAAAACTTGAATTTTTCACCAACTGTTTTACTTATTCTTTATTTATTTTCAATTTATACTAGCTAAATTGAGGCTTAGTGAGGCTATATGATATTCTCAATTCCATATAACTATTGCACTGTTTGAGTAGATCTGTTTTTGAGTAGGATGTACTTTCCTTATACTTTTATTAAAAATGTTTCAGTGTAAATTCACTGATAAAGAGGTTAATAATTTTAATGAATACCAAAGTTAGAGGACTGTAGATTTTTATTCCATACAGACACAGTGATAGTAAATAAATCACTCCAAATGTTAAATACAAAAATCACATTATTTACACACTGGTAAATATTTAGCAGCAATTTTTCTTCTAAGGTTAATATGCAGAATCTTACTCTACAATATACTTAATATATTGTAGTGTTTGTAAAAATTCTAATATAGAGTAAATTAGAAATAAATTGCAAATTGAGTTATTGCACATATTTAAAGTGTAATTTTTGTGAGCTACATGTGTTAGCACAGATTGCTTTGCAGTGTATCAAATATAAATCTGATGAAAATTAACATAAGCAAACATTCAGTACATTGTCTGGACCAGTTATCTAGCATGTAGTTATTTTGAAAGTCTTTTTAAAAATGCAAATGGAAGCAACTTTTCTCACTTAATAAATGTTAATATTAGGATATTTTTTAAAGTTATCCTTTGAGCTGCATAACTTCATTTTGGCACAGTCTTAAAAACATTGGCATTAACTGAGATATTAAGAAACAAGGCCCAGTTTGCCACATTTGACCACACTTTGCAAAAGGGTATGGACAAAACGTTACCTCTGATTTTTGACAGAGAATAAAAAAATACACCAAAACGTTAAAAATAAATAAACATATGAACAAACAAACAAATAAATAAAAACATTGTCATTTTCTTTCCCCATTGTCCAATGCGAAGACATTTGAAAATACAATTCAGTAACTCAAAAGTGCTGTGAAGGTAAACCGCCTCTTGGGAACTCAATCACCACTTGATTTAATGTTCACTGTTTAATCATATTATAAACTTCTCCAACAGGCCTGCATAATTGCCTCCTTAGCAGAAAAGAGTAAACAGCTTACCTTGCAACTCCAGGTCCTTAAGAAGCCCATTACACTCCTGAAAACTTGAAAAGATTTGTCAGCACTTCCATTATCAACCTCCATTTTCTAGAGTTGATAGCTGGCTATAAAATTTTCCTCTGGGCTTAAAATTAACATTTAATATTTGACCATGGAATAAATGTCGTCATACCCTGGGAAGGAGGGTGAGATTCTTTTGCTATGCAGTTCAAATTAGGTAAATTCTTATTTGCCAAAATATAACAACTTCTCATAATAGTGCCATTTATTTAGTACCTATTACCTGCAAGGCATGTTGTACACAGTATATTGAATTCTTTTCAAAGAATTCCACAAAGAAGGTGTTATTATCCTTGGTTTGCAGATGACGAGACTCATGCTTAGAGGAGTGGAGTCCTTTTGCAAGTTTACACAGTAAGAAATTGAGCTCAGATGCAAGTTCAGAGTACCCTGGATTTTCATACCATGGAATTGCTGATTAACCTTCCCCGCGCAGATAGGGTAAGGGGGAGGGACAAGAGCTAATAATGAAAAATAGGATATTTACAATTCAACAGTCAACCTATATCACTTACATTCCCAGAGGCAACTGTCTCATTTCATAGCCAATTATAGCACCCCTGGATATTTTTGCTGTCTATCTTGAAGGGGAAAATTATTCTAATAAGCCAGGATTAGAAAAAGACATTGCACTCATTTGACAGCTTGCCATATTTCTGTAACAAACAACTATTTGATGAGAGAAAATGAGATTTGAAAATAATCACTTTAAACTAAAATGTGAACTCATCAGTGTAGGTGTTTTTATTTGTAAAAAGTTCACAATAGTTATAATTTACTAACTTAAATAGCAGTTGTCTCCCAAATATGTTTTTATGACTTCTTCAGCAAAATCTCTGTAAATGCTTTCCCACAGAGAAAGTTTAGGCAGCTGACACATAGACTAATATGACAGATCACATGGCTCAGCATGTTGGAAATTAATTTTAACCTACAAATACATCTAACATTGTTCTGTAAGTGCTGAACAGTGTTGATGGTTTTGTTAATTATGCGGCATCTTGATTTTGGAGGTAAACGCAAATTTCAGAGACAAAAAAAATTATATTCTTGTTTTAAGTGATAGAATATGGTAACCTGACTAAAGATTTGATTTCTGTTTTTTATATTTCTACTTTACCAATTATGACTATCAACATGAAATATTTATTAGGTACATATCTCCTAGGTTTACAGTACTGTAAGAGTTGTCCTCAGAACAGAGGTAAGGCACCCAAATCTCTTCAGTGTACCCAGGTTAGCAGACACATATTGATTTGATCTTTTAAACCTGTCTTCAAGATTAATTGTGAAGTGATCAATTGGAATGACTAAGCAGTAATCAAAACTGAAAGCTTAACAGCAAGAATAACCAAATTGCCTCTAGCTATGTTCTCTAAAGTGCTGCAGTGAAGGCCTGGAGTGGGGCTAGAGCTGGGTGGAGGTAGGTAGTAGGGGGAAAATGGGGGACATCTGTAATATTCTCAAGAATAAAGATAAATTTAAAAATATATAAGTAAATACATACATACATTCATATAATAGTCTACATTTGACTTCATATCCAGGCTCCAGGATGTTTTAAATCTCTTAGATAGGAAATACCATCAAATAGTTCATCAGCATAGATATAGGAATAACCAACTCTCAATTATACTGAGACTAATCTCATCAAAGAGAAAGCTAATTTTTCAATTTTTGATTGAGAGGATCACTTAAACTGATTAGAAATCTTTAAGTGATATTTAGATGATAGGTATAAATTTGATTAGCTTTTACTCCCACAAACTGCCTATAATTCAGTAATGGCTGAAAGGCGATGTGTATAAAAACAAAATTCTAACAGTTTTCAACCCCCACCCTGGATGATTTTAGTCACCTGAGAGGTGAGACTCAAAAACATGGTAGATTTCAAAACAAGACAGTTGTCACTGAAAGTAGTAATGTTGCAGCAAAGACACTTCTCCAGGAAAGCATACTGGTCCTCTGGCCAAACAGACATTGGGAGGCTTGTTAGTAAGCAGGATGATTCATTCTTATAGCCATGAAAGCAGACAAAACTGTCTTTAAATTTGCATTCCTCTTTTTTCCCCCAGAATAAAGACATACTCCAAAAGTTTAAGTGACTAGCTATCTATCTTTTTATGCTTTGTTTTTTTCTCAGAGATTATTTATCATTTTCAGGGCCCTATAGATATGGGCCTCTCAGGGAGTGAGTGGGTTGATTAGGAAGCCCCAAGTTGCTAGATTAAAAATGAAAATGCCTCTGATCCTAAAATCCATGTCAGAACAGCTTGTCTCATACCATGTGGCTTGTCTGTTCACATGTCTTATGAATTCTACTCAGTCAGATTTCACCTTGAGTACAGAAAACTCAAACCTGATTTTTAGTTGCCTTCAATTTCCTGATTTTGTTTCTGTCTGAATTGTTCAGCCTTAGAGTACTGCCTAACACAAACTGAAGAGCAAAACTTTAGGACAAGTATACATGTGTGTCTGTTTCTTTCTGGCTTTGTGTTGTTATACTTGACAAGATCTAACCCTCCAGAGGGTCAGAAATGGTAGCCTAATTCCTACAGGAGGTCACCTTACACTGACCAGAAATGGTTATGGCCTCAAGGAGCCACAAAGGGGTGGTGATGACCTATCTTGGTGACTCAGAAGCTCCAATTCTGCTCTTCAAATGAAGGAGGTAAACTGGAAGCTGAGGTAGAAAATAATGTTATTTAGTGTGAGAGAGACTGGCTAATTGCTCACCACACCCATTTCTTCTTCCTGGGCACATATCAGTCCACATTTCTCAGTCTCCTGTACAGGTAGAAGTAGCCATACGGCTGAATTCTAGGCAACAAAATTTGAACTGACATAACATGAAATGTTTCCATGTCTGAGACATAAAAAATCCTCGTATGATATTTCCTAATGTTAGTGACATTGAGCACATTTTCATATACCTTTTGACTATTTGTATATCTTTGGGAAAATGTCTATTGAAAGACTTTGCCCATTTTCAAATTGGGTTATTGTATTTTTACTATCGAGTTGTAGAAGTTCCATATATATACACATACATTTTAATTTTTTAACTAGACAATTAAATTTTAATATTTACATGTAAAACAATTAATCTTAACTATTATGAACAATACTAGTTTGCTTGGTATAATTGAAAAAAAGGTAAGAGAAAATTTATATAAAAGTCGATCCCTTATGTATGATTTTCTTATCCAAAGTGGAAATACAGATGCTCAAGGGACATATGAAGAAATGCTCAAAGTCACTAATCATCAGAGAGATGTCAATTAAAACAACAATGAGGTGTCACCTCACACCTGTCAGAATGGCTGCCATCAACAAATCAACAAATAACAAGTGTTGGAAAGGATGTGGAGAAAAGGGCACCCTAGTGCACTGCTGGTGGGCATGCCGACTGGGGCAGCCACTATGGAAAGCAGTAAGGAGTTTCCTCAAAAAATTAAAAATGGAGCTGCCTTTGACCCAGTGATCCCAGGTCTAGGAATATATCCTCAGAATCACAAAACACCAATTAGAAAGAATCTATGCACCCATATGTTCCTCATATATTGTTAATATTAACTCCTTATCAGATATATGGTTTGCAAGTATGTTTTACCATTTTGTAGGTCGCCTTTGTATTTTGTTGATTATTTCTTTTGCTCTGTAGAAGTTTTTAGTCCCACTTTATTTTTACTCTTGTTGCCTATGCATTTGGATCATAACCAAAAATTCATGACTAAGAACAATATCAAAAAGCTTTTCCCTTATGCTTTTTTTCTAGAAGGTTTACAGCTTCTGGTCTTATGTGTTAAGTCTTAATCCATACAGATGGCTAACAAGTACATAAAAAGATGCTTAGCATCACTAATAATCATGGAAATGCAAGTCAAAGTCACAATGAGATCGTATCATCTTACACCTGTTAGGATGACTATTATTTTTTAAAAAAGATAAGTGTTGAAGAGGATATGCAGAAATTGGAACAACTGTGCACTATTAGTGGTGATGCAAAATGGTGCAGACGCTACAGAAAAGAGTAAGGAGTTCCTCCAAACATTGAAAATAAAATTACCATATGATCCATCAATCCCACTTTTGGATGGATACCCAAAAGAACTGAAGTCAAGATTCCTAAGAGATATTTGCACTCTCATGTTCTTTGCAGCATTATTTACATTACCCAAGATATGAAAACAACTAAATGTTCATTGACAGATGAACAGTTAAAGAAAATGTATATACATAAAATGGAATATTATTCAGCCTTTAAGAATAAGGACATTCAGATCTATGCAACGACATAAACGGACCTGGGAGACATTATGCTAAGTAAAATAACCAATCACAGAAAGGACAAATACCACATAATTCTAGTTATATGAAGTGTCTAAAATAGTCATGGGATCAGAGAGTAGAATAATGGTTGCCAGGGCTTTGGGGAAGCCAAGGGTTGGAGAATGGCAAGTGTTCAATGGGTATAAATTTCAGTTATGCAGGAATAGATTGTAGAGATCTGCTGTACAACATAACGCTTATAGTTAACAATATTGTACTATACACATAAGAATTTGTTGAGTGTAGATATCATGTGAGTGTTCTTACTACAATAAGAAAAAAAAAAACAACAAAAATTCTCCATATTCTTTTCCTACTCACAAGCTTGCTTCAAATATTGATGGTGATTTTGGAAGCCACAAGGGAAATACATAACATGGAAGAGCACTGAATCCCTGTATCATCATTTGGGGAAGAGATTTGAGCCAATCAGGCAAATCTATGGCAAACTTCATACGAATGAGAAATAAAAGTCTAAGTCTGGGAATGGTAAAATTTGGGGATCATATCTTTAAACAGCTATTGCTAACTAAAATAATACAGCTATTTGTATGTTGATATGAAGGTGTTGTCAAACCAAGAACTAAATTGTTTTGTGGTCAAGGAACAGATGAGAGGAAAACTGATATGAGACACTTGAAAGATGGAGACCTATGTGATGCAAAACATTCGGTAAAACAGTTGTTACCTGAGATATTTGGAAGGCAGATCAAGAAAACATGATTTTGTAGACATAGGGGAAGTAATTGGAAAGAATCAATGAATTGGCTTTCACTTTGGCTTTTTGAAATATAAGAAAGAAACTCAGAAAAGAACTGGCCATTTTTAAAGTAAAATTAAAAAGGAATAAAGAGAATCCAGAATCTGGGGCCCAAAATGATGGCAAAACTGATTATTACTAGATTCCCAAAGTAAAGGAGATCTGAAAAAACTCTGAAAGACTAGATCCAGATAAAGTCATTTTTTACATTTTGTACATTTTCTCAGATGTACAAAATAACTGAGCCTGTGGGCAACTATCAGATTAACAGTGGATTTCCTCATGTATTGTTTTAGGTATCCTGGAATTGCCAGTTAATCATTTAGTTAAAAAAAAGTCGGACATGGAGGAGAGTAACAAATGCATTTTTCTTACACATTATGTCTCAGAAAGAAATTCTAGTTTATTCTTTTGCACATAAAATTCACTAGAAACAAATAAGTCAGAAATCTACTCAGACTACAAGTGAATTTTATTGCCAAATAAATTTCGAGTTTACTCCAAAAATGCCTTTGACTGGAATTTTTAAAAAAACGGGTTCTCAATATTGCACTAAGGGGAAACAATGTGTAAAAAAAGGTTATATTTTAGCTCTGCCTGGTGTGGCTCAGTGGTTAGAAAGTTGGCCAGTGCACCGAAGGGTCACGGGTTTGATTGCTGGTCAAAGGCATGTATCTGGGTTGCAGGTTCAATATCTGGCTCCAGTCCAGGCTCATGCAGGAGGCAACCAATAGCTGTGTCCCTCTCACATCCATGTTTTTTTTCTCTCTCTCTCTCTCTAAAAATTATTTAAAAAAATATCCTTGGGTGAGGATTAACAACAATAACAAAAAGGATATATTTCCATGTAAATTAATTGCACATAAAAATACTTATTGACATATCCAAACAAAAAATTTAAAGCATTATGCTACAAAAAATAAAAATAAAAATTATTGACATTCCTTGACTAAACAAAACCACAAAACTATAGGCAGCTGGAAAAGAAAAACAAAATAAAAACATATTGTTCATAAAAGTGGAAAGAAAATTCCAACTGGCTGTGATTTTATCTAAAAAAACTAAATGCTTGAAGACAATGGAATAATGAATGTGAATCAAGAATTTAAGGTCCAATATTGTAACTGATGTTCAAAGGCAAGAAAATAATTTTCACAAATACACTACAAATTACATTATTTAATATTAATCCTGAAAATTTCATAAAATGAACAATGGAAATATAAAAAGTGATTAACTTGTCAACAATAAAGGGGACATGATTCTAATGGAATGTCAATGAACACTAAATCTATGTAAAGATGTTAAAATAATTATTCAAAATTTATGAAATGCAAAATTTAAAACAGTAATTAAGAGTGAAGACATTGTAATATTAATATAATAATAATTCAGAGTTAACAAATATTTTATATTTTATTTATTTGAGAGAGAGGAAGGGAGAGAGAGAAAGAGACAGAGAGGGAGAGAGAGACATCAATGTGAGAGAGATAAACATTGATAGGATGCCTCCCATATGCTCCCCAATCTCAGATGAAACCCATAACCTAGGTGTGTGCTTGACTGAGACCAGAACCTGCAGTCTTTTGGTATATGGGACAAAGCTCCACCCAACTGAGTCACCCGGCCAAGGTCTAAATATTTTATTTTTAAAGGCTAAAACACTAAAAGAAGAAGGCAGTATAGAGAAATAAAATTGAGCTAATCCCCTTGTGTATAAAATGTGGAACTAAGCAAAATTCTGGTACTCTCATGGCTATGAATTATTTTAAAATGTGAGCTTTTGAAATATGTAAATAAATTTAAATATTAATAAGTTTAAAAATAGATTTAAAAATCTGCAATATACTGGAGGATACAAAAACAACATTTGTAAGCATAACTCAGTTTATGTCAAGAAAACCATAGAGTTGCCCAGCTGGGCGTGGGTCAGTGGCTGAGCATCGACCTAGGATCCAGGAGATCGAGGTTCGATTCCGGTCAGGGCACAAGCCCGGGTTGCGGGCTCCATCCCGGGGGCGTGCAGGAGGCAGCCGGTCAATGACTCTTTCATCATTGATGTTTCTCTCTCTCTCCTTCTCCTTTCCACTCTCTGAAATCAATAAAGACATATTAAAAAAAGAAAAAAACATGGAGTTAAAAAAAAAAAAGAAAATTTGAAAAAAAAAATGGAAGGGATAGCAAGAGTGCAAACAAACATATTAATATTGATACCTCACATAATGAAAGAAACAATCTTATTAAAGTCAAACCTTCCAGCCACTTAAGTCAATGCAACTCTAAATCTTTATAGTAAAACTAGAAAATTAAATTAAAAGGTTTATAAAGGGATTCTGGTCAAAAGGTAAATTGATCACATTTCTTTACCTCCACTCTTAAACCACTATGTATATAAAAGCTCACAAGGAAAAAAAAGTTTAGTAAAAGAAACAGTGTGATACAACTTTAGATATTAAAAAACAGAGGGACAACTGGTTACAGAGTTTACAGGCAAAAGAAGACTGAAACTTGATAAAATCAAGTTGAAGAATTAAGATAAAGTTTAAATATTAAATGGTGAGATTCACTAGTCCATTTCCTAACATGAATTATTTAATCTTGATAGCCAAATATGTTATTTTCCCTCCCCAGTCCTCCATCTAGCTGAAAATTATAGGAGTTCTCTCCAGGAAAATGGATCAACACAACAGACTGTAAAACAAGTATGTATGTGTGTGTGTGTGTGTACATATATGTGTGTATGTACTATTCATATGTACTTATGTGTATTTATAGTTATTAGCATATAAATTAATATTCATTTTTACATATTTGTATTTTTATAAATTTACAAATATATGAATTTATATTTATACATATGTGTGTATATACACACAGAAACACACAGAGACATATACATATACAAACTTGGAAGTTACCCACAAAATTGACAGCAACTCTATTGCTTCACAGGGAAGCTTTTCCTTGCTGAGTCAGGGAGATCTACAACCAACTTCTTAATGCTTCATTCAACCTGTCAAGGATCGCCAAGCAGTTGAAGAAAGGCTCTAATATTATGGTCAAAGACTTATAGCAAAGCCTTTTAAAAAATCACTAAAAGTTAACATTCTTACAGCAATATGAAAAGATATAACATTAATAAAACAAATACAGGATGTTTATTAAATGAAAATACTCATAGAATGAGAAAAACTCTACAAAATTTATTTTAAAGGTAGAAAAGCAAATATTTTACACACAGAGAGACATAAATAATATGTTTACATTTAAGAAAAGAATATAGAGTAGAAAGTAACACTTAAAAAACGGAGGATACTAGAAGAAATAAAATAAATGGATCAGTCCATGAAAGTCAATATCTAAATATTTTGAACTTTAGAAAGGAAGAAAGCAAAAATTTGTGAGGGGAAATTTTTTCTTGAATTGAGTAACATCATAACCCAGATTAAGGGGATCTACTGAACACCTCGCACAAGCATGAAAAAGACCTACTCCAAGATGTATCACTAAGAAGCTTCAGAAGAGGATCATGGGAGATAGAAGATGCTAGAAGCTTTCAGAGGGGAAAAACAAAAAAGAAAATAAACCCAAAGACAACTAAACTAATAAAACCATCTTTCATTTACAAAATTAGAAAACACAATGGCATAAGACTTTTCAACAGCAAACCTGGGTATGCTTGAAAATAATGTAGCAATCCTTACAGGATTCTGAGGGGATGATTTCCAGCCAAACTGTTATTCCAGAATTCAAAGATGATTAAGCTATAACTAAACGAAGGGAGAGAAAGAACTGTAGAGGTGAGGGGCTGAAATCTTCAGAACAAACACTGTTTTCTGCATGGATGGCAGAGGTTGTTACTCTCCTTGCATGGCAATCAGAGTTCCTAGGGCAGCCCAAGAGCAAGCACAGGTGAGGGGAGGGAGAGAGAGAAAGAAGAAAAATTCTACCTGTTAAATACCCAAAGGACATTTTCACTTCACCTGTTCGTATCTCTGTTCTATTGGTACAACAACTGAGTGGTGAAATTTACAGAAAAACTTAGTGTTCTTTCCAAACATTACATTTAAGGACATTAGCACTATTTAAGTAAAACATGTTATACTTGATGTCTTAGTACTATTAGGCCATTTAGAACAAAATCAATTATCTAATTTACTACTATCCCAGGATACTCATAAATATTGGTCATGTAGAGACAAGTTAATAACTTTCTCAAATGAATAAATTGTACAAATCCCATTATCTGAACAAAAATAAAATATGAAAATGATAACAGCCTGGCCAGCATGGCTCAGTGGTGAAGCGTCAACCTATGAACCAGGGGGTCATGGTTCGATTCCTGGTCAGCGCACATGCCCAGGCCTCAGGCTCCATCCCCAGTGAGGGGTGTGCAGGAGGCAGGCAATCTATGACTCTCTCTCATTGATGTTTCTATCTTTCTCTCCTTCTCCCTTCTTTTCTCTGAAATCAATTAAAAAAGCGTATTTTTTAAAAAAGAAAATAATAACAAGTGGTTAATTTAAATATCTGTTTAAAATTGAGAAACTTTTATTTGAAAACATAATGTATTAAAATTTGTAATAGGCCATTAAACTATTATACAAAGAAAATATAGATCCTTAAAAATTGTTATTGATAAATTACAAAAAAAGGAAATAAATAAGATAGGCTTGTAGGGACTACCTTACAAAATACAATTATAGAAAAGTATAAATAAAATTAATAAGGTAAAACAAATAGGAAAAAAATAATAGATTATAATTCACCAGTAATTTTATAAGCTAGTTCTTCGAAAAAATCAACAGCACTCTCCAGTTAATATAATAAAAAATATGTAAGAGAGCAAATATCTAACACTGCAAATGAGAATGATCATATAGCCACAAATGCAGATAATTTCAAAACTCTAAAACCACCAGATACACTGAAATGCATAAGTTCTTTAGAAAACATAAATTACCAAAATTATTCAAAAAGTAGAAAATGGAATTAGCCAATTAATCCTGAAAAGTTTAGTAAAAAAATAAACTCCAAGAAATCTCTCTAAATAGAATCTCATCAGTTTCCTTCATGGAAGAAATCTATAAAAGTTTAAAGGAACAGAGAAAGCATATTCACAGAACAAACGACATATAAAAATTTTGAAAATCTCTTATTTAAAAAAATATAAGTCAGTGTTGCAATTGTAAGAAAACTTGAAAAAAGTACTTGTACAAATGTAAATCCTTAGTAGTATCTCATTTACCAATGATATTAATTTGGATTTGAGCTTATTACATGAGTTTATTATATAGATGGTAGAGTAGTTGAACATTAAGGACTCTATCAATGCAATTCACAAATTATTAAGTTATAGAATCTAAAATTATATGATGGCCCAGCCGGGCGTGGCTCAGCGGTTGAGCATCGACCTAGAATCCAGGAGATTGGGGTTGTGTTCCCGGTCAGGGCACATGCCTGGGTTGTGGCGCAGGAGGCAGCTGATCAATGACTCTCTCATCATTGATGTTTCTCTCTCTCTCTCTCCCTCCTTTCCTCTCTCTGAAATCAATAAAGATATGTTTAAAAATAAATAAATAAATAAAAATAAAATAAAAGTATACGATGGCATTTAATTAAATTCATCATTCTTTTCAGATACTATTTAACAGTTTAAGGGAGAATACATCCTTAACATAAAAGTTCTAAAAATCTGAAGCCAATTTTTAACACTAAATTTAAGATTAAATGTAGATACGGCATTCAACCTGAGATCTTTGGAAAACTACTTTTTGAAGATGTAATATATGCTCTATAAAAAAAAAAAAAAAAAAGTGTTCTGCGTTCTAATATATGTGAATCATGGCTCACATTTATTCTCAGAGTGTGCTTTTGTATGTGCATGTATAAAAGAATATAAGAAGCCTTATAGTAAAATAACCTTTTTAACTACATTTAACTAAGCACTGAAAGAATAATTATTTCCAGTGTTAGCAGTTATTGTCACCATGTTTTACATTAGCTCCTCAGAACTTATCTTACAGCTGAAAGTTTGTATTTTCTTACCAAGCTCTCCCTTCTTGCCCCAACTGCCAGCCACTGCTACTACTTTTCTGCTCTAGTTCTATGAATTTGTCTTTTCTCTTTAGATTCCACACGTAAGTGATGCAAAAAGGTACTTTTTGAGCAGCATGAATATTAAAAAATTGTAGAACACTGCAGGTAACCATTTCCAGAAATTTAAGACTCAAAACATATCTACAAAAGCCAGGAATAAGACAGGATCCCTTTATTCATAAGAATTGTTTAACTCCCCCCATTGTAAAATTCCAATTAAGAAAGCAAGGAAGGAAGGAAGAGAGAAAGGAAGGGAAATAAATGAATGGCAAGTATTAGTAAAGAAGAAACAAATTTTTATCATTTTTAAATTTTCCGGATTGCTTTAATCCTAATTGCATCAATTTAAGAGCTTAATTATTTATTATTTTAACTGATTTTATTGGGGCGACACTGGTAAATAAAATTATATAGGTTTTGAGTGTACAATTCTATGGTACATCATCTACATACTGTGTTGTGTGTTCACCACCCCAAGTCAAGTCTTCTTCCATAACCATTTGCCCCAACTTTAACCTCTTTCAAACCATGGAGGTTATTGAAACAGCCAGTTACACAGTCTATAAATAAAACATAGTATCTTTTATATTTCCAGAAAATATCAGTTACAAATTATAGCTGAAAAAAATCTCCCATTTGCAGGAACAAAATTTATAATACATCTGAGAATACATTTTACAAAAAGTAAATAGTGCTTATAAGTAAAAAATTAAAAGTATAAAATTGTTTCTAAAAAGTATTAGAAATATACCAAAAAGCATTATGTTAACAAAAGTACAGGACTACATTAACTGTTATAAAAAGTGTATAACCAGAGTAAAATAATTTGTCCTGGATGACTAATTTTAATGTGAAAAAGAAGCTAATTGTCTTCCAATAGGTATTTGGATTTACAATTCTTTCAATAGAAAGACCATTTGCTTTCTGGTATTCAAATAAATTATCAAATAATGGTAAAAATTAATTCTAAAACTTATCCAGAAAAATTAAAATAGTAAGATAACAAAAGAATTGTGAAAAGAGAGGTAAGTAGTTTTTACACTGCCAGGTATTGATTCATTATAAATACATAACTATAAATATGCTGTAGTGATAAAAGAATAGGTATACATATAAATGAAATAGAGTAGAATGTCCAGAGAAATCATTGAGGTATAACAAGAATATGGTATAAGTTAAGTATTGTGTCACAAATTTAAAAAGTGATATCATAACCATTGGTGATGAATGAAGACAATGATCAACCCAGGGCAGATAAGGAATTAGAAAAAAACATATTTCATAAACTGCCAAAGGGGAGTGTAAATTGGAATACATTTTCTGGAGAAATATTCATCAGTTTATGCCCATTTGGGCTGCGACTTTTCTCTCCATCTCCTTTAACCAACATAAAACTTTTATTTCTGGTAATTAATTCTGAGGAAATAATAAGTTTCACAAAGATGCACTTTTAAGGCTGTTAATCTCAGTGTGGTTGAGAATATATGGACAGATGAAAGCCAAAATCTGAATGTACAATAGTAGGGATTTAGTTTGTAGTTATTATTAAGATTGAGGGGGGATGGCTGGTGTGGCTCAGTGGTTGAGCATCCACCCGTGAACCAAGAAGTCACAGTTTGATTCCTCATCAGGGCACATGCCTGGTTTGGGGGCTGATCCCCAGTAGGAGGCATGCAGGAGGCAGCCGATGGATGTCTCTCACATCGATGTTTCTCTCTCTCTGTCCCTCTCCCTTCTTCTCTCTCTAAAATCAATAAAAACATATTAAAAAAAAAAAAGATTGAAGGGATGGATCGCTATCTGGCATAGAATATACATACCCACACACATATGCTGTGTTAACTAAAATTTACCATGGGGCCTTGTGAAGCAAGGACTGTCTCTTTGTTGGAGAGAGAGATGAAAATGCCTTTTATCTATTTTTGGCCATTCACTTATCCATTCCATTACTTGGGTCCCGTGGAATTTTAGAATTTGAACTAAACCCCTCTGTCTCAAATCTCTTCATTTAATTGGATTTTTCTCCTGTCTTCTACAGGTGAAGCCCGTTGCTATGGTCAAAGCCCCATGGCCTTGTTTCTGCCAAGGAAAACATCAGCTTCCTAATGAGAGCTTTCATGTCACTGGGGTCATTAAATGGCAACCTGTCCTCTCTTCCTAATAAAGCGGGACATTTTCCTTATTGGCTTTGCTCTGCCTGCCATTGGTACGTGGCCTGGCACAGTATGTTCCTAGGTCCACTGCACTTCACTTTGCAGAAGTTCATTTTCTTGATCTGCGTGTTACAGCATATGTTGTTTAGGTTGCAACCTGAAACATTCTGTCATCATTGAGTGTGGCGAAGACAATAGTAAATTTAATTAATTTAATTAACTCATTTAATTGAATTACTCTTGGCTCTAACATATTAGAAAGTGTGTCTAGACTATTTGATTTTTAAAATTATATATTAAATTTTTTTTTCAACATTAAAAAAAAAAGTTATGCCAAATCCAGGACCTTTGTTCACTGTAGCTGCAGGTGGTTTCTGTCATAAGAACTTCCTCGAACTGTAATGGGCTCAGGGGGCAAAAAAGCATACTTGAGCCCGGCCTGCGTGGTTTAGTGGCTGAGCCTTGACCTGTGCTTCAGGGGATCACGGTTCAATTCCCGGTCAGGGCACATGCCTGGGTTGTGGACTCGATCTCCAGTGGGGGCGTGCAGGAGGCAGCCGATCAATGCCTCTCTTTTATCATTGACATTTCTAGCTCTCTCTCCTCCATTCCTCTCTCTCTGAAATCAATAAAAACATATATATATATTTTTTAAAAAAAGCATATTTGATGTAGGAGCTGGACAATGCAGGCTTCAGGTCTCAACATTAAACAAAAGTCTTATGAAGCAAACAATTAGTAATAAATTACTCAGCATAATCCAAACATATTGTAAGGTAAAAAGTGAAATGTTTTCAAATTAAGCTTATATTCAGTGCATTTATGAACAAAAGTAATAAATAATATTATGTAATCCTGCAATCTATCACATGACAATTGTTAGGCTGCTTTCCAACTCTCTGGCAAATTACTTTTTTTTTCATTTCTGTTTTGTGACAAAATATAAGAAGCTATGGGGACATATATATGTAAGTTATCATAGGAAAATAAGTAATTTCCTGCCTTAAAATTAGTAAAATCATTATTTTAGTGATGATAAGAGAAGTTTATTTTCCTGGACACATTTTACACATAGTGTTACTTCAGTGTCAAAAATAGAATGCTTAATACCAGAAATATTAAATATATATTTTGGTCTGTTCCACAGTAAAATAAAACAATTGAAGAGAACTCAAAAAAGAAGAAAATCTATGATTCTACTTGAGAAGTTGCCCTAAGTTTTATTTTAAAGCAGGTGTCTATCATTAAACCAATAATTAAAACAAAATATTGTATTTGCTCATTTTAAAGTATAGACTTATGAGGCTTAGAAACAGTGATTTCCAGGCTTGCAGGGAAATGTAATTACTTTACTGATTCTACTTTTCTTCTGGTTTTCCCCCCTCTCCTTTTCACAGTGTTGTCCATTTTATCTGTTCCGAAAAATAAGCCTGAGAGCTTACATACACAAAGAAAAGATAAAATGTCACCTCCAGAGCTTTCACCAAAGGCGGACTCAAATGAAATATTCTAACAAAAGGTACATGAACAAAAAACTAAAATATGGTGACACATATATAATGAGCTACAGAAAAACAGATCGAAAATTGCACTCAAGATCTGTGGAAATTATACCGTCCCTGATGCAAGCAAAAGATTATTTCGCTGCAGCATTTTGCGAGCAGAGCTCTCCTGTGGGATCGGACTGCAGAGGACGTTTCAGTGGGAGGAAAAGAGCGATAGGAAGGGGAGAATGATTCATGTTCAGCATCTCAAGTGGAGGGGAGAGTGCAAGCACTGAATAATGAAAGAGAGACAAGACACTCAGCATGCCAGGAAGGTTACTGCGAGAGAGCTGTTAGAATTATTTAAAAAGGTTAGTCTATGAATAAACATGCTTCATCAAGGTCTCTTACACATGCAAAGAGAGATGCTAATGAATAATAAAAGAGTAATGGGGACTGGCAAAGAAATTAATGTTAATCTTATCCAAAGCAGATACAAATTAATATTGGAGCAACATTTTTGTAATCACTTCTCAAGGCAAAAATTCAATTAATGTGACTATATCAATATTTCAAATCTTAGTCCCTTGAAAGTGCGCTTGTCTCTCTTCACATAAGCTCGCTCTCCTCCGCGAAGGGCTTGCAGCGCCTCTTACCCGCGCTCGGGAGGCTTCTCGACGGTGCGGCTGGAAGGAATCGGGGCTGCTCTCTAAGCACAGCTCGGCGATGCAGAACCGGTCAGGGCACGCTTCCCTGAGGAAGTTCAGTTTAGGTAGTAATTACCCTATAGAAAATAGACCTGTAAGCCAGGACTAATTTGCCTTACTTCATGGTTTATTTACTATTTTATAGAGACACACATGTATTCACACACACATGCACACACACACACGCACATGCGCATATGTGGAAGAAAGCTGTTTGTGATTTCTGAAGAATACATATTTTTAAAAAATACATCTTTATTGATTTCAGAGAGAGGAAAGGAGAGGGAGAGAGAGATAGAAACATCAATGATGAAAGAGTCACTGATCAGCTGCCTCCTGCACACCCCCGACTGGGGATCGAACCCACAACCCGGGCATGTGCCCTGACCGGGAATCAAACCCCAATCTCCTGGATCCTAGGTCGATGCTCAACCACTGAGCCACGCTGGCTGGGCAAAATTACATGTTTTTAAGTACATGCTTATAGTCACAGAATAGGTGTATATATTATGTATATATCTCCCTATAATATTTGTATTTAAATGGCAACATACAAATGCATCAACACAGGAAAACATATCACAACTACAATGCCAAAAGCAGACTCTAGTTCCACCAGTGAGAAAACGTTTATGTAAACCAGTTAAAATAGATTTCCGAGTCTGAGCTACTTTTCATCCTTTGTCATGGCCTCCTTTGAAAACAGGAAAAGGAATATTTTCCAAGAAATTATTAATATATATGAGTTTTTTCCACTAGAGATTTATTTTATCCCCTAATCTTTTTTCTTTCTTTGGTAGTCACTAGATACATCTTATATAGTGAATTATTCCTCTTGTTTGGCATACAATATAAATGCCTGTCATAGTTTGTTTAAGGTGTCAGAGACTTAGAAAAAGTTTATGAAACTAAATGGACTCCTCGAATAAGTGTTTTGCAGCTGGGCAGAATGTGTTGTTTACGCTGTAATGCCCTGACAGGTTTATATAATAAGAGGTGCTAACGCCACCATACTATGATAGATTGGACTCATTTGAAGCGTGGTGCTGTAGACAAATAGGCTTACATGCTGTTGTTAGAAAACCACATGACTATCCAAAGCCAGTCACCCTATTAAAATAACTGTCTGGACAACCTCACTTCTGTAGACAGTGTATCATTCCCATAATCAAAGAAACATCAAATGATTTCCATACGGAATGAATTCCCTAGAGGTGCTGGGATTTGTCTCATTATATAAGGCTTTTCTATCACCATCGCAATACCTCTTCTCATCTGTGCTTCTCATTGGAGTGGAGAATTTTCTGTCAACAGCCCTAGCCAGGCTAAACCTGCATAACACAGAAGAGGGATATAAGGGAGATAAGATTACTTTTTTCATTTATGTAGAAAATTATACCCAGTATTCCTGCCTGAAAAGGATTACTCCGTGATGTGGACAGCATTCTGCACTCTCATTAAAAAAAGGCAGTCTACAATCTTATTTTATTTTATTTTTTAAAGAAGTTGGATATGGCAGGAAAGACTATCTGAAATTTCATGCTGTGAAATTCACCAGGGGGAGAAAATCACCACTTGTGTATTCCCCTCAGATGCCTTTGGTAACTAACAGTCCAATACCGCACTGATAACTTCCCATGGCCGCAATCCTACCACCTGCCTCAATAATTTTGACTGGAGGAAGAAGGTTAATATGATGGAATAAAATGAACTTTGTCAAGTAATATTAAAGTTTAGTTACTAACTGACAAGCTGAAGAATTTTCTGAGAAAAAAAATGTTACTGTGTTCTGTGATTCTCCTAGAATTCCTGCTGCTCCTCTTTGCTTTAGTTTGCATATTGTCTTTTGGGCAGCCACTACCTCACAGCAGACTTATGTGTTTGTGTCCTACTATGCACCCCTACATCATCGTCACCATCACCATCATCATCATCACTACCACCAATTATTGGTTACTTTAAATATATCAGTCTAATCTCAGCATCAAAAAACCCTCTGTGTGTTTTTATGCTTATCTCACATAGAAAATAAAAGGGGCTTAGAGAGGATACTTCATGCCTTTAAAATCACACAGGTCGTAAATGTAGGAAATAAGATTCAAACTCATGTTTGAACCCAAAGACAAGGCGTTTAACCCTCCTGCAATCCGGCCTCAACAGGGATGTTCTAATTCTGTTCTCCAAACTTACTTCTTTTATAAATTTCTTCAATTATCATGGCAATATTTAAATCACTAGATTTGGGTAAAGTCCCTTGAAAGACAGAGATACTCCTTAAGTCCCCTCTGGGATATCAGGCATACGCAACAATGTGCCCTGATTTAACAGGCAGTAAGGAGAACAAATTAGCATTCATGGATTTATTCTTTGGCAAGTAATCAAGTGGTTTAATTTTATTTGATACTAATTTCCAAATGGTTATTCTGGACACATCTTTAAAGGCAGGCATAGCAATGAAGAGAAGCCTGTTTGCTTTCCCTTTGTTCATTTATTAATTTCTCACATAGCAATATAATTTTCTTAGGTTCTGCAAAAAAAATTGTTAAATGTAAGTGGTGATGGAAAAGGTCAAATTGTGTGTTGTGCCATTATTGCTTTTCAGAGAGGAATTTGACTAATCAGACAGATGTAAGGTAAATGGAGCAAAATAAAAATGATTAAAGAACTTAACTCCCTAATAAAGAAGGAAATTACTGAGAGACCATCAACTGCTAACCAAATCTGCAACAAGCAGTGGTGATAGGTAAAGTCTGGAAGCATGTATTCTCATGGCTTGCAGATAAATTTTATCAAATAAAGCATCCTCTTCAATCTACTCTGATTCATTCCATGTTATCATCTATGGAATATGTTTTGTATCCCATTCGATTTGTATATTGATGAAATATAATAAATACCTTTAAGATCAACCTTGAAAATCAAAACTGTGTATTCTACCAATAGAAGCCAGCAGATAAGACTATTCTGCTATTTTCATTGATATATTTAGGTTTGTGGTTTCCCAGCATCCATTTTCTTTGGAGAAATGATGTCTTCCTAGTTTGATTTAGTGCTAGTTGGACTGTAATTCAAGGCATATATTGGCTCTCACCATGAAGTTGAAAAAGCCCTTCTCAGTTTTTTTGTGTGTTTTTTTAAAATATCTTTATTGGTTTCAGAGACAGAGGAAGGGAGAGGGAGAGAGAGATAGAAATATCAGTGATGAGAGGGTCATTGATCAGCTGCCTCTTGCACGCCCCCTACTGGGGATTGAGCCTGCAACCCAGGCATGTGCCCTGACCGGAGTCAAACCTCCATCTCCTGGATCCTGGGCCGAAGCTCAACCGCTGAGCCACATAGGACCGGGCCCTTCTCAGTCTTAACAAGCCCTTTCTCTTACAACTCCAGTATCACAAAAGAACGTATGAACAAACCCTCTGAATTGGGACACTGAATCTTTTTTCAAATTATATTTATTGGTTGATAATATTATGTAGGTTTGAAGTGTACAATTCTATGATACGTCATCGGTATATTGCATTGTGTGCTAACCAACCAAAGTCAAATCTTCAGACACCATATATTTGACTCCTCTTACCCTTTACTGTGCCCCACCCCCTTCCTTCTGACAGTCACCATACTCTTGTCTGTGTCTATGAGAGTTTGTTTGTTCATTTTTCTTGTTTGTTCTTCTTTTCTGTTCATTGGTTGTTTTCAGTCTTATATCTCACATATGAGGGAAATCATATGGCTGTTAACTTTTTCTGTCAGACTTATTTCACTCAGCATTATATTCTCAAGATCCATCCATATGGCAGTATTTCATCTTTTATATGGCTGAGTAGTATTCCACTGTATATCTGTACCACATCATGCTTTTTAATTAATTTTAGAGAGGGAGAGAGAGAGAGAGACATTGATGTGAGAGAGACACATCCATCAGTTGCCACTTGCATGGGGACTAAACTCACAACCCAGGTATGTGCCCTGACTGGGAATCCAGCCCATGACTTTCCAGTGTACCAGATGCCACTCCAACCAACTGAGCACACTGGCCAGAGCTACCACATCTTCTTTATCCATTCATCTATTGAAGGATGCTTCAGTTATTTCCATGTTTTGGCCACCATGAATAATGCTACAATGAACATATGAGTGCATATATCTTTGCAAATGAATGTTTTCAATTTTTTTGGGCAGGTACCCAGAAGAGGGGGTGCTGGGTCATATGGTAACTCTATCCTTGATTTTTTGAGGAGTCTCCATACTGTTTTCCATAGTGGCTGCACCAATTTATATTCCCACCAGCAGTGAATGAGGGTTCCTTTTTCTCCACAACCTCTCCAACACTTGTTATTACTTGTCTTGTTATAACAGCCATCTAACAGGTGTGAGGTGGAATCTCATTGTCATTTTTACTTACATTTCCCTGATATATCTCTTGGACATTTCTTTGTCTTCTTGGGAGGAGTGTCTGTTCATGTCTTCTGCTCATTTTTTAATTGGATTGCTTGTTTGTTTGGTGTTGAGTTGTATGGGTTCTTTATAAAGTTCAAATATTAACCCCTTGTCAGAGCTGTTGTTTGCAAGTATCTCCTCCCATTCATTTGGTTGCCTTTTTGTTTTGTTGTTGGTTCTTTTTTGGTACAGAAGCTTTTTATTTTGATATAGTCCCATTCATTTATTGTTTCTTTACTTCTCTTGCTTTTGAGGTCAAATTAATAAAACCTTCTCTAAGTCCATAAGTTTTGAATCTTTTGTTTCTATGTAATTTATTGTTTCAGAACTTATATTTTGATTCAGTTTGAGTTAATTTTTGTATATGAGAACAAACAGTAGTCTAGTTTTTTCTTTTTCATGTGACATTCTAATTTTTCCCAGCACCGTTTACTAAAGAGACTTTTTTTTTCCTTCATTGTATATTTTTTGCTCTTTCACGGAAAATTGTTTGCCCATATACATGTGGGTTTATTTCTGGGGTCTCAGTTCTGCTCCATTGTCTATTTTTCTGCCAATACCATGCTATTTTGATTATAGTTGTTTTGCAGTATAATTTGCAGTCAGCGAGTATGATACCTCCAGTTTCATTCTTTTTTCTCAGGATTACTTTGGCTATTCGAGGTCTTTTGCAGTTCCATACAAACCTGATGATTTTTTGTTTTAGTGAACAATGCAAAGATGGAAACAGTGATTGAGTTTTATTCTAATCATAGTACACTGGTGACTGGAGGTACCTGATCTAATAATGGAATTTCCAGAGCTCTGCCTAACTCTGTTCATTTACCTCTCCTTTATAGTATGATTCCTTATATCTTTCCAATTAATTCTTGTTTGTTTAAATAGAATTACTTTCTATTGTTTACATCTAAAATAGTAAATGTCTAAAATCCCAAAAGCCAAATAAAAACAACCAACTTTTCTTGGTACATAGATGGAATTTATACTTCATTGAAGACAATTCCATGCCAAAACTATCACCTATTATTAAGGTAAAAAAGAGGCTAATTTCATGGTCACAATCATTAAAGCTAATTTACTTTCCATATCTAATCAACCAACCAGTGTAATGGCCCATCCAAAACCTTCACCCAGGCCACCATTTCTCTCTTTGGATATCAGGTGCGGTATCTTTTAATTTACTCTGTTTTTCACTCCAATCAGCATCTAGGGATATATTTTTAAAGTATAAGTTCATTTCACTCTCCCATTAAACTTCTTCGATAGCTGCCAATTGTACTGCAGATAAAATCCAAACTACTATGATCTGCAAGGCCTTGGATGATCTGGCCCATGGCTCACTTTTAAACACAATTTCATACCACTGTTTTTCACAAAGCCACTTCTACTTCTTTCGGTTCTTAAAAATTCCATAACTGTCCTGCATCTCAAGCTCTCAGCTCTCAGCTTAAATGGTTCCTCCTCAGGAAATTCTTCCTGAATTAGTCTGCTTTTACTTACTTGCTCCTGTTTGTTTACTGCATTGCTCTATCATATTTGAAGTATGTACAATTTCTTTTTCACTTATTGTTCCTGTATTCACTGGAGTGTAGGATTTATGAGGGCAAATTGATTCCCAAAACATGCCCAGGGTGGCACAATTCTAGCTCATGGTGGCCTCTCAGTAAATATTTTGTAAATAAATGAATGCATGCTTTCGATGTAGATCAGAACAGTATTGCTTTTCTTTTAATAACACGGTTTATTGTGCTTTTAGTTTTAATCCTACATTTCATGCTTTGGTGCTTGAAAACTTCAAACAAGCCTTTATGTAGGCTTGTCTTTTATAGAACATAAAATGAATGGTATTTTGAAGTGTTAATGCCTGTTTGTTTTGTATAACAGTAATGTGATTAAAATAAATACAGTACAAGCAGGAAATCTACTAAAACTTCACCAGAGAATAGGCTTGTAAATTAACCAATGTGTCAAGGGGAACCTAAAAAGTCTTCTTTTCACCTGTAAGCTTTTTCGTGTTAGGACCAACACAAGATTCCAAGGCTTCACACAGACAGTGGAATGCTACATTTGACCTACTATGTGCCATCAGTCAGACAGATCTCCACTTTGCTTCTCAGAACAATACACTCAAAGAAATGGTTATTGAGTTAAGAGAGAGAACTCAACACTTTTGAGGGGAAAAAACTCAACTTCTTCCACTTCGCAGAAATTATGATTAGAACTTTACAAAATAAATAATTTAAGTGGAAAAGTCAACAGGTTTCATATAAAAAATAGTATAAGCACTCTTTGTTTTGCATCCAAGGAATACTCTTACACTCAGATGAAAAATAAATGCAAGTCGGAAGGAAAGGTGTGCAGAACTGAACTAGTAAGAAAATAATGCTCTAAAAGTAGAAATCAGAATTTTTTTAAATCCTGTGCAAGTAAAATGTGTCCTCTGATTTCCATTTGAAATACAGTTTTCACATTCAAATTGTAACAAAATTTCAAATATGATACAATATGCAATTTGTTGAATCTGGTCTGGGCAATGAGATTAACATGGAGGGAGTTTATTAGTCTTTGGTTTTTCTTTGTTAGAAAAATATGGTGAAAATATTGTTTCAATGCGGCTAACATAAAAATTTTATTATTTGTTATGGGAAGAAGAGAAGACTGTTAACTCTGGTTTTGCTCGTTTTTTCTGATCACAGCATTTGATCTATAATATCACAAATTTTAGATTAAAATTATCTAGTTTATAAAGTAGCTACCAATAATTAGCTTTTCATATGGATGAGATAAATGTTGTAAATCCAATTTAATAAGCATTATTAAATATCTTCTCTCTAGAAAGCATCAGGTAGTGGAGTTTTTCAAATGTGTATAGCCTCTTCTCAAATATGTCTCAGTTTACCAGGATATATAAGATCTGTACAGACTGGGGGAGAAATTCAGGCTTCTCAAAGATTAATGAAGGTAATCACTTGGAAGTCAAGGTAAAATTCAGATTCTGTTTCAGTAGATCCAGTGTGGAATCTAGATTCTGCATTTCTAACAAGCTCCAAAATGCTGCTGCTGTTGCTGTTATGTGGACCAAACTTTGAGCAGAGAAGGTAGTTTGAAGAGGCTCTCAAAGAGTGAGCCTTCCCTTGACCAGAATTGCTCTTAAATATTGATAAGATGTTGAGTAGAGATATTTTAGAAACAGGAAAATCATGTTAATGAAAGAGTATAAATAAGGAATTGTTTGTTTTGGATGCAAATTAATAACGATTATGATTTTTTGATGGAGAGGTATTGATAGCTTGCTATATGCAAGATTTTACTATATATAGTTGGTACACTTCAAGATTTACTGCTGGTTAGTGTTAATGTACAATTTTGAAGGTAATAATTAAAGGCACCATCTTCTCAGGAAATTGATTCTTTTTTCAAGATTCCTCTTTCTTGATATACCTGAGAAACTTTGGGATGCTTTCATATGTAACTACTAGACCATTTCATGAAGTCTTATTGCAAATATACTTACTACCAACCTACTGTTCTGCTCCGTAAGCTCCTGCCTGCTTGCTCCTGGCCAGAAGGAAAGCATGCCCTGTTTCTAGTGATCAGCCGATCAGAAGGTGTTCCCACAACAGAGAGACAATGACCCTTATACTGAGAACCTTTATTTTTCAGTGTAAACAAGACCTGGAATTGAGAAGAGGAAAGGACTGGGATGGATCTTGGGTTTGAGTGGTGAAATACACCCCTGACATCTCAACCGTAGTCATTATGGGCTCTGCTGTTCAGTCTGACCCTTTCTTCTAAACATCTCTTCTATTATTCTTTCTGTCATGAGCTCTTTATTCTCTCCCTCTGTCTGACTTCCTTCAACAATGACTGGTTCTTCAGATAGCTCTGTTAATTAAAACAAGCTCATGTTCTTTTGCACTATGCTCCTAGACCCTGTGTAAATCAAAACTTGTGGCTGGGTAATGTTTTCAGTAAAATTATACAACCTGTGACATTTTTCTAAACACTAGAACTTTGTGTTACATTTAAAAGTTTGGTCTGTTTAAAGCACTAAGAGGACATCTAAGAAGAAGTCATTGTGTAATGCAGTCCACTGGTCAAGCTGAGTCTCAGGCCTGGTTCAAACATTACAACCTCTCATTTTTGCAATATCATTTAATCTTAAAAACCACCATATAAGTTAGACCTTATCTCCATTTCCAACAACATTTTAAGTGTGGGAAACAACTAAAGCTTAAGAAAATTAGATCACTTTCACAAAGTCAGATAGCTAGTAAATGATAAAGCCAAAGTGCTCAAGCACTTGGTTTTGGAAAATAACCCCAGTCCCAGTGAAGTAATAGCTGGTGTTTTTTAAATGATCATTTCTACATTATACAGGCTGTATATTTATTTTTTAATTTTTTAAAATTTATCTTTATTGTTGAAAATATTACAGATGTCCTCTTTTTTCATCATTTACCCCTTCCACCCTGCACCCATACCCCACACCAGGCCTTCACCACACTATTGTCTGTGTCCATGGGTTATGCATATCTAAGTGTCCATCAGTAGATAAGTGGATAAAAAAACTGTGGGACATTTACACCATGGAATACTATACAACTGTAAAGAAGAAGGATCTCTTACCCTTTGGGCAGTATGGATGGAGATAGCTAGTATTTCTTAAGCACTTGCTGTATGCTGGTCAGTGTTCTAAACACTTGACGTGTGTTCAATCATTCATTCCTAACATTAAACCAAGAAGGTAGGGATTTTATAGATGAGGCCACTGAAGCACAGAGATTTGTTCCAAAGTCACAGATGGCAAGTAGAGGAGCTAAGATTCAAACTCAGGTATTGTAGTTCTAAAGCCACACACTTTTTAAAGAACTTATTTTTTCAACTACAATTTACATTCAATATTATTTTGTATTAGTTTCAAATGTACAGCATAGTGGTTAGACAATCATATCCTTTACAAAGTGTTGCCCCAGTATTTCCAGGACCCAGCTGACACTATACATAGTTATTATAATATTATTGACTATATTTCCTATGCTGTACTTTACACCCCCATGACTGTTTTGTAACTGCCAATCTGTAATTTTCTATCCTTTCACCTTTTTCACCCAGTCCTCCTAACCTCCTCTCTTCTGGCAACCACCAATATGTTCTCTGTATCTGTGAGTCTGTTTCTGGTTTGCTTGTTTGTTTATATTGTTCTTTAGATTCCACATATAAGTGAAATCATATGGCATTTGTCTTTTTCTGACTGACTTATTTCACTTAACATAATACCCTCTAGGTCCATGCTGTCACACATAGTAAGACTTCATTTCTAAAACCACACTCTTAACCATTACCTTTCCATCTTTCTATAAAAGATATTAAAGTAGTTTAAGACTACAACTAAGAGGTTAGGGCAACTGGTTATTACTGAAATGTAACCTAACCAAATGCGCTGGATAATGGCAACTATGTGTAACAATGGTGTGAATCAGCAAGTTACAGACTTTATCACTGCGGAAATCTTTGTCCAGAGGTGGAGAGGAGGTCAATATGCGCAATGCCAGTCCATGGAACTAAGTACACAGAAGTCTGGGAGCCAGAGAGAATGATACTCTAGTAAAGTTAGGTTAAGAGAAACTGAGAAGGATATGAACTGCCGAAGCTGAAGAGAGAATCTCAAATAGAAAATTTCTTAGAGTGTGGAAGGTTGTGTCCAGAGCATGAATCTTGGGTCAAGACTAACTTCTTCCAACTACGGTTCAGACTCACTTAAAGTTTTAGTTCCTGTCTCCTGGATTTTCCCTCTTGATTTAAAAAAAAATAGTGTATATTTAAAATGTGCAATATGATGATTTGACGTACCTATACATACTAAATTGACTCAAGTTAATTAACATATTCATCCCCTCACATAGTTATCATTTGTATATACGTGTGCTGTGAGAGCACCTGGAATCTACTCATTTAGCAAATTTCAGTATTCAGTGGGTGAGAGACTAAAGTCTGGTTCACAATTCTCCATGACATGAAATAGGCCAAATGAGAGGAAGGCAACGTGTGAACTAAGTTATGAATTGTGTGAAAGAAGACAAGATCATAAATGTGAAAGGTGGGCTGTAAAACAGAGATTTTCAACTGGGGTACTGCAAAAATTTTTTAAACATGCAATACCTGACTACTTAGTCAGGGTACTGGCCTCTTTCTTTTAGATTGTCAAATTAAAAAATGAAAACAGCCAACCCAACAATAGCTGACTGGTGTGAATAACCTGTCTTGAACCATAAATATCTAGGTCATATAATAGAGTTGCATCTTATTGGTCACACCACAGAAAAGGTTGCGTCTGATTGGTTAATTCTTGGTATCAAAAATTCTTATATACAAATATAGGCACCTGATTTTTTAAAAAGTCACTTTGGAGCAAAAAGGGTAGATAATTACTATTTTAGTAAATCAATCAAAATTTTACCTAATTTTTGTTAGACTGACAAAAAATATGTTGTTTCGATGTGCCACAGAATTTTAGTAATCAGTTTATATGTGGCATGAGATGAAAAAGGTTGAAAATTGCTGATGTAGAACAATGGAAAATTCTGAGTGAGCCCTTATATGCAGGAGATGAGACAGAGAGTTGAAGTTAGAGATACTGCTTTGCAACCACCAATTTCAACATCTGTCATTAGAGTTATTCTATCTGGTTTGGTGACATACTTGGCTCTGCCACTAACTCCTTGTGCCAATTAGTTAAAGTATCTCAACTTTAACCCACTCTACAATAGTCCGTGATGCTGAGGCTGGAACTGCCAATCATTTTTCTTTTTGTGGTGTGCTTTTTTCCAGTTGGCTCCCTATAAGTCTCTGCCAGTAAGGAGGCCTTGGAGGGAGTTTTATCTTAGCAATGTGTCTTTACTTTGGCAGTAGCAATTCATTCTACTTAGTAGTACTTGATCCAGTTTATAATTTTCCCAGTATTTGCAAAACAAGCCTCATTACACCCCCTCAGAGACACGAGAACAAGCCAACTACTCTGACTAAACCCTCCATGAGCTTAGAGACAGCACAGGCTCGTGGCAGCCTCTAGTTAGCAGTCTGAGTTTGGGGCTCTGTAGAATCCTTTGAAGCTTCTAAGTTTCAATAATTCCAGGCTCCTCTCTGCCCCAGCAGTGGAAGCTGCCCCCTGCAATGGCAACCTCGTGATAGCTTATGCTCTTCGGACTCTTCAGTTTTTTAGGACCTAGTCAACAATCTTTATATATATATTCTCAAGTTTAAAAATTATGTGGCATTTTCCCCTAACTAGACTGAGACTGATATACTACATTTATGACTTTGAAAAGTGCCCAAAACATGATTTTCTTATTACTAAAAGGTTTTTACTGGACAAAAACCAAGGTTTCTTTTCGCTATATGTTCTATGACTACCTGTATCCAAAATTGGGTAAAAGAAAAGACCTGGAAGTCCTACTTGGTCTTGCACTTACTACTGTGTTTACAAGGATTACCAGGCCCATCAAAGACACTTAATATCTCGGCTCATGAAGACAATATAAAATCACGATAAATTATAATTCAATTCAGAAGAAAAAAACACTAGATGCATGCAATGGTGGTACAGACACTGGCGTGCTAACTGAGGAGGGAAAACACACGTCAGGACCTGAGGCATGATAACCAAAGAATGAGAAAATAATTATTACTACAATTGCTGTTATTTATTGAATACAGATTTTATATGTAACGCATTATTCTATTTATACATGTCTAATCCACACAATAACCCTATGTAGCTGTGGTGATGCTTTTATTATCCTCTTGTTATTAGGGAGGAAGCCAAGGCACGTAGCTTGTCCATCAGCCGTAATAAGTAAGAGGTAGGGCTGGATTTCAACACTATTCCAAAGTTTGTTTTCTAATCATTTTACTTGTTATGAAGGTGCTGGACCAAAGAGAGAAATAAGGTTATTAATAGGGCCAAAGACAGATTCTTAAGAGAAAAATATTAAATACAAATGTTACATACATCAATTTCTGGCTCTCAAGATATCTTTATTGGCTCTTTTTTGCATTTGAATACATTATATGGCCTTTGACAAATTGCTGTTTTGTCTTTTTTTTTTTTTTATATTCTCAAATACAAATTCCCTATCAATGATCACATCTAAGCCATAGTTGCCCAAAAACAATACCGAAGTAGGTGCCCCACCTAAAATACATACTATTTGTGAATATTTATGTTATCCTTGAATCCTAAACATAAATAATTTATATCTGCATGTGAACTTGCTGATATTCTGTTAAATTTTGATTCACATACTTTAATATCCTTTATAGTTAAATGCAAATGAAGTTGAATTTGTCAGAAAACTCAAAAAAGAGACTGGTTCAGACAAAAATTATACTCTTTAGTCTTGCCTAAGATTAATAGGCAGAACCAATGTTCCTAATTAGTACCAGGCAAGGTGTCATGAAATTCTGTCGAAATGAATGACATACTTATAACAAAGGAACTAATATGCCTAATCAAGTCATCTTGCTTAAATCTTGAGTTTATTTATGATGTCACACGTTTGCACAGTAAACCAGCAAACGTATTAATGGGAATGAACATGAAAAAATTTCTAAACTTCCCAATTCCCTTTCTAAAAATTCCCTGTCTAAAAATTCGGGAAGATCGGAGGATACTGTGTGCCCATCCATCAGGGAAGTTATCAGGTTTAATAGGATGGCATCTGTGAAGAACTCAGAGCTCCTGAGGGAGCCATCCTGTGTAAGCAGGGTTATCACTGTTATAAAGTAGCAAATGTTCCTGGGTGTGTGGTTAGACTGCAAAGAAACTCAGGATAAAGAAGCAGTAAAGGAAAAAGGAGAGAGCGAAAAGGTGCGGGGGGGGGGGGGGGGAGGCCAAATAATGTTAACAAAAAGGAAAAAAGTGCTGTTAGAAGACTTACTTAGAACCCTAAGTGAAAGGACAGACATTTTATAGGTTGCTAATCGAATGCTGATCTTTTCCCCTCTGATCCCTTTGGCGCCTGTGCAAATGGGCTGGAAATCTAATGAGGACCATCTTTCTCATGACATATCAAACACCGCACCCTGACACACTGCCAAAAATACCACAAAAAAGAATGGCACTTCTCATAGTACCCCAGCCTTTCTTTCCAGATGGATGGTGTAATAAAAATATTCTTCCAATTATTTCAGGGCCTTGAAAGAGAAGAGAAGATGCAGCTTAAGTTCAATTCTGAGAGGCAGTAAAGCTGTCAGTGAAGCTATTTTTGAACAGGTTGGCCATTCTTAGTAAAGATTCTTTGAAGAAAACTTTCCTGTCCTGTTTTAAAAAAATATTAGAGGGAAGGTAGAAGGTTTACGCCCTTGTATCATAGTAGCGGTAGAAGAAATACAGTGGAAGTTAGTGAAGTCATTTCAAATAGCGAAATACTCAGACAAAAGACAGGTAAATACAGGAATATTGAACTCAATTTGGCAATGGCACCAAAAGTACTTGTAGGATTTCTTCAGAGGACTGTTTGAGGGACTGAGTGCTAAGTACTAAAGTGACTTCCTTCCTACTTTTCTCTCCAGAACAGACAACCTAGGGTCTTCTTCACAGGCTTCTCAGAACGAGTCTATGCAAGTGCCTACCTGCAGTGAGAGATGGGCTGTTAGCGACTAAGGACAGAGAGGAACCTGTGGCCTGTGCTGCCCGATGCGGATGGTCACTCCTGTCCCATCTGCCTTCTGTTAGCAGGTAAAGTGAAGGTCAGTATGTCAACATTCAGCATAGAGATCCCGTGGCAAGTATTTTGCCTGGATACGAATTTCCCTAAGGAAGAGTAATGTGGTGGTAACTGAATTACAGAGAAGTTAGGTTTTAACAAAATTGAATCCAAAACTGGAGGGGTGTTAAGGGGGCTAACTTAGCAGGCTATTGCAACAGAAACTATCTCTGAAGTATAAAAACACTCATGTTTTTATGTAACTGACTCTTGTGTTTGTAATGGGTGTTAAAAAGAAACAGCAAACCCCAAATGGAGTCACTTGTGCTAATCCCCATGTCAGGAAGCCGAGAGGTAATATCTAACCTAAGTGCAGTTTCAGCCCCTCCCAGGAATGTAATGGTAACTGTTCAGTCTGGAATTTCCTGGTCAGCACCAGTGAGACCATCAGCTTAGCAGGCCCTTTTGTCCCCCAAAGGGAAGTGATCTTGCCCAAAATAATCATGTTTTTTATTACTGTTTATTACTGTTTATTACTTTCTTCCCCTCTTTGCCTTTAAAAACCTTTCCAGTTCTTTAGTTCTTTGAAGCGCCTTTCTAGCCTACTTGCTAGATGGGATACTGTTCGACTCCCTGCTAGTTGAATGAAACCAATTTGATCATTAAATTTGCTGGTTGTTTTTGTATGTGTGCATGTGTGTGTGTGTTTTTAACCTGGGCAATTTCATTGTGATCTCTGAGTCAATCCACAGCAGAATCTGAGGACCTTTCATGTGGGAGAAAGTAAATACACATTGGGCAGCTTAATTTATTTGATAGTGTTCAGAACCAAAATCAGTAGTTCTCAGTTTTTATTCTGCCTACCACTAGTACTTGGTTAGTAATCAGGAGGAGATGAAATCCTTTTTACTTGGAGAGAACTAGTTTCTGAAAGGAGTCAGTATTAATCTCTTGCCCCTAGAGAGGGTTCCCTTAAAAATTATTAAAAGCTGCTTAAGCACTAAGGGTTCTCCAATTTCTGTGTGAAGCTTGTGCCATTTATTTATTCAAAGGTATCACTCTGTGTTATGAAGATCCCCTGGTTGTGCGTTTCTGATCTTTGGTCTTATTTAGCATTTACATCGCACTTCTATTTTAACACAGGTCGGCCGCAGTCGTTTTTACGAGTCATTCCTCACAGCCCCCTGGTGAAACAGAACAGCGTCATTGCAGGTATTTCACAGAAGAACAAACTCAAGCAGGGCCGGGATGCAGCAATTTTTAACGGATACATTTGGACTTAAGGAATGTGGCTTCAAAGCATCATCGTTTCACCAGGTGAGCTAATAAAAATGTTTTGAAAAAGAAATGAGGGATTCAGGTGCCCTTTTTAATCTCAATTCATTTAAGATTTTGTTTGCTGTTTTTCAATACAATAAGCATGTACATTAGTAATATTATTTGTTTAAAAGCTCACAAAATATCCTCAATATACTAGCATATATACACATTCAAATATTAAGCTGCAATGCATCTTTACTAAGAGAAGGGATGAATGAATTGGTTTCTATTTCTGTTGCAGTATTATCTCCCAATTCCTCTTTTTTTCCAGGACATAACATCTCCCCAGGAAGAGGCCATATTCAACTTTTTTGCAAATTGTCTATTTGCCTTCTGCACCTGTTTCTGCATCCATATGTATGGTTGACATTTATACCTGTTTCTCCCTACCCAAGATCCAGTAATTGCAACATATTTATACACAGTTTAGCTCCATGAAACCAGTTATTTTCCCACTATCTACCAATAAAACACTTAACCAAGGCAATCAATTCAATTTGTCATTCTGTTGTTACAACTGGGAGAAAGTTTATCTAGTTGCTTTCTTAGTATCAAACAGACTTGTTAAACACTCATTATATGAAAGGAGCATTATAGATGGTGGGGATGGTGTAGTGGGTCTAAGTGAGGTCTCAAATAGTTGATACATAATAATATTTTTCCTGGGATAACCTAATATCTCTGTCTGATTTTATAAATTTTTAAGCACTTTTGATGTTAGGCATCTCGTATTTATCACTGAAACTTAACATGCCCACTTAAAAATGTCAGTACAACCCTACATAGGCCAGACTATGGCTTCATCACTGGTGGAGTGGGGAGAGCAGTCTGCTCCCCCATGCCTCCTACCCATTCTTTCTCTCATTTATTTTGAGGTGTGTTGGGGTTGGTAGGAAGGAAAGGGGAAAAATACGGCTTACTTTGGTAATTCTTTGTTACAATGGTTGTTTCCATATGTAAACAAATGTCCTTTATTTGGGAAGGAGGTTGCTATCCCCACTGTTGCCATCACTGTTGATTCAGCTCCTTTTCAAAAGGTATGCCAGGCCATGTAAAAGTGGAGGTCTCACCAATCCCTGTTGATACAACGTGGGATCTCCATAAAATTTCCCAAGCATTTATGGTCCCATATCTTCCATATAATTTTTAGCTGATAGCATTGAACTAAAGTCCTCTGATAAGATCACACACAGCAAGGCCAGAGCATCCAATCTCATCTGCCTCAATCTGTCTTTTTCCAAGAGTCTCATCTCTTGGAAACCTGTAACTCCAAGGATTCCCTGCCCTCTCTCCTGTGGCCTGGCCACAGGCACTCCCTCCATAGTTCTCTCTCCCACACTCGCATAGCATAGAGACAGAGTGGTGAACCCTAATTGCACAACAGAAGTCCAAGGGGGGACAGACTTCCTCCTTCAAGGATTTTAAAATTTTCCAGTTCCCTTAATAATTCCTTCTTCGTTTTCTAGATAAACAGTAAACTTTCGCAAACAATGCACTTTGCCCAAAGGCAATGCCTTTTCACATTTACTGATGCTTATCTCTACTTGTTAATGGCTTACATATCAGTTTGCCTTTACTGCCCTGGGGTTTCACAAAGAATTACATTTTGCTCAATTCTGCTTTTGTAAATCTAGTAACTCTTTCCCAGCTGTTCAGTAGCTTGCAGAGCTGGATTTAGGGAGCGAGGGGGCAGTGTTAAGAAAAGACTGTGTTAGTACATTTCTTCATTCTGTCTTGTTATCTGTGAGTAAGACACTGTAGGTATCATCACAGCATGCCCCAACTAATGGGGAAGCCAGGGCACATAACCTGGAAAGTTATAAATGACGTCTGATAACAGAGCAAAGAGAGGGTAATTTTTTGTGGAGTAAGTGAAGCAAGCGGCACGGAGAAGGAGATATTCAAATGATGAAATAAAGAATGGACAAAGCTGAAAAAGAGAAGCTCCACAGTTTATCTCTCCAGAGAAGATGTTGACTCTTAAAAATATCATGCCAATTTTCATCGGTTTCTACTATCAAAGCAAACATTTTCACCAGACAAAATTAAGCAGACTAAGGTCACTTTATTCAGCACTGTTACAATAAAGGACAGACTGAACTCAGTTTCACTGAAACAAAAGATGGGCGGACTTTTAAGCACTGGGCGAGCTAGTGGAAAGCACTAGACGGCAGTAGGGAGAGGGGGGATTTGATCCGTGGGGTGTGTTTAGCACACTGGGTTATTCCTGTATTTATTTGTGTGTCTTTTTCTCTGTGATTAGGCCACCTGAGTTGGCTCATTGATATCTGTCCTACGTAATTTCTATCTTAGCACTAGCCTAAATTAGGCTCCTACCTACTCACAAAGACAGGGAGATAGGGTTGCTATCTCCTTCAAGGCTAATATTTCAATGGATGGCTCTCAGGTCCTTGAGAGAGACATTTCCTGGCTTGTAAAACTGGCAAGAGGCAGGAAGAAAACTTATACATTCACTTCAAAGGGGCAGAGAAATAATTTACAAGTGGAAATTTTCTAAAGTCAATGCTCTAAAAGGGAAATCAGGGGCTTAGAGTCAGGAAGAACCAACTGTGAATACAGTTAGTCAATCTAAGGAGACTGCTAAGACCACCTTAGTCACTGCTGTTTGGAGAGAGAGATGATGAATGTTGGCCAATAGATTAAACTATAAAGGGGGCAGCAGAGCAGACTGTGATAATCAGCTTTCCAGAAAACAAAGACATAGCCTATTGAGGTTTCTACATTTTTATGTAAAGGGCACGACCAAAGTAATACTGTTTCACATGGTTCATGGATCAGAAGCTTGTCATATTTATTCAAATAAATGGACATGCTTCAATGTCTCTGGGTCGATTTTTTTCATCAGTTTATGTCATTCATTAGATTCCACATATAAGTGAGATCATGTGATACTTGTCTTTCTCTGACTGGCTTATTTCACTTAGCATAATACAGACTGAGGTATATCAGAGGGAAGGGGATGTGGAAAGAGAATAACCAAAGAACTTGTATGCATGTATACATAACCCATGGGCACAGACAATACTGCAGTGAAAACTTGGGGAGGGGCTAGGAGTGGAGAGAAGGGGACCAATGGGGGGGAAATGGACATCTGCAATATTTTCAGCAATAAAGATAAGTAAAATAAAAGAAATAAAATCCAAATAAAAAACAAACAAACAAACAAAAACAATACACACACACAAATAAATGGACAATGCTTCATGCTTTGGAGCAGTTAAAAATCCTAGTTATAGAGTCAAACTGACTTTAGTTAAAATCCTTTCCTTAAAATTAATTTACTGTAATATCTAGAAAATGTGCTTAATGTTTCTACTATAAATAATCATACCTATCTCATTAGTGTATTGAAAGAACTAAATGAAATGCCCTAAGGAACATTTTCCATAAAGTGCTTCCTTGGCACATGAGGAATGTTCAAGAAAAGGTGGGCACATTATGAGTGCCTAAAAGAGAAGTCAGCCCCTAATTGGTCTATTGCCTAAAGTTATTTTCATTCTCTCATCTCAAATCCAGCAAATAAGCACACTATATTTAGTCCTATTCTTGAAGGAAAGATGTAGCAATCTCTTTGAGCACATCATGGTAATTATTATTATTATTTGTTATACTTTAAGCTCACATGTGATTTATGAAATGATAGATTATCTCAGGTGGAAGTAACCTTAAGTGGAATTACTCCAAGAAATAAAAAAGGTGTTTTTTTTTCTCTTTTTCTTTGGAATAATCTATCATTCCTTTAGCCTTTAAAAAAGGTTATTTTTATCAAAGCTTTATATTTCCTTATTACCTTACCACTCTGAATCTTTAGGGAAATTGTATATTACATAAGCACTAAAGGCTTTAGAAGTGAAAATCAGTAAAGAACAGAGTTAAACTCATCCCTTGAAAGAAAAAAAAATTCCAAACTTCCTCAGGCCACCGACAGAAGAGATTTTTCTTCATAACAAAAGAGTCCTGCTACTCTATGAACCCTTTTCTAAATACGAAAGAATTTTCTGGATTTCTACCTTGCCTGAAAGGCTAAGCTTCCTGCAGGACTACTACTGATTGCCTCAGCAAGAAAGAAGTCAAATAACCTCTCAGCCTGGAAAGTAGGGCTGAAGCCCTTGGTCAATTATCAAAAACCTAACGTGGACTAGAACCCGACCACAAATATGATCTGTATGCAGTGACTCAAATTATGCTTTTATTTAATTGATTCTCATAGAGCAAGAAAATAATTATTTTTTTAAATGCTTACTGTGTTCTCAGTTCTTTTTGTTGTACTTATATGATATTGCCAAAGAGAAAGATTGACATTTGCTATAGATTGAATGTGCATGACCCCCTAAAATGCGTACGTTGAAATCTTAACCCCTAATGTATTAGGTGGTAAGGCTTTGGGAGGTGGTGAGGTCATGAGAGTGGAGCCCTCATGAATGGAACTAGCTTCCTTATAAAAGAGGCTCCAGAGAGCTCCCTTGTGCCTTCTGTTTTCTGAAGATACAGCAAAAGATGGTCATTTATAAACCAGGAAATGCGGCCTTCACTATATGCTGAATCTGTTGGTGACTTAATCTTGAACTTCCCAGCATCCAAAGCTATAGAATTAATTTCTGCTGTCTATAACCCACAGTCTATGGTATTTTTTGTTATAGTAGGCCGAAATATCTGAAACAGTATTATTGTTATCATTTTTAAAGATGAGGAAAAATATTCCCAAGACTAATATGAGACGAGAGGAGATTTGCATCCAGACCTCTGAAAGTTTCTAACAAATGTTAAGAAGGAAGACAGGCCCTGGCCCCTGCTGCTCAGTTCGTTGGAACATCCCCCCCCATACACCAAAAGCTGGTGGTTCAGTTAAAGGCAGGGCACATGCCCAGGTTGGGGTTTGATCCTAGGTTGGGATTTAATCATTGGTTGGGGCACCTGCAGGAGGCAACCTATTGATGTTTTTCTCTCACATTGACGTCTTCTCTCTCTCTCTCAAAAAAAAATCAATTATTTATTCTTTTAAAGAGGAAGACAGAACAGAAAACAGGTCAGTGAGGGAATCAGGGCTTTTGGAAAAGGGTGCAGCATACGCCTTATATATGGAATAACATGTTTCACATCAAATGAGAGAATCTATGAAGGAGAGATTGTCTTCCCTTTATATAAAGAGAAAACCAATTTGCTGATGGTCAGGGAACATATAGACCTTTGTTTAAAGGTCTTGTCAAAAGAGATTTAAATGAATAATTTTAACAGATGTTTTCCTCCTCTATGATTCAAAAAGGGGGGCGGGGATCACCATTATTTTATTTGTATTTTTCTTAGAGACATTCAGCAAATATCGATTAGCTGCCACAAGTTACATGGAATCAGCTCACGGGTCTCTGAAATCGAAAATTTGAGAGCTCTTTCATGCCTGGGAATTACACCCAGCAGCTCGGAGGCCATAACCATGTCACAAAACAACTATATCAGTTGCACTACAAGCACTACGGATATTGTTTGCATGAACCATGAGAAAAAGAGAAAGAAGGAAGGTACAGAGGCTCATGAACGCCCAAAGAAAGCAAAAAAGGTCTGAAGGCTAAGCTCAACCACAAACAGCGCCATGCTGGGAAAATACAAATGAAAGAGCCTGTCAAGATGCATGAAAAGAGAAACACCAAGCAAAAGACGGATGAGAAGGCTCCACGGGGGGCAGTCCCTGCATGTTTACTGAACAGAGAGGGACAGTGCCAAATTGAAGTACTTTTTCAATATGATTAAATAAAAATAAAAAAAGAAAATGGGAAAACTGGAAGTCCCTCTGCCCAAAGTTCATGCCCAGGGAGAAACGGGCATTAAAAGTTATTGGAAAGGAAAGGGAAAGAAGAAAGCGTGGAAGGGGATGATTACTAAAGACAGCTTTGTTGGAGCTGGGTTTACTCGAAAACCACATACATATGAAATATTCATTATGCCAATGGGTTTACATTTCAAGAAGGCCTATGTAACACATCCTGACTGAAAGTCAACTTCTGCCTGCTGATACTTGTTGTAAAGAAGAATCCCTCATCCCCACTTTGTACAACTTTGGGTGTTATTACCAAAGGTACTGTTATCACAGTGAACTTGAGCAAGTTGGGCCTTATGACACCAGGAGGCAAGGCTATTTGGGAAAAATATGCCCAGGTTACCAACAACCTTGAAAATAATGAATGCATAAATGCAGCCCTATTGGTTTGACAGCAGTTTCGTATGTGTAACTTCTTATCATTATTGAAGACTATGCACCAATCAAGAAAACTTCTTTACTGTAATACTTTTGAATACTATCACACAGTTACATGTCTGCAGTCATCAAAAGTATTATTTATTCTATTATAAAGAACATTAAAATGTCCCAGTTTAAAAATAATATTTGTTAAAAGTAAAGATGAAAATAACTTGAAATGTAGGCAGAAAGTAAATATATATTTCAAGTTACTTACTATTACTAACAAATCAGAAACAAATGCTTGCCCTGACTGGGTGGCTCAGTTGGTTGGACAATCTTCCTATACATCAAAAGGTTGTAGGTTCAATTCTAATCAGGACACATACCTACATTGCAAGTTTGATCCCTGGTCAAGGCATGTACAGGAGACAACCAATAGATGTTTCTCTCTTACATCGATGTTTCTCTGTCTCTCTCAAAATAAAAAATAAAAATGTATCTTCGGTTGAGCATTATAAAAGAACAGCAACAAAAAAACAAACAAATGGCTCTATAAGTTAAAGTCAATAAAAATAAAACACTCCCAAGTGCTTTAGATAAAAAAATAATAATAATCATAATAAGTAACTTGATTAGATATCTAAGTTTGGAGATATTAAAATCTGTCATTTCTTCTATATGATAGAATTAAATACTAAAACTTAAATGCCTGCTATTGATAAACACTTTAAAATTAAAAAAGCTGAACTTAAAGACTTTCTACATACAAATTACCAAATGGAAAAACCTCAACATATAAAAGCCTTTAAATGATTTCCTTTACAATTCAAAAAATATGCCAGGGTAACCATCCAGTCTAGAAGACACTCCAACAAAGAGAGTGTGTCCATCAAACTTGTCACAAACAAGAACCCTTGCAGCTGTGAGGCCTGCAAAGAGAGAAATACAGAAATGCAGCCTGCAGGCAATTTAGCTTAGTCAGAATCACTGAAAACATATGCATGGTATTAAAATTTTGAAGTCTTGTTCCTATGTTAAAACTTACAATGACAAGAAAAAGAGAATCCATTGTCATGACAAAAACCATAAGACCACACAAAATGGTCCATTATGTCATCAGAAAGAAGGCAGTATGACTTTAACTTCCTGAAATGTTTTCTTTACACTCTAGCTAAAATTAGTTGAAAATGTGTTCCTTCTATATTTAGTATTTTTCCAGCTTACTTTAGAGAAAAGTCTTCTCTTTATAGGCAAAAACTCTCTCAGCAAAAACTACACAACTTCATGATGCTACAATTTCAATCAAATTAGTGGGTACATCTACATTTCATAGTAATTCATTGTGTTATGTATAGTCATAGGACCTGGATACAACTATTGCTTTATGTATTCACTAACATTCAAGGCAAGTGAGAGATCAGGCCTTGGAAAGTCAATTACAAAGACATCTTTAATAGTACTCTCATTTTCTGATATAGAAAAATTTATAGAATTCAGCAAAATAAAACAAAAAGATCTAAAGAAAAAAGTCTATTCCTTAGTTCTCTGTACCCACATTAATACTATACTTAATACTACATTAAACTGTCCTTGATAAAGTTCACTTGCTTCAGGTTGAAATATGATATTTCACTTTTATACTTTATAATGTTGCTGATATTTAGAAATTTATAATTAATCTATTTTTGTAACCTTTGACTTAACATAATCATAACCTGGCTTGAGTGAAAGTTAGCAGAGTTATAATGGAAGTCTATTATATATCAAATTTGACCCAGAAATTCTTCTTGCAAGAATTTATTCTACAGATATACTTGCATGATTTCAAAGAAGTGATTTGTACAAGAATAGTCACTGAACTATTCTTTTTGAAGCAAAATATTGGAAACTATCAAAATATGTATAAAGATGGGTTAAATCAATCATGATATAATCACAAAATGAAAAATTATGTAGTCATAGAAAATAATGAAGCTGCTTATTTATGTGTTAATATGGAAAGATTTCTAAGACATACTGTTATTAAACTTTGCATACAATATTATATAAAATAAAGATATGTATATATACCTCTGAAAAATGCATAATTTTTTTTAGTTTGTTCAAAGGAACTAAGTAGATGAAAAAACAGTAGGAGGAATAATTTTCAATGTATGCCCTTATATATTTTAATAGTTTTCATTATGCAAATGCATTACTGGGCAAGATAGCATTCTCAGCAGATCTGAATTTCTCAAACTGCACCTTTCACAGAATGGTCTTCAGGCCTGGCCTTTAGTAGACTCCTAGAGATATCCTTGTAACCCTTGGTATATTCTGCCTGAGAAGAATAATTTTTTATGACTGATGTGTTAGGTCACATTGTATTTATGATAAATACCTGTTTTTGTATGCCTGAGGCTTCAGGTCATGCTCTATCAGTTAGACCAGATAAGATTATCCTAACAGTGTAATTTATGGTGAATACTTGGTTCTCCTCTAAGAGACTGAAGGAGTGTGAATAGCAAAGGTCAATCATATAATAAACAATGGACACTAAGACTTAAGTGAGCTTCTGTGGTTGGCAACACTTCTCACATTTTGTCATATATTATTACTAGGAGAATTTAGCATATCCTTATGTGACTGGGAGGGGACACTACTGAAAACTTGAACACAGTTTCTTCTAGTCTTTCCCTCTTTGCTCATTTTAATCTGTATCCTTTGACTGTAATATACTATAACCATGAGTATAACAGTTTTTTCGAGTCCTAGGAGCCCTTGTAGCAAATCAATGTGTCTAAGGATGGTCTTGGGAAGCCGTGATACAATTGCATATTCACAAAATCAAAGTAAAACATTTTAAAGTTTAAATAGCCTTTATCAGAGTCAAAGCAATCAGTAAATAGTTTATTGAACTCCTACTGTTATAGGATAGGACAGAGCCTCATCTCCCCTGGCTGCTTGCAGACAAATGAGCTTCTTGGGGTACCACTGAAATAAGAATTTCTGGAGACCCCCATGGGAGGATGAGATATGATAGAAAGTTTTATTTCTGTAGGATCACATCCCTGGGTTTCCAAAGTCCCATTCCCCTTAGTCCATTCATAGAAGAAGTGGAGCTGGAGCTTCAGTATAGTTAAAACTAGAACCAGTGTCCAGAGTTTCTGTTTCATATTGGAGCAGGGTTTAGTACAGCATCAGACTAGCTGTGTGTGGGGGTCCACATAGCCATGGGCCACACAGGCGAATGCAAGGAAGCAAGAGCAAAAAAGGCTACAAACCAAGAGTGAAGCACAACAAAAGAAACAAGAAAACTCCTTTGTTTAGGGGATTAAGTATTCCCAAATTTTTGCAAGTTTGCAGTGGCCACTCCCATTCTGACCAATGATCTTTTTTCCCAGGTGTGACTGACTGACACCTTCCTTTACCACCCCAGCTTCACTGGGCATGCTTCTATCTTCTCTTAGTTGGATTCCTTCCCCCAGTGTTTTGCATGGAATAGGCTGATTGTTCCCTGGGGAGTGCAAAGTTGCAGCTTCCTGGTGAAGCTGCCCAAATGACATGCCTACAATGTCTGGCTTTCCCCTTTGCTTCTTTCCTGTTATTAATAACTAGCCAATTACAACAATGTCACTACTATCACCAAATTCTGTGATAAAGATTGTGAGAAATCCTGGAATAAAGCCCTTATCAAGTTTACTAGCTAATTGAAGGTATAAAACTAAGACAGTAAAATTATTCACTTTTAACATGAGGAGTTATGACTATTTTATATATAAAGTGTATCAGAGGCTCTGAACTCCTGGAGATTAAATATTATTATAAAGAAAAAGAATGCAAGTACTGTTTTATGAAAATAGTTCTTTCTTACTGAACATCTACTATGCTCTGCTATTGGTGCAATTTGTTTTACTTATATTTTCTCTAAAGCACTTTGAGGTAAACATTTATAGTCCAATTTTACAGATGAAACTAAGGCTCAAAGAGCATAAGATCAATGTCATGCATTTAAAAAGTGGTAAAAAAATATCTTATTTTATATTTGCTAGTGGTATAGGCATACAATATAACCATGCAATAATATATGAGTACATTGTCTAAAATTTCAAGCTTTACAAGTGAAGAATTCTCAGTTTTAGAGACATTAAGTAACACTTAGCTAGGAAGAGTAAAACCCAAAATATGAACCCCTGTCCACTTGAATCTGAAGATTGCCTTTCTTCCCACTGTCTTAAAGTGCACCATGAAACTAAATAGTCTGTATAAATCAGATATTACAAGACAGACCATGCTTATATGATTACAGAGAAACAATTCAATTATTTTGTTTCATAAAAATAAAATGTTACCAAAAATACACCTAATTTTAACAAAATTTTCAAATATGCTTTATTTATCTTTAAATATAGACTAATTGTGAAGGAAGAACTATTAGAGTAGTAGGCTTCAAATAGTATGAAAATCCATGCTTAAAAACTGTCTAATATTGCACAAAAATTAGATATAGATGTGTGTGTTACAAACCAAAGAAAGTGAAACAATGGTAGCATTCTCTAGTTTTAACTAAAAATAAATGGATTATTCCAGATGCACACTTCTCAGATTTTGAATCCTTACCCCTGAAATATCTATTTGTACTCTGAATGTATTGCTATATAACTTACAAGTAATCACAGAAACAGTTAAGAATTGTCAAATTGCATCAGTAGGTTGTACATATGTGGCAACATCATAGTTATTGATGTAGGTATTAATTTCCAAGCAATTTCTTCAAACCTCTGAGATGGAGGCTAAATGCAGTTGTTGTTTCTTTATGACCCCATCATTGCATTGCTATTGAAGAATCCAACAGAAATTTAGAGTACTAACTAAATTAAACACATTAAAAGCTTATTGGAATCTCCAAATTATAGCCTTTGAGAACTCAAGAAGTCAAAAACACAAAGAGAGCTATATTTAACTGATTTAAAAGGAAAAAAACAACACAGCGGGAAATTTATAAGACTGCTCACAATACAGAACTGCATGTAGTTTTCACTAATGTCTATCCAAGCATTCTAAGGAAATTTCAACTTAAAGACAATGCATATTTCCCTTAGGACATCACTGTATTAAAAGTAAGGTGGTTTTTATTTTTAATCGGAAAGAATGAGGAGCTGCTTGAATCGTGCCATTCTTTATAAGCAGTAAGCAAACATTACTCCCAAAGGCAAGTCAGATGCAAAGATTCTCTCAAGAGCAGATTAGTGAAGCACATGCTTCTTATGATAAAAATTGGTACTGAGGAAAAGGAAAAGATAACTCTCTGAGCCACTGAAATTTTCCTCAGTGGTAGTTTATGAATTCAGGACTACAAATCCAGTCCTGGGGGACTGAGGTGGTGTCGTGTGCTGGGACTTGACCCACTGTGGAGCGGGGCCACTGGAGGAGTGGCATGGAAGCTGTGTTAATGCCATAGACAGCCTGCCTTGAATCTTTTAAAAAGAAAACATTAGCATAAGTAAGGCAAGAAGCATTCCTTAATCTTCCATTTAATTCTGTCCAGTGTTACAACAAAACAAAATCTGAATGTTTTGTACTAATGGAAGCAACTTCGTGGGTTCGGTGAAGTGGACTCTCCTCAGCAGAAGGGACAATCATGATGCAGAATTCAAACCTTTTTTAAACAGACTTCAAAATTGCCTTAACAAGAGTTTATTGATACTTATTGCACTACTTTTTAAATTTTTTTTCTTATAAAATTTAAGATATAACGCTTTCAATTAGAATGAAGAGAAAAAATTTTCTTTTTAATAATTGTTTTTAAAAAAGAAAACAAAATATTTTCTTAAGCATATACCAGGTGCCAGCAATACCTTCTTTTCTGGGGAATTAAAAATAAATGAAACATGGTTCTTTGAAACTGCATGATGAAGGATTGATTTTGTATCTAAAAGTTTAGGACAGGAGTGGTCATAAAAATGTCTAGCATATTTTAGTATGTGGTGTTGTATTCAAATACCAACTAAATTGAGATTAAAGTTGGGAATTTATGGGATTATGCATGAGAATGGACAAAAGGATTTCTATGTTTCATAGCTAGAAAGGTCTAATTCTTGGGCTACTTTGAATGCAAAGGGGGAAAAATAGCACCGTCAATATTATTATTATTTTATTTTAATTTTTTTATAGGATAATGCATCTGTGGTCAATTAGAAGTTGTAACAGCTCTCAGTCAAGTGGGGGATTTTAACACTTACCAGGTTTTTAAAAATCAAATACATTGAGGGAGGAATTAAATTTCAGTGGTATTTATTGCTTTTCTATGTACTTTAGCCCCAACAAGTCATTAAGGTGTAACTGTTCTTATGACTATTTTTTCTTGGGATTTGTTCTTTAGAAACATTGCAGAATTTTGTAAAGCAACTGAGTGTGGTGGGTATAAATTGTCACAAACACCTATATAATGTTCATAGAGCCGTTTTTATGCAATTCATAAGATTTTTCTATACTGGTTAAAAGGATATAGCTGTGGTTTCCTGCTGGAGTTTCCATGCAATAGTGAGAAAAGCATCAGAGGACATAGTTGGTTGTGGTTATTTGCTCATACACTGCTGCTCTTTTCTTTTTTGTAAAAAACAGAAAGCTGAAATTTGTTCTTTACTTAAGTTCAATTGATGTTTAATAAGGACTGTTTGTGTGCCACTGTGGGAGAATGGAAAGATGAAAAGACATATCCTTGACTTTGAAGACCATAAAATCTTTATATTAAGAAACATTAAAGAGATTTAAGCACTCAAAAAAACAACAGCTTGGGAACTTAGAAAAGAAACACTCATTAGTAATTGTAATTATTTAAGAATTAAATAAAATATCATTTATTTAAAAAATTATTTAAAAAATAAAACACTCAGACTGATGCTGCACTTAGAATTGAGTATCAACTGATGCCTCTTCAGATACAACTTCAGGTTTGCTTCTCATAATTTCCCTCGAGTTATGCACGTGTATACAGAGAGAAGCTAGGAATCTTTTAAGACAATCCTCTGTTTTACTGGTTCCATGTTTTATTTTGTGTTTTTGGCTTGCTGAAGATGCCTTTAAATGTATATGTTCCTCTCAGGTCTTTGAGATACCTTATGTAAAACAATAGGTATCTCCTCTTTGTCAATAGGTGTAGTAGTTCCTCCTGGTCTATGATTTTGCTTTCTGTGGTTTTAGTTACCTGTGGTCTACCATAGTCTGAAAATATTTTTTAAAAGTATTTTTTAAACAATTCATAAGTTTTAAATTGCCACCCTCCTGAGTAGTGTGATTAAATCTTGCACTGTCCCTCTCAGTCCCAAGCAGGATGTGAGCCATCCCCTTGTGCCACATCACTCTGTGCAAGCTCCCCATCCTTTCATTCCTTAGTAGTCCTCTCAGTCACAATGCCTGTATTCAACTAACTTTTTTATTTTACTTAATAATGACCCCAAAGCACAAGAGTAGTGATGCTGGCGATTCAGATGTGCCAAAGAGAAGCAGTCAAGTGCTTCCTTTAAGTGAAAAGCTGAGTGAGTACAGCACAAGATATTTTGAGAGGGCAGAAAGCAAAAGAGCACACTCACATAACACTTATTGCGGCATATTGGTATAGTTGTTTTATTTCATTATTAGCTATTGATATCTTACTGTGCCACTTTATAAATTAAAATTTATCACTAATATGCATATATGGGAAAAAGCATTGTATATATAGGGTTCAGTATTATTCATGATTTCAGGCATCCACTGGGGGGTGTCTTGGAACATAGCCTCTGTGTTCTATATAAACATAGTTTCAGTGTGCTACGATATAAGCATTTTTAAGATAAAAATTTTAGAGGGGAAGATGGCAGCCCTGTGAGAAGCAGCAGAGCACCCCAGCTCAGCCACAGACTCAATTTACCCCTAAAATCCTATGGAGCCAGCTTGGAAAAACCAGAGAAACACACCTGAGTGGACGGAGTGCGAGTGGGGAGCACTGCAGACACATCACGGAGTCCGGTAAGAGGGGGGGTATAGGAAGGGGGGGCCCCCCTGAAGCCTGTGCTGAGCGCCGAGCCCCGAGGCCTGGAGGCTGCAAAGCTCCCTCCTCTCGGGAGTGCGGATGGCATCCAAAAGCGGGGATCCCACACCCGGAGCAGAGAGGGGAAGGAGCGCCCCGCACACAGGGCAGAGGGACCCAGGGGAGCGGTGAGTCCCGGAGGGCACGGCGCCTTCCTAGGAAACAAAGCCTCTAATGGTGGCTACAACCGGCATCTAGTGCTCAGGGTGCCGACCATAGGGAAGGCTGTCCCAAAGTGTGTGGCACCCGAGTGATAAGGGACCAGAGGACTGCACTGAGCAGCTGCACACGGAGACCCTCTGCCTCCCTGTGGGGCACTGTGTTGAGCCCCAGAAAGCGCTGAATCTGCGTGGCGCAGGGGAGGGGAGGAGCCCTCCCACCTTGAGCTCCTGGTACCGAGAGGCTGGGATCTGTGACAAGCCCTGAGGGTGTCCTCCTGCCCTGAGCTCCTGGTGCCCAGAGGCTGTGACCTGTGACTAGCCCTGAGGGTGCCCTCCTGCCCTGAGCTCCTGGTGCAGAGAGTCTGGGATCTGTGACCAGCCTTGAGGGGCACCGTGGTGGCACATGAAGCCACCCCAGCTTTGCTGGGACCAGTGATGCAGGGAGCTGTGTGGAGCTGAATTTGGGTCCCCTCCCGCTGGGTGCCTTGGTACATGGGTGGTGAGACTTTGCAGGGCGGACTCTCTGCCTGTGTGTTGCTTTGTGCATTTTCGAGCTTGATCTTGGAACTGACTCCCACTTTCCTGGCGTGTACTGCATGGACAGACCAGCAGAGGATGGGACTGGGGACTGGGGACTGCACAGTAGACAGTCCGAGTGGGGGGCCTGGTGAGACCAGCCAACCAGAGCTGAGCTGGGAGGAGCGGAGCCTGCCAGCCTCTCCTGCAGCCAGGAGCACTGCCCCCAATAAGAAAGGGGTGGGCCCCACTCACTGAGGCCCTAGACACCCCCGCAGGGCACAGTCCTGAGGGGAAGGGAGAGCAGCTCACAGGAGGACATCACAAGAATAAGACTCTCAGCGACTATTGTTTGGCAACTGGAGGAAACTCTGAAAACCCCTGCTGGGGGCAGGGCAGGCAAAGGGCTCACCAGAATGTGTTTTTAATCAGATCCACTGAGCCCAGGCTGCTGAAACAGCCCAGACAGAAAAGGAAATAGGCTGAAATCAATCTGAAGCTACAGCAGGCCAGAGCCTGGGGAACTAGAATCAGAGGACAGGATAGGGACTGAGGCTCTGGCTGTGGAGCAGAGACGAACTCCCTCAGAGTGAGCGTCTGACAGCGACACCTCTAAGGAAAGTGATACCCTGGGCTACACCAGCCACCCTGCACCTTAAAGACTTTATAGAAGACTCTGGAGCAAGACCAGGCAACTACAAGGTTGCAAAATAGTTGACAAGAGGAAGTGGCCCACGGAGAGCCTCAGATCAACCATCTACCTAAGGACACCAGAGCCAAACCTAGATGGCTCCTCACATTGGGTGATACACAAACACCTCCCAGGAGAACTGAAATCAGCACACAAAACAGTGACCCTCAGACAACATAAGTTGCCCAGAGAAAACTCACCTGATTGACTGTCTTTTTTCCTTCTGTTTTTTTTTGTTTTGTTTTCTTTGTTTTTGGTTTGTTTGTTTTTGGTTTGTGTGTTTATTTGTTTTTTCTCTTTTTTCCTTAGGGAAAATTTTTAAAATTTATAATAATTTTTTAAAATTTTTTTGTAAAAACATTTTTTAACTAATTTTTTTTCTCTTTTTTATAAAAGAATTTTGTCTTGCGTAGCTTGTTTTTAGTTTTGTTTTGTTTATTTGCTTTGTTTTGTTTTATCCTTGCTTCTACTATCAAGACTTTCTTGATATTCCCAACTTAACGACTGTGACTTTATCATTTTAACTGAGTTTATTGCTTTCCTCTATAGTTTCCACCAAATCTCTTACTGGACTCCCTCCCTGTCTGGGCTATATCTCTCTCTCTCCTCTCAATACATTGGCATAACTTTTTTTTCTTTTTCTTTTTTCTTTTTCTACTTTTCTTTCATTTTTTTGTTATCCTCCCTTCTGTCTTCCTGCCTTTTTGTTCAATTGTTAGCTTCTCATATTTTCATTATTGTATTTTTGTTTTCTCATTTTCAATTAGTATCCTATTCCTATTCTCTCCCTTAATTATTTGCTGGCCCTTCTTTCAGAAACTTTTCTCTGCTTCTGTTATCTCCCAGTAGCTTCTCTATTTTTTACATTTTAGTTTATTATTATTTTCTAAATTTTCACCACTATTAACAATATACATCTCTCTTTCTAAGCATTACTTTTCTTTCTCTCTTTCTTTTTTTTAAGCTTTTTATGTGTGTGTGTGTTCTCCCTTCACTCTCCCAGTTCTATTTTCACATGGGTTGTTTTCATTGTGACTGTAAAGATATTTTGTAAGATACTTCTTGTTTCCTGGAAGCTTAGTTGTGTATTGTCCTGCCTTGTGAGCACCCGTACAACAGCTTACACAACGAGGTTGGGGCTGAGACACAGTTAGCTAACCTGAGAGGAGGGTCCTCCCAAGGCCTGATCAATGACAACCTAGACCCAACCACAACAGGAGAACATAAAGAAACCACAACAGGGACACCCACAAGAGGGACACGCCTAGAGCAAAGAGCTCAGAAGTATAAGGAAAACTCACCTCTGGACTCCACTGGACCCACAAGACAAAATCCCATCCCACAAGACTGGGAGACAGCAAATATATCTAATATATAGATACAAACACTAAGACCTACCAAAATGGGGAGACAAAGAAACAACCCCCAAATTAAAGAAAAGGAAAAGTCGCCAGAAAATGACTTTGATGAGATGGAGTTAAGCAAGTTATCAGAAACCGAGTTCAGAGTATGGATGATGAAGATGTTCAAGGAACTTATGAAGACACTGGATGATAAGATCGAGGACCTTAGTGAAAACATGGAAAAGAGATACCATAAACAAAACTCAGACAGAGATAAAGAAAGCTGTATCTAATATCAAGAATGCACTGGAAGGAAATAAAAGCAGGCTCAATGCAGAGGATAGAATAAGTGATTTAGAAGACAAAGTAGAAAAAATCAGTCAATCAGAGCAACAAAAAGAAAAAAACACTTAAAAAGCATGAGGGCAGTCTAAGGGAGCATTGGGAAACATGAAGGAAAACAACATTCGCACTATAGGAGTGCCAGAGGGGGTGGGAAAGAGAGCAAGGGGTAGAGAAATTGGTGAAAGAAATAATGATATAAAACTTCCCTAGGCTGGCGAAGGAGAAAGCCACAAATTCAGGAAGCACAGAGGGTTCCAAACAAGAGGGACCCAAAGAGACCCACTCCAAGACACATCCTAATTACAATGGCAAATGTCAAGGACAAAGAGAAAATATTAAGGGCTGCAAGAGAGAGACAAGCAGTGACCTACAAGGGAATCCCCATAAGGCTGACAGCTGATTTCTCAACAGAAACTCTTCAGGTCAGAAGGGAGTGGCATGAAGTTCTCAAAGTAATGGAAAGCAAGAACATGCAACCAAGATTGCTTTATCCAGCAAGGTATCATTTAAAATTGAAGGTGAAATAAAGAGCTTCCCAGACAAAAAAAGCTAAAGGAGTTCAGTACCACCAAACCAGCATTTCAAGAAATGCTAAAAGGACTGCTTTAAGAAAAAGAAAGAATAGTGAGAGAAAGGTACATCAGCATAAAGGAGAAAAAATGGCATTAAATAAGTTGATATCAATAGTAACCTTAAATGTAAATGGAATAAATGGTTCAATCAAAAGACATAGGTTGGCTGAATGGATAAGAAAACAGGACCCAAATATATGTTATTTACAAGAGACCCACCTGAGAGCAAAAGTCTAACACAGGCTAAAAGTGAAGGGATAGAGTAAAATATTCCTTGCAAATGGAAAGGAAAAGAAAGCTGGAGTAGCAATTCTTATTTCTGACAAAATAGACTTCAAAATAAAGACCATAACAAGAGACAAAGATGGTCACTACATAATACTAAAGGGATCAATCCAACAGGGGGAAATAACCCTTATAAACATTTGTGCATCCAATATAGGAGCACCTAAATATATAAAAAAAATATTGGGTAACTTTGGGGAGATTGACAGCAACACAGTCATAGTGGGGGACTTTAACACCCCACTGTCAGCACTGGACAGATCATCAAGACAAAAAATCAAGACGGAAACACAGACCTTAAATGACTCACTAGACCTAATGGATTTAATTGACATTTACAGAACATTTCACCCCAAAGCAGCAGAATACACATTCTTCTTAAGTGCACATGAAACAATCTCAAAAATAGACCACAGTTAGGGCACAAGGCAAGTCTCTACAAATATAAGAAGACTAAAAATCATATCAAGCATCTTCTCAGATCACAATGCCATGAAACTAGAAATCAACCACTATAAGAAAACTCAAGTATTCAAAAACATGGAGGCTAAATAGCATGTTGTGAAACAATGAAAGGGTTACCAATGAGATCAAGGAAGAAATTAATCACTTCATGGAAAGGAACAAAAATGAACAGACAACAACCCAAAATCTATGGGATATGGCAAAACCCGTCCTGAGAGGAAAATTCATAGCATCACAATCTATCTCAAAAACAAGAAAAAGATCTAATGAACCATCTAACACAACTAAAAGAACTAAAATGAGAACAGCACGAAAAGCCCCGCGGAAGTAGAAGGAAGGAAATAATAAAAATCAGCGCAGAAATTAATGATAGAGACTAAAAAAAATACAAAAAAATCAATGAAACCAAGAGCAGGTTCTTTGAAAAGGTAAATAAGATTGATGCACCTTTAGCCAGACTCACTAAGAAACAAAGAGAGAGGAATCAAATAAATAAAATCAGAAATGAAAGAGGCGATATAACAATTGACCCAACAGAAATACAAAGGATTGTAAGAAAATATTATGAGCAACTATATGCCAACAAATTGGACAACATGGGGGAAATGGACAAATTCCTAGAAGCATACAACCTTCCAAAGTTGAATCAACAAGAGGCAGAAAACCTGAATAGGCCTATAACAACTAATGAAATTGAAGCAGTAATAAAAAAGTTCCCAGCAAACAAAAGTCCTGGACCAGATGGATTTACAGTCAAGTTTTACCAAACATTCAAAGAAGAATTAACACCTATTCTATTGAAACTATTTCAGAAAATTCAAGAGCAGGGAAAAATCCAAACTCATTTCATGAGGCCAGCATCATCCTAATCCCAAAACCAGATAAAGATACTACAAAGAAAGAAAATTATAGGCCAATATCCCTGATGAACAGAGATGCTAAAATCCTCACTAAAATACTAGCAAACCAGATCCAGCAATACATTAAAAAGATTATACATCATGACCAAGTGGGATTTATTCTGGGCATGCAAGACTGGTACAACATCCACAAATCAACAAATGTGATACATCACATAAACAAAATGATGGACAAAAATCATATGATCATATCAATAAACTCAGAAAAAGCATTCTACAAAATCCAGCCCCCTTTTCTGACAAAAACTCTCAGCACAGTGGGAACAGAGGGATCATACCTCAACATAATAAAGGCCATATATGACAGACCTACAGCGAACATCATACTCAATGGTCAAAAACTAAATCCATTTCCATTAAAAACAGGAACAAGACAGGGATGTCCACTTTCACCACTCTTATTCAACATAGTACTGGAAGTCCTCGCCATAGCCATCAGACAGGAAGAAAACATAAAAGGATCCAAATTGGAAAGGAGGAAGTAAAACTCATTATTTGCAGATGACATGATACTGTACATAGAAAACCCTAAGGACTCCATCAAAGTACTACTAGATTTGATAAACAAAGTTGGCAAGGTAGCTGGATACAAAATCAACATCCGGAAATCAATGGCATTCTTATACACCAACAATGAACTTTCAGAGAGAGAAACTAAAAAAAAATACCATTTACAATTGCAACTAAAAAAATAACTGGGAATAAACTTAACCAAGGAACGGTTTTTGAGGCTTGATTGGCAAACACTGATTTTTTAAAATAACTGTGACACAGATTCAGCCAGAGAAATACGAATAATTGTGTGTGTTTATTAAAAAAACAAAGGTATACTCTGAGTTGTGTTCCAACCCTAAAAGTATAATAAAAACATATTTTAAGAGATAATGCATAGCGTTTTGACTTAGGCAAAAATTAAATGTATTACTAGAACATGTTAGAGGTGAAAACTGCTGTTTTGCTTTCTACACCACTAATGAGTGCTGGCAGGCAATTTTCATAATATTCTTTCTGACTTTTTTTGTTGACAAACGTGTTTTCTAACAAACCTGGCATGACATCACATTGTGGTAATGACTAGATTCATTGATGTCATACACAATAACACATGTACTAGTCAAGAAAGAGTTATGAATTCATTTATTTAACTAATGGGATACATTAGATAGACACTTGACAATCTGCAAAACAGAAATTAAACAGACTGATTATTCATTCACATATATTTGCAATATATAGAAAGAATAGAAAACATTTACTCTTGGTTATTAATTCTCTTTTGGAAATCAAGCCCCATTAACTAATTTAAAATTTGTGATATTTCCATCTGGATTTATTTTCAGTTTTCATAAAAAATGGATTTTGATGCAAATTTTGTCCAAATTATTTTGTGTAATTTACCCAGTTCCATTAGTTGAACATGTTAAACCCTTTATCTCTTTTTTCTAGTGTGTAGAATGGGGGTAGTAATGTTAGTCACTACTGCATTGATTGTAGTGTATATTAAGTTAAATATAAGTAAGTAGATCAACATCTGGTATATAGCAATCACTCAATAACTGCTAATGCTTGCTATTGTTATTATTAGCATCATTACTATCATTTTTACATAAGATAAAATATTTCATAATATCTATAAAACCAGTTTATCATTTTTTTAGACATAGACCAAATGTTTGAAGGTAATAAATATAAAAGTAAAGGTTATTTTCCCCACTAATTAAACTGGAGTTTTTTCTTTTATGGCTATCAAATACACTACAAAATAGCTAACATGTGCTAACAAAGGAATGCTACTGCGCTAGCACATAGTAGGGACATCTAAACTGAATGACACATTTGGAGAAGGTTCTCAAACAAAATGAAATATGTGTTGAGTTCTGATAAGTAAAACTTACTCAAGAGAAGTTAGAGGTGGAGGGAACCTGGATAAAGGAATTAGCATATGCAATGGTAGGAAGGTTTGAGGGGGAGGCCGTACTGGGGAATTTTAAGTGCAGTAGCTCAGTATCACTAAAGGCTATGAAATATAAGCAGAGAAGCAGGCAAGAAAAAAACTCTAAATTAAAAACACAAATGGTAGAAATTGTATGTATTTAAAAGTATTTGAAATGTATCTTATTGGCAACAAGTAATCAATATAGGTTTTTTTTGTTTGATATATAGTTTTAAATTTTTTAATTTATAATTTACATTCATAATTTCTTTAGTGTTCAGTTTATGAGTTTTTACAATTGGTTATCTACATGTAACAACGATTCCAATTAAGATACAGAAAATATTTATCACCCAAGTACCTTCATCTCCCTTTAAATAAATGCCCCGCCCACCTCAGAAGCAACTACCTTTTGATTTTACTGTTATATGTTACTTGTTCTTCTTTTGTGTATAGATAGAATCACAAATATTGCATTCTTCTCTGCTTGGTTTCTTTTGCACAGCATGGTATTTTAGAAATTCACCCAAGTTGTTGAATATATCATTACTTTACTCCAATTTATTACCAATGGGTATTCCACTGTATTGATGCATTTCAATGTATTTATCCATTCTGGATATTTGGGTTGTTTCCAGATTGGGACAATTATGCATAAGGCTGCTATGAACATTATCTACAAATATTGTTTTGTGTGTGTGTTTGTGTGTGCGTGTGTGTCTGGACACATGTTAAATACCTCAAAGTAAAATTGTTTCAGCATTGTGTGAAGGTGAGAACCAAAACTTTAAAATAAAATATCAAACAGTTCTCTGATGTTAGTTTACTATTTGCAATCTCAACAGTAATGTATGAGAGTTCTAGTTGCTTCAATTTCTTGTCAGCATCATGAATCTTTTTGATACTAGACATTATAGAAGATGAAAAATGATATAATTGGGGGGGTTTAAATTTGTATTTAGATAATGATTAATTCTGTTACACATCATTTCATATGTATACTGAACATTTATGTATCTTCTTTTCTGAGTTATTTTTAATTTGGCCAATTTTAAATTGCATTGTGTTTTTATAATATTGAACTGTGTAAGCTCTTTATATATACTGGTTGCACATCCTTTCAGTTTGAGGCTTGCCAGTTCATTTTCTTAATGGTGTATTTATGACCAGAAATTCTTAGTTTTGATAAAGCCAATTGACTGTGTGTGTGTTTGTGTGTCTTAAGAAATACTTTACCACAATGATGTAAATAGTCCGTTGTTTCCTTCTAGCTTGTATGTTTCTAGTTTTTATGTTCAGGTCTAAGACCCATTTCAAATTATTTTTATTTTTGGAGTAAAGAAGGGGTTAACATTATTTTTCTTTATTTCTTTTTTATTTTTTAAACATAAATATTCAGTCGTTTTAAAAACATTTGTTTAATACATGCACATGCACTCCTTATTTTACCCTTTGAACTGACTTAGTACTTTGCTGTAAAAAATCAAGCGACAATATGTGTGTGGGTTGAGAATCCCTATTCTGTTCCATTGATCCATGTGTCACCCTTAGAGCAATACACCGCTATCTGCTGCAGCAGCTTCGCAGGAAGGCTTGGAATCGGGAAGTGTAAATCATCACAGGCTGTCCTTCTGTTTTTAAATGTCAAGACAGATTTCTTCTTTCTTTGTATTTCTTTTTCAATATTAAAATGAGCTTACTAATTTTCTTTTTAAAAGTCCACTGGAATTTTTGTTGTGAGCTAAGTGAATCTATGCATCAATTTAGAGAGAATGGATACTTTTAAATAGCAAATCTTGCAATCCATGGGTATGGCATACCTCTCCTTTTATTCATATCTTCTTTAATTTCTCTTAGAAACGTTTTCTCTTTTTCAGCATAGAGATATTGCATATTTTTATTAAATTTCAATATTTTATGTGTTTTGGTGCTATAATTAGTGCTCTAATTTTAATTTTATTTTCAAATTGTTTATTGATTTTCAGTACAGTGTTCAAAGGTAGCGACGTGGGTCTAGCAGATATCATTGTTTTCTTTTTATTCAAAAGGGAAATGCTCAATATTTGTCATTAATTTCATTATTAGCTCTTGATTTTTTATGGATATTCTTTTGTCAGATTGAGAAACTTCCCTTCTACTCTAGGTACTGAGAATTTTAAAATTGTTTTAACATTAATAGGTATTGATATTTCTAATTTTTTTCTCTGTATGTATTTTAATTACCATTATTATTCTTTAATGTGCTAAATTACAATGACTGATCTTAAACTGTTAAACCAACTTTGCATTCTTGGATTAATCCCACCTGACCATGATGTATTTATTACCTTTTTACATATGTTCAAAAAATATCCTGCTATGTGTTTTTTATATAATGTATTTAATCCAACAAGTGAGTTAGAAATATTCCTTCCTCTCTATCTTTGGAAAATATTTATTTAAGATTTGTATTTCTTCTAAAAATGATTAATGAAATTCACTTAGACATCTGGTCCTGGATTTTTTTTTTTTTTTTATGGACAAGTATTTGAGTATGAATTCAATATCTTTAATAGATAAAATATTTGGGTATTTATTTCTACTTCTACTAATTTTGGCAAATTGTATTTTCAGGAACTTTATTTCATTTAAGTTGTTTAATTTATTGGCATAAGGTTTTCCTTAATATTCTTTATTTTATCACTGATATTATTAATTTTTGCTTTTCACTCCAGGTTTTTTTTTTTTTTACAAATCTTGCTAGAAATTTATGAGAATAATTTCCTTAATTCAAAGAATCAGCTTTTAGCAATATGACTTTATCAATATTTGCTCTATTTCCTATATCATTGATTTCTACTCATTTTTATTATTTCTAATTTCTATTTAATTTTATTTTAATTTGTTCACTTTTTCTAATTTCCTAAAAATAAATATTAGATCATTGATATTATAATTTGTTAAAAATATACACACTTAAAGATAAAAATTTTTCTTTAAGAACTGCTTTAAATACATCTTAAAATTTATGTTTTGCTTTCATTAAAATTCAATTTAAATTATTTTTAAAATATTTATTTTAATTTCTTATTTGACATGTATTACTTAGATATGTGTTGTTTAGTTTCTAAATGTTTGGAGTTTTTTTAGATGTCTTTTATTGATTTCTAATTTAATTCTGCTGTTGTCACAGAACACATTTTTTGTGATTCTAAATATTTTAAATTTATTTACAATTAAAAAAAAGTAAATATATAGTCTATCTTGTAGAATGAATCATGTACACAGGAAAATAATTCTTATTCCTTTGTTGGGGTCAGTATTCTATAAATGTCCATTTGATCAAGTTGGTGGATAGTGTTCTATTCTTACTAATTTGTTTATGTATTTAGCCTATCAATTGCTGAGAGAAATGGTTGCATCTCCAAACATGATTGCATATTTATCTCTTTTTGCCTTTAGTTATATTTTTGGCTCCTCCAATACAAGGGATGAAGCAATTGAGACTAAATTATAAAAAAAAAATTAACATGCAAATTTATGAGGATTTCATAAGAACTTTATTATACTAACTACTCTTGGAATTTATAATTTCTCAATTTTAGAGATCATACCAATTTCAAAATCAAATAAAACATAATTATTCCTATTTAGGGAAATGAAATAAGATTATTCACAAGATGTAGAAATAGTATGAAAATTAGCATATTATATTTAATAGTCTGAAAAGGAAATGACTAAATTTCAATATGAATGACATAAATAAAAATCCTTAAAAATGTGGAAAATATTAAAATTATTGTTTACCAAATGTCTGCAAAAATTGTCCATGTTGGGTGAATGATTTGAGACAATGAAAATCATAATAGTTGGGTGAATGATTTGGAGCCATTCAAATCAATAAGGTGTCAATATCTTAGAAAATACAATTTATTTTAGTGTGCTCATGACGTTTGTCTTGAAATAAGGGGAATGAATACACAAACTCACATTCACATAAACATACACACAAATAAGCCTTCCTCACCTAACACTTCACTAATCTTTTAAAAATGTTTAGGTCTCACAATTACTTTCTAATGGATTCATTGTATTATATATCTCAATCATTTAATCTTTAAGTTTATTTTATATTTGTACTTTAATAGGGCAAAATATTTGTAAAGATCTGAAACTTTGTATATTTGGCCATTTTTATTAAGTAGATCAATATATCAGTGTACCGTTCTCTATGTGTTTTACTTAATGACTAAGCATAAATAGATAATTAGCACACTTATGAATATTATTTATTTTTTCTACATTTTGGGGGGTTTGTTGCTTGTCAACAAGATTGTATTCAATATTCTGTATCATAGAAATATAAGCCTTTGTATTTGGAAACTTCGTAAAAGAGAAGTTCAGATTGTCAAATTTTCTAAATAGCAAAGGGTTAGTATTTTAATGACAAGTGTTTGTCCTTGTGCTTTAAAAGGAACACATTTTAAAAACATGAGACTTCCCTTGGCTCTGAAACAAAAACCTGAACACAATTTAAACCTCATTTTATTGTCAAGGTGTTAACTATAATTGTCAAAGTTTGGCCATTGCTGTAAGTATTATGCAGAGGCTGATGTTAGTGATTTTGCGCTCCATCCAAAAGAAATTGTGATTGCATCATTTGTCCTGAGAAAACAACCCTGATCACAGTTTATCATTGGACCACTTGCTGCTAGCTGCATAATTGATTACTCAATGAACTTATAGAGCAACTACAGTGTGTTGCTTGTCAGTGTATTAGGGCTTCAATGATCTTTACATCAGTCTCTGCTCTCAAGAAGCCTGTTTCTATTAGAACAGAATGAAAAGCCTGCACTGGCAAGCCCAACGTTTCTGCAAGGTAAGGTATTATACTCATATTACCTATGTGAAAATTGGAGCTCTAAAATATTAAACAACTTGACATATAGCAACAGTGGTGAAAAGTAAAAACAAAATCAATCTCAGCCCTCTCTGGCTTTCATACATGTGTCTTTTGTCTTAGCACATCCATGCCCTTGAGGGCTTGGATATATAGTGAAGAATCTTCCCCACAGCCCTCTTTAAAGGGGAAAACAAATTCTGTCTTCTGTGTGAGGTTGGCTGCTTATCTTTGCACTCAACCTTCTGAGGCAGACAGTGATGTCATCATTGTTGCGACAAGTGCCAATTTCATTAAACCATAGATCTCCAGGCTTGGGAAGTCCTGAGAAGCCCCTTCCTTGTACAGTTAAAGCACTCAAGCTTAGTGGAGCAGAGACTTCTCAGAGACCAGAACTGAACATGTTTGCTAGACCCCCAGGAACACACTCTTCCCATGATAGCATGCCATACTTCCTTGGATGTATTATCTATGCTCTTCATTTTCCTAGATCTTTAATATTGTTTAGTCTTCATTCAAATAATACAGGCTCTGCTACAGATGTCATCCATCTTTTAGATTACTACACTTTTTCCTGTGAGGAAAATGATAGCAGAGAAGGCACATCTTCATATTTTTAATCACTGTTTACATGTCATTAGATGTTTGTGCATAATAATCCTGGTTAACAAGGTCTGTGAGTTCTCTATGATTAAGTCTAGTTTACACACCTAAACTAGACATGTCAGCCCTTACAAAGCTAAAGTTATATAGGTTTATTCTTAAAGGACACTGTTGATTGTTTCAGTTTAATTTTAATTTTTAGCACTATCCTCAGCTTATTATAAGAAGTGCCTGGAGAATGTGTTCAGTTTTTACATGATTTGGAGTGGGGTTTTTCTTATTATGAAATTGTTTACTTCTACAAAAGTTTTACTGTGATTAAAAAAAAATAATTATCTCTAAGTATTTTCATTGGTTCTCAATTTTACTAATATCTCAAAAAGACCAGCAACTAAAAGAGAACAATGCTTTTGTATAAATTACAAAAATAAAATAAAATAAAATATAAAATAAAATAAAATAAATAAAGGGCCCTCCTTTAGATTCTTTTTAAGAAGCTTCTTCCCCTAGGTTGACAACCTCCAGGCCTAGTCTGATGAGGACCATGATTTGACACTGGGCCCCAGGCTCATTTAAGACCCCACTCCTTCCTTTGGTCAGATTGTCTTTTTGTAACATCATACCAGAGGTATATTCTCAATCATGTGATTTAACCAGAGAATCACTTGGTAACTAATGCCCAGGGCCTGTCTCTAAATGATGTTTTTTACATAAAGGAAATATTGGAAATGATCAGGATCAGGGGATATGATGATTACACTCAAAGAATCTCTTGAGAAACCAGGTTTTGTATAGTCTGGACCCTACTTTGGTAATCATGTATGGATGTATATGATTTATATATGTGTATGCATTTTCAGATTTGTTTGACACTGACTCCCTCTGATTTCACGTTGAATACATTTAATGTGTCACTGTTTTGTCACCTTTTCTAAAATGATGCTTTCACTGCCACTATTTTGGAAGAGTGTTAGGAAAACAACAAGTCTGATCTCAAATGAATTTGTGGTGATAGTCCTATAAAAGATAAATCATAGTCACAATTCCATTGTATTTTCAAAGGACTTAATATTTAATAACTAGCCAAGCTTTTTTAAATACTTCAGTAGGATCAGTGGATTATATTTATCAATTCAGTTTGGATACTATCTGCTAAAAATGCATAAGCAATTTAGTACACTTGATACAGTTTCTAAAAGAGTGTAAGTGAAGATTACATTATTAAGGTTCTTGGAGTTATGGTTCATATAAAAGCAAACATTAAAAGGGATGGAAGCTAACATACATTCTTCAGGTCTCAGAGACAGTGAACATATAAAAATGTGTAAGAATAATATTATTGTTATACTAATGTAAAATATTTGCATCTTTGTCATTCTTAATGGAATTACATGTGTAGATTTTTATTTTAATCGCCCTTCTGTATATTAGCAAGGACTAGTGGTGCCTGTCACCTTTGCACTGTCAGTGTAACTTTATGGCCCTATGAATTGTTCCTGTATCAGACTGCTGTAGGACTTTTTGTGTATTTCCTAAGAAGTAATGTGCTCTTAAAAACTGAACTAAGATTTTAAGACCTGGGAACTCATTTAAAATCTGCCACTTACCAGTCAAATAAACTTAAAAAATTTACAACCTTTATAAGACTCACATTTCCATGTATAAATTGGGGCAAGAAATACTTACTCTGGCTTCCTTCCCATGGTCAAGTTGTTAGGAACAAATGAGAGTAATATATGAAACTATTTTAAAGTTGTGAAGTTCTGTGCACAAATAAGATGTAATTATTTGAAGTCTACTGTGTACTTTGAAAAATGGTTTGACTTCTGCTTATTGACATCATGTATCATATGTTAAATGTGGTCAGCCAAAATACACTTCTGAATATTATCTTTTAACCAGTTTACTTTCACCATCAATTGTTAGCCCAGTAAATCATGCACCCACATTTTCTAGTGTATCGATTCCAAGTCTGTCATACTATCGCCCAAGGCTTGATGTCTAGGGTCATGCTTCTGGAACCAGCTATAGGTGACCTCCTGTGAAAGGCTGATCTCAGCTCCCCCTATCTGCAAGGCTGGGATTAGTCTTATCCACTGATGTATCTTAAGTGCCTAGTACAATAATTAGCTCATACAAGCTCTCAATAAATACTTGCTGAATGAGTGAAAGAATATCTCCCCTTTAAAATACTGAAAACATCTGAGCACAAGTGGAAAAATGTGGTAAGCCATCCTCGCTTATTATTTAAAACACAGGGTTATGTTCATTAGGTTGCTCTTTCTCCTGTCCTCTCAACACAAACTGTTTTATGCTATACTTCCAAGGAAGTGCCACTGCACTAAGTGCTTTCATAAAACTTATTTATGTACACATAGCATTCATGCCTCAAGGTTTAAAAACAACTCAGTGAAGTCCAAGGGAATAAATAGCACAGAAGTTTTCCCCCAATCCCTTTTCCATTTGTTTGTATTATTTTTATTAGTAGGAATTCTATGTACTTAATAAAAAATTCATATGTTGTAAATAGTTAGCAGGTAATGTATTTATCTTCAATGCTCTCTATATATGCCCAATCTTTTCCAAAAATATCCAGTTACCAATGACCTTATATATTATTTCAGATATATTTCTGAATTTCCAAATGATATCATAATATATATACTGTCTTGCAACTTGCTTTTTACCTAAACTACATATCTTGGTTGTTATTTATATTAGCTTATATACATTTTTTTTAATTTTAATGACCATAGCAACATATTAATACATTATATACTTATATGTAATTTAACTAATAATCTCTTGACATTACTGTTGTTTTCAATCTTTACTACCACAATATTGAGATAAATATTCTTATCCAAGTGTCTTATGCTAAAGAGTGAAAACATCTGCAAGATACAATAAAAACGGAATCAGTATATGTTCCATGTGATTTAACTGGCTACTTAAAAACAAATTATAGCCCGGCTGGGTGTGACTCAGTGGTTGAGCATCAACCTAGGATCCAGGAGATTGGGGTTTGATTCCCAGTCAGGGCACATGCCTGGGTTGTGGGCTCGATCCCCAGTGGTGGGCGTGCAGGAGGCAGCTGATCAATGACTCTCTCATCATTGATGTTTCTATCTCTCTCTCTCCCTCTCCCTTCCTCTCTCTGAAATCAATAAAGATATATTTAAAAAATATATACAAATTATAGGCACACACAGAGATATTGTGGGTTTGGTTCCAGACCACCACAATAAAGTGAATATCACAATAAAGTGAGCCATACAAATTTTTTGGTATCCCAGCGCACATAAAAGTTATGTTTACACTATAGTCTATTAAGTGTGCAATAGCATTATGTCTTTAAAAGAAATGGACATATCTTAACTTAAAAAAACTACATTATTGCTAAAAGATGCTAACCATCATCTGAGCCTTCGGCAAGTCATCTCTTTTTGCTGGTTGAGGGTCTTGCCTTGTTGCTGATAGCTGTTGACTAATCAGATGGTTGTTGCTGAAGGCTGGGGTGGCAATTTCTTAAAATAAGAACAATGAAATTTCATGTATCTGTTGACTTTTCCTTTAGAAACCATTTATCTGTAGTACACAATGCTGTTTCATAGCATTTATTCACAATAGAACTTTCAAAATTGTAGTCAATACTTTTAAACCCTGCCACTACTATATCAACTAAATTTAATCTAAATCCTTTGTTGTCATTTCAACAATCTTTACAGCATCTTCACCAGGAGTAGATTCCTTCTCAAGAAACCACTTTCTTTGCTCATGGATTAGAAACAACTGTTCCTCCTTTAATGGGATTGCAGCAATTCAGTCACATCTTCAGGCTTCACTTCTAATTCTAGTTCTTTTGTTATTTCCACCACATCTGCAGTTAATTCCTTCACTGAAGTCTTGAACACCTCAAAGTTATCTGTGAAGGTTGAAATCAACTCCTTCCAAACTCATTTTAATGTTGATATTCTGTCTTTCCCCATGAATCACAAATGTTCGTAATGGCATCTAGAATGGTGAATCCTTTCCAGAAGGATTTCAATTTACTTTGCCCAGCTTTATCAGATAAATCACTACTTGTTGCAACTATACCCTTATAAGTACATATTTTTGAGTAATAAGCTTTGTAAGTCACAATTACTCCTTGATCCATGGACTGCAGAATAAATGTTGCATTAGAAGCCATTAAAAACACACATTAATCTTGTATTAAATCTCCATCAGAGCTCTTGGGTGACCAAAGCATTGTCAATAAGCAGTAATATTTTGAAAGGAATCTTTGTTTTCTGAGCAGTAGGTCTCAACGCTACACTTAAAATATTCAGTAAACCATGTTGTAAATAAATGTGCTGTTATCCAGGCTTTGAAGTTCCTTTTCTAGAGCACAAGCAGAATAGATTTAGCAGAATTCTTCAGAATGGTAAATGAGCACTGGCTTCAACCTAAAGTCACTAGCTGCGTTAGTCCTTAACATGAGAGTCGGCCTGTTCTTTGAAGCCTTGAAGCCAGGCATTGAATTCTTCTCTGTAGCTATGAAAGCCCTAGATGGCATCTACTACCAATATAAGGCTGTTTTGTCTACAATGAAAATGTACTGTTTAGTGTAGTCACCTTTATTAATTATCTTAAATAGATAGTCTGGATAACTTGCTACAGCTTCTATGTCAGCACTTGCAGTTTCACCTTGAACCATTAGGTTACAGAGATTCCTTCTTTCCTTAAACCTAATGAACCAACTTCTACTAGCTTCAAACTTTTATTCTTTAGCTTTCTCTCCTTTCAGCCTCCATAGAATTAAATCCTTGTTCCGGATTAGGCTTTGGCTTAAGGGTATGTTGTGTGTGACCAGTTTAATCTTCTATTCAGACCACTAAAATTTCCTGCTTATCAGCAATAAAGTTGTTTCACTTTCTTACCATTCGCGTGTTCACTGGAGTAACAAAATTAATTTTTTTCAAGAACCTTGCCTTTACATTTGGCTGTTTGGCACAAAAGGCCTAGATTTCAGCCTATTTTGGCTTTCGACATGACATGCCTTCTTCAACTAAGCTTAATCTTTTTTAGGTTTTAATTTGAAGTGAGAAACATGTAACTCTTTCTTTCACTTGAACACTTAGAGGTTATTGTAGGTTTATTAATTGGCTTAATTTTAATATTGTTGTGTTCCAGGGTACAGGGAGACCAGAGAAGACGGAAAGAGATGGGGAAACAGCTGGTCAGTGGAGCAACCAGAAGATACACATTTATGCATTAAGTTTGCTGTCTTATATGAGTGTATATTCAAACTTTCACACACTGCAATTGTGATAGTTAAGAAAAATAACCACACGCGATATTTTCAAGTTTGAATTAGTTTTCTAATAATAGAATTTTTATACAGTATTTTTATATGCTTAAAAGTCTTTTGCATTTATTTTTATATAAACTATATTTCCATAATTTTTTGCCCATTTTTCTAAAGGAATTTTCACAGATTTTCATTATAAGTTAAAAATTGCATTTTTTCCTATCAAATGGCTCAATAGTTTTACTTAGTGTGTTACTTAATTTGAATGATACTTTCATACAAGAATTTTTAAAATTTTGTGTAGTCAAATTTATTTGTATTTTATTTTAAGACTTCATAATTTATTTTAAGATATAATTTTGCATTGTACTAATATTATGAAAAAAATCTCCAAACTTTATTATTTTTATCATTTAATTTTTTAATTATTTTATTCATCCGATATTTATTTAGTACTAATGAGTGATATAGAATTCAGACTTATTGTTCTGTTTGTTGTTGTTTTTTTTAGGTGTTTAGGAAGTTTTCCCAATTTTACTTATTCAAGAATGAATTTTTTCTTGAGAAATTTGAGGTTATCTTTATTATAATATAAATTCCTGTTTAGGTATGTATTTCTCAGTTCTCCCTGCTATTTCATTGATCTCTCTGTATTTTTATGCATAAGTACCCAGTGGCTTTAATTTCTAAAATTATATACATATTAGAATGTCTTATGGGGCTAGTTTTTACCCATTATTATTCTTTTTAAGAACTTTCTTGGAAATTCTTGCAAAAAGTTTTATTCCAAAAACCCTATATAATTGTTTGGTTGAAAATAAAAATCATCCTGGTGTTTATTATTATTAATGCTGCACTAAATTTATGATTACTTTATGGAAAACTGATACTTTTATAATTTGGAGTCAAGGAAAATGCATGCTTTTCTATTCAAATATATTTTTAAGTCCCCCATTTTATTTTTACTTATATATTCTACTTTTCTTGTTAGCATTTGCCAATGAAAGTTCATCTTACTCTGTTACTATTTAACTGGCCTATTTTATGTTTTCTAGAAAGTTACATTTTCTATATGGTTGTTTTTATATAGAAACTATAGGTGATAGAATGTTGGGAGCCGGTGACGGGTCTGGACATGGTCCACGTAGCCTGAGGCTCTTGAGCCAAGGACTCAATCCTCCCCAAAAATTCCTATTAGAAGCCGAGATAAAGATAATTACCAAGGTCTGAGCTCATGCAGGAGGCAGGGTGTTTACTCTGAAAGAGTGTTCATGCAGCCTTGAAGGAACTACTCTGTATCACCCCCACCTCATTATTAATTGTTTGTTACTCACTGTATAATAAAGGCTTTGAAGCCATTTGGGGCTGCACCTCATTGGAGGGCAGCCCTCCCGATCCCATAACTTTATTTGTCTCTTTAATTCCCACCGCTCAAACTCAGGTTTGTTCGTCTTTCAGGCTGGTTCCTGACAATAGAAAGATTGAGAGAGAGATGGATAAACATTGTTTTGCCTATTACTTTTTTACTCAGTTACATAACTAACTTATATTCCCATAATGACTTTATATTCCCATAATATTTTTTAGTTTATTTACATGTTTTTAAAAGTATAGTTTGATTTACTTCGAACACCTATACCTTTGATTTGCTTTTTCAGTCTAAATATGTCAAATAATTCCTCCTGAAAAAAATCATATACTTTTTATTTTAAAATTCCTTTACATGTTCTTGCTTTTGTAAGTAAATTTCTAATTCATTTTAAAATGATGCTGGCTTTTGCTTTGTCCATATCTATATTTACATATCTATATCTATATTGCTATGCCTATATCTACATATCTACATACACAGATATACAATGCAGGTTTTGTAAGTGTGGGAACATATATAAAGCTGTGCTTTCTTTTCTTACACAGGTGTGTCTTGTTACATGCATCATGTGTGACTCTTGAAGGAAAGCAAGGCGTTAGGTGGATTCTTCTGGGGCTCAGTCAACAAATCTTATTTAGGGCTCATGAGTCATCTAGTCAAGTACAATGGAAAAATAAAATTAATGGGCCCGTCCCTCTAGCTTATGAAAGGTAAAGTTCCCCAGGGTAGAATGAATGTGTCGTTGTGGAAAAAAAATAGAAAAGGTTTTGGTTTGTTTGTTTGTTTTTCAGAAGTGGGGGTTGGATGATGAGAGGTGAGTATGAGGATGTTTCTGTTTCAAACAAAAAGACTTGTCTCTTCAGTAGTAAGGCAGAATGAAGAATTGTAGCCCCAAGTCTACTACTAACTGTGTGACTGTAAATACATTGCCTAACTTTTTTTTTTTTCTTATTTGAAGTGTGAGGAAGAGTAGATAATGCCAAAATATTTTTCATATTTAACATTATTCAAATTCTGTCATTTAACACAACCTAGAAAGTGACTACTTGGCAAGATAGATTGTGAGACTAGATTATAATCTCCATTTATGCATCTTTGTTCCTTCAGATTCAAAATTTAGAGAAATAAAGCACTTCAAGCTTCTAATTCTATTTATTTGATTCTCATTCTTATTTCTATAATAAATGTAAAGTGAATTCAGAATATATTTCTGTTTAAGTTTATATTCTGCCAAGTTCTTTTTCCTAATTTTATTGAAGAGTTCCAACTTTTATGTGCAGTTAAGCTCTACTATAATGCAGATATCTTGGCTGATAAAATTTAGGATCGGAAAATAGGTGTTTGACTGACATGGAGGTGGTAGATCCTAACATTTCTACTTTTCTAGGAAAGTAAATCTAAATGTTATAGGTAGTTTAACATTTGTTTTCGGGATTGTGATAACATAATGTTTTCGGGATTGTGATGAGGTATTTTTCTCCTGCTAAGCAGGTGCACTCATCATTACCCTTGCCAAGTGAGTTCAGTGCACAGAATTTGAAACACCAGGCTATCTGCACATGTTGCTTTGTGCAGGGCACATGCTTGTCACCAGTCAAGCTTGAGGTCTACGAAGTGGAGGCAGTGAAACCTGGGCTTGCCACAACTCTCCACTGAGGTTCTTGAAAACAGATTAACTGTCACCTAAGAGCCTATGAAATATGAGCAGGAAGGAAGGATCGCTAATGATGAAGTGCTGGCAAGCAGCCAGTCTCCCTGCCACGAAGCCCTACTCACTTTCATGTAGCTCCACTAAGCTGGATGCATATGGAGGGCGGGTGACAGGAGGACGTTCAAACAGCTGCCAGATGATAAGCTCAAGTGGGACAAATGCGTGCGGGCAGGAGGGAGGAGTGGGGTGTCGGGGTGTTCGCTGAAGTGCTGCAGGACACCACACTGCAGCATCGCGGTGTGTCTGATCACAGAGCAGTACAAAACAATAGCACCACCTTGGCCCTTAACTTTCAGGGGGGAAAAAAGGTTTTTGTTGTTTTCCCCAAATAATAGAAGGGAATCAAAGAAACGAAGTTCTTTCCTCGAATGCTATTTATTATTTATTTATAAAATATGTTTTTATTGATTTTATAGAGAGGAAGAGAAAAGGAGAGAGAAAGAGAAATATCGATGAGAGAGAATCATGCATTGGCCGCCTCCTGCATGCCCTCTGTTGGGGGTCAAGCCCATAACCTGGGCATGTGCCCTGATCGGGAATCAAACCTGCGACCTCTTGGTGCATGAGGCGACACTCAACCAAGCCACACCGGCGGGGCTGAGCTACATTTTTATATACATTCGGCTTACAAAACAAAAACACTGTATTATTTTAAAATCAATTTTTGATAAATCATGCCTTTTCTTTCATTTTAGTAAAAAAAATTAACCTATAATTTCCTTCAATGAGTGTTCAATACCAACATTTAGGACTTCGTCAATGTGTTGAAATTGAACAATCTCCTACTACTTTGAATTCATACTAGAGAGAACACCAACCTATAGACATATGCACATTGGTATATATTGTAACAGGATCTAACACCACAACATTAGAAACCAGTTGATCAACAGGGAACTAGTAAAATAAGTGGTAGTCCATCCATATTAAGGAATGTTATGTAGCTATATAAGGGAAGTTAGCTCTGCATTTACTTGGTTAGAAAGATAACCATATTATGTACGCTAGGTATAAAAAGAGAGTTATAAAATAAAATATATAACTTTTTTTTTTTTTAAAGGAAGAAAATCCCTGTGTAGGTTCTGTGTTGGAATTGTAATTTAAAAGAAAAACAAACAAACACAAAAACCCTGCCCTGCCCAGGTGGCTCAGTTGGTTGGAGTGTCTTCTTGTACACCAAAAGATTGCAAGTTTGATCCTTGGTCTTGGTTCTATCCTTGGTCTGGGTGCATACTGCAGGCAACCAACGTTTCTCTCCCACATCAATGTCTCTCTCTCTTTCTCACTTTCTCTAAAACGCAATGAAAAGAATATCTTCAAGTGAGGATTAGAAAAACTATTTTTAAAAATTAAATTAATAATAAAGTTACTCACGGCCCTCTATTTCAGCCCTAAGTTAGGGAAGCACCTGCTAAGAATGGCTTATGACCATGGGCTCTCCCAGCTGTTATTCAGATGCAATAGTGATACCATCATCAACTAAACTGGAGAAGGTAAAGAGACTAGAAACAGAAATATCTAAAGAGAAACAAAAAGGGGACTAGGAGAAGGAGTTCTAGGGCAGGGGAAAAAGAAAAAGATAAGAGACGGAAGAAGCAAAGAAAATGAGAGAAACTTTTTTAAAGCTGTATTTCTGCTCACCTACTGAACAAAATATACTGTAGAAAATACCTTCAAACCTACACTGTTAAGGGTTTGTTTCCATTTGGAATGTTTGTATTGTTACATTTTTCTGTCTTCTTTGTCTACCTACTGTGACTTTCACTTAAGGACTTGGTCCAAACCAATTCTTTTTATTTTCTTTAAGTTTTGCTGTAATAACAGTAATCTGAAGTTGTGATTTCCTGGTCATGCTACCCACTGAATCAAGCTGTGATCCACTGTCTGACATATGACCAGGAGGACGGCGACCCTGAAGTTCTCACTGTTCAAGGCACGAATCACTTCTTTGGGTTAAAGTGCTTTCTCCATAAGGCCACTGTTAAGTGCATGCTATCAGGACCCGGGGTGGCGGTGACTCTTTAGTCCCTTGACTATGGTGGCAGCCATGGACTGTCTTTTATTTTGATATGCACTCCCTTTACAGTAAACAGATATCTAAATATTTTGATTTTTCTCAATAAAATCAGCAGGTTCCACATTTCCAGCCTTAAAAAGAATATGTTCTTTTAGCTTTCTTTTCAAATCCTGTAAATCAGCATGAGAAAAAGAATGGCATGAGCTGAGGCAAGGTAATAAAAAATGAAAAGACAATTAAAAAGTAAAAAAAAATCCTCGATACTTTTCTAACAATTAAGTTCTCTCCTGGAGGGCTTTGTGTATTTTTGGAGGTTACGTTAGTCTTAAGTTGGTGCTAATACTTGAGATTTTTATCTGAAAGAAAAAGCATTATGTTGGTAGAAAAAAATATACTGAAGAATGTTTATTGTTTAGAGGAAATATGTTTATGAACACCCATTTATGTGGATACAGTTTTATCAAATACAACAGGTCAAGAATTACTGGTTGAATGACTCATTCCTTCACACCACATTTGACGCTGACTACTTAATTGTATCTTGTGAATATATATATTTTAATATATCTTTATTGATTTTAGAGAGAGGAAGGAAGGGGGAGAGAAAGAGATAGAGACATCAATGGTGAGAGAGTCATTGATCGGCTGCAGCCCGCAACCTGGGCGTGTGCCCTGACTGGGAACCGAACCCCGATCTCCTGGATCCTAAGTCGATGCTCAACCGCTGAGCCACGCCCGGCCGGGCAATGTCTTGTATATTAATGTACAGTTTGCATATATGACTAGATTTGACTCACTTTTTGTATTTGGGTGCTGTCCTTAAAATCAAGATATTTTACATATGTACCAAGGCCTGCAACCAATAACCACCATCAATTAATTTACTTACATTTTTGTTGCACATCTATCATGTACATGACACAATGCAAGGGACTAAGGGCACAGCAATGAATGAGAAGCTTGTAATTCCTAAGCTCCTGGAACTTGCATATTTATTGTTTAAAGCCTAGTTTACTTGGTATTGCTCAGGGGTACAATACTCAACACTTGCTCACAAAAGGCCAACAATTTCACTGGAGAACTATGAACCATATGAAAAAATAATAATAAAATGCAACAATCATGATTATCTAATGAGTTATTCAGAGCAGGCAAACTTTTTATTGAAAGGGGCATAGAATAAATATTTTATGCTTTCTGGACCAAATGGTCTCTGCTATATCTATTCAATCCTACCTTATAATACAAAAGTAGCCATAGACAAAAAGGAAGTAATGGGTATAATCTTGTTTCAATGAAATTTAATTCATAAAAATAGGTAGTGACCTGGATCTGGCCCATTTGTTGTATTGGGTCAACTCCTGCCTCAGAAAGTAATTTGTACAGGAACAGGGAAAAAAGGGGAATAAGAACAGAAGATCAGAGAGTAGTTCACACCCACTGTACATAATTTCAGCATAATAATTAGACTATACCTCACATATTCTTATTGATGGTACATAAATTCATTTATCTGGACCCAAACTCTACTACCCACATCAAGTTTTACTTCGTCTTCTCTAGCCCAACTCTTTCTACATGAGGCCTGATTTTTTCCTTTGGTTTTAAGTTTGGTCCCTAGAAAAGACTTAGCCCCTGGAACTCTAAACCTTAATGAACAACCACAAACTGACTGCTTTAAGGCTCAGGTCTTGGTTTTGTATTGGTTGGCAAGCACAGATTTCTTTACTTGATAGTGAGTGAAAATGAGAAAAAGAATGAAGTTTAAGGTGTGTGCATATAAGAGTGGTGGAAAATGGGCTGTGATGAAAAGAATTTAAAAAAAAAAAGGAAAGATTTTCAGAGATTAAAAGAGAGATAATGGTGAAGAAACATATAAACCTTCTTCAGAAGGCCCAAATGATTACAGGCATGCCATTCCCATGGATAGAGACAACTTCATTAAAAACTGATGATGTTAGAGAAGGATAATTCCATCTCTATAGAAGGTACATGGGAAAATTATATATTAGTGGTGAGTTTATGAATATTTCACAATCTGAATATACTTTTCATTCCCATAATACTCTCCATAGCCTTCATAATTAAGTGTTAATAATTTAAATTGGTCTTTGAGGTCTCTGAGGGTTTCTAATTATAGTATAAAAATTGCAGAACTTTACCATTACTGTTCCCCTTTTTGTTAATTGTTCATTAAATAACAAGCTAAAAGTGATTCATTTTTAGCACCAAATACATTCTTTAAAAAGGCACTTGCAATGTGTCTAGTTTTGTTTTGCTTAGGACTGCCTAAGCAAAATGTTTCTAAAAGATTTTAACACTTTATGGCTTAGCGTATGTCCATGTTTTCCAAATGATATCCCTTCTGCTTGGTCCTTTCTTTTGCATTCCACATACAACTAACTTGTCCCCTAATTTAACATCCTCCAATCTAACTTTTATCATATCCTTCAAAGGAGTCTTCCTTGACCTTCCCAGGAAGGTTAAGTACAAACCACATCTGCTTGCTTAGTGCTATCATAATGTTTGTCAAATCGATTTCTGATTATTTAAGCTTTTATTTTCAGGAAATTGTGAGCCCTGGAACACAGGGATTCTTTTTTTGTTTCAATAGCCACTGCTTTTGCCGGGTGTAGAATGGCTAGTTAATAAATACTTGAAAGAACAAATAAATGGTCAGTTCCTACTGTACTATGTATTATCCAGAAGCTACAAGAAAGCATTTTTTTCTGTACAGTGATAGCTAATATGAATCTCATCTTTACAACATCTAATAAACTCATGTTTATGTTCAACACACAATTAGATATAATACATGGAAGATACAAATGCTGTCATCTATAGGGATAGTGTTTCTGTCCTTAGACAAAGTCAACTTGAGTTCATTACTATTATCATCAGCTATAATTTGGGTAAGTCACTGAGCTTCAGTTTCCACATCTGTCAATTGAAAATAGTATTCTCCATGGTTACTCTGAGAATGGAAAAGATAATTTAGATAATGGCTTCTAAATCACATCATGAAATATAAACCATCATTATTATTTAATTTCTTTTCATATTCAACTATAAGATTCACCAAGTAAAACATTGTTAAAAGCCTCAAGGAGCAGGGCCTGCCTTGGAATTTATATAGAAAATTTTATCCAATAATTACCTATTTGCCCCTCATTCTTAACTGTTTCTAATGAATATTATAATTGCTGCAATAGCTATACATTTCCATAGTATTATTTATGTGGTTTTGGTTCTGAACCTATAATTAAGACATGAAATAATTTAATTTTCTAACTAAATAAAACTAGAGGGCTAATCACAGTTCTTTGGTTTTTAATGAGAATGATTGGTCTTTAGACAGAGATGTGCTAAATGATCAGTTTATGAAGAACATATTTACCACAGATTGGATATGCAAACCACGGCTCCTTTTCTAGGCATTCCCTTGGCCGGCAGAATAATGATTCTGTCTTTCTCTTGCTTGATAGGAATATAGCTATGCCTGTAGCAGATTCATGCTGTGTAACTCTGCATATCCACTATCTGTGAAAGAGAGTTTGGTCTCCAGAATGTTAACTCACATTTACAATGTTTGCAGGAGCTTACAGTGCAGGAGTGAATTTTTAAAGAGACTTACTGCCACATTTGCCATCCATCCTATTTAATAAAATGGAACAGAAGAGGTGTTTTAAAAGTCACATTTGTTTCCTTATTACTCTCTTCTCCTTCTGGCATAGCATAATTTTTATTTTTCTATAGCATAAATATCTCTTTTCATTATTTTTAATACTGCTCTTTCTCATGGAGTCAGATAGTTCTCATGGAGCTCTTTTATTTTATTTTTTTACTCTCAAGTGTCTCTATTCTTCCATCTGCATTGTTTTTAGATTTCTGTTTTCAATATCACTAATTCTTTCCTCCCTCTGATCAGCTCTACTCCTAAATTTGCTAGTTCATTTTTCAGCCCTTTAATTGAGTTCTTTATCTCCAGAATTTCTAATTGGATGTCTGTTAAAGAAAGTTTCAATCTCTTTGGTAAAGTACTCCTTTGATTCATTGATTTTTATTTCTGAGTTCATAAAATTGCTTATCTATATTTTCTTGTATCTCAGTGAGTTTTTGTTTGTTTGTTTGTTTGTTTTCAGAACTACAATCTTGAACTCTCTATCATTTATTTTTATTTCTATGTATTTTATGTTTATTTTCTAGAGACTTTTAAATGTTCTTTCTGACCTGCCTTGTTGCCTTGGTTATTCATGATATTTGATGCATTCCTTCTCTGCCTCACCATCTATGCAATACAATCTGCTTTTAAAAAAAAATTTACCTTTATTGTTGAAAGTATTACAGATGTTCCCCTTTTTCCCCTAATTGACACCTTCCCCCACCACATCTTCTCCCCCCGCCCCCCCCAGGCCTTCATTGCACTATTATCTGTGTCCATGGGTTATGCATATAAGTTCTTTGGTTAATTTCTTCCTGCTCCCTCCCCTCTTCCCTCTGAGATTCATCAGTCTGTTTCATGCCTCCATAGCCCCAGATCCATTTTGTTTATCATTTTACCCTGTCCAATAGATTCAACTTATGGGTGAGACCATGTGATACTTGCCTGTCTCTGACTGTCTTATTTCATTTAGCATAATACTCTACAGGTCCCTGCATGCTGTCTCAAAGGGTAAGAGATCCTTCTTTTTTATAGCTGCATAGTATTCCATGATGTAAATGTCCCACAGCTTTTTTATCCACTCATCTACTTATGGGCATTTGGGCTGTTTTCAGATCTTAGCTATTGTAGACAGTGCTGCTATAAACATAGGGGTGATGTATTCTTCCTGGTTGGTGTTTTGGGATTCTTAGGATATATTCCTAGAACTGGGATCACTGAGTCAAATGGCAGTTCCATATTTAATTTTTTGAAGAAACTCCACACTGTTTTCCATAGTGGCTGCACCAATCTGAATTCTCATCAGCAGTGTACTAGAGTTTCTTTTTCTCTACAACCTCACCAGCATTTGTTGTTTGTTGATTTATTGATGGTAGCCATTCTGGCAGGTGTGAGGTGATACCTCATTGTCTTTTTAATATGCATCTCTCTGATGATTAGTGACTTTGAGCATTTTTTTCATGTCTCTTGGCCATTTGTGCATCCTCCTTGGAGAACTGTCTATTCAGGTCCTCTCCCCATTTTTTATTGAATTATTTGTCTTCCTTTTGTTGAGTTGTATGAGTACTTTATGCAATTTGGAAATAAATCTCTTATCGGATGTATCATTAAGAAGTATGTTCTCCTATATAGTGTGTTCTCTTTTCATTTTTATGCTGGTTCTTTTTGCTGTGGAGAAGCTTTTTAGTTTGATATAGTCTTATTTGTTTATTTTTTCTTATGTTTCTCTTGCCCTAGGTGATATATCAGTGGAAATTCTGCCACCTGAAATGTCTGATATTTTGCTGTCTACATTTTCTTCTAGTAGTTTTATGGTTTCATGACTTACATTTAAGTCTTTTATCCATTTTGAGTTTATCCTTTTATAAGCCTTAATTTGGTGGAGGAGAATACATTCAAGTGGAAGAGTATACCATGTTCATGGATTAGAAAAATAACATCATAAAAATGTCCATACTACCCAAATAAATCTGTAGATTCAACACAACCCCTATTAAAATACCAATGGCATATTTCACAGATCTAGGACACATACTCAAAAAATGTATATGGAACCAAAAAAGACCCCAAATAGCCACAGCAATCTTGAGAAAGAAAAACAAAGTAAGAAGGATCACAGTACAGGAAATCAAGTTATACTACAAAGCCACTGCAATCAAAACAACCTGGTACTGGCATAAAAACAGACATATGGATCAATGGAACAAAACAGAGAAACCAGCCATTATGCTCAATTAATATCTGAGCGAACAATGGCATAAGACAATCTCTTCAATAAATGGTTTTGGGAAAATTGGACAGGTACATGCAAAAAAAAAAAGAAAAGAAAAGAAAAGAAACACTAAATCTGCTTTATTTTTGGACTGGTACGTTTTCTAGTTAGTAGGTTGATAAGTCTTTCTTTTGTTTTCCAATAGGTGGTGCAAAAACACAGGTGGGTTTTTGTTGTTGTTGTTGTTGTTTTCCAGTTTTTCTTGCATTTCTCTGGCTTCTAGGATCTCTGCTGGGTGGAAGAAAATGCCCTGTATTACCTGGGGAGGTGGGGGTGTCCTTTGAGACCAGGTCACCTGGGTCTCAGGGCATCATATCTGTGTGCGAATGTGGTGCAAATGGGGTTCCAAGCCTGTGAAATTCTAGCACTATCCCTTGCAACCATACACTGCCAGCAGTGTAGTTGCCATAGATGGGGTGAGGTGAACTTAAAGAGGCCACCTGGTGCATTTGTGGCTTTGTTTTCCTCCCAGTAATGGCAATTGCCAGACGTCAGCTGCCTCACCTCTGCAGCTCCATCTATAATTGTGATTAGCCACCGCATGTGCCTGCCACTTAGGGAAACATGTTAATTTCTCTAGATGTCTGGGCTTCAGGTAATGTGCTCAGCAGCCTGACAATCACTGCTACAGCTTCTTCTGGGGCTCACTGCTAGCTCTGGGAGGGTGCCCAGGTCCTGTGTTTAGCAGCGTACAACCACTGCAGCAGGAAACACTAACTGTATCTCTTTGCTCTTCCATGCTGCAAGGATTGCAGGCTGCAAGATGATTACTGCCCTCTCCTGAGATCCACAGTGAGCTCCAGGCTGTGTCGGTTCATGGCACCCCATATCTGCTCTTCACCCCCCACCCTCACCCATACTGACTCACCCACCTTCAGATGTTTCAGTGTGTGACTCTCTCAGATGTGTTTGTGTGTTGAGCAGGCAATCCTTTTTTGAATTATAGTTGTTCATATTCTTGTAACTTCAGAGGGAGAGGCCATGAGAATCTCTCACACTGCCGTTTCTGACAACATGCCTGTTGTTTTTCAAGTATGTTATTATTTTTTAAGCTATTCTGAATAAAATTGCTTCTTAATTTTATTTTCAGAAGTCCTACATACTTACAAAAGGGATGTTTGATAATTCATGTGGCAGTGGGAAGAATACAGGGTTTTGTGTTAAGCATCTGAAAGTATACTGTATTTAGAAGGATATGCTGAAGTTATATTTTTAAATAGTTTGCATTTACATTTTGATTTGTAGAGAAAAATGACCTAACCAGTGGTGAAGAGGAACTAAAGCTAGAAGAAAGGAGACTACATAACGGGGATCCTGAAAAAAATTGGTCAAAGATGAGTTTTGAGGAGGACCTGGACCAAAAACAGTAGTAGGGACAGGGACCAAGGATAGAACCTGAAAATGAGGTATGTGCCCTTGACTGGAATTGAACCCAGGATTTTTCAATGTGGGGTGCTGATGGTTTAACCATTGAGCTCAACCTGTTAGGGCTCAAGCAATATTTTTGACAAATAATTACTTATAAGTTTCTTTTTTATGTTTAGCATTTTAATAAGTGCTTTCTGTAATTTATTTAATATGTAGAAATATGCAAAGTCTTGGTTTATAGTTTTACAGTGAAGCAAAAAAATGATAAATGATAATGCATCTATCCATTGACTTTTGCTGAACTTTCCCCAAATTGTATAAAGTTGCAGTGAGCATTACATGGGGTGATATATAGCACAATGCAAAAATTTGGCAAAAAAGATTGTTACTCAACAAGTGTTATTTTTTTTGTTTTCTTCTTCTCATCACTTATATTGTATTTATTGAAAGAAAAAGAATGCTTAACATTCAGAAAAAGATTTTTTCTCTAAAGTTTTTTTTTTTCTGTGTTATAAAGGCAAAATTAAAATAAAAAATACAAACAAAAACTTCCTAGTACACATCCTACAAGAAGGACAAGAAAATGAGTGTGCAATTAGAGAAAACTGCATCTTTTTCAAAGAATTGTATTATTAAATATTCAAGATTATGTGCATTAGTGAGGATGTAAACTCAGAGGCTTACCTTTATGCAAGGCTTCTGACAGTAACTAACCATTAGAGAAACATTAAATGAAACACTGAAAGGGGAAAACAATTCAAGAAATGGGCCAATTTGAACAACTCAAAGGGATAGCTTTTGATGACACATTTGGCAAATGAAAGGCAAATGAGAATCAGAATGAAAAAAGCATTTAAAGACAAAGTGGCCACTGTCCATTGATTGAGAGGTCACACTTTAAATCATTTTGACAGCTGAAAAAGAAAAAGAATATCGTTTCCAAGGAGGTCGTTTTCAAATTTTTTAAAAATTTACTTAATATAAAAAGAAGACATCAAAGCTGACCCAGAAATGACTAAGGAATTTAGTAGCAGAAGATATGACCAACATAGGACTAAGTCCAGACAAAGAACATCTATAAATTGGATGCAGAATAGATAAAGGAAACAGCTCACTAAATTGCCATTTTCTGGCTGCTTTGGAAACTATATCTCCCTCTAGCAATATTCTACCCTTCCAGTCAGTTTAAGCATAATCTTATTTTTTCCAGCATGATCTGGGTTTATGACAACTTCCATCTTTTCTTAGCAGAGGCATTTATTAGATATATTGCTTATGACAAATTCTCTCAAAATTTAGACAGTAAAAACAATAGCAACACCAAAACACATTTAGAGTCATTCTTCATTCCTCATTTTATAAATCTTGAACACGCAAATATTATCTACCAAATCTGCTGTATATTTTGTAAAATGTATTAAGGATGACTCAATAAAATGAAGTATTATTTGCTTTTCATCTCACAGAGCTGTGATCAAACAGAGTTGGCATTCGTGTTATGGCTTGAGAGATATTTTTTCTTGGTTTAACTTTGAAATGTTCAGTGGTCCTGCCACTTGGGTTTATTCCAAATACACACAGAGAAATCTGGAGAAATGAGGAAGTTATTTGAATGATTTGAGCAAATTCCCAATTTTCATCTAAATTATATGAATGTCAGTAAGCATGACTTAATGATTAGGTTCTCAGGTTTGGAGTTAAACATATCTGGACATGAATTTAATCTATGTCTCTTAACCTCATTAATGTTTTGGTTTCCTTTATACATTGGGGTAAAAATAAAATTTATATAATAATAATAATTTCTATGAAGACTAAATGAGATAATGCATGAAGGGCATAGTACAAAAACAGTAATCATTCAGCAAATGTTAGGCTATAGTTATGGTTATAATCATAGTTATAATAATAGTGTAGTATTAGTAGTAGTAGTAACAGTGGGAGTACTAGTCATAGCAGTAGCCGTATCAAATTTGGCATGAATTATCAAAAAAAAGTTTATTTTACTTTTATTCTTCAACCTCAGGCTGAGTCACATAATAACTGAGAATCTTTATATGTGAAATGAGGAAAGAATGTCATAATAAAAACGGCCTCAATTTATAATGTTTTTAATCTATGACTGATACACTACATGCACTCTCTCTTAGCTCCAAAAACAACCCCCAGTGAAGGAACATTAGTAGAACTCTAGTTACTAGGGGCTAAACTATCTGTAACCAGTTTCATTTTAAAATGGGAACTATTCAGAGAGGGTGAAGATAGGAGTGTAGGTAAATACAGTACTCACTTCCTCCCATAACTGCATCAAAATTACAACTAAACCACAGAACAACCATCATGCGGAACCACCTGAAATCTGGCTGAATGGAAGACCTATAACTAGAGAATTAAAGAAGAAACCACATTGAGACTGGTAGGGGTGGAGGCACAAAAATGGGCTCTGACATCCACAGGTGGTGTTTTTTTAATCAGAAGGGATATCTCATCTGTGGAGGCCCCATGAGGAGCAAAAGATCCCAGGTCCACACCAGGCCTCCTAGCCCAGGGTTCCACTGCCGAGGAGAGAAGTCCTCGTAACTTCAGGCTACAAATTCCAGCTCCAGGAATTGTAGCTGAGTGATGCAGAGGCTGCTAGAGTCCCAGGCAGTTCTGCTTAAAGGGCCAGCACACAGACTTACTTGAATTCACCTCCTCTAAGTTCCAGCACTGGGGCAGCAAGGTGAAAAGATCCAGGGACTTACAGGGAGGAACTAAATTGTCTGGCATCAGGACAAGAACTGGGGGGCAGCTTTCTCCCAGACAAAAGAGCTGGCAGAGATCTTTGTTCCTTTACAGAGACCTCTCCTTCATAGTGTCAATAGGCAGTCACCAGCTGTGAGTCTCCATCAACCTGGCTCACATTGTTTGCCCAGCCCTAGTGACTCCCTCAGACACCACCCCAACCAGTTTGCAGCCCCACCCCTTTTGTTTGCAGTAGCTTTTCCATATGAATGGCCTGTTCTAGCTCAAGCTTCAGACTCTCCTAAAATCACTCAAACAAACAACAGCTGGCCTCAGCATGCCCCACACCATTTATTTAGGGGATCCAGGCCCAGCACTAACAGCAGCCTGCCTTGGTTCACAGCTTGTCCTCTCCTGGGCATTTCCAAGTCCAACACAAGTAAGAGCCATCTACAGCTTGCTCAGTAGTTCTTGCTGGGTGGCCCCAGGCAAGGGAACAGACTTTGCACCTCCTGGGAGTCCTAGAGCCAGTGAACCTGGTGGTCAGCTTCAGACCAGGCCAGATTAAAACCCTACTACATCCATGAGCTAAATACTAAAGGGGCAGACTCTATGAGCATAAAAGTTCCACTAAAGCAAGTCCTGCTTCATAGGGCTTCCCCTGCACAGCAGCTCCTCTGCTGCAGTTGCAGTTGGTCCACACAGCCGATTAGCAGCCTGGGGTCAATCCCTCCTAGTGACATCAACATCAATCATGGTTCAGCTACAACAGGACAGTGCACATAGCCCACACAGGGGCACCTAGAGTGCCCAGCTCAGGTGACTGCGGAGGCTGAGCTACTGGGCCTTACAGGACACCTACTACACAAGACCACTCTACCAATCCAGGAGACACAGCAGCTCTACCTAATACACAGAAATGAACACAGGAAAGCAACCAAAATGCAGAGACAAAGAAACATGTCACAAATAAAAGAACAGAAAAAATCTCCAGAAAAAGAACTAAAATAAATGGGAGCAAGAAAACTACAAGATACAGAGTTAAAAACAATGGTTATAAGGATGTTCAAGGAACTTAATAGGACATTCAAGGAACCTAGTGAGAGCATCAGTGGCATAAAAAGGACCAGTCAGAAATGAAGGACGCACTAACAGAGTTTAAGAAAAATTTACAGGGAATCAACAGTAGAGTAGAGGACACCAAGAGTAAAATCAGCCATTTGGAATATGAGGAAGCAAAAAATACCCAATCAAAACAGCAAAAAGAACAAAGACTCCAAAACTATAAGTATAGTGTAAGATGCCTCTGGGAAAACTTCAAGTGTACTAACATTCGCATCATGGGAGTACCGGAAGGAAAAGAGAGGGAGCAAGAATTTGAAAACCTATTTGAAAAAATAATGACAGAAAACTTCCCCCACCTGGTGAAAGAAATAGACATACAAGTACAGGAAGCACAGAGAGTCCTCAAGAAGATGAACACAAAGAGGCCCACAGCAAGACACATTATAATTAAAATGCTAAAGGTAGAAGACAAAGAGAGTATCATCTTAAAAGCAGCAAGAGAAAAGCAATTAGTTACCTACAAGGGAGCACCCATATGACTGTCAGATGATTTCTCAACAGAAACCTTGCAGGCCAGAGGGAGTGGCAAGAAATATTCAAAGTGATGAAAAACAAGAACCTACAATCAAGATTGCTCTACCCAGCAAAGCTATCAGTTAGAACTGAAGGTCAGATAAAGACCTTCACAGATAAGAAAAAGCTAAAGGAGTTCATCACCACCAAACCAGTATCACATGAAATGTTAAAGGTCTTCTTTAAGAAGAAGAAAAATGATCAAAAATAGGAACATTAAAATGGCAATAAATACACATCTATGAACAATTGAACCTAAAAATATAATTTAAAAAAATCAAAATAAATGGAAAAGGAATCTAATGAGCCAAATAACTGATGAATAAAGTAGAACCAAAGGCATGGAAACATGGAACAGACTGACGAATCTCAAGTTGGTCGGGGGGGAGAGGGGATGCGCATGGAAAGGGATTAACCAAAGAACTTATATGCATACATGCATTACCCATGGACACAGACAATAGGATGGCAAGTGATTGGGGTGGGAAGGAATCTGGGTGGAGGGGGGCAATGGGAGGAAAAATGGGGGGACATCTGTAATACTCTCAACAATAAAGATTTTAAAAAATAAAACTAAAAATAAGAGGAGCTGGTCAATTTACATTAGAAGCCATGGGATTATCAAGGATGGAAGTGACATCAGAATGTCTCTTGATTCCACGTCTAGAGTCTGTTCTTTGCTATTGTATATGTGCTTCTCTTCATCAGAGGCATGTCTGCAATCAACTCTGGTTCAATGCCTTGCAGATCCCAGACCAAAGGGAAAGGGGACAGGTTTCCCTCATCTGTGGTTTGAATAAAAGAACAAAGGAAACTTGCTTGACACAGACTTGATTATGTTCTCACCCCTTGCCAATAATGACTCCTGGAGGTTGGACGTAAGGTTAGAAGTGGGGTTGAGTGTTAATTAGGCTGGTTTATATGACATGACCATCCTGTGTCCATGATGATGAGATCTGCAAAGTGAAGGATGCAAGAAGGATTTCTTGGTACAAAGAAAGATAACAACTGTAGCAAGTAGTCAGAACTTCTTATTTTTATGTGTGAAATTAGGGTTCTAACACAGTGAGTAGTTTGAAACCCTCAGAGTTATAGTGATAATTCAAATTTGTGTCTCTTTCACAGCAAAGCACATAGTCTGTCTACTGTGCATATTGCTGTTTCACAGATAGTATTTATACAGTGAATTTGAGTAGTAGGCGTTGGATAGGTCAGGGAATCCATGCTGGATCCTGAAATGTAAGCACCTAGTAATCCCAATTCTCTTGATAATTGGCAAACTTTTACTTAGTGTTATAAAAACTACTAAAGTTTCATGAAATCCACACTGAACTGCTGTTTTCTTAACCATCCCAGATTGTATATATTCAGCAAACAGCTCAATTTCTGTTTTTCATTTAGTTTATTAATTTTCAACAATAACAGCTTACTTAACAGACCCTCTCATTAGTAACACCTCCCTCAAATCTAGAGAATATTTTCACTTCTTTCCTATTTTTTTAGATCTCACTGAGCCCCTGAGGGGATATATGTACATATACATTGTCAGGAAAATAGGTTTACAGTTGTTTCTTATGGAAAATAATGCAATAATTAATAAATGATAATACAAGACTAAACTGTGTTTCACATACAACTGCAGACCTACTTTTGCCCCACCTTGTATATAATATATGGGTATATATGTATCTGGTTAAATAAGTATGAGTTATTTTTTAAACTTTTTTGAAGATCCAAATGCATGCAATATTTTTTTCAATTCACTGGATTATAAGATCTAAAGTTAATAATACTGAAGAGTCTGTGAATATATTTATTTTATACCCTCTTTCCCTTTATTTTTTGACCCCCAAAATCATTGATTTAGTCAGTTTTCTTCCTTAAATTTAATGTGGTTATTTGATTTTTATATGAACCCACTAAAACATGTTCTTCTCCTATGTGCCCCTTGAGATATTACAACAAAGTAACGCAGTAATACACAGTGCATTGTTCTTTGAGACATGATCAATAATATAAATAAAATGGGCCTTGATGTAATTTGCTCTTTGAAATGATCACGGTTACAATTTATAAAGATATTTATAAGGTAAGATTAAGTTTTGCTGTAATTAACTGATGTTTCCATATATTCTTTACTGTGTAAACTGGTGAACAATGATTCATTTTGTTTTGTGAATCTGAATTATATTGTATAGACTACTGTGATCATCACCCTCTGACTTAATTGCTAGCCTGCCTTAAAATGTATTTATTCTATTTTCCTAGGAGATACAAAGTTCAAATTTGGCATTATGCAAAAGAGTCCTATTTTTTAAAAGAATTCAAAAACCTTAATGTTATCATAATCCTAAATAGATGAAGCAACGGTGAAGAAAACTGCAAAACAAATATGAAATTTAATAATAGCTTTCCAACAGCCTGCCTTTCAAATTGTTAGGAATTCATTAAAGAATGGTTGAGCAGCGCTGACAATTAAATTACTCTCATGTGAGTTATCTAGCCATATTATGAATATTGCATACTACGTAGCTCACATTTCTACAGGAGTGTAGACAACAAATTGGATTTCAGATCATTAACATGAGGTCTGAATTCAGTCTCCAGAAAAATCCCACTTTGTTTCCAAGAAAAATAATTGGGATGTAATGTATAAAGAGGGTTAACATTAAAAATGTTAAAGAAAAAATATTTAGACCCATGGCTGAATAGGAGTTTATCACACTGTAGTAGTAATGGTAACTTTACAGAGTCGCAAATATCTTGAATGAATTAAGCCTTTTCAAGCTTACATTCTATCTGGTAGCTACTGTTCTTTTTCTTACAGATGGTAAAGCAATTGCTAAAAGTCCAGCTATTAAATGTGCCACAGCTGGTATTGAAACCTATAGAGTTTGAATTTCTAACCACTCTTTCATGACACATAGAAAAGTACCACCCACATTTTTACCACTGGACAACTTTTTCATTTTCATCTTTAGTGTCTGTATTTTTACTTAAAAATAAGGAATACATTATATTAAGAATACCTGTAAAACACAAAGAAAAAAATAGAATGAATGCTTCATGTAGAGCTATTTTATTCACTCATTGGATGGAGCCCACAGGTAGTTGGGAAAAAGAAAGAAATAAGGGCAGAAGGCAGGCCTGCAAAAGGAGAGAAGTTATGGAGAACAAAGCTGGTGCCTGTCTTTCCTGTAGTATGCTTCAGTTAACTGTTTTTTGAGATAAACTTTAAATTTTAAAATAGCTTAGATTTACATAAAAGTTGTGAGAGAGTGCAGAGAATTTCTAATGCCCAGTATTCATTTTCTCTTATTATTTCTTACATTAATATGATGATGCATTTGTCACAATTAATTAATCAATGAACCAATATTGTTGCATTTTAATGAACTCAAATACATTTCTTTTTCAAATTAGGTTACCTAAAGTTCTTTCTCTCTTCCAGGCTCCCATTTATGATACCACATTACATTTAGTTTTCATGTGGTTTTAAGTTCCTCTTGGCTGTAAAAGGTTCTCAGAGTTTCCTTGTTTTGATGCCACTGACAGTTTTGAGGGCACTGGTCAGGTATTTGGTAAAAACCTCTCTATTGGAATTTGTCTTATGTTTTACTTATGATTGGACCAGGGGTGGGAGTCTGGGGGAGGAACACCATAGAGGTACAGTGTCATTCTCATTACATCACATCAAGAATGCATATTATCAACATGATATATCACTTGTTGAGGTTGTTCTTGCTCATCTGGCTGAGGTAGAATTTGTCAGGTCTCTCCCCTCTAAAGTTACTCCCCCAGTCCTGCCCCTACTTCCATCTCTGCTCCTTGGGAGGAGGTCAATATGTTCCTTCTGTTGGCTCATGTTCCTTTGACCTACTTTCATCATAGTGGGGTTTTTGAGTAATTCAAGGTACTTCAGGCTCATTTTTTATATCTGATTATCAGTTAATTTTTAGTGTGGCTGCAGTTATTTTTTTAAAAAACAGATTTATTTATTATAAATGACATGCCATAAATTGAGCATTCTTAAATTTTACAAGTTTGGTAAACTTTGAAATATATATACACCTGAGAAAGCATTACCACAATTCAGAGAGTGACCATATCCATCATGGCCCCAAAGGTTTCTCAAGCTCCTTTTTAACCCCCTGCTCTCATCTTTCGCTCCCTTTTCCTTCACCTTCCCCAAACAAAAACATTTTTAAAAAATTGAATTATATACTCTATATTATTTTTAAGTGACCTCTTTCTCTTGGCATCGTTATTTCGAGTTTCACCCATGTGTTGTATATAAAAACAAAGTGGAACCTCGTTTCTCGAACTTAATTTGTTCTAGAAAGTTGCTTGAGAAGTGATTTGTTTGAAAACAGAATCATTTTTTCTAATTAGAATTGTTTAAATTGAATTCATCCATTCCAGACCCACAAATGATTCCCCATTTTAACCTTTCTAATATACAGTACATGTCTAATTCACTGCTAAATCTATAAATAAACACTTAAAAAACAAAAAGGACATGAAAGAAAAATTTAACAAAAAAGAAATAAAATATACAGTAAGAAATGAAAATTTACGTACACACTAGAACTTAACTTTAATGTTGACTGCTATTGATGACTAAATATGGAGCAGAGAGATGTAGGGATGGAGGGATGGAGGGATGTAACTGGAAGGGGGGTCGCCTTTCATAATAACACCAGGCAGCTGTTCTTCTGAAATTCCTTCTCTCTTTTGTCTTTTTGCCTGTGATGTTGTTTCCTGAGCACTTTCACAATCTTAGCAACATCAGCACTCTTGATGGCCTCTTTAAGTTTCAAAATTGTGCTAATCATAGATTTCCCCATGCTATTCTCAGTAGCCAGATCAGACACTTGAACACCTCTCACACTTTGCAGTTATTTCTTTTTAAGTCCTATTGTTCTCACTGCTTTTCTTTTCACTTTGCTGCTATTACTAACCCGCTTAGGACCCATGGTGACTTACTGTCCATAATAATAATAAGCGGCAACAAAAGCAAACAAACATGAAAATATTTACAGCACAGTTTCCTGACATGTTAAGAACATGGGGTTGGGCAGTAAACTGCTCGCACATCCCCGCACATTCTCTCCTTTGTCTGTCACCTGAGAGACACGTGAATGCTCTTACAGCTTTCAGCATGAGAGGGTTGTCAGGTTGAGAACCAAAGTTTTGTGCTTCATCTGAAACCTGTTTTCCATGAACAGCTTGGTAGGGAACCAAATTGTTCCATATGGGAGACATTCGAGATCCGAGTTTTGACTGTAGTTAGCTGTCTTTAATTTCTGAGTAAGATTCCTTAGCAATAATAAACACCCTAGCAAAAAATAAAGCAATTTTTCTCCATTCACCTGTTGATGAACATTATTTCCAGATTTGAGTTTTTGCAAATAAAGCTGTTCAATTACCCCCCCTACTGAGGATTGAGCCCAAAACCCAGGCGTATGCCCTGACCGGGAATCAAACTGTGATCTCCTGGATCATAGGTTTGATGCTCAACCACTGAGCCATGCTGGCCAGGCACAAATGTTTCACTTTTAAGAAACTGACCAATGGTTTTTCAAAGGGTGGTACCATTTAAATTCCTAGCAACACTGTGAGAGTTCCAGTGGTCCCACATTCTCACTGACACTTGGTATAGTGTCATTTTAAACATTCTAATAGATGTGCAGTGTTATCTCATTGTAGCTTCATCTGTATTTTTCTAATGAAAAGAGTTGTTGAGTATATTGTCATGTGTTTATTTTCCATCTGAACATCTTTTATATAGTGTTTGACCTTTTCAAATTGTATTCTGTACTTTCTTACCATTTTGCTTTATATAGTCTGGTTACAAGCCATTTATCAGATACTGAGTCATAAGTATTATTTCTCAGCCTGTGACTTGGTTTTTATTCACTTTACAGTGATGTGTAAAAGTCAGTTCTTTCTTTGGTGAAGTGTAATTTATCAATGTTTTTATTTTATGGTTTGTGATTCTATGCTCTATCTAAGATTTTCCAAGTCTGTGTCACAAAAATGTCCTTGTTTGTTTTCTTTAAAAGTTTATAGTTTTAGATTTAACATTTAGGTTTATGGTCCATTTTACGTTAACTTTCAGTGAAAATTGTGGTTCAAGGTTCATTATTTTTTTGCATATAAATATTGAGAAGTTCAACACCATTTGTTAAAAAGACTATTTTTTTCTCCACCTTTGTCAAAGCAACTGACTCTATACTTGTGGGTCTATTTCTAGACTCTTAACTTTGTTTCATTAGGCAATGACACACCTTAGAGACCATATTTTAATAAACATAATTTTTTATATCTTATGAATAGAAAAACAGTGTAACTATAACATTATAATCAGGATATATAACACATTACTATTTATTCTTGATAGTTTAATTTCCTAATAGTAGAATCTAGTGTCTACACAAACTTTTTAAATTTTCTAGAAGAAACTATCAATATCTAGTCATTTATTTGACTATAGATGACCATTTTATTAGTTAATATGTTTTAATATATGTGTAGCACATACAAGAAATTGCAATCATAATTTTATTACATTTTCTAGAGATTGGGATCTAAAACCTTTATTTGACTATTTTTAGCTCAATTCAACTACCACTGAGAGAATAATTATTGTATTTCAGTCACTAAATTAAGATTCTAGGGTAACCTATATACATATAAAATGCTGAGTTTACCTTTAAGAAGTTACAGTAGACAGAAGATATCATATATATATATAATAAATATATTAGCCTTTTAACTTATGTCCATATTTCCACTGAAAATTGTATTAACTTTCTAAAATAGAACATTTGATCATGACACTCACACGATTAAAATATTTCAACATTTTTCTTCTTCTATGTGGTAATATTACAACTCCTTAACTATAATTTCATGCATTTCATTAGGCATATTATTAGACAGTTATAATATTTTCAGATTTATCTGTCTCTCTATAACTCCTCCTTTATTCTCTACACCTAAGCCTTTGTGTCTTTTCTATATTTCTTTATAATATTTACACAAGTTGAAAGTATTAGGGCCATTAAAATGATGAGAATTATATCTAGGATAAATAGTTTTCAAGTGAAAAGTCAAGGATTCCTCTAGAGAACTATAACTGCAAACTTATAGGTTTTGTATTTTTATTTTATTGAGCCATTCTAACTTTTTCTGAGTTAAGAATGGTTAACTTCGTATAGATAATATTATGTGCTTAAGCCCAATTATTTTAAAATATAGAAATTAGTGGGCCTCTTAGTTTGTTGAAATAAAAGCAAAATTATTTGGGCATGATCTACAGGACATGACTAAAATTTATCTTGTTCTGAAAATGACTATTTTATCATGCTAATTTGAATTTTATAGAAGGGATAAAGCCATATAAAATTTTTTATTTTTAACAAAATAAAATATAAGTAACTCTAATATTAAGAAAGGGCACAATAAAAAGAACATATAAATATACAACACAACTTTTAGAAATAAGAAAAATAATGAGTCCTTTAAATTAAAAAGCAAATGAAATAAACATTATATAATTAACATCATTGTAGAAACAATTGAATACAGATTTAGTTTGAAGAAACTGCCTATAATTCCAAATAAAAGAAGTCAATTGAAAATACATAAAAAAGAGGGGTTTCAAGACATAACAGAAAAATCAAGATTAGTAATATTTAATAATATTTGCATAATGAAAGGTTAGAGAAAATAGAGTTCTAATTCCAAGCTCTTTATTTTATTCTGTTCATTTATTTATCTTGATGGAAATGCCACACTTTGTAGACCATCTTTTACCAAACGTGGGGCAGAGGCAATATCAAATAAAATTTGACCAAAAAAATGTCCATAATTGCAAAAGTCAAAAAAATCCCAAAATCAGGACAGAAAGTGAACATTATGAAAGCCAAATAACACACAATTAGGCAAAACAATGTATATAAAGAGAAGTTCCTGAAAGCAATCAAAAAGAAAAGAAAGCTAAGTTACAATAATCAATAGCTAACCACACTGACATTTAGCTGTTCACATCAACAACAGAATCCAGACGATGATGTAATGCAAGAACAAGTAATCAGCTAAAACTTTTAAAACATTTAATAGTGTAGGCTAAATATAGATATTTTTAGACAAGGATTGAACCTTTACTTTATCAGACTTCCAATGTAGGAGATAAAATGATATGTACCTTAGGAAGAAGAATACAGAGTGAGGCAAAAGTAGGTTTAGAGTTGCTCATATTGAAAATAATACAATATTAATAAATAATAATTCATGAATAAACTCTGTTTCATGTACTCACAACTGAAAACCTACTTTTACCCCACCCTTTATTAAGCCTTGAAGGATGGAGTGAGATTTAAGAAGCAGTAATCAAGTGACTTGGGTAAATTATGCATTGGCTAGAAATACAGTAGTCATTATGATGCCAATGTTTGGGGTATAAGACAAGTTAGGAATACATTATTGAGTTAAAAAAACATTGGATAGAGATTGCATTTTAACATCCTTCTTTTATTGATTAATTTTGACTGTATAAAATTAAGTAGTGATGATATAATTTTAAGTGTAGCTTCAAAAACAACAGAACTAAAATGTGTAGCTTTCTAACAAGATGAAAAAGTAATAAAATAGTTTAGAAACACTATTATCCAAATAGATCTTACATAATACATCAACTCCTATAAAGCACAGAACCTAACAGATGACACAGAAACAAAGATCTTAGCCTGAGGAGGATTTGACCTCTTAATATCTGAGCGGGAGAAATGGACCATGAGCCAAAGAATATAGGTAGTATTTAGAAACTCAAATGGCAATCAAATGTCCTTCAGAAAGGAATGTGCCCCTCTCCACACCTTGATTTTATTCTGCCGAGACCCATCTAGTACTTCTGACCTCCAGGAAAAAGCCACTAAATTTGTGGTAATTTGTTATAGCCTCAAATAAAACTAATACAATGATTAAAAATATAAAATAATTACTTGGTAGTTGAGTACATTTTCATCACTATGACCAACAAAACAAGAAGCTTACACAATTAAAAATAATATTGTATTTAACGTAATATCTTCTAGGTTTATCCATGTTGTCACAGATTTTAAGATTTCATTCTTTTTTATGGCTAAGTAATATTCCATTGTATGTATGCACCACCTTTTTTCTATATCCATTTGTCGTTGGACACTTATTGCTTCCAAATCTTGGCTATTATAATTAACGCTGCTATGCACATAAGGGTGCATATATCTTTTTAGATTAGTATTTTATATTTCTTCAGATAAATACCCAGAAGCAAAATTGTTGGGCCATATGGAAGTTCTTTTATTAATTTTTTGAAGAACCTCTATACTGTTTTACACAGTTGCTGCACCAATTTGCAGTCCTTCCAACTGTGTGAATCTTCCCTTTTATCTCCATCCTTGCCAACACGTGTTGGTTATTAGTTTGTCAATGATAGCCATTCTAACAAGTACGAAGCAATATCTCTTTATGGTTTCAATTTGCATTCCCCAAATAATTTGTGACTTTGAGCACCTTTTCATATGTTTATTGGCTTTCTCTATGTCCTCTTTGGAGAAATATCTATTCGGGTCCTCTGCCCACTGTTTAATCAGATTGGTATATTTTCTGGGGGAGAGGTTGTTAAGTTACATGAGTTTCTTATATGTTTTGGGTATTAGCCCCTTACCAGAAGTATCATTGGCAAATTTCTTCTTCCATGAGGTAGGTTGTCTTTTCATTTGTTCATGGTTTCTTTCACTATGCAAAAATATTTAGTTTGATGTAGTCCATTCGTCTATTTTTTCTTTTGTTTCCCTTTCCTTGGGAGACATATCTAAAAAATATTTCTAAGAGCAATTTCAAGGAATTTATTGCTTATGTTTTATGATTTCAGGTTTTACATTTAAGTCTTTAATTTATCATGTGCTTATTTTTATATATGGTGTAAGAAATAAGGCACACAGAGAAAGACAGATACCATATGATTTCACTTACACATGAAATCGAAAAAACAAAATAAATGAACAAACAAAGCAGAAACAAACTCATAGATACAAAGAACAAGTTGGTAGTCACCAGATAGGAGAGTGTTGGGAGATGGGTAATAAAGGTGAAAGGTATTAAGAAGTAAAAATTGCCAGTTATAATAGTAGTCACAAGGATGTAAATTACAGTGTAGGGAATATAGTCAGTAATATTATAGTAACTATCTATGGTGTCAGATAGGTACTAGACTTATCAGAGTGATCATTTCATGAGGTATATAAATATCTAATCACCATATTGTACACCTGGAACTAAATAATGTGTGTCAACTATAATTAAAAAAATAAATTCAAAACAGAAAATGTAATTTTAAAAGAAGCAACTATTTACAACACTTCCAGAAAATACAGAGTAGAAAGGAATAAATCTGATCAGACATGCAGAAGTCCTTGGAAAAACATTGCTTTTGGGATTGCAAATTCTTTTTGAAGAAAACTTAGAATCATCTGATAAATATGTCATACTTATATTCTGAATCTCAGCACATTTTCCAAGTGCTTAACTGGAGATCTGAAACCTAAATTAACTCTGTGAAGGGAGGAAGCTGGGGAGAAGTATTCCAGGAAAGAAACTGGTGGTTCTTTAGGAAAGGCCAAGAAGAGGAAAAAAGAAAGGTCTGTTCCAGGAACTAAAAAAGCTTGATGCCAGAGAGTAACGTGGAGAGCTTTGAGCTTAAGCTTGTAAGGAAACCTGAAGCCAGATTTTACAGACAATTCATTAGCTCAACTGTTGGATTTTAGACCTTGTATTTAATGCAGTGGAAAGACATAGCCGGTTTAAACAAGCGAGTGACCTGAACGGGCTTGCATTTTTAAACTACCTAGAAGGTTGCTCTGCTGATTGAAAGGGGTGTAAAGAACGAGAGCTGCAGGCTGCCTTCCTTCCTTCACTCATTCAGCCAGTCAGTCCAGTCTAGACAAAAGTCCCTGCCTTCAAAGACTTTTCATTTTACTGGAAAAAGAGACAGGCACTAAAGAAGTGAGCATGATACTATAGGTAGCTTTGCAAATGGCAGTGAACGCTGTGGACGCAGGTGAGGGGAATAGAAAGCATGGGGACAGTGTGATGAAGAAGGGTCCAGCTGATAAGGTGACATTTTCGTAAAGACTGGAAGAAGGTGAAAGTGAAAAATGACTGGAGATGGGGGAAATGTTAAATTTTATTGAATTTCATTTTTAAGCTGGAAAATACTGGAATATACTGTACTTTAAAGTGTCTAGTGTGTGAGAGTAGCAGTAAATTCTGGCTGCAGGTACTCAGTTCTTTTTGGAATCCTCTGCATTTTTCACCTCTGGTCCTAAGGAAAAGCTGTTCTCCCAGGACACCCTCCACCTTCATTCCATGCCTTCCTCCCAGCCCGAGTCATCAAGACTTCAGTTCTCATTTTGAATATCATTTCTTCTAGAGCATCTTTCTTGTCTTTAGACTATGACATTTGGTCTAGGCACTTGCCTAAGACCTTGAACTTCCTTTTCATCACCCTCATCACAGTGTATTGAAATATCTTTTCTTCCTTCCCTACTGCTCTGTAATGGTTGTGATGTCAAGGACTGTATACTGGACTTCCTGCATCCCCAGACTCAGCCTACAGATAGATAAATGACTGTAGAGCTCTGTGGATTGAAATAAGCATTAAGAGATGTTTGTTTGGAGTAATATATCACTTAGGTATGCTCCTTTGAATTAATTTGTTCAATATTCATCCAACAGTTACTTATTGATTGCCTGCAATGTACCAGGCACCATGACCAGTGTTGGGTTTTCAATAGTAAATAAGATAAACATGGCCTCTTTGCTGATAAAGCTTCTTAGAATTTAATATGAAAAGGTACATATCCTTAACAACTACTGATATGCTCAAATTTGTAGAGGGAAGTCATAAATTAAGCAATGTGTTTTGATTCAAAACCAATGTGTGTGCTTACCTCCTTGACCAGCACTGGGGCTGGAGAAACATAAGTGAATGAGACTCAGTCCCTACTCTAAAGGACACATCACCTATCAGAAAATATTGACGATGGAGCTCAAGTGAATGAAATGTCGTGTGATTGTGTGACTTGAGTCTGTGGGAGCACAGAACCAAGCAATATTATCCACCTGAGCTTTGGAAAAATTCACAAGGTAAGTGACATGTTATCTAGGTCTTAAGGATGGAACTGATTTGCTAAGGGAGATCTGTCCATGGCATTCCCAGCGAACGATAGAACAAATCAAGACAACATCAGTGGATTTCCAGAATTATTAACCAGCCTTAATTTCCATTTAATATTTAAGAAACAACATCATATTATCTAAAATGTGTCAATGCTTAGTATGTAGTGACAGTTGCTATGGGAATGTGACTCCCTTATAATTGGGATGGCAGGTGAAGCTATTTCTCATTTTTAGTCTTTTATGAAGTGGCGTAAAAGTTACAGTGGTCAATATACAGCTCACAAAAATAATTGCCTCTTCTGTAAATGAGTAAAGTACCTGTAATTTTTTTTTAAATGCTTAAAAACAACTATTAAATTCTTCCATTAATTGCTGTGAATTAGTTTAACCCAAAATAAATTTACAGACTCATCCCTCCTCCTCTATGGATCCAGCATCAGTCATAATTGTTTTCTAATTCCATTTCATTTAGAAAATTTAACTCTGTAGAGACCGGCTTCCATTATTGTACTGTTTCCTCAGTTAAAACATGTTATTGCACTTATTCACATCCCTGGTGCAGAGTGCAAATTGCATGCAAAAATGTGCTTATTTATGCAATCTGCATTTTTCTTCAGAGTTCTTGATCTCTTATTAGGCTCTCAAAAGGGACCAAGACCTGATAAATGCTCTAAAGCGCTTGAAATTTTTTTATATCAAGGAAAAGTTACTTCTTCTGCTACACAACTCATTTACAGTGCCTACCCTTATCAGTGCTCTACGGATTACCCTAGATTGTTAACTGCAATCACCTTAGATGAAATCCAATTTGTTGTAGTACATCTGGTATTTTACACAATTTACATCACATAGTTGGGCCTTTGTAGATGTGGAAAATTTGAATGAGTCAAATATATGTTTCTTTTTCGGTTCAGTATTGCTGGTTGAGTAAGTGTAGGATGTTATATAAGCCCTAATCATGGGGCTTTAACACTGTTTGGCAGCTATATCCATTCTGTAACACAAGATCTTTAGGTCACAGTCTCCAGTGCATAGTAAATGTTTGATAAATATAAATTCATAATAAATATTTATCAATTAAAGCAAACCAATCCATGTCTGCAACTGCTTTTGTTTACCTAAGAAAACAAATAATGGACATATTTCACCTTCAGGTATTCTATTATTTATAATTCTATTTTCATTATTCATAACTCATTTGTTGTTCTTTAATATTATAAAGTTGCCAGTGGGGAGTCTGAGCCGAAATGCTTGCCACATGAGGATAAGACTTTATTTTAATGAAATCACCAGAAGTGAGTCTCAGTGCATTTCATCATCATTTAAGGCCTAGTTGAAGCATGATAAATAATCCTTGTCTCAGATAATTATACTAACTGAGTAGTGATATGTCATTCATGTCTTCCCAATGTATTTTTGGAACTGCCATGGGGGTAGCAAATGTACAATAAATACATTGCTCTATTAAATTTATATTTCAGAAAAATGCATTGTATTAGAAAAAGAGGAATAGCAAACTTAAATGCAGCTGATAATATTAGAGTAAAAATGATTCTTTGCTTGACCACCCTCAGCACCATCCCTCATTTTATGACCCACTAACCAAGGTCCAACTATATTGACTATTTTCCCTGAGGTAATAACTGGTTACTATTTGACCTAGAATTACAAAACAGGTTGAGCATCCATATAGTCATTCCACAAGCATTTATTGAATGATTGCAATATTGCAGGCACTGTACTAGGTACATATTGAGTTAAAAGACAAATTCTGTCCTGAAGGTCTTTGGGACTCAGAGGGGAGGCTAACATTTTAGCAATAGTTACAATGCTACATAAATGAGGCCATAGAAGATTCAAACAAGTCATGCTCTTGAGATCTAGAATGGAGTCATACAGGGGCAAAAGACTGAATGACAAATAAATATAATCTAAAGGGAGACAGGAGGAAAAGACTGAAAGAACTCTGCTTTGACCACAATGACTTGTAATTCAACTAATGAGTGTGTACTTGAAAACAAAGAAAATTTAAGCAGGAAAGTAATACAGTAATTCAGTAATAGGTTTTCTGTTTAGAAAAATATTTCCAGCTGCAGTATGGAGGTTAAATTGTAGCAGAAAAAGAATAAAAGCAGAACAACCATTAAGACGCTTTTGTAGATATCCAGGCAAGAAATAATGAGGAGCTTGGACTATAAAGGTGATCATTGGCATGGTAAACATTCAGGCGTATGAATAAGACTAAAGATATGAAAAATATGCAAAATGTGCCCCAGATTGTTGACTTGGGAAATGGAGTAAAAATTGAGAGTATTCAAGGCAGAATTCCAGTCTTGTGCTAACTTGGTTATGACAGCAATTCACTAACTGGGGCATACATGTCCTTGCAAGAATGCCAGGGCAAAAGAGAATCTTTAGGATAAAAATGATGCTTCTGGATAGGTCACTGGTTTTATTCAGACATAAATGATTTAAAGCATTATTTTTATACTGATATAAACCCATAAATGTATGAAATACTATGCCTTTATTTTCAAGAAATGAAACCTCAAAAAATTTTGTAGCTTGAAGTTTATGAATTAAAGCAGTGGATTCTCCAGAGGTTTAGAGGACTGAAACTTCTCTGCCATTTGGATTCTTTAGTAGAAGATATGAATAAAGCCTAGAACATACGAGGTAATTCATCATGATGGCTTAGAAATTTGGTTGCCTGTGCATTTGTTGCTGTTTTCAGTGTTGGAGAAAGTCATGTATGCACTTTCTATTGAGAAAACACCTTCATACGAGCCAGATAATATACAGGACATCCAGCTCTCCTAAATATAAAATTTGGTTAGCTCTCCTAAATATAAAATTGGTTAGCTCTCCTAAATATAAAATTTAATATTTAACTGGCATCCTGTATTTTATTTGTTATGTCTGACAACCTGTTTGTTGTTGATGGTCATTCCCTATTTGCAGACTATGAAATTTTTGTGGTGTTTTCAAATATTTTTGTTGTTATTTGAACCTCAGTTACCATTTTACCATTATTTTTTTGCTTTTTTTAATGAACAACTTCTAAAAATGCTTTTAAAATGTAGTATCTATTTTATAGAAGTAACTGGTATGTCATTGTTTTGCAAAACTGGGGGTTGACATTAACTTCCAAGATTATGGTTACTTAGTGCTCCTCATTTTGCATGAATTTAAAATACTATTTTCTTTTCTTTCTCAATTTTTTTAGAGAAAATGTATTTTTATTTAATTCATTTTTTAACCCATGTTTTCACAGGAGTCCATAAGATAATTTGCATAATGCACACATTCCACTTTGATGAGTTTGGTTCCTTAAAACTAATTTCTACTTTACTTCTCTAGCAAGCTACTTAGTAATTCTAGTAGTATTAGTAGTAATACTACTAATGCTATTCAAAAACTCCAGTGGTAGTAAAGTAAATAAATGGCCTTTCTTAAAGTGCTAATATTTTCCCTTTATCACTTCAACTCATTAGTAGACAACTTACTTTCTATAATTGTCAGCTGAAACCAAGTATGGACAAAAAAACTTTGATAATTTATAGCTGAGGCTGTGCTATAAATTCTCAAATCAGACATTGCTGTTTTAAGGGTAAGGAAATGGAAATTCAATACTGTGGATAATTTTCAATTTAGTATATATGAAGATTCCCATAGGTTATATATAGAAGCAGATTAAACTTAAATCTCTTTCACTGTTTTGAGAAGTGAACTCCATATAGCATCAATACATATAATGTTGCATTTTCTTCATTCTAAGATTTTGACCATTTTATGGCATACCAAAGGCTTTAAAGACACATACTTAGAAAATAAAATTATGCTCATATTCAAAACACACACATACTGTAAGACATACCTTGATTTAGAAATGTAATAATTTGAAGTAAAATGCACATTTTAGAATTGACAATATAAAAGAATATTTATACAAGCAGTCCCATTTGTTATGGGAAATAAATACTTTTTATTGGACTCATTAATGAACAAAACAAGATACTTAAGATATGTGTCAGGAAAGAAGAATTCCATCGCTCTCTGAGTAACTCTTTTGTTTATGCCATATGAGTTTTTTCTTCTCTGCCTCAGCTTCCAACCCAGAGATTGTTGCTAATCTAAATAGTCTGATACACGAACATGTATTGCACTGTGATTCCTGGTGGGTCGGAGCCTTCTTTGCATTATTTTCTCTGGTATTTTTTCTATTGTAACATAATGAGATAGAGATATTGAGTTGAGGACCCTTGAATCCTTTTGGTTCCCTCTCTATCATTAAATGCACCCAAGGCCTTCTCTGAAGCATGTTTTTTACTCTGTCTCTTTCCTTACAGAAATGCCTGAACCTACTGGTACATATAATAAAATTTGTGACCAGGGAAGGGGAGGAGAAGCCTTTGCTTATACTTAAGCCTAGCAACTTTTTAAGAAAACTCTATATGAAACACTTCTACAGTTCTTAATAAATTGGTATGTTGATTCTAATATTAAGTACCTTATAGGAAGGAAGTTGTGTTTGGTGGGACAGGATTCAGGCATTTAAGGGTCTCTGACTTAATATCATTCAATAGTGCACCCTTGACCTTTAGTAGTAACTAGCACTTCTCATATCAATCCTTTAACTGAATATTCATCATCATTAATTACAACAAACTTGAAGCAGAATGTTAAAATAATCATTATAATAGTCCTACAATATCCACAGTATTCTGTTAGATGCTATAAAGAATATAATGAAAAAGAAAATATTCTGCCCACCTTAAGCTGATGATTGTCATGGAAAAATAACACATGCAGATGTGAACTCAGAGCTCTGTACTCTCAGGAAGTATATGTGGGCACTAAAATAACTGGGTACCACAGGGGAAAATGACAATTCAGAGAATGGAAATGGTCAATGTGACCTGTGATAGTCATGAAAAGATCTGACACATATGAAGAATTTTATAGGCAGAGAGGAGAAGGAAAGAGCTGGCACACATTCATGGACATAAAATAGCATAAAACTCTTTGAGGGAATTTTAATAGGTTCACTAGTTTTTGTTGAGGACATGAGAAAGAAGGACCACATCATGAAACTTGAATCCATTCAAAGTATTCAGTATTATGTCCTATAGGCTGAGGAACTAGACAATTGAGACATTTTGGCCAGAAGAGTAATTTGGTGATAGTAGGGTGCTGTGATAATTTGTTAGGTAGTATTATCTAAAGTAAATTGGACGAGGTCAGACAGGCTTCAGGGAACTGGCAGCGGAGAGCCAGTTGAAAAACTACTATAATAGGGCAATAATGCAGTAAAAATTAGTTTCTGGCAATAAAAATATGAAGAGAGAAATAAGAGAGATATAAAATTATGAAAAAAATTAAATTGTGACAATGGATTGTATATAGGAGATATAGGAGAAATAAATATAATTGAATTTTTGTGCATGGGTGATTGAGAGAATGACAATGCATTAACAGAAATGGGAAGATCACACTATAAAGTTTGGTGACAGTCATGGGTTGATGAATATAGCTTTATATAGCCTGTGTATAGGGTGACTGGGGCCTTGGTAATGGAAAAGTAGGTGGTTTGAAATGCGAGATAATTTTTTTGTTTGTTTGTTTGTTCGTTGTTTTATCTTTATTGTTGAAAATTTTACAGATGTTCCCTTTTTACACCCATTGATCCCCTCCATCCCGCATCCACCCTACCCCCAGACCTTCCCCAGACCAATATCTGTGTTCATGGGTTATGCTTATAAACATATAAGTTCTTTGATTAATCTCTCCCCACTCACTCCCCCATCCCCACCTTCTCTCTGATATCCTTCAGTCTGTCCATACTTCTATGTCTCTGGATCCATTTTGCTCATCAGTTTATTTTCTTTATTACATTCCACATATAAGTGAGATCATGTGGTACTTGTCTTTCTCTGACTGGTTTATTTCACTTAGCATAATACTTTCTAGTTCCCTCCATGCTGTCCCAAAGGATAAAATATCCTTCTTTTTTTACAGCTGCATAGTATTCCATGGTGTGAATGTCCCACAGCTTTTTTATCCACTCATCTACTGATGGGCACTTGGGGTGTTTCCAGATCTTAGCTATTATAAACTGTGCTGCTACAAACATAGGGGTGCATAAGTTCTTTGTCATTGGTGTTTCAGGTTCTTAGTATATATTCTTATAAGTGGGATCACTGGGTGAAATAGCAGTTCAATTTTTAACTTTTTGAGGAAACTCCATACTGCTTTCCATAGTGGCTGCACCAGTCTGCATTCCCACCAGCAGTGTACTAGGTGCCCTTTTCTCCACACCCTCCCCAGCACTTGTAGTTCGTTGACTTGTTGATGGCAGCCATTCTGACAAGTGCGAAGTGATACCTCATTGTGGTTTTAGTTTACATTTCTCTGATGATTAGCGACATTGAGCGTTTTCTCTTGTGTCTCTTGGCCATCTGTATGTTCTCTTTGGAGAAGTGTCTATTTAGGTCCTTTGCCCATTTTTAAATTGGATTGTTTGTCTTCCTTTTGTTAAGTTGTTTGAGTTACTTATATATTTTGGATATTAACCTTTAATCAGATGTGTAGTTGGCAAATATGTTCTCCCATGCAGTGGGCTCCCTTTTCGTTTTGTTGATGGTTTCTAATGCTGTGCAGAAGCTTTTTATTGTGATGCAGTCAGTCCTATCTGTTAATTTTCTTTGTTTCTCTTAACCTAGGAGATGTATTGGCAAACATGTTGCTATGAGAGGTGTCTGAGATTTTGCTGCCTATTTTTTCTTCTAGGATTTTTAAGGTTTCACATCTTACATTTAAGTCTTTTATCCATTTTGAGTTTACTTTTGTGTATGGTGTAAGTTGGTGGTCTAATTTCATTTTTTCGCATGTACCTGTTCAATTTTCCCAGCACCATTTATTGAAGAGACTGTCTTTACTCCATTGCATGTTCTTGCCTCCTTTGTCAAATATTAATAAACCATAATAGCATGGGTCAATTTCTGGGTTCTCTGTTCTGTTCCACTGATCTATATGTCTGTTCTTGGTCAGCACCAGGCTGTTTTGATTACAGTGGCTTTGTAGTATAACTTGATATCTGGTATTGTGAACCCTTCAACTTTGTTCTTCTTTCTCAAGATGTCCATGACTTTTGTCTGGAAAACCTATCCAATGAAGTCAATGGGGTATTAAAGTCCCCTACTATGACTGTATTGCTGTTAATCTCTCCCTTAAGATCTTCTAGAAGTTTTTTTTAAAATAAATTTAGGTGCTCCTATATTGGGTGTATATATGTATATCAGGGTTATATCCCCTTGTTGAATTGATCCCTTTCGTATTATGTAATGACCTTTTTTGTCTCTTGTTATGGTCTTCATTTTGAAGTCAATTTATCCTATGAATATTGCTACCCAGCTTTTTACTCATTTCCATTTGCATGGAAAAATTTTTTCCATCCCTTCACTCTCACCAAGTCTGGTGGACCTGCTCCATGTGAGATAATTTTTTTAAAGAAGCAAGGTAAGTTTAAGTTTAATATACAACTGTAAAAAATATAAACCATACAGAGAAAGATAAATACCACATGGTATCAGTTATTTTGTGAAGTCAGGAGGAAAAAAAAAGCTGAACTCATGGAAACAGAGTGTAGGAAAATTGTTGCCAGGGACTTAGAGAAGTAGAGAAAGCTTGGTAAAAGGATACAAAATTGCAGTTTTTAAGATGAGTGAGATCTGAGGATCTAATGTATAACATGGTGACTATTGCTGACAACATATATTGAGTAATTGAAATTTGCTAGGAGAGTATATGTTCTCACACACACAAAAAAAACATGAAGTAATGCATGTGTTAAGTAACTCAGTGGGGGAAATCTTTTTATAGTATATGCATATATCAAATCATACATTGTGCACTTAAAGTATTTTGTAATTGTGTTTATCAATTATGCTTCAATAAAGCTGGGGGAGAAAAAAGAAAATATTTGTATAGAGGGAGGTTAAAAATCAAATGTCTGAAAGTGAATTGGATTCATCTTTCTCCTCATTGACATAGGACAATTTTGATTAGGTGGGAGATTTTTCTCTTTTATAAAATGTGCAAGTGAATAACAGGCCAGTTTCTTAGGAGCCTTACCTTACAGCTCTTACATTATAACAAATATCAACATGTCATCTAAAATACAAGAGATCTGCTGAAAGGCAAAAATTAAAATTAAAAAAGTTCCCCAAAATACTTGGGTCCCTTTATAGGCAGCAGTAATACAAATATTCAGCTGGAACATCCCTTGTATCTCTTTTAGCAGCATCATTTCATGTTGATACTCATGTAATCATGACCATCCTTCTTCTTCCTATGATTCTTTTCCCAAGAACTTCCAATACTCATAGTGAGTGACTTGAAGAAATAACTTCCTTAGTGACAACACTGGCTTTAATTAAAAGCATATGACAGAAAATCCATCACTTCAGTAGTGCACTTCCTTTGTGTCTATTAAGGACAATCTTTGCGCCAATAAACTATTGTAGGCACTGTTGTTCTTTAGCCAGTACAGCCTGATTCTCTTAATGAGATCGTTTTACTTTCACATCAAAATGAAATAAAATATATTTTATTGTACTTTCCTTGGCTCTATTCAAATTATGAAAAGCATAATGCTTATTAATGACAAAGGCTAATATTCTCTCTCTCTCTCTTTCTTCCTGCCTGTCTGCCTCTGAAAATGATAATTACAGTTTTAATTCAAAGGCCAGGGATATTTTAAAAATGTTCTCCATGTGATATTTCTAGGATAAACTGTATACTTATTTTTTATTATCAATCATACAAGAGCTACAGTTGGAATTAATGTTTTCAATCATAATAAAAACATGTATATTACTACTATTAATTTAAACATTAAGAATTTCAAGATTCAAACTTTGTCAGTTAGTGAAATTTATGGTATACACTTCTATAAGTTTAATTGCTACCATCACAGAGAAGATTACCACTATCATGAAGCTTTAAAAGGGTCTGGCTCTTTTCTCATAAGTAAATGCTACATCTACAAAGCTCACCATATTCACCTGTTTCCATGTTTTTTTTTTAAATCAAAGATTTAATTTTGTTGAATGATGAAAATATATTTACAAGTATGTTTACTAAATGGTGAAAATATATTTAAAAATATATTTACAAATGAAACTGTTTAGTCAAAACTAAAAATTTAAAAACATTTTTATTCATGTGAAGTATCATTTAGCTTAAAATGCTTTGCATTTTCAATTCCTTAGTATTAATATATAGCTATCAATGCATGATTTTTATTTTTATATTATCTTTTAAATATTGTTTCAAAAATCTGTACAGATTCATTGAAATAGAGGTCACCACATAACAAAGTTGCAGTAAAAGCAGTTAAAACTCTTAATTTAACCATAGAAGTGTGGTCTTTACCTCTGCACTAATGTTCTGAATGTTGAGTATAATTTTATATTTATTCCCCACCTCTTCATAATTCCTCAAAAAATTCTTACTTCAGATGTATTTGCTTAGAATTTTTTTTACTAACAGCATCTTTTCAACATGGTTTTAGAAAACTTCTTATAAAATGTAGTCTATAAAAACATTACATCAATTCTAAACATGTATTTTTTTCATTTGCTTTTCTTTTCATTATTTTTAAATTGCTTTTATGCATTTTATTTACCTCTGTGACAGTGAATTCTAGATCCCAGATCTCTAGGTGATACTGAGTTTTGCTTTATCTCTTGGATCAAAGTAAGACTTAATTGTGGCAATAATAATATTTTTGGTGAAAATTTTTATTTATTTTTAAAAAATCTTTATAGTCAAGTATCCGGTTTCTGAAAACATTTGTTCGTAGGTGTTGACCTTTATAAATCTCACAGATGTAAACATAGACTTTTTCAAATTGAGATTATTTTTGTTAAGTATTTGTGAATTAATGGGAAGAAATGGTTAGTTACAGAAATGGCTTCTTTGGAAACTAACTTGACATTTTTATAAACAAAGGTCTTCAGAAACCATCTAACCAGATTTTCTCATCACCTCAAAGTTTCTTGGGTTGTATTAACATTTTCCCAAATGGTATGCCTATAAACACTTTTTATATTTTAGAGTTCTGAAGCAGGATGTTTGAAACCATTGCAGTTTACTATGTTCTATTTTACTTCTTACTTGAAATGTCTTTGAAAACTTATTAATCACCTACTTACATTAACATATGTGACTTAATATGGTGTTTGATATTAATTCAACAATTTGCAAATTAATATAATGCACAGATATGCCAGGTCTTACAACGGAATTCTATTTTGAAATGAGGTGACCCATTAGCCAATGACTAATAGTTAGCATGAATGAATTTTTCCTATCAGTGCACTTGAACTCACCCAGAAAAGACCCCCACTTGAGAAATTAGACAAAAAGAGGAATCCCGTTTTGAAGGCACAATGTTATTATAAAAACTATAACATGGAGGACCATGTGAAGGTAAATTGTAACTACATTTGACACTGCTATGGTGAGGGTTGGGTATGAAGCTGACAAATGGCTTCATAGCTGTCTGAGAATTTGGGTGACCATGGGTCAATGAAAGAGTGAAACTATGTGAACTATCAACAAAAATTTTCTGGTTTTATTTTGTTAGTGTAGAAACTGAAATAATCAACTTTGCGCATCACGTGTATTGTAGCTGACTCAGTTATTTATTTGTAAAACTATGGAAATAGGATCATGTAATCATTTCCTATTTTTAAGCATTTTGACAATAAGATTTTGTTCCTTAGACATAATTTTTAAAGGTGGTACACCTAGCCTTATAAGTAGGCTAATAATAGATTCTATAAATTTTAGATGATCTTACATGTTCCTTTTACCCCTATCTTCAACTTATTTGCTCTTCCATAAGTTTATCTACATTGCTTTGCACATTTTGTGTTTTACCCATGGGTGCTACAAAGGTGTCTCAAAATGTTAGCTAAAACTTGTAACCGATTTGACAATGCATGATCCCTAAGGAAAATTGGTTGGGTACTCTACTTCTACAGTAATTATGATTTTTACATATGCAAATTCCATAGGGCATTGGAGGGTGGAAATGATGAGTATGCTGGATGTAAAGTAAAGCCCTTTGTAGTTAATTGAATTTTTCATTTGTTGTACTGCATTAGGCGGAATTGTGTTAGCATTGAACTTACCTCAGCCCCAGTTTTATTCCTTTGATCTCTTGCTTTGTGGACTCTCTCTCTCCCTTTCTTTTAATAATGTTCAGTAAATGCTTACCACACTGCTTTTTTTTTTAATCCTCTGACCTAAGCTAATTAGTTTTCTCCACTAGGATAATATTGTAATAACTGTTATTTCAACCATTTCTCTTTAGACTGATACAAGTATAATGAAGAGTCCCTTGAATTATATTTTAAATACATAATTGCATAAAAATGTAAAATTTTGAGAACTGAGTCATGCTTATGTTATGCATGCAGTGTCACATATCTCACCTGCTTTTCATTCTAAAGCCCCTAGATCCTTATAGACAACATTGTCAACCTGTAAAATGACATTTTGAGGAAAGCAAACATTCCAGAGAGTCTGAATTTAAAGTGAGATTATCTCTAAGGTTCATCTATTGGAATTACTTATCTGATCTAAAGTAATGTAAGTAATTCAGGTGCAGGGAAACATTCTAGATTTAAATTCAGAAGCATTTGGGGGTTGGATCATTGGCTGTAGTGTTTGGCTGATCCTCTTTCTTATCACCCTTGATTTTTAAAGCCTGGCCTTTTAAAAATGTGCTTCAGAAATCCATGTGTTCACAGGCATTTGATTCATTAATTTTTAAAGACAATTACAAAGGTCTTTTAGAGATAAGTTAGGAGGTACCCAAAACCCAAGTGTGAACATATACAATTAAGAGAAAGAACTCTGTAAATGTCATAATGAATCAGAGATTCCACAGTGAATCTTTGGTGAAAGAGTGATCATATTTTAACAGGCAAGTCACTTTTTAAGTCTGAATCTTCATTCATTGGATCCTTGTGTTATGGGCAGTTAGGCAGACATGAGCAGAGCAAGGATGATGGGCCAGGAACAGAAGCTCGGCAGGGCAGAAAACCCTGGGTGCCTAGAAAGGATCAAGACTGGGAAAATAAGAACCTCCTCCCAAGGGTAACCTTTCCTCCCCTAGCATATTACTGATCATGCCTTTTGGACCCCCTGACCCTTCATATAGTTAGTCATGTGGTTTAGACCCCCTGACCTTTTCCTCCCTAAAGACAGCTTCTAGGCCTCAGTTGTATTTCAGCTCCAGGCCCAGGAAAGTAGCAAAATCAGACAAGTGACCCTGTGGATACCTCAGGACCAGCTACATTGACTAATAACCCCCTGACCTAGCACCAACCAATCAGTGGAGACCACAACCCTGAAAGAGCGCACCTGGGAAGCTGATGAATATTTTATAGAGACCTTCCCCTGAGACCTCCCCTAAGATTTCCACCTGCAAGGGAGAGATAAATACACTTGGGAAGAAAGACCCAGCCAGCACTCTTCCCCAGTAGAGCACACCAGCACTACTCTCTTTCCACTTCCCTCTAAGGGACCCCATGAGTCTTGCAACCAAGGGAGCAATGGGCAGCAGCAGCTCGTCCCAGGCTAATCCCCTGAATCTGTCTCCAAGGCCCTTTTTTCTTTGACTTGTCAGTAGCCAAAGCAGCCCAGCCTAGCTCTTCTGTTACTTCTCTGCCCTTCCCTGTTTCAAGTGTCCTAAGTGTATCTTGCTATGGCCAATAAATTCTTGCTTACTTTGCTGCATTTTGTCTCTTGATTGAAATCTTCCCTTTAAGAAGACAAGAACTGAAGCCTTGTCATCTCCTTGGTAACACTTGGAGTTGGAGGTGGACAGAAAAGAAATAACTTTTGTGTGTCCCTATGTTTTCAATATATTCACTTGTAAGGCCTTTATTCTTGTTACATGTTAGCAAGTGACACAAAGGGAATATAGATTTTATAGATGTGAAACTAAGCATAGAAGTAGAGTAGGTACCAAATTAATCTTGGAAGTCTACTCATAAACTAACTTTCAAGATATTGGGTTTTTTTCCCCCTTCCTTCTTTTCTTCCTTCCTTTCTTCCTTCTTTTCTTCTTTACTTTATTCTAATATGCCTTTACTTTACCTACATCCTACCCCTTCCTTACATTTGCCCATTTGGATGAAATATGTTCAACCTAAGGCTATCCTTAGCATGATTTATGACAGTTAGGTAGGCCTTATTTTTTAAATATTTTTGTTTATATACAGGGGTGGGCTAAAGTAGGTTTACAGTTGTGAGTACATGAAATAATTTAGTCTTGTATCATTACTAATTAATGATTGTACTATTTTCCACACAAACAACTGTAAACCTACGTTTGCCCACCCCTGGATAAATGTGTCCAAGGGCAGATACTTTGTTTACCCATCACCTAGGTGTATACAGTAGGTGCTTAATTACACATGCCAAAATTAATGAATTAATAAATAATCCAGAAAGTCAGCTCTGGCCGGGATTGTGTAAAAACAGATTTCTTTTTGCCTGGTTGTCACTGTAACATAGTCACTAATAGAAAAACTTTGCCCTAACCTGGACACAGAGCCACTCTATCAGTCCTGAAATATAACTTTCTTACATTTGCAAAATACCAAGGGATATTTTTCAGATCTGCATAGCATCAGAGTTATCAGCTAAACACAAAGCTTAAAGAAGAAATTAAATTACTTCTTAGTTACTTTCCACCTAAGCAGGCACTTATGCATTTGTTTTCATTGTTCTTTCTAGAAGTTTCAGAGAGTTAAGTAAAGAAGTTATAATGCCTAAAAGCCTATGAAAATAAAAACAATTAACAATGAACTAGAAGATTTTATGACAAGTATGGACAGTGAGATAGGGGGGACATGCTATGTACTTAAGTGTACCTGAATCTATTTTCAGAGCTACAGTGTGAGCTGTGCTGAGTTTACTGATAGACGTTAAAATGAGTGAGAGACTGAGGTTCAGTGAAGCTCAACCATGTATTCCAAGTGACTAAAAAAAGCCCAGAACTTTTCATACTTCTTTGAAAACATAAATTTGGGAAAAATTAATTTCTCAGAATATTTCAATTCTATACCTAATATATTACCAGGAAGAATAGTCTACTTTAATACCTAAATGTCAAAGACTAAATAGTAATTTAATCCCTCAGGTACGTATTAGATAAGGGTTTGCATCTTATGAGAGTAAAAACTACCAGAGAGAAAATAGTTATTTTGCTAGAATTCCTTTCTTGGTGTCTGCTGTATTATACATTGCCCTATCCCCCTAATTCATATTATGACCCAGAAATATGCCAGGTTGCCAAGTTTAGCTATTAATCACTTCACATCCCTAAAAACACTGGTGTTCCAGAAAGTAAATTAATATTTTGGTTTCAGGATATTGACTTTTGGTAAATGATTATGCTAATTTTTTCTGGTCAAGTGTCAATTGATGAACCCCATAAGGACACAATTAAAATGCTATAAAGATCTCTTGTTTTAATCAAATATCTTTAGGCAATTATGAAACCAAATGAAAGGATTTACCATGCTCCACACCCCAAATAAAGGAGAAAATAAAAGGCTATTACTTCATAATAGCCTTGTAACTGTATATAGATACATATATATGCATTTTACATATCTCCTCTATTTTATATTTGAGTATACTTCACTGAAATATGTAATATGTACAAAAATTTTTAAAGGTACAAAAAAATAATACAATAAAATAAAAGCTATTTTTAATGTCACCCTTTGGAAAGAAAGTTACGAAGCTGCTATACATATTTTCTCTGAGTTTGCCTTGAAATATGCATAAATTCACATGACATTTTGGTAAATGTATTTCCCTAAGAAGATGCCGTGCATTTCAGGGAATGTATGATTTGACAATTACTAAAGAAATTATTCATTCTCTTGTATTAAAAATAAATAGTTGCATTAAATACATGTAACTTGTCAGAATGTGATTCATGGTTGCCTCCAGCAATAGTAACGTATGCACTCTGCTCATTCAATTTAATAATACATTTTCAATAATAAATAAATTAGGTAATAAATTTGTGTTATGTGCTAGAATCTAGAAATAACTCTTTCCCTCTCTCTCCTCCCTGTCTCCCCCTCTCTCTCTTTCTCTCTCTGTTTCTCTCTCTCCCCCCGCACACACACATCCTTACTTCTATCACTATATCTTCCTCTGTCTTTTTTTTTTTTTTTTTAATATGTAGTACTCCACTGAAGTCAATGATTTGGAAAAAATAAATCTAATATTATGCCAAGAGAAAAATATACCATCCAAAAGAGAATAGGTCAATAATAAATACTCTAAATAACTTGTAAAAATTCTTTTTTATTAATTTATTTTTAATACTTCAAACTCTTTTGCATCTCTAATCTTATTTTATCCTAATAAAACCCTTTGAGGGTCTATAATATTACTTTAACAATTTTACACCAGTGACAATAGAGATCCATTGACATAAGAAGTAGTGATTAGTAGCATATTTGGTTTGAGTATACAGTTTTCTTAAATTCAGTTCCATGTTCTTGCTACAGAACAAATAAATAGATTTTGGTATGCTACTTCATCCATTTAATTGTGCCAGCTTTATGGCTTGTCCTTAATTTATTCTGTATTTTCAAATTGATCTTTGCCTCTGCCCTAATACAGAAATTTAAGTAGTTGAAAAGGTTTTCTGCTTTGGTCTCAAGGATGAAAACACAGTTCTCAATCTAATGGGCTGAATTAGACCTGGTGTTAAATGCCAAGATGACATAGGAGTAGGAAATATTGAAAATTAGCATACAGAGTCTATGAAAATAAAAGAGGATAATGCAGGTAATATAATAATTTTATTTTTTGTTTTTGTGTGCTTGTTTGTTTTTTAGCAATGAGTCTGGACAGACAAAACAAACTCAAACCTTAAACCATACAACGTAGCTTTTAGCATGAGGGGAGCTTTTAGGATGATTTTTTTAAAGTAGGCACAGAACCATGGCATTTTTTGTAAATCAAAATGAAGGGCTATGGAAAGGGAGTGGGACAGTGTCCCACTATGAGCAGTGGTAGCCAGTGAGTTTCAATATGTTCTTAATGTGAAGTCATCATTGCAGAGGTCTGAGCCTGTACCCAAATGAAGCATTGGGGATTTTGTAAGGCACATGTTTGCTTCTGTAGGGCACAGCCTAGTATAAGCAGCACACATGTTAGAATTAGATAAATGTCTTAACCCATACTCTACCACTCACCAGCTATATGTTCTTGAAAGTTGAGTAAAACAATGAAGAGTTTTTGTAACATTTAAGCAAAATAAAGCATGCAGGTGCTAACTAAATAATCACTGAATAATCTCATCTTGCTCACCTGGCTTCTCTACCTTGCTCTTTATTGAGGCTATGAATTAGTCTCATTTTCTGGTACAGAGTGGGTCCAGACAATGGAAGTCATCAACAGGAGAAGGGACAGTAACAGAAACTGGTGCAAAGATTTCTTCTCTCAGGTTCCTCCAGCAAGGGTGATGGCGATGAGCTTTCTGTACCAAAGGAGAACCCTGGTGTCCCAGCAGATGTCCCTCTCCCACCAGAAATAGTTTCCACTTCTGCTGGGTTCTAGTAAGCCCTGCCTCCCCTAACCTGTTCAAGCCGAGGGGAGTAGTGGCTTTCCTGCTGGGTTAGCTCCAGAGTACTTTACCATTACTTGTTAACTTCCTTCAAATCAGCTCACACCTTTGTAAATTGTCCCTTTATTAAATTCTCTTCAAACACACCTTTTTCATGTACCATTTCTTCTCCTACCAGGACACTGATTGAATCATCGTCATCATCATCATCATAATTATTATTATTATTGAAGGAAATTCATAGCAATTGCCTTGAGATTGGAAAGCTATCAAGTGGCACATGAAAATTCAAAACCATCAATCTTCTGAGGCTTGTGGGTAATTATCTAAACTGCCAGACATCGTGAAGGGACTCAAAATGATTCATACCTGTTGAGAAGTGAACTAATTTACTAATTATGTATATATGTACAGGATGGGGCAAAAGTAGGTTTACAGTTGTTCATATGGAAAATAATACAAGAACAAACTGTTTCACGTACTCACAACTGTGAGCCTACATCTGCCTCACCCTGTATACTTAATAGAACATTGTGGAAAATTTCACAAACATATCTCTCAAATTCTATAAATGATTGTAAATGTAAAAATAAGACAAAAATAACTTTTATGTTTAGCTTCTATGAAAATCATGAAAAATACTTTGTATGTGTCTTCCTGAGGCCGGCTAGGTTGGGGATTACTGGAAGGGAGGCCTCTGCGTCAGCCTGGGGAGGCAGGCCAGGGTGACCACGGCTCTGAGCAAGTTCATCCTGGCTGTCCCGTGCCTGTTACTCCAGTGGCAGAGTCACCACGGGCACTGGCTCCACACTTGCCAGGAAACACAGCAGTAAACAATGTCTATTCAACTGCATGGCAAAAATAGCAGGTACTGAGTGTTGGGCTTAATGAAAAAAACATTTTGGCAAAAGGTAAGAACCAGAATAGGACTAAAAATATGTTTTTAATAGGGAATGCTACAGACCACATCAGTTAAATAATTAAGTAGGCAGACTTAAAAATTACACACTGGCTGATATTTTCATTCATTTTTTCTGAAATAGTTTAGTACACATCGAAGAAAACAGCTGATTCACTTTTACAAAGCCAGAGCAAATACATCAGGAGGAGAGATTCTCCTCCTAGTAAATGTTGAGAAGACAAGCATTCATTTTCCTGATGTTTCCTATCAGTGCAATTTCCAATTACCCATAGTTTCAGGCAATTCATTCCTTCTACCTCATTTGGTTGACCCAGGCATTGGGACTGAATGCTACAGGTTTGATATAACTACAGCTAATGTCTTGTTGATTGATTTATAATCAAGCCTTGCTTGAAATGTCTGTTATAGTTTGCTCCAGGAATCAGAATGTCAAAGTACCTGGGACAAATGACTTTCTCCAACTCAGGAGTAAAACCACTTTCTCACAAGATAGCATAATAGTTGTTTATTCCAGAACCTACTAAGATTAATAAAAACAAATAATACATTAATAATATAAAATAACTTTAAGGGTTTTTAGTGATAGGTATGATTGTTGGAGGCTTCTAGAAGTAAACGTTTCACACTCCAAGGTCACATGTGAGTAACAGAAAATCCTGAAGTTGTGTTGTTGCTTTTTGCTAAGAATGTTGGCTGTAGTTTGTCACCCTACACAGACATCACAGGTATTAGTCTAATTATCTTGAATTTCCTTCAGATTTGGACATTTTTAGGTGACTTAAACTTTGGTTTTAAAAGAGTGATCATTTTCTAGATTACAATAAATTGAACCCAATTATCTGGTCTTACTTATCATGGAGCTAGAATTTATTGTCTCAATATTTTTAAATAATTCTTTCTATGCTGTACATATCATCGGTTTCTTATGACTCTCACTGGCATAATTACTTCAAAGTATCTAAAAATACATTTATTTTCCCAAGACATAAGTTTAGTTAATATCTTAAATAATTCATAGTTAAAGCAATTATACAAATAAAGCCTCCGTGCTTTTTAAATAGTGATAAGAGTGAGAGGAAAAATGTCTCAAACTTACTCTTGAGAAGGAAAAAAATAGGTAAGGATGAGAAATGAAATGTTAAAAATATTTTACTACTAAAGCCTAATACATTTGGTTGTTGAAACTGATAATGTACTCATCTGAGTTAATTAACATAATATTAATTATAATTGATTCACTCTTACCAACAAATTGTGGCAGATTTCCATCTTTGTTCACAAAGCGTTTGAAACAAATGTTTTAGGTTTAATTCAGGAGGTTTTTGTTCGTATATATAGTTAATATAACCAATATTTCAAATATACTTATTTATAAATGTAACACATCCAAGGATGCCTCTTTATATTTTGATATATCTTTTAGTATTTGAAAAAATACAGTTTGAACATAATTAAAATTTTAAACTAAGAAATAACGACATCACAAGAGATCTAAGATCAAAATGTTGAATCGTATTGTTCCTGTTTTAATATCTTACATCCAAATATTTTTTCTCAATGTGTCTGGTGCTTTGACAGTACATTAAAAAGCCAGTTTGCATAAATATTCAAGAAATACAAGGATCTCCTACTGAGATACTTTTCTTACTTTTGCTTAAAGAAGAATTATCTCTTTGATTAAACTCAAACTAATAATGAATGTTAAGTAAAGAGAAAAAGAAAAAGAAAGATTCATGAACACAGACAACAGTCTGGTGATTGCCAGAGGGAAGGGCGGGTGGGGAGGTAGAAGACGGTAAAGGGGGATAAATGGTGATGGAAGGAGACCTGACTCGTGATGGTAAACACACAATACAATATACAGACAAGGTGTTGTAGAATTGTATGCCTGAAACCTGTATAGTTATATTAACTAATGTCACCCTAATAAATTCAATAAAAAATAAAATAAATAAATGCTACCTAAAAAAGAAAAAAAGAAAAGACAAGAAGAAAAGTTCACTGCTCTTTTCCATACCATAGATATATAGGAAGAAGGATTCTGGATTAAATAACACAACCTCTTTTATGGACGAGACTAAAATTGTATGGCTTATCTAGAACACTGTACCTTCTCGCTTTAGCTAAATAAAACAAATAAATACCTGTGGTAAAAAATAAATTGTAAATAATAAATAAATAAATAAATAAATAAATAAATAAATATAAATAAATAAATAAAAAGTTAAAAAGCAATAAAAAAATCTCTAAGCTTTCAGAATACTTTGGATATGTGTATGCACAGGAAGCAGGGGAAGGAGGTAAAAGGATAGTTACATTAATTGTAAACAAAGATACAGTCCTTGTGATACAGTCCTGTGATTGTACAAAATTATATATTCTTTATTAGGATATATTTAAAAGTAACAACTTTAATATAACAACTGGTCATTTTCCTTCAGTCACTTATTTTCTATGGAGTTGTATTTCTGCTTGCTCACTTGCTCTTATTTGTTCATTTGGACATGTACACACCGTTGCCATTGCATCTTGTAATACACATTTCTTGTCATCTTTTAGTCATTTGTTGTCTTCGCCAAGGTTAGCTGAAGGTTTTATTTGTTTTTGTTAACTTTGTGATTATTTGAAATCAATATGAAAATAAAACTATGGATGCATTTTTTGTGGTTGATTGTTTTTAGTTCCTGTGCATGTCTTAGTGCCTCTTTTTTGGGAAAGAGAAGAGATTAAGAATAATATGAGCAATACATAGTTATCAAATGTCTTTATAGATCAAATTCATTTGCTTGATTTAAATGATAGACTTACATAACAAAATTATCAAGTTTTATATATTTATATATGAAAACATATGGCAAAAAATGAGAAGTAGATTTTCAATAAATATTTTGAATTGTTCTTTTGATAGTTGGAGAGCACTAAATTGAAAGCCATTAGCAAAATTTCTTTTTCCCTGTTTTCTTAATTTTATATTTCTTATTTCTCTCTTTTTTTTTTAAATTTATCTTTATTGATTTTAGAGAGAGGAAAAGAGAAGGGGAGAGAGAGAGAGAGAAAAACATCAATGATGAGAGGGTCATTGATCGGCCGCCTCCTGCACGCCCCCGACTGGGGATCAAGCTCGCAACCCGGGCATGTGCCCTGACCGGGACTTGAACCCCGACCGCCTGGATCCTAGGTCGATGCTGAACCGCTGAGCCACGCCCAGCCGGGCAATTTCTTATTTCTTATATTTCTTATTTGATAGGCCTTGTGTTTTTGAGGACTAAGAATATTCCTGCTACCATTTAAATTTTGACACAAATAAGTCTGTTCCAAAAAGCATCAAAATAAATAAGCTTATTAGAATGTTCACTTTTATACCATTTTCAAATGTTTTATGAAATATTTTGTGGTGTTGATAGATGGGCTATCTATGAATAGCCCTTCTTGAAATGGTTCTATACTTTAAATAGTGTAATACTACATATTAAATACATATTTAAATATTCATATTAATTTGTAGAAATTTTGGATGATTTAGGTGGAACCTAAAGAAATATAATTAAATAAATTTGATTATAATTAATGAAATTTAGAAATAATATTATTTATTATCCACTATAGCCTAAAAGTTAAAAATGTTGAAAACAATTTTATTAGTTGTCTCACATGAGAGTTTAAAGTAAATAATAAAGAAAGTTTAAATACATATAATGAATTCCCCATAATACATCCTATGTAACAGTACAAAATTATGGCTACTTTGTTGCTCAGGACTAAACATTAAAGAAAATGAATTTAAAAATATATATATTAACATTTTCATTAGCAAATACATTTATCTTCAGTTGATTAGAGCAAAAATTGTATTTTTAGATAATATAGCTCTAAAGAGTTGAATTTACTTTTTGATTTTAAGTTCTGTGCAATTAAAGCAAAGGGATTTCAATTTATAGCCGAACTATTCTATACAGTGCATTTTATGTGTATTCGAATACCAGTTTATGTGCTTAATAATAGAGTTACAATGCCCAGGCACTTATTAATAATAAGAAGATGTGTTTAGATAAGAGGGGGCTGCCTTAGTTTTATAGATCTTTCAGAACCATGTGCATTGCTTTCAAGAAGGAATCTTTAATACTCACCAGAGTGTGGAAGGACAGTTTAAGATTAAAAACACACACTCACAATACAAAAAACCTCTCAATTATGAAGAAGAAAGTATCCATTGTGTCATGAAGTCCTTCTATAAATAAGAATGACCCAAGGCAATAAAAGACTTTCCCTTTAGAGAAACAAGTGGCAGATATGTGCCTATGAAGAGTCAGGTGTGTTTCATAGAAATAATGAGTAGAAACGTGGCCTATTTGGCCAGTTTTGAATCTGAAGCATTATAACAAATTATATATGTTGGAAATTGAATGAGTAAACTCGTGTTGAGTATTGAGGATGATAAATTAAAGAATATATGTGTGATTTATCATGCCTTCCTGGAGAACACCTTCAGCAACAGCAAATGTAAATTAAGTTGACACTACAAAACAGTATGCAGATTCCAGAGAGATTAACAATGAAGACAGGAGACATTTTAAAAATCACGGAGGAAACTCAAGTGCTGACTAGTCTTGGAGAGAATCAGTATTTATCTAGTTCCTTTCATCCAAGAATCTCAGTACATATAAACGTATTTCAGATTGATTTTCACACACTTAAGTATTCATATTGTAATTTAAATCCTACAGATCAAAATAAAAATCAAAGTGCCCTATCTTTATGAAAAAACTACAAAACAGAAAGAAAGCTACTAATAAATCTCTTTTGGTAAATTATTCACAGACACAAATGCGGGAAAGATGAGCAGAAAACACTGTGCTTCACTGAGACTGTGTGGCAGGATAATATATTGGAAAATTCATTTGTGTTTTGTTTTCGCTGCTGAGTTAAAAATCAGAAAGTATGAGAGTTCATTATGTTTTCTGCTCTGCATTTTTCCTTCTGTTCTGAGTAGGCCTTTGTGTTTCTTTGCCTCAGGGGTTTTTCAGGGCCTAAAGCAGGAGGTACTTGAAAATAACCTCTTTTTCTAGCTTTTGTGAAAGTACAAGCCAGGGGTCACAAATTCAAATACCAACAGAATCAGGCAGACACCTAAATGAATGAAGCCGACTGGGCTGTTTTTTCTTCCACATAAGCTCAATTTGGTTGCATATTTATCTTTGCATGAAGAGTTTTTACTTTCACTAAGTACACTTTCCTTCATTTTTCTAAAAATGTTTAGAATTTTAGTCCATTTTTCTTCTTTTCTTTTGATAGTGTCAAAGAAAAATTGTACCAAACATTGTTAAACGGGAAAGAAAAAACTTGAACTCAAGATTATTACTCTAGTGTTTGTTTCAATAGGAGAGAGCCTTTGAACTCAACTTCGCTAAAACAATAGCTGGAAGAATTTTTCAATGCTGGGGTGAGCTAATGAAAAACATATATTAGAACATTGGTGAGAGGCTAGTCTATGTGATGAGGCCATCTGTCTTTGTTAATTGTCACTTATAGAAATTAGGCTCCTACCATCCCACAGAGATTGGAATAGAGGGATACTAATTACTTTGATCATTACATTTCAAAAGGATGGCCTCCCTGGTCCTTGAGAAAGACCTTTCTGGCTTATAAACCTGGTGAGAGCCTGAGAGAAGATTTACATCTCAAAAGGACAGAAAAATAATTCATGATTGCAAGTTTTCTATTTAAATTCTCCAAGAAATGGGGGGCAGTAGGGAAGCCTGTGTGAAGGTTAGCCAACCTTAGGAAAATGTTAAGGACTGCATGTTCAACAGTAACGTGACTATAGAGAAATACTTCTTTTTTATAAGAAAGAAAGCAGTGGGAGTATGAGGATAAATGGCAATGACCATCAGGTTAGTGTCCTGGGAGACATCAGTGGTACTGATGAGAGGGACTGAAGCCTGCAGGGCTCATCACAGGGGTAGCAGTTTTCTGCTCTAGCTGTACTATCAGGAGGAACTGCAGACCTTGTTTTGCCAGATTTGTCAATTTTCAAGGTGTTTACACATTTCTATCCTAGTCAATGAATTTAAAGTTTTTCATCATTTTGAAATACTAGTACAGGATTTACCTGGCCCCAATGCACTAATCTAGCAAGTCTGGCCAAATCTCAGGAAGGAATATATTTTGATATCAGAGAGCATGATTCCTCCAACTTTGTATACAACAAGTCCACAGTAATCAAAACCGTGTGGTACTGGCGAAAAATAGACATATCAATGGAACAGAATGGAGAGCCCAGAAATAAACCCGTGCCTTTATAGTCAATTAGTATTTGAGAAAGGAGGCAAAAGCATGCAATGGGGTAAAGATGGTCTATTCAATAAATGGCGTTGGAAAAACTGGACAGATACATGCAAAAAATGAAACAAAAAATAATACGTTTTATAACTAAACTAAGAAACAACTGCCACTTTCTTACACCATACACAAGAATAAACTCAAAATGGATTAAAGCCTTAAATATTAGAATCAAAACCATCAAAATCCTAGGAGAAAACATAAGCAGTAAAATCTTGGACATTTCTCATGGTAATATCTTTTCTGATATATCCCCTCAGGCAAGGAAACAAACAAAGAAATAAAGAAATGAAACTACATCAAACTAAAAAGGTTTTGCACATAAACAAAATGAAAAGACAACCCACTGACTGGGAGAACAAATTTGCCAGTGATACATCTGATATCCAAAGTTTATAAAGGACTTATATAACTAAACACCAAAAAAAATCTAATTTTAAAATGGTCAAATAACCTGAATAGACACTACTTTAAAGAGGACATACAGATAGACGGCCAATAGACATTTGAAAAGATGCTCTAAGTAACTAATCATCAGAAAAACATAAATTAAAAGCACGAGATAATACCTGTCAGAATGGTTATCTTCTATAAATCAACAAACAAGTGTTGGAGAAAAGGGAACTCTGGTGCACTGCTGGTGGGAATGCAGACTGGTGCCTTAAGACTCAGCAGTTCCACTACCGAGAATTTCTCTGAAGAAACTCAAAACATGAATTTGAAAGAATATATGCACCCTTATGTTCATTGCAGCATTATTTATAATAGCCAAAATTTGGAAGCAGCCCAAGTGCCCATCAGTAGGTGAGTGGATATACAATAGAATACGACCAGGCCGTAAAAAAGAAGGAAATCTTCCCCTTTGCAACAGCATGGATGGATCTGAAGAGTATTTGCTAAGTGAAATAAGCCAGTCAGAGAAAGACAAGTACCATATGATTTCACTCATATGTGGAATCTAACGAACAAAATTAACTAACAAACAAAATAGAAACAGGCTCACAGAGAGCAGACTGCCAGCTGTCAGACAAGTTGAGGCGCTTTGTGAAAATGGTGATACCACCTATCAGTTTGTAATACTGCCTATCAGTTTGATCCCCAAGATGTGAGACCAAAACAATCTGTGTGAAAATGGCAAAGGGATTAAGCAAAAGCAGAAAACAACAACAAAAAACAACTGATGACACAGACAACTGCAGGATGATTACCAGAGGGAAAGGGAGTAGGAGAGGATAACTTGTACACCTGAAACCTATATAATTTTATTAACCAATGTCACCCCAATAAATTCAATTAAAAAAGAAAAGAATATATTAACCATCTTAAAAAAAAAGAAGGAAGAGGGGAAATGGCTTTTTTTTTTTTGACCCCCTACGAGGGGTGGAGCTCACAACCCAGGCATGTGACCTGACTGGGAATCGAACCTCGATCTCCTGGATTCTAGGTCAATGCTCAGCCACTGAGCCACGCCAGTCAGGCCTTGTCTTCCTTTTTTAAGTGGCTCCTGGGTGCAGGTTAACATTCTTAGTGGGGCAAAGAGCCTCATAGGTGTTCACTAACATGTGATTGTTCTGGTCTCACATCTTGGGGATCAAACTGATAGGCAGTGTTACAACACAAGAACCAATATGCGTAGAGTTTAAGAGCATAGGGAATGGGATATTATTGCCTGGGTTTATAGCCTGGCTCTGACACTTTTTAGATATATGGCACTGGAAAATTATTTAACCTTTTTTGGTCTTGATTTTGTCATATCTAAAAGAGGGATAAAAATAGTACTACTTTGGAATTTTTTTAATATTTAAAATTTTTCTCAATGACAGTTATTATACAATATTATATTAGTTTTAGGTGTACTACATAGTGATTAGACATTTATATAACTTACAAATTGGTCACCCCAATACGTCTAGTACCCATCTGACATGATACACAGTTAATACAATATTATTGACTATATTTCCTATGCTATATTTGCATTCCTGTGACTGTTTTTAGAACCGGCAATACAGAAAGCAGGTTAAGATCTGGGGATAGGAGGCTGGGTTACTCAGAAATCATAGAAGCATAATTTCCACCTTTTAAGAGTTGGGTTTTCATTCCCAAGTAGAGACAAATATATTCATATACGTAACACCTAAAACAAGTCAAATGTACATCAGTTCACAAAAGATTATAAATAAATTATAATAGCCACACACAGAAAGTTATGACTTTCCACTGAGAAAATGCCTCTAAGAAAAAATGGAAACATTCAAGTTTAAAATATCTGTAAGGATTCAATTATGAGACAGAGAAGAAGAGTTAAAACAGGGAAATATTGAATGCTTTTAGCCCCTCCCAGCAGACAGTGTTAGAAAATACAGGTCTGGACACAAACTGTGGCTTCTGGTCAAGATGGCAAAGGAAGTAAACACGGTACTCACCTCCTTCCATGGCCACATCAAAATTCCAACTAAACTACAGAACAACAATCATTCAGAACAGCCTGAAGTCTAGCTAATCAGAATTTTTATAACTAAAAGTGCAAAGAAGCCATCTGAGACTGGCAGGAATAGTGTACACACAGAATGGGCTGGTCTCACACCCATGTGCAGCAGTTAAAAATCAGGAGGGACTTCTCAGCTGCAAAGGTCCCTCCTGAGTAGCCAAGGGTCACAGCCCCACACCAGGCCTCCTGGCCCAGGGTTCCAGTGCCAGGAAGAGAAGTCCCCATAACTTCTGGCTGTGAAAACCAGCAGAAATTGCCCTTGAGTGAGATGGAGGACTGCTTGAGTCACAGGCAGTTCCTCCTAAAGGCCCCCTGCAGGGATTTACTCAGATGCACTGTGCTTTGAGCTCCTGGGCTAGGGGAGCAGCTCAAAGTGCCGGGACATTAGAGGTAGAACTAAATTCTCTGGCTTCAGGGCAAGGGGAACCTTTCTTCCAGATAGAAGTGCTGGCAGAAACCACTGTTTCTTTGCTGAGTCCTCTCCACACCCAACCAGCATGGGCAGGCAAGGACCATATCTGAGTTTTCATCAACCTGGCTAACACTGTCCACCTCACCTTGTTGATTTCCTAAGGCCTTGCCTTACCCAATACCTAGGCTTGCCCAAGCCACTTCCAGTGGATTTCCATACAGCCTGTCTCAGCTCATGTCGCGGCCTTTCTTAAAATTTCTCAAAGCTTGCAAACCCCAACCAAGCAACATCTGGCCTCAATGTGCCCCAAACCCCTTGCTAAGCAGCCCCAAGCTTGGTACTAGTAGCAGCTGGCCTCACTCAGTTTGCAGCTTAGCCTTTCCCAGGTACCTCCAAGCCCAGGACCAGGGGCAATCATCTGCAGATCCCTTTGTAGCCTACACCAAGTGGCCCCAGGAAGGGTGCAGGCAGTGGCTGACCTTTACATGCATCAGAGATCTCCAAAGGGGCCCCACAAACAACACACCCAGAGGACAGCTTCAGACCACACCAGAACACCACTCAACCACCTCAAAAAACGGCACACCCAAAGGTCAGGCTCAGCTGGTACCAGAGCCCCATAAAACAAATCCTGTTCCCTAGGGTCAGTCCCTGCACAATAGCTCCTCCACTGTAATCATGGCCAGTCCTCATCACCAATCAGCCTGAAAGGCAATCCCTCCCACTGACATTTGGCATACCAATAGCAATCAAAGCTCAACTACAAAAGGAGAGAACACACAAAAAACAAGAGGGTGACACCTAGAGCACGTGGCTCAGGTGATCAGGGAGACTGCACCACTGGGCTCCACAGGACATCCACTACATAAGGCAACTCTACCAAGACTGGGAGACATAGCAATTCTACCTACCACATAGAAGCAAACAGACTTTAAAACAAAGGTTATATCAAGGGACAAAGAAGACCCAGCAATTCTACTTCTGGGTATTTATACAAAAAAAAACCCCAAAACATTAATTCAAAAGACACATGCACCCCTGTGTTCATTGCAGCATTTGTAAAAGCGATGATTTGAAAGCAAACTAAGTGTCCATCAATAAATGAATGGATAAAGAAGTGATACACACACACAAATATATATTACTCAAACATAAGAAAAAATGTATTCTTGCCATCTGTAACAATGTGGATGGATCTAGAAGGTATTATGATAAATAAAATAAGTCACAGAGAGAAAGATAAATAGCATATGATTTCACTTGTATGTGGAACGTAAAAAACAAAATAAATGAACAAATAAAACAGAAACAAACTCATAGATACAGACAACATTTTGATGGTTCCAAGAGGGGAGGGGGTTGAGGGATGGGCAAAAAAGGGGGAAGGGACTAAGAAATATAAATTGGTAATTACAAAATAATCACAGTGATGTAAAGTACAGCATAGGGAACACATTAGTCGATATTTTAACTGTGTATGGTGTCAGATGGGACAAGATTTATTGAGGTGATCACTTCCTAAGTTAAATAAATGTCTAATCACTGTGTTGTATACCTAGAACTAATAAAATATTGTGTCAACTGTAATTGAAAATTTGTTTTAAATATTAAAAAAGAAAAACTCTCTGAGTAGGTACTATTTTTATCCCTCTTTGTAAGTCAACTGTAATTGAAAAATAAATTATTTTTAAAAAGGGGAAATATCATTAGAAGATGTGAGAATTTTTTTTCCTGATAATTGTAATTTGAGATCTATTTTGTGTTGGAACTAGAGACAGATTCTATGAGTTAGAGCAATAAGTATCAGAAGACATACTCTAGTCTTTGCTCCCTAAGCAATGGAAAGAGCCTTCAAAGGTACATGAAAGTGTGAAGGCTCAAACTTATGTTTAAAGAAATACTCCATTGATAACATGTAGGATAGATCTGAAAGAAGTTGGAAACATGTAAACTAAGTAGAATCTCATTTGCCAATTTTTTTCGAATGTGTTTTTTTTGTTTGTTTGTTTGAAAGGCTGGGTGCAGTTGGAATCTCTTTCTTTATAGTAAATTGTAGGAGTTCCTTGGAAAAAAAGGACCTAAACTGGTGGCTTGAGTAACTAACCTGGGAACTTAAATAACAAGTTCCCAATGTTGGATCTTATTTTTTATTCATATCTCCAACTTGACTAAAACATCATATGATAATAATAAATTAATTATAAATTAATTTAAGTGAATTAAACTGAATTATAAAGATTAAATGAAAACTAAAGGAAATTTTAAAAAGCTCATTAGATAGAGAAATAGAGGCAAAGACAAACCAAGCAAAACTTAAATATTGGTAATGAGCACTAGGCCTGTGTGTGAATTGAACAGAAGCTTAAATACTGTGAATTAGAAGACAAGGGCTCATCCATGAAAACTATCCCTTTGCCAGAAGGTCATGGTGGCCACTATTTCAATTAAAGTTCTTTTAGAGATAATATATTGATTCCTGAAAGTGTGTATGTTATTGTAAAAAGGTTTTCCTAAGTATAAATTCAACTCTGCTGGAAAACTTTTGGAAATTCTTTTCCCTTCTATTATATTTTAGGATAGAGGGTTGAGTTGATTGTACTCCTTCTGAGCTGTGTTCCTTGTATTTGTTTATTTTCTTCCTTTTAATTCTAACTATCCTTCCTTTCTCTGTACTCATTGGCAATTTTTCTACGTGTTGTCAAAAAAAGTGCATTGTTGCCTGGCGGGGCATAGCTCAGCCGTTGAGCATCTACCTAAGATACAGGAGACTGCAATTCAGTTCCTGGTCAGGGTGTGCAGGAGACAGCCGATCAATGACAACTCTCTCATCATTGATGTTCCTCTCTCTCCCCCTCTCCCTTCCTCTCTCTAAAATCAATAAAGATATATATATATATAAATGTATTGTTGTTTTGTGTGATTATGCCATACATCTCATTTTTCTTTCTTTTTTCACTAAGCATTATACTTTTAAATTCTCTCCAAGTTTTTTTTTTTTTTAAAACATATCTTTATTGATTTCAGAGAGAGGAAAGAAGAGGGAGAGAGAGAGATAGAAACATCAATGATGAGAGAGTCATTGATCAAGCCCACAACTAGGGCATGTGCCATGACCGGGAATCGAACCCCGATCGCATGGATCCAGGTCGAGGCTCAACCCCTGAGCCATGCCCGGCCGGGCTCCAAGTTTTTTATGTGTAGATATACTCCATTGCTTCTGACTTCTACTTTACTTCCATGGAGCACATTAATTACATTTTATTTATCCATTCCAACAATGATGAATACCATGATTAACTCTAATTCCCTATACTCACAAGAATGTCATCATGAACACTATTGTTTGTTTCCACTAGAAATCTCTATGAGAATCTCCTACGAGTGACATTGTTGGCTTATAGGTTGTACTAATTCATAAAATTATGAACAATTTGATCTCCAGAATGAATATGCCAGCCTTCTGTGTCATCATTAGTGTGAGAACATTCCTATATCTCCACACCCTTATCAACACTTGCACACTTTTTTAATGGATGTAAAGTGTGCTTGTTAACCTTTTATATTTCCTTGTCTGTTCATGTTCCATTTTTATAATAAGCTTTTATACACAAGCTGATCTACAGCAGCTCATTAATTACTCCACATATAAAGCCTATCATCATTTTCAGGCCTTGCAAAAATAATTTTTTAATCTATAATCTGTCATCTTTGACCCTCATTCTTTTCACTGAGAACAAATGCTTAAGTTTGTTATAATAAAATTTTCAATATTTTAAACTTTTTGTCTTTTGCTTTGACACTTTTGTTGATAGAAATTTTTCCACTCCCACTCCCAGATAACAAAGATTACCACATTGCCTCAACTTAATTTTAAAATTTTACCGTTCACATTTTAATTATGTCTAAGTTTTGCTTTAAAGCACCTGTACTCATACTATCTCATGCAATTAATTATCTTACATGTCCTTTAAAACAGGGGACAGTAAAGATAAAAAGATTAAAAACTTATCTTAAAAAAAGATTACCTTTGAGGGAGAAAAATACAAAAAAGAGTATATCCAATAGCATTAAATTACAAAAACAATGTTGCTAAATTGTGGTTTATAGATTGAATTCTGCCCCCCTCCCAATCCTATTCACATGTTGAAGCCCTAATCCCCAATACCTTAGAATGGAATTGTATTTAGAGATGGGGCCTTTAAAGAGGTAATTAAGTTTAAATAAGGCTTTCAGGGTGACCTTAATTCAATCTGATTCGTGTTCTTAAAAGAAGTGGATATTAGGACATACAGAGAGAGATGAGGGATGCCCTTGCATAGAGGAAAGGTCAAGAGAAGACACAGTGATGAGGGGGCCAACTGCAAGCCAAGGAGTGAGGCCTCAGGAGACACTCTTGATCTCAAACTTCCGGCCTCCAAAACTGTGAGAAAATAAGTTTGTGTTGTTTAAGCTGCCCATTCTGTGATACTTAGTTATGGCAGTCCTTAGCAAACTAATGCAAGTAGATTAATTACATGGAAGTGAAGCTTTAGACTTGGTTTTCAGAAAACATCCCTGCCAGTAAATACTATTGGAATTATAAGACAAATTTATTCAGATAAATGATGACAGTAATACCCCTTAAAAAATTTATAGCTTCTAGGTGATAAATGCTACAATACCATGTACATCAACTGGTACCTAACAGATGGGGCCATGGATTGTTAGCTATTTTCTAGTACTGACTTCCATGTTCTACTAACTATGGATCACTGTTTATTTAGTTATGTGGTTGTAAGAAATGTGAAGGCTTGACATATATAAAAGAAGAGAAAAGAGAAAAACAATGCAGTTGTACATAAACAAATCTAGCTATTGCAGGCACTGGTCCACTCTACTCAAATACATTGTTTATTATTTAACCAAACATACATTGAAGAGTGGCTGCTCTTTCTTAGTCTCCTTGTTTCTCTATTTCCCATCTAAATAAATGATTCTTTATTGTAGTAACAGTGACTACTGTCCTTATGCAAATAAAAGTGAAGCATATTTTCGCTTGCTATCAAAGCTTTGACAGCAGAAACTAAAGTTCAAAAATGATGTTATTTTCTTAAATAGACCTCTTTCAACCTTTAGAAACTCTGTTGGTCTGAGATAGGTCTCTTAATATATTCAGTGCTTTGATGATAACCAGAGCAAGGGCTGTGTGCAACTGTCAATAAATATACATGGCGAGAAAAAGCATCACAAAATAGCTCAAGATAAAATTTATTGGTGAGAACCAGAGCCACTATCATCAGTCAACTGTCTCCTTTCATTTCACCTAGGTATATTGCCTCTAATTTTTTTTCCCACTTACAAAGGAGCATATTGCAGGAGCTAAAGGAACGGTAAGGACTCACTCATTGATTTATAGAATGCACAAGTCTCCGAGCCTTAACTGGACTGAAGTTTACCTGAGCAATTCTTATACACCTAGATGATGACACCTTCTCAGAGTGGTGATAAAGCACCAAGCCTGTCCAACGTTAAAGCAGCCAGGCATGGAGGACAGCTACCTTCTCTCACCCTCTTTCCTGCTGATGTGATTATACATCACCGGGGCAACAGCATGTCTGATTCAACATATGAAATGCCTCTTTGTTCTCTCACATACAGTGATGAAAAACATTTCGAACTTTGTCCGCTCTCCAGGAGAAACCACGACAAGTTGATTCTCACCAGGTGACAACCATCTTACTCAGCCCTATCAGAATATGTGCAAACCGGTTTGAAATGCATTCAGATGATTTGAGCTTTAGAATTTTATAATCTTATCTTTATTTTCACAGAAAAGGGTCAGCAGCTAGGAGTAACAGATTATGAAAGGGTATCTGAAGGCAGTCTCTTACTCTCATTTTTGGCCTTTTTCCTCCCTCCCTGCATTTCAGTTGATCCCTCTCACTTGCTCTCTCGTAGTGCAAGGAGCGTAGCAATGGTTGGTTTTGACCCGGATTCATATTTTGACTTTGGCATTTAATGTCTGAATGACTGTGGCAAATATTTAACTTTCTGAACTGTAACATCCATAAAATGAAGATAAAAACACAAAACACAGAGTTTATTCTTGTATTATTATTTATTAATTATTGTATTATTTTCCATGGGAATAACTGTAAACCTACTTTTGCCAAACTCTGTATTTGTCTCTAACTAAATGTTAGTATGTTCAAACTCAATCCTTAAGCTGTAATTTTAAAAAGATGCTTTATAGAACTCAGCATTATTAACACTACATTGCAAGGGTACCTAAGAAGAGAAATGAATTTGTTTTGATTCAAAATACAGACAGTGAGAATTTGATATTTTAGAACTCAAGATATAAGCAACAGAAGACCCCTCATTTAAACTGGATCTTTTTTCTTGCCTGTAATGCCTTAATTAAAACAAATATATTTCCTACTATCGTATTACAGAAAACATTGTTCTATATTTTTACCATTAATTCTTTAATTGAGTTAGTTAATATAGTTCTAAAATATTCCAATATTACCATTGTGCCACGTTTCATTGTAACAGCTGCTCTAAGCATTAATAGATTTAAACAGCGGGGTGACGAAGTCTGAGGATTCTGGGATACATGGGCTATAACAATAAGGACACTTCCCCTGCTCAACTGTCTTCTGATCTTATTCCAGATTCTTGGTCGCACATGTGCTAGCTCAGGATTCTGATTTCCATTTGAGTTCTGGTTTGAAATAACGTTCCCAGTTCCTGCAGAAAAAAACTATGTTCTTTGTTGTTTTGGTTTTGGTACTGACTTACCAAAGCTCTGCTTCTGGTAATGTTTATAATCTTCCCGTAAACTGTTCACTTGACTTGGGGGTGCTTTAGATCTTTTCTTCTTTGATGGAGAACCTTTCAGTTGGAAACTTTTGGACACCACAGGAATCAGCTCTGAAGCTCACTGCCGGCTTGGTCATGTTGAGGAAGTGAGTGTTGGGTGCTGCTCTAAATATCTGTGTTGAAGGACCAGTTTATGGGTCTTTTTAGCTATTTTTTAAAATTTCTAATTTATGACAGATGGATATTTTAAAAGATTTATACCATTATGGTTAATTTTATGTGTCAACTGGGTCATGAAGTGCCCAGATGATTGGTCAAACATTATACTGGATTACTTGTGAAGGTGTTTTGGGATGAGATTAATAGTTAAATAGGTAGACTCAGTAAAGCAGATTGTTCCCTCCCAATGTGGGTGGTCCTCACCTAATTAATTTAAATCTTAAATAGAACAAAAGGACTGACCTTTCCCCAAATGAGAGGGGATTTCTCCTGACTAACTGCTTTTGAGGTGGGACATGAATGTTTTCCTGCCTTCAGACTTTAACTACAACATCAGTTCTTCCTGAATCTCAAGCCTGCTGGAGTTCAGACTGGGACCACCCCATTGGCTGTCCTGGTCTCCGGCCTTCAAACTCAGTCTGAAATTATTTCATCAGCTCTTCTGGGATATATCTATATCCTGGACAATCCTGAGTATACATACACTAAAGCTAGTTCTGATCAAAATGAAATAAATAAAACATGACATACAGAACACAAGGACCAGTTGTATTTTTTAGTATTACTAAATTAAACAGATGTGAAATTGCTGTGTCAAATTGCTATAAAAGTTTATAAATGATTTCTGTCAATTTTTGTTCTTACTTTATTGTAAACCATTACATAACAGCTCATGGATATTCAAAGCTCTACAATATAAGTTTTGAGCAGCACTGTTCTAATATATTTTAACAAGTCACTGGTGGATATATACGCAAACTTTTTTTTAAGTGAATGAGGGAAGGTTGTAGAGAAGAAGTAATTAAATTGGCATAGATCCTTTACAGTGTTAAACACATTTTGAATATATCCAGTATTGAGCTTTCAAATTTTGTTACACTAAACACTTGAGTGATACCAAATCGGTAAAACAAAAACATTTCCATAGTGAAAAGAGATCATCCTGCTTTCTGAAGGAATGGATGACAGGGTACATTTAGGTGAAAGTATAGGACAGTACATATGAAGGTGCCAACACAAGTGACATTTTATTTTAAAAACTTAAAAACTAGTATTGTTTGCATGATTGGCCTTTTCCCCTTAAACTCTGTAGTCTTTATGGAGGGTGTGGAATGAAATAGAACTTGTAGAATAAATAAGCTTTAGATTAGTGGAGACAAAAAAATAGAATCATTCCATTTAGAAATAAGTCTCAAAGATTTTAAATTGGAGATTGGTATTGATGGGGACCCTCTACTACTATCAGCAAAAAACATTGGGAGTTAGGAAATACTAATATGATAACAATAACATTTATGTCAGATGGTTCAGATAAAGTTAATAACATTCTCAATTTATATCTCATTCCTTTGTCATCAAAATAGCTTGGAGATGGGTGAATAGAGAGTAAAGGCTTCAAGGGAGAACCTATGAAAAAACCCTTTAAAATCCAAAAGAAAAAAACCTTGCCTTCCCCACTTCTCTATTTTATTTTCACCCTCACCCCTCACCCTTGGTTTTCTAGTTTAATTTCCCACTCCTAGACCCCCAGTGTTGTAATGCTTTGTAAAACTTAGGGAGATCCTGTGGGAAAAAACACATGAGCATTTAAAGGTACATTGTGTGCTAATCTGGGGAAGTTGGGGCAGTGGTTGAGGGACCACGTGAGTGAAGAACAGCACCTATTCTGATGGTCTGGTGGAGCACAGCCCTCACTTTTGGTGAGAATGATAGGCAGTGAGGTCTCCCTGAACCTCAGAGACTAAAAGGATTTGCCTCTAGAGATTACTTGTAACTATCCCTCCAGAATTAAAGAAGGGTTACTTCATAAGAGTTTTATCAGAAAAGATATTCTTGTGTCAAATAAAGAACAGAAAGACATCAGAATCCTAATGAAATATAATCATACCAATTTCATGAACCAGTATTTCCTGAACATCTATAGTGTTCATAGCACTATATATGTTGTAAGTCACTGCCATTGAAATGCTGGTAATCTGTCTGGAGAGACAGAAATGACAAAGACAAGGTATTGTACATTGTGATATATAATTAGATGCTAAATTCTGTGGCACAAGCCACCGATCAATGACTCTCATCATTGATGTTTCTATCTCTTTCTCTCCCTCTCCCTTCCTCTCTCTAAATCAATATATTTTTTAAAAAATCTGTGACACAAACATTAAGAATCATGAAATGAGGAAACGGGAATCATTTGGGGGTGGATAAGGGAGCAAGGAATTCTTTTAGGAGAAGAAGCAGATGTTTAGTATAAATGACAAGTAATGTGTGGACGGCAGCGTATTATGGAGAACACAGAGGATCCGGTTCTGGGTGATTACATTCTGAAACCCAGTCAGCCAGCACCTGATCCTTTGCTTGGTTATAAGTAAGCTGCAGTGATCTGAGAAAATGCATCTCCCCTCACAAAAAAAACATCTCACTGCCTCAAAGCACTCATTTTACCACTACAATTTGTATTAGTGCAATCAAATGTCACATCAATTTAGAAAATTCATTCACATGATCTGTAAGTCAGATATTTTTTCATCTAAAATCTCAGCTTTCCTATTCAGTTCTCCTTATTTCTTCTCAGTCACAGACTGCCATAGTGATACCTGTTTTCTTGCACCCATTTTATGGCTTTTTTACTCACTGACAAATGCAGGCAAACAGGAACTTATTTACAGATAAGATGCTTACTGTTTATAATCAATGGCGTTATATCTTTAATCTAGCAGCTTAGCTCAAACCAAAGCAACCAAAATTTACTAGTAAATCACTATGATGATCTTCTTCCACGCGTCTCTCTCAGAATCTGAATAGTGTAAGGGTTTTGACTATCTAACGAAGTCCACTCTCCTCTAGCCATCTACATGCTTTGGGACATTGTAAATCTGGGAAGGGGAACTGACTTTTCACAAGAGGATCTATATTACATTTTCAGTGAGTGGCAAGATGCTGTTTAGTGGTAGCCAAAGAGATAGTCCCAAAATGATCTTCAGAGTAAATACATGCGGATAGAGAAAGCACTTAAACATTTCAAGGTCAGGACTTCAAAGCCAAAGAGTAATTTCTTCTCCATTGCATGGGTACCAATAAGAAGCATCCCATTCACAAACTGATGCTTTCTTCCCATTTGATTTATTTCCTGGAGGATTTTACTGTCAGGAATATGGAGCTGTACTTTAATTCCAGATTTCCCGTAAGGTAAAACTCCTTGGCACATCTCTGGAACTAGACAGAGCACATTAGGCAAACAGAGAAATAGTACTTGCCTCAAAAGAGATGCTAGATAATCTTTGCTTGGATTGTGATGGATCACACAGCAAGCTCTGTGAGTTTTAAGCAGCTACATTTTCAGGGTTCCTTGTCACAGCTATAGTCACTTACCCAGACTGGTGCAAAGAATGTATATAATGAAATACTTTATTCTGCCTGGGTAATAAAAGACCATAAAACTTCTAGGAGATCCATGAGAACAGATAGCATCCTTGATGGGTTTGTAGCTTAGAGATCTCATCTGTTTCTACATCTGTCATAATGTAGGTTTAACAAAAAAGTAAAGCAATGAAGAGCTGACTTGTTTCATTAAGTTACTGCTACATTCTCATAACCAGATGGGAGATTTTTTCGTTGTTATCTTAGCAACAAGACACTGGCTTACTTCTGACACCGAGTTGGTGGGAATGATTTTAAGCAACCCATGTTCTCAGCCAGTCTGTTGCCCACACCAACATACTCTCAGTGATTTGTATGACCGTGGAAAATGAGTTTGCATTTTCTTCAATGGCTCTGAAAATGTGACTCAAAGGAGTTATTCATACAGCAGAATGGAAATGAGATGAGTTAATAGATTTATCTGAATCATTTGGAAATTACAAGTCTTTGCTGTCATCTTAACACTGAGAGATACATAGTAATGTGAGCTGTAGGGTAATAATAGCTTCTTTTAGAATTGGAAGGGCTACCTGATGTGAAGACTAGTGAACTATGTCATATGCTTGAACATATGCATAGGCACCTATAAAGGCATTTTGTCACATGGGATGCCTTTATTATTGAATCATACAGTGTTCTTGGGCCTCACTGTTTATCTAACGATCTAACAATAGGACATTAACAGCATATATAAGGTGACATTGAAACAAGGCTCCCTAACTTAAATAAGTTGAATTGTTATTGGAGAAATGCATGGATGGTCTTTCCCCATTGCTAATGAGAGTGGGATTCTTAGGGTACCACTGGAATCAGCATTTCTAGAGGCCCCCACAGGAGGATGAGATGTGGTAGAAAACTTTATTTGAGTGAAGTTACATCCCTTGGTTTTCAAAGTCCCATTTCCCTAAACCAGTCCTGGAAGAGGTGCAGCTCGGGATTCAGCAGAGCTAACAACAAAGCCAGTGTTCAGAGTTTCTGTTCCATGGTGGATCTGGGTCCAGTATAGCATTAAGCTAGTTAAAGTCCATTAGTTCTTTGTGTGGGGTCCACATGGCTATGGGCCACGTGGGCAGATACAGGAGCATAAGAATGCCCACAAGCCAAGAGCTCGAACCAAGAGGCAAGGAGAGAACTCCTTTGCTTAAAGAGTTTAAGCATCTTGAATCTTCCTGCCCTGGCAATGGCCATGCCTATTCTGGCCCATGACCCATTCCCAAGTCTGACTGACAGGCAAGACCTTCCCTATTTCAACCAGACTTTACTGGGCACCCATCTATTTTTCCTTTGCCCAGTCCCTTCCCCCCAGGATCCGGCCTGGAGAGCATTAAATTGCAGCTTCCTGGCAAAGCTGCACACGTGGCACGTCTATACAATGTGGCCTTCCCTTTGCAGGTTTATTACAACGGTATCAGAATGACAGAAAATGAACCAAATTTTCCAAACACATTTTGTTTTGTTAAAAGAGGATTTAACAAATCCGGTTGCATTTGTCAATGTTAAATTTTTCCCAAATATTTGTAGTCCCCTCTTAAACCAAACTCTACCCTAATGACCTTTATTTTATAGCCATGATGCCTTTCTCGTTCTCTTTGACAGGTCAGTGCAAAATCTAGTAATCATGTTCCATAGTGTATACGTTTCATTTTTAAGTGGATACAAACAAGTTCTCAATCCAAACCTGCTGCCTCAATTAATTTTTAAGTTATGAAAAAAAAGTTACGGTACGGTACTAGCACTATTTCTGTAGCAGATCATAATACTGTGTGTAAGCTCATAGCTTTGGGGCTAAAGCAAGTCAGACTTAAATACTATGCCTGCTACTTGCTTGCTGAGAAATTTTGGACAAATAATTGAAACTCACTAAATTTGAATTTCTTCATCTACAAACTGTGTAAATATGGTAACTCTACCACTTATTACACCAACAAGACTTTTGTGAGGATTTATTGACTTTAGAATGTTCTTTGAACAGTATTTGGCTTAAAATAATCACTCGATATTTATTATGAATTAAGGATAAAAATAGAATATTCATAGGTGCTCAAGTTACATTTTTCTTTTTAAATATTTTTTATTGATTTCAGAGAAAGGAAGCAAGAGAGAGAAAGAGAGAGAGATACATCAATGATGAGTGAGTCATTGCCTCCTGCAGGCCCCCAGACTGGAGAGGACTGGGGATTGAGCCCACAAGGTGGGCATGTGCCCTGACTGGGAACTGAACCATGATCTCCTGGATCCTAGGTTGATACTCAACCACTGAGCCACGCCCGGCTGGGTTCAAGCTACACTTACTAAGGAAAGATAACTTACATAGATTCATTAAATAGTCTTCCTTGTTTAGATTCTTTCTTTTTTTCTAGAGACCAAAAGACAAGTGCATTTTACATATTAACTTCATTCCTTGATATTTATTCATGGTGATCTAGGCTCAGTTAAGTATTGTTCAGGATAATATTGTCTTTATCACCAATGAACTCTGCATAGAACTCTGAGATCATAGTTTCATAAATTCACTACTAAAACTTTAGATCATCTTTGACTATTACATTTACTTATGTCATATTTTATAAATTTACTGATGTTTTTTTATTAAAAAGGGTGAAATTGCATTAGCCTTCAAACAAGATTCAACCCAAGGGATAACTCTGAATTAAAGTTGTGTTCAATGGACTATAAAAAATTAGTCATTTCTGTTTTAACTGAAACAACCCACTGATGACTTTGTGAAAACAGTGGTCCCTTCAGGGCCACCCCTGGGACCCTTGGCACCCTGGTTAGAAAGCAATGCTCTACATAATTAACAAATAGTTCTCACTTAAATAAACAACTGTGCTGATCTACAGGCTGTTGCCTATAGAACATGGCACACATTTCTTCTATTTTTTACTGTTAGTCTTTCTTCGAGTATTTTACTATTTCTCTCTTCTGTCAAAATATATCAACGTTATTTTGAAAAACTTTGATCCATGATGCCACTCTTCCACCTTTCCTTCTTTTTCTGTATAAATATCCATCACTACTGACATTTAACATTCACAACTGATTGTAGCAAATTTCACTTATGCATGTTTGGGTCTGATTTTTTATATTTAGACACAAGTTTAGTTTATCTATAAAATTTCCTCAATTCTTTATATTCATAGACTAATATGTTAAAGCAATCACATTATTTTTTTGTATAAAAAAATCTGACCAACTAGGATATTCAAAATATTTTTTTATGTTATAAACATAAATATATGCTCTCCTGACAATTACAATAAACTAGTAAATCATTATAATAAGCATTTCACAAAATCATATATAAACTACATTTAGAGAATTAGAATTAGAAGACCTCAGCAATGCCTTTTGATAAAATTGTTTTACACATCAGCCTGACACATATATGCTGGGTTCCCTGTTCTTTTAATATCTCACCCACTACAGGATTTAGTCTTAAAATATTAGATGTAAGTCCATGTTACAGCTTTATGCTTATGTAGCCACCAATGTAGTGTTGGCTCAAGCATTAGCTATTTTTTTCTTGTGGTCTACTGTAATTATAATTACCTATGGTCAATTCCACTGAAAATTATGATAGAATCTTAATAGGATAGGATCCATATTATATTTTATTTTAGATACTAGATTTTATCTATATGATTGAGAGAATCATGTGCCAGTCCAAAAATATCTTTTAATTGAAACATTTTGGCCACATATACATTTTGGAATCTTGCTCTACAGGTTTTTTACCATAAACCACAATTTGGTTAATTATAGATCCAGGGACAACTCTTTCTGATATATCAAAAGGACATTACTACAGCATTGTTTTCTCCCAAGTTTGCCTTGCTGCTCAGGCCAAAAGAGGAAGTCCAAGTGTACAAAACACACACACAGACACTACAGAAGTATATCCACATACATACACAGGCATACATATGTCTACATAAATATTATATGTTAGTATGATGTACATTCATGAGTATATGTATGCATGAATAAAATATACCTGAATTACTCATAACTGAATAATTTATAATTTTAATTTTAGTTATCAAATAGCCTGGCAATCATAGGTCATGGGCATTGTAATTTAAAGCAAACATAGAGGTCAAGGAAGGAAAAACGGCTATGGATCCAGGCATGAAGAACAGCCAATCAGAAGGCACCAGTGCCAGGCATGGGGTTGGGGATAGCATGTCCACACCCACACAGATTTCCAGGCTCTGTCATGAGCCCTTTTTGTGTGGCCTAACTGCATAATTGCTGCCACCCTAGCCACTTGTTCCCCCAGCATTCCCTTTCTCAACCATTGTCGCTGCTAATTTTTATGGGTGGTATATTGTCCCAAAGTAAGCTGGAGCTAAATTCTAGAGATATCTTTGTAATCTAATTGTCTGGCCCTCCTCTGTTTCTGATTTTTATTTATTGTCATTTTCCTCTGAATGTACAGCAAGACGCGCTGCTAACACTTATATACTATTTACCCACCTTGCCAAAGGCATCCTATCTGGGTAGACTAAACAGAAAAAAGCATCCATCCCCCAGAGGATGCTGTTCATTTCCAAGTGAAAAGCTGAGCTAGCTTCCTGGATGAGAGGTGTTTGCCCCACCTGCAGGCTCTTGGCCAGGCATCTTTGTTCAGGGCACAAAGCACAGCCCTACGTGTCAGCCTTAATGGGAAGCCCATGCATGGCCACATTTCCTATGCTATAATAACTTGTAATTGCTTAAACTAACTTAATTTTCTTAGACTCCTGCTGTAATTCTTAACACAACTAGTCCACGTTGTTTTGAGACCTTGCCAAAATCAGGGAGAACTCACTCCTTTTTCACAAATTTCCCTAGTAATTAATTGCTTACTTTTTCAAAGCTGTGAGCTGAAATTTCAGAACATTGAAAGACAAAAATAATTTGAACGATTTTTTTCAAGTGCCTTTTTTGGAATTTTTCCAAAACAAATGGGATTGACAAACAAGCCTGACAAAGACAAGCTTAATGGCCATTCTCTGGCAACTGCTTCAAAAGAGATGTTTCCTGTCCTCCTCTGTAATCTTCCCAGACACACAGGTAATTCGACAGAAATGACATCCAATTCTTACATTTTCTCACTTTTTTTAAACACTGAAAACAAGAGCTTGTGTGGTCTCTAAAATAAACATTTAAATGTACCAGTCAAACAAAGCATCAGTTAGAAGATAAATAGAAGAATATACTTCCATTACTTCTTTCCCCTCATAGACAACATGGATACATTTTCTCTAGGGCTGAAACATTCGTAGTAGAGACAGTTTATCTGTCTACCTACTTCTGCCTCAAGAAAAGGAAGAATTGAGGTCTAGCTAATGGCCAGAAAACTCCATTGCTGAAGCCAGTAGCATTCCCAACACTGTTTAAGGCATAACACATTTTAAAGGTTTTTGACCTGGATTCAAATCCTGCCTCTGACACCTTGAAGCAGAGAGTTTTCTGGAGTACACAAATCAAGTTATTAAATAGCATTGTCTCTGAATATAATGTAATACATAATTTAACTGACTACAAAATCATTTAGGGAATCAAATGATTTTCTCATTGAGAATATTTACATGTTTGACATAAAATACAGCTATGACAGGTGAGCCTTCTGAGTGACTGTTCTGAGTTTAAACAAATGAAACTTTGTTCACTTTGGCAGCATACATACCAGAATTAGATAATACCAAGGTGGTCTGTGTGGCCACCAGTCAAGCACGATCTGGACCTCCTAAAGTGAAACTCACTGTAGACATATACAGATTAATTTAATTAAAACCATTTTACTAAAATCTCTGTAGATTTAGTGAAGTAGATATCCACAATTAGAAACAAATTAAGGAATCTGTGAACCAAGAAGGTGGATTTAGATTACATGTCAATGTTCCGGGGCAGTACTTCTATAAATGCTATTACTGGTTTGATCAAGAACTAATTATCTTTTGACTTACCTAAAAATAGTGCCTTATAGACTGCTCTAAAGAAGCTGAAACTTGAGGTGCGGGAACCTCAGGATGCACACACAACAATCAGGTGACAAATGAAGAATGCTGGTGACTCTTCAACTCTTCTCTGCCTACACATTATTTCTTACAGTTCCTGTTGACAAAGGACTTGCAGTCAGCAAGTTTTTATTTAGGAAAGTACCTATGGATGTTATTCCCAGTGAGTTATAGGTTTGAAGCATCACCTCTATTTACTTACGCAAAATTAGGAAGTTGTATATGTATAAAAGTTGTGGGGTACAATAGCGGAATACCTCAACATGTGAATAAAATCTTCATAATGCTACTCTTAAAGATTTTAAAATAAAAAAATCAGGTAAGTCCCATATCTGTCACACCAGTGGTGAAAAATGTTAAAGCAGAAATATGAACTATTTATTATAACAGAGGGAATGACAACATACACCATCTGTAGGAGTGTACTTTTCTGGAGCAGTAATTGGTTAATTGTACAATTTAGATATCTTACTTAAATTGAGTTTATATTTCACTCTGAATTAATGACTATCATAATGTACTCATTAGATCTGAAAGTCAGTATTAATTTATTATCAGAAGACAGTGAATTACATTAGCAGGTGAGAAGAAATGGCTTAATATTATCTATTTGATTATTTCATAACCTATGTGCAGATTATAAAGCAGTTTCTGGTTGCTAAATTTTTATTTCAGTTATAATTGCCTGATATTAAACTATATTATATTATAGTGACTTTTCCATGGAAAAGCATAGCATAACTGCCCATGATTATCTTTACTACATCTTTTTATACAGAACAATTCTTACATTTAAAGTTTGTTTTATGGAATAATAAAATCCAAAAATTTTAACAGGATTAGGGGGGAAAATCAGTGTCCTGATCAACCCTTCTCCTTGCTTCCCATGCCACATGGGAAACTGATAATTACTTTCAACTTCTTTGGCTATTTTCATTTCTAAAATTTACTTGCATATTTCTAAGCAGTATGTATCTTCTGCTGTGTTTTAATTTTTTAAACTATATTATCTACTAATTTCCTTCTGTGGAAGTTATGGGTTTAATTCTAGACCCCGCCCTCTATTACCACTCAGTGAGCACTGGAGCACACATTTGCGTATGTGCATATGTATACACACACGCTTTCCCTGATCCTAAGCTTCTTATACAACTTTATCAGCTTTTGCTCAAAGCAATATCTAGTGATTACATTATTAACACAATGTAAATATTATTCAGCACTAAGTCATGCAATTCACTATGATTACATTTGCTTTTTCAAACACATTTCTATTGACCCTGGAGGTAATAATTGCCTGTCTTATCATTTGCTTCATTTTCTTTGTCATTATCAGGGTTCAACCCAAAACTACAAGGAAAGTATAAGTCTCTGTTCAACACATTAAAAAAATACCACATAATCTGTCAGGCTTATTATTTTCTTGGCTATATCCCCTCCAGAGACTTTAATATTCTCTCTTGTCTGGACCAGTTGCTTTCTAGGTGTGCTGCACAGCTGTCACCTGGGGATGACTTTTGCCCTCTCCTACTATTATATTATTATGCTATATTATATACTGTATTATTGTGATGACTTTAGAAAGCACATAACACTGTTTCTTCTTTAAAAGGATAAATGAGAAAAACTTTGAAAATGTGTACATTTGAGTTTTTTATTTTTGTGCTTGAAAGTTTAACTTGGTATTGAATGTTGATTGGAATCATATTAACTCCAAATTTTGAAAGTAATGTTTTATTATTATCTAGCTTTTTGTATTGAGAAATCAAATTCTGTATGTTTGAGTTAGAGGATGCGAGTTTTTTGGTTTTTTGGGGGGGGTCTTTTCTATAGACGTCCACAAAATACCCTTTTTATTTCTAACTATTTGGAAATTTCCTGATAATGTGCCTTTGTGTGTGTCTTTTGTCATTTACTCTTATGCTGGGCCCTTCATAAGCTCTTTTAATCTAGAAAGCCATGTTCTCTTTTATCTAATATTTCTTTGATAATTTCTTTCTCTTGTTTTCTGTGATCCTATTTCTGGGGCTTCTCTTAGAAAGTGGGATGATACATATGAGAAAAATGAAGCTTCTGGGTCAATCTAAGTTTTTGTCTATTTTCTATTTGTTAGTTTTTTTCTTCTACCTTTTGAGAAATTTTCTTAAAAAAAAATACATATATGTATCTTAAAACGTTGTTTTCTGAATATAAATGTAATTTTTTAAGCACACTTTTTTTATGACATGGTTGCAAAATTTTCTTCTGCTTATCTGAGTAATTAGAGTTTTTTGTTTGATGTTGCTCTGCCTCCTGTCTTGTTTCTGTTTCCTTAGTGTAGGTTTCTTTGTTCATTTTGTTCTCTGTCATTCATATTAGAGGCTTTCCTTAAATGCCTGACCTTCTAGGACTTTCATTCAAATTTTCAAGTGAGGAACTGAATGCAGACTGAGAGCTGTGGGCCTGGCATGGCCAGTTGAATGATGGGTTGTGAAGGGGGATGTATTAGTTTCCGGTTGCTGCCATAACAAATTACCTCAATCTCAGTGGCTGAAGCAATACAAATGTATTATCCTATAGTTTATAGGTCAGACATCCAGCACAAGTCTCACTGGGCTAAAATCAAGGTGTTGGCTAAGCCATGTTGCTTTCTGGAAGCTCGAAGGGAGAATCCATTTACTTCCTTTTTCTACCTTCTAGAAAGAGGCCACCCACATTCCTTGGCTTTGGGACCTCTTTCTTCATCTTCAAATCCAGCAATGGTGCATGGGTCCAGTTCTTTTAATATTTTTTTTTTGTAATTTTTTATATCTTTATTGATTTCAGAGAGAGGAAAGGAGAGGGAGAGAGAGAGACAGAAACATCAATGATGAGAGAGTCATTGATCAAGCCCACAACCAGGCATGTGACCAGGAATCGAACCATGATCGCCTGGATCCCAGATCAATGCTCAACCGCTGAGCCACTCCCAGCCGGGCCCAGTTCTTTTTACATCACATGTTTCTGAGCATTCTTTCACTGTCACATCTCCCACTGACTTCTGCTAGGAAGGGTTATCGACTTTTAAGGACCCATGTGACTAAATTGGCCCCACCTGGATCATACAGAATACTTTTCTTATTGCATGATCCTCAACGTTACCACATCTATAACTCCCCTTTTTTCAGTATGTATGGTAACATATTATACAGGGATTAGGAACAAGACATATTTGGGGTCTATTATTTCACCTACCAGCAGGGAATCAAGTAGGGAGATCAAACCATGTTGTTGGTGAACACTTTTCAGTAGTTGCAGTTGTTGGATCCCAACCTCTTCTGCCATTTCCCAGGTGAAATCTGAAACCGACCCTCGTGTGCAAAGGGCAGGAAGAGCCTCACAGAAGGGCAGACCACGACAGATTGGTAGGTGACATGTTTAATAAGCAAGGGAACTCACTTATGAGGTTTGTAGGGTGACTGCAGCACCTGCCAGAATCTTAAAAGTTTACATAGAAGCCCTAACTGGGTTCCTTAACGTACCCAGCCCAGACAATCTCAACACCACATTTCTATCTCAAGCCTGTATCCTTGGAGCAGCTTCTGGGATTGGGGAAGGCAAGCAGGATGCACATTTTAAACACAGGGGAAGGGAATGGGGAACCACTAAAGGGTCGGGTCCAGCTTTCTGTTCAAACCAGGGGTCATGTCTTCTTGATGACCTTCCCCAACAGCAGATATCTGCCTTTTGAGTGAAATAATTTTTTATTCTCTTTCTTTTTCTATATAAGCTTGTCTTCCAGCTTTCTAGAAATCAAATGTGGGAAGGTGACTGGGGTCAAACTGATAAAGATGCAAAGTTTCTTCATCTGTCACTGGTGCACTTGAGTTCAGAGACCCAGAAAGAATCATGTGTATTATTAGGAAAAAAACCTCAGTAAATAATCATAATAATCCATAGAAAAATTTTATGTTCCTTTTTTAACAATGACAACCAAGAGATATGTTCAATATTTGAACTAGACTTCCTTATGTGTAGAAATTAGTGAAAACCTACATCTTCATAGCTGGTTAGTTCTTGCTATATCATTTGTTTTATGCTGAGTCATTTTGACATTGTAGTATTCTGTAGTATTCTACATGATAGCAAGGATTTATAATTGAGATAATCTAAAAGACAGAACAGTATGCAACAACAATCTTTCATTTGAATGATTATGTACAAGGCATTTATTTTTAAAGAAGAGAAGGATATTAAACTTCACGGAAAAAGATAGGAATGGTCATTATAAGATAAAACTATTACTACCAAATTAAAGGTGTAAAGTGTATGGCATATAATAATTACAATCTAAGCATCTGCATCATTATCATTGAAATCCCTTAACTTACCTTGATAATTTTGTGGGTGTTGTTTTCTTTTTGACACATGTTTTATATTAGAAGGAATCATGTTGTGTATTGTTAGAAAAAAATCTCAATAAATAATTATAATAATCCATAGAAAAATCTTAAGTACTTTTTTTAATATTGTTGTAAGAACAAGTGAAATTAAATTTGCTTTTATGATGCATTAAAACAATGTATTTCTCAAAACTAAGCAGGTTTGGTTCACATACTAGGATTCATGTGTTTTTCTTTGATTTCCTTGAATTTCCTTTTAGAGCCCACTGATATAATATTAAATAATTGTATTCATTATATAATTTGAAAGCAAAACATTTTGCAAGTTCAGTTAATTTTAAACGGGAAAAGGCAAGTTGCCAGAAGGTGTTTGAAATGCCTTAGACATAATGACTGAACCCTGTCTGATCTCCAGGGTGTCACCTTTGGTAAGCTTTTTCTTTTGTTTGGAAACTCTCTCTTTTTTTTTAAGATTCTAAAATTACAAGTTGTCAACACATATGGTATATCTTGTCTACAGCAAGTAGTAGCAGGCAAATAAATAAATACATGGACTTGTAAATTCTGGTGAAATAAGAAACAAAATAAGAGCAAGGGTAACTACTAGTCTAGAAAAATAATATTATGGAACTTTAGATTCATGATAAAAGAAAGTATAAGACAAGATAAGATCTCTGCAAAACAAAGTAGTATGGGAAGCAAGAAAGCCAAGACAGTTAAACTACAGGCTGCGGCAAAACATTGCTCTGCTAAGGGACATTTGAAAAGTTCAAGTTAAGTGTCCCGAAGGCCTGATTAGCTTGGGTGTCCTTCAAGCAGGTAGAGACCAGGTAAAAACCATGATAGCAGGAATTGGTGCAGCCAACAATACAAGAGGCATGTAAACTCTGCAAAATTAGTTTTAAGTGATTTGTTCATTAACAAGGCACTAATGAGTGATTATGGTGATGAAATGAAGAATATTTTATATATGGTGGGATGACCAAAACTCAGCAGTCTGACTTAGATATAAGAAAGAGCACTAGAGCATTAAGTATAGGAACTGTCACATCATGATGAATATCAAGGTTTGGAGACAAAATATTAGGTCTATGTAAATGAGACTAACCCCATACCTCCTCGTATAATGAGACATAATTGCAGATGCATTTCCTACCGACATCATTAGTTTTTGTAATAAGTCCACCACTAGACTTCAAATAGGAGGCCTGGGGAACATAGAGATTAGCAAAAAGAAAGATCCATCAGTCTCTGCAAAGTCAAAGTTTATTTTCTGAGGCTTTCTGAGTTAAAGTGTGTTGGGTTATTAATTTAGTTTCAACATGACCAGTATAGTAGGTTAAATTTCATGATTAAAATTGAGTAAAAGTCTTCTAGGTTATTGACTAGGTCAATGGTTCCTAACCCTTGCTTTGCACTAGGATCACCTGGGGAGCTTTAAAAAAATACTGATGCCCTGGCCTTCTCAAATCAGATTCTCTGCAGGCGGGGCCTAGGCAGCACTATTTTTAAAGACTCGGAAGGTGATTCTAGGCTGAGAACCACTGGACACACAAACCATTACAAGGTCATTATTTTCGCCTAGATTGTGATTCAAATGCTCCTTGGAAACAAAGGTGACCTTGAGAAATTCTGGGGAAATTGTTTCGTTCTGTAAGTTCAAACAGAGCGAAGATCAAGTTTGCAAACTTCAGCAGTGAATGAACTGAAAATCACTCTGCAAGTTTCAATTATTTTTATAGTTCCTACGCATTTCTATAAAATACCCAGAAGCTACTCTAATGTCCCTTTTGCAAGTCCACTGAGGAACAACAATACCTTCTTTTGAAACTTGTTTCTGTTTCTACACTAAGCAAAAAGGATGGAAGCTATTATGTTGATATTTTAAGCAAAAAAAATTCTTCCAACCATACAGTTTAAGTATCTTGCTAATTCACGGGAAAGTAGTGCATTCTCTCTTTTCTCACATTATCTGAAAAACTACCTTGAGTATGGACTCTGCAGGTACAGTAATAGCCTTCATCTAGAGAAGTAGAATTCATGATTTATTCACATCTGTAATGGTAATGAGTCATCAGTCTATGAGGAAAATTTGAGTCTATCAGTTATTTCAAGGGTACTGAAAGCTGTCTTTACATCTAGCTGTTCATCTCTGTGACATTCCTGGAGGGCATCTTTTTGATAGCTGATTATTCTCTGAAGTAGCAGGAAGCAGGCAACTTCAAGGGAAGCAGCTTCTTCAGCCAGAACTAATAGTCTTGGGAGGATGTTTCTTATTCAAATATACCTAAGTTTGTTGATTGTGACCACAGAAATTTGGGGGATATTATGGAAGAATGAACATTAGAGGGGGAAAAAGGAATAAAGTAACGTAGTCTTTGGAAAAAGTTAATATGAATACTTAAGGCTATTTCCAATCAGAGAGATTTGCCAAAAATAAAACGTTTGTGAAAGATGTGGCTAATTCTTTCTTTGAATGGGCAGCCTATTTACCTTTGAAAATGTGAAACAGTCACACCACAAAATAGGGGTCTCTCCAAAGTAAAGAATGACAAATTGGGTAAGAAAGTAAATAAACCACCCTGCTGCAACCCAAACAGTCCAAACTTTTTATTTACTTTCTTATTGGTATTCTATGTAATCTTTGATTTTACAGAAGCATTTTGCTATTAAAACAAACAAAATAAAAGAAATAATAATAATAAAATTAAGAAACACACTATGAGAGAGGATCCAGTTAGAGTTGCCAAATCTAACCCTAAAATATGTACTGACACTAAGTAAACAGAAGTTGGTGGCACCTAACACAAGCACACTGCTAGTGTAGGCAACTCACCTTAAACCATGCCTAACATAGCCTTCTGCCCTTTTCTGGACTCTCCATTTTTACTCTACTATACATCCCCCCTTCTCTCTTCCTTGATAGTGGGCTATCAAATATGGTGTTGACACTACTGCCATGACTCTGACCCCCTAGAAACTCTTCCATTTTTCATACCCACTATGTGAGGCAAGTTTGAATAATTCTCCTTTTCCTCCATTCTAGCTCTTTGGAATCTTTGCACTTTAGCTTCATTTGGTTTGTGCAGATTCAAAAATATAGACTGGGTCAAGAACACAAATAAATGAGGCTCAAAGCTGAAAGCAAACCTACCAATGATCCTATTTGCTATATTTCCAGCACTTAATAAAATAGCTGGAGAAAAGCTACTGCCTTTGGGTACATATAGGATCAGCAAATGCAAAATATTAGTAGAAAGTCTGCAGTTGAAATGGAAGCTAATCATATTACAAATCTTATACCCATAATCAAATTGTTTTGAGAGAAGTCACATATCTGTGAACCATTTTTATGATTGCATCTGGGTGTACATCTGTTTGTCTTAGTTCACTCACAAAACCCGGTTTGCTAATGACCTAGCAACTCTAAAATTTAAATTCCTATAAACTCACTGAAAGGCTACAAAAGGAATCCACTTTAAGCAATCATCTACTCAAGTCCTATCTCACACAGATCCACAATGTAGTCATCAAAAGGATAGGAAATAACATCTTAAGAGCTCAAAATTGAAATTGCTCCTTGAATTTAAGCTATAATGATTTTATTTCTCCACAGTCCCTTACTCCATAATTTAACTTGGCTTATTTTCCTTGGAGGATGTTAGCAACTACCATTTCTTATATGTTCATTCTTAGTTGCTTTTCTTCTGCAGTGTCCTCTTATCCATAATTAAACACTTGCAAATACCTAATAAATAATCGTTCAGCCTCTTCTTTCACAGGCTAAATTCTCCTTTAGGTTTAGAGAAACAATCTTTTTTATTGAATTACATGATATCAATTGATTTGTTAGTTGACAGACTGAGTTGCTCCTACCCATTTTCTAAGAGTCTTTGACATGCTCATCTTTTCTCTTATTTTCATCTATCTGACCTCTGCCCCGCTTTCAAGTCTTTCACAATGCAAAAGTCAAAATTGAGTACATTTTCATGACCACTGCAAAAGTACAATTAAATATTAACTCTGACCTCTGCATTTCAATTTCCCTAAGTTCCACTGGCATTTTAGAAAAGTGCAAGTCACAGTCAGCATGCGGAACTCTATGACTCCGCTGTATTTTTGTCTTATTGATGTTCCACCACTTTCCTTAACGTAGTTTGATATACATCTCTAAATATGCTCAGCCATGTGTCTAATCAACCTAATTTTGGTTTGACTGGTTCATTATATTATTTTTTGACTGCAGATATTTGAATTCAAGACTTGTATTTTAATGAAATAAAACGCTGTTTGTTTCTATGACCTTAAGATAAAATATCATGCTTGTTCTGCAGTCTTCATTGTTGGACATTGCAGGTAATATAAAATGGTAACACTGGACAGAATAAGGTAATTGCTCTATACATTGTATTTAAATCTATGATAACTTTTTTAATTCTTAAAATTCTATAGCAACCCAATTTCAAAGTCATCAACTTGGATTTTTCTAAATTCTTCAAGAGAAATTCACAGTCTATGACCACGGATGAACCACAGATCATGTAGTGTGGTAATACTAAAGAAATGGTGTTAGAGAAAAAACAATGAAGAAGTTTGTTGAGCAGATAGGGATGAACTGTGCCCTGAGGCCAAAGTTAAGAATCTGACAGAGATGGCTAGTCAAGGACCATGGGGACAGGCAGTGCATTCCTCCTGACTCAGAGTTTGATGGGAGAGGCTCTTCAAACTCTTACATCTTTGCTGGATTGGCATTGTCTACACACAAGCTGTTTAGACACTTTCTAAAGCTGTTTTTTTTAAAAATTAAAATATACAATGTAACTGATAGGGGCATTTATAATGTCCAAAGATTGGGCACCTGAATTAATCTAAAATATAATTATATTACTTATAAAATTGTAGAACACATATACTTATATGAGCAGAGATTTAAGTTTCTTTTTCCTTAAGTTTCTTTCTCCTAGGCCTTTGCATCCGTACACTCCCCTTGATCCCTGATGAAGCTGCACAGCTGTGAAAAGTCAAGATATCATCTTCTCAAGACAACCATGGTCAGGCTGACCCAACAATGAGTCAAGACATCACCTCATCGAGACATCTCCAGACGACCAAGAACAAAAGAATGACATGTGCGGATCTCGGGGACTGCTCGTAGCTGCGTTCCATTCCCAGCCTCAGCTTACCCCATTTCCCTATATTTCCCTATATAACCCTCAAGCCATCCCTTCTTGGTTGGCTGGCCTTCCCAATAAACACCTTATGTGATTCAACCCTGCCTCCATTGAATGGGACACAGGGATGAGCAGCCGGAGCCCCACCAGGGTGGGTTTCCCGGTAACATAACTTTGTGGTGAGTTCTTTCTAAACAAGTCTGATTCTTCCCTCCAAAAAGATTCTTAATGAACAATAAAACAAAATCATCCAGGGTCTTGATGTGTGCCTTGGATAAAAGTGTATTAATGTACATAGAAGAAACACATATAACACAAACAAAAAAAATATTAGCATCTCTTAAAAAAATGTGGCTGCAAATGCTCATTTGCATATCTACCAGGTGTTACACCTTCTGAGGAATAGCCAGGGCAGTGCCCCCCCCCCCCCCAGGCATTAACACAGTTACTTATTTCCTTAGCTCTCCTTTGGTTTGGAACCCCCTGAACTTAGCTCCTCATTGGTTGTAAAAAGTCAGATTTCATATCACAAGTACCTTTTATTCAATTGCTGATAATCCTCCTGCATTAAAGGGAGCATTTTTTTCATTTACGAGCTGAGGGGCTCCAGGTGCAGTTGTAAGGATAAAGACTGCATGTTATACACATTCTGTGTCCCTAGAACCTCGGGCTATAAATAGAAGGCAGTTGCACTTTCACACTGGAACAATTCTGAACAGAGCCATTTATGTAATCTTCCTGGTTCTTATATTATTTTTGTCATATAGACACAAATTAGCACTACTGGTGTTTTCCCAATACTTCCCTGAGCAAGTGAGAAATATATTGGTAACTAAAATAGATTTGGAAAATTAAGCTGTGCCCAAGGACACAATATCATCCTAGCAGATGACACAGTGGAGTCCTATGATAGCCTGTTAACTGAAATAGCAGCAGGGAGGAGTAGGCAATGCCTCACGTATGCACACAGTTCCCCGGCAGTTTGAAACATTGTAGTGTCATGGGGACAGAAACCTAGTCCCAATTAGAGTCGCTTTACTCTATTTATCCTTTCTCTTTATTTTTCCTACTACAACACACAGCCCTCCTTTTTAAAGAGAGCTGGCAAAAGCAGAGTGAGTGCCCACACTCCTTTCGGAGCTTATTCCTATGTAAATGAGAGCATTTGTTTTATACAGACAGGGACAAACCACGTCTTTCAGTAAACATCAGCAACAGCAAAGCTGAAGACTTTAAATCACTGGGTGCCATACCAGGCACTAAAAAAGGGGGGGGGGGGTGTAGAAGCTGAATCATTTAAAATTAGACAGCACTAAAGCACTTGAGAATATGCTGCAGGGAACAATTTTGTTTTGAATTAGGTAGCAGAATAGATACTTGTGTATCCTAATTTTATGATTTTTCTGCCATGGTAATGACATTCTGAAAATGGGGTATTGCTATCTTGGGAGTAGGAGCCCTGCTACATCTGCTGACCTACAGAAAATTTCCCAAACATGAAAAGCCTGAGGGACTTCACTTCCAGGTGGCAGCAAGTATTTCTAGTTAGTGCTCCTCTCAAAATGTCTGTCACTACAGGTGAACAGCCACTGCCACTGACAGGGATCGATCAGGAGGGCAGCTCCTGTGCAGTCAGTAGTAGTTGCCAGCATTCTTTGAGAATCCCTCCTGGTTTTTGAATATTCGATTGTAGTTCACAGACATAGGCAACTTGAAAGAATGGCTTCAGTTGTTTTTTTTTTAAATTTATTTTATTATTGAAAGTAATACAAATGTCTCCCATTTTCACCCCTTTACCCCCTCTCACCCCTCCCCAGTTCTTCCTCTATTGTCTGTGTCCATGGGCTATGCATATATGCTTATCAGTTCTTTGGTCAATCTCTTCCCACCCTCCTTCCTGCCTTCCCTCTGAGATCTGTCAGTCTGTTTCATGCTTCCTTGTCTGTGGTCCTATTTTGTTTGTCAACTTACTTGGTTCCTTAGATTCCACATATAAGTGAAATCATGGGATACTTGTCTTTCTCAGACTGGCTTATTTTGCTTAGCATAATATTCTCCAGGTTCATCCTTCCTGTCCCAAAGGATAAGAGACCCATATTTTTTCAGAATGTTTTTGTTATTGCTTTAATAAGTTGTAATTTTAGGTTGTCCTTGTCCCAATGACATTGCTTATTATAGCTTTTTAAAATCAATAAGGATTTATGTTCAACTGCTCAATTTCTAGCTCTTGGAGGAGATATGAAAGGACTTTCCCTCAAGAAGTTTGTAATCAAGTCATTGTTTCTTAAGCACCTTTAAAATATTTATTTTTATTGCCCGGCCAGGCTGGCTCAGTGGTTGAGCGTCGACCTAGGATCTAGGCAATTGGGGTTCGATTCCCGGTCAGGGCACATGCCCGGGTTTCCGGGCTAGAACAATGACTTTCTCATCATTGATGTTTCTATCTCTCTCTCTCCTTTTCCTTTCGTCTCTCTGAAATCAATAAAGGTATGTATATATATATATTTTAATTATTTTTATTGAGGTGAAATTCACATAAAATACAAGTAACCATTTTAAAGTAATACTTTTATGTGGTATTTAGCATATTCACAATGTTATTCAACAACCAGCTCTCTCCAGTTTCAAAACTATGCTAACTTCTTCTAAAAATATCCAGTACCCATTAAGTAATCAATTCTCAATCTTCTAGTTGCTGGAACTCTTAATTTAGTTTCTATCTCTATGGATTTGCCTGTTTGAAATATACTGTGTTTGTATTTATTGGAATGATACAATATAAAATCTTCTGTTTCTGGCTTCTTTCACTTAACCACAATAATTTTAAGGTTCATACAAGTTGTAGCATGCCTCATCTCCCCTGGTTGCTGCTGGGGGTGGAGTTCTTGCAATATCCTGAGGAAAAAAATTTTCTGAGACTCACACAGGGGGATGCAATATGGTAGAAAGCTTTATTTCCAAGGAATTATATCCCTGGGTTTCCACAGTCCTATTTCCCTTAGTCCAGTCATAAAAGTGTAGCTGGGGCTTCTGTAGAGCTAAAATCAGAGCCAGTTTCCACAATTTCCTTTCCATGTTGGAACCAGGTCTAGTCTAGATTCAGGCTAGTTTAGCTTATGTTTACATACTGCAAACTATTAGTCCCTTGTATGTGGGGTCCTCATGACCACAGGCATAAGGAAGAATGCAAGGAAGCCAAACTTGAGCCAAGAGGGCAACAAGAGTCCCAAGAGACCCAGGTGAACTTCTTTGTTTAGTGAATTACCAAATGTTTGTGTGTCCATGCCTATTCTGGCCAACCATCTCTGTTCCCAGGTGTGGTTGACAGACAATTATCTTTCCTTTCTCACCCCAACTTTACTGGGCATGAGTCTATCTTCCATATGTGATTTCCTGGGGAGTGTGACATTGCAGTTTCCTGGTGAAGCAGCCCAAATGACATACCTATAATGTCGGGCCTTCCACCTTAGCTCCTTTACTGTTATTAATAACCAGTGAATTAAAATGGTATTACCAGTATTTTATTTCTTTTTACTACAATTTCTTTATCCATTTATTAGCAGCAAAAAGTACTATTTGTTAGACTGGTGGAATCAGAATGGACCTCCTTTCAGCAGCTTTGGTACTTGAGTTCTGGCTAAGAAAGAATTCAGAACCAGGACTCAAACTATGAGATAAAGTTTATTAAAAAAGTCACAAAGATAGAAGAAAGTGAGCTGTAGAAGAAACAAGTTGAGGAAAGAAGTTACAGAGACAAAAGAAAGGCCCTTGGAGCTTAGGAGAAAGAGAGAGGCAAGGAAAATACCTGAGGGGAGGGAGGAAGAAAAAGGGATGATTACCTGGCTATGCCATAGGTACACATTTATTTAGTTCTCACCTTAAATTGGTGCATTTAGTACTTTATTCTGCTGGACAGAAAGAGTAAATTCAGCATGTCTAGGTTGCTCAAAATCTGCATATTTGAAAAAAAAGGCCTATTTTTAGGATTGACTCTTGGCCCTCTCTTGGAAGATAACTTCTGTGCTCTTGGAATATTCTGCTTGATATGAAAGATTTTGTATGCCTAAAGCTTTGGGTCTAACAGTATTTATGATGAATGCTTGTGTTTTTATGCCTGAGGTTTGGGGCCATGCTATACCAGTTTGACCAAATAAGTTTACTTAACAATGTGATTTATGGTGAACATTTGTTTTACTCAAGGGTTGAGGATTGGGATAGTTAGAGCCTGAGGGCAGAGGTCAGTCACACAGATGTTGCATGCCTATGTTACTAACCCTCATTAAGAGCCCTGGACAGCAAGGCTTGGATGAGCTTCCCTGGTTAGCAAGACTTTGCATGTTTTATTAAATATCATTGTTAGGATAACTAAGTATACCCCCAGTTGACTCCACTGGGAGGAGATATATGGAAGCTTGTAGCTGTTTTCTCCAAAAACTTGACCATGAGTTTTTTCCCCTTTGGTAATTTTGTTCTGCATCCTTTGGCAATAATAAACTGTAACTGTGAGTATAGCAGTTTCTTTTGAGTTTTGTACGTCTTAACAAATTATCAAGACAGATTAGTCATTTTAATAAAAAGGTGAAAAAAACCCTGGCCAGTGTGGCTCAGTTGGTTGGAGCATGATCCATGCACTAAAAGGCCACCAGTTCAGTTCTGGGTTAGGGCACATACCCAGGTTTCAGGTTCGATCCCTGGTCAGGGCACATGGTGGAGGCAACAGATCAGTGTTACTCTCTCACAGCAATGTTTCTCTCCCTCTCTCTCTTCCTTCCTGTCTCTCTAAAAATCAATGAGCCCAGCCGGGTGTGGCTCAGCGGTTGAACGTTGACCTAGGATCCAGGTTATCAGTGTTTGATTCCCGGTCAGGGTACATGCCCGGGTTGTGGGCTGCAGCTGATCAATGACTCTCTCATCATTGATGTTTCTATCTCCCCCTCTCCCTCTCCTTTCCTCTCTCTGAAATCAATAAAGATCTATTTTAAAAAATAAAAAATAAAAAAATAAAAATCAATGAAAAAAATATTTTAAAAAGGTAAAAAAAGATGAGAAAGGAAAGAGGTAAATAGTTTTAGAAGAAGAATTTAGATAATTAAGGAGAAAAGCTATTTATTTATTTGTTTTTTTTAAATGTTTCCATAAAGGGTTGTTAAAGTAAAGTAGAATTAGATATCTATAGAGTCTATATTTCTAATAGGTCTTAGGGAAAGGTAAATGACAGGAAAGGATGTGACTCACGTATCTAAGTGATTTAGAAAGAAATAAATGACTTCCAAAGAATAAAAGATAATAACAGTCATGATTAAAGACTGATTTAGAGTTTATTTGAATACCAGACTTTATTTGTAAAAAGCCTACATTGTTCTTCCTAGGAACAGACTGAGAGTCTCCTTAGTTTTAAAAAGGGTCAGATAAAAACAAATATAAAAATATGTTTCTATCATCTTATTTTTAGTCTCTATTTGATTAATTAAAGCCATGCATGAATCATGCATTCATTAAGCATCACCCATGCAGTTATTTTGTCATGCAATATTTTGTGCTCTCGACTATTGTGCACTCATCTAAAACATGTGATGAGAAATAAGATATGGCCCTTGGCTTCAAGATTCACTATTTGTGTAAATAGGCATGCAAATACATAGCTCTATAATAGAACTATGAGGAACTTTAATGACATAAAGTAAAAAGTATCTACTTCTATCAAGAAAGCAGATAAGAAGTTACTGGAAAAATAGGTGATGACACTTGTGCGCTGGTTCTGTCTGTTGTTAACGTGTGAGTGATCCACATCGAGTCCTGGGAATGAAACCCATTCATTTTTCTGGCATAACTATATGGTGTTTATGATGATAGCAATTCAGATCATAAAAGAGGAAGATAGAATTAACAAAGAGAAGTTATATTCAAATTTTCATATCAGTATGGTAGAGAAGACACTTCAATAGCTTTCTCCTCTCATTCAGGTATAAGAGTGATAAGAAACAAAAGGATTATTACACAAAGCAATTTTGGACACTAATGTACTTGTTTACAAAGTTGAATGTGGGTATATGTATATGGGTACGTGGTTCCAGGAAGTCAGAGTAAACCAAAAACATTATTCAAAAAAAACAACAGAAAAGCTTTCCAATATTAACACATTATTTACCACATTCCAGAATTGTACTAGGTAGAGGGGACATAAAATTAAACAAAATAGATATGGTTCCCATATTCACAAACTTACACACAATGGAAGAGAAAGGAAACTTAAAAAACAACTATAACACATTATGTGTTATTGCAATAAAAGCACCCTGACCTCCATTTACTAGAAATAATTACAACTTTTATTAAAATACATAGCATTAAAATAAAGCAGTTATCAAAACTAACATGAATAGGACATAAGTCCCTAGGAAATTCTTCAGAAGACTAAGTGGGGCTCTATCTATGATTATGTTCAATTTTCTTCATCTCTTCCATATGCTTTATATATATTTTAAAGCAGGAAGGTCAGAGAGCCTTCCCTGGAGAGCTCCAGTTAAGCTTTATTTGTACATATTATCAGAGAAGTGATGCTGTGATGCAGATGGCCCCCTGGTCTGGGCAGCTTGACGAAAGTGCCTTTGTGTTCCTAATTAACCAGTGAACAACTGTGCCAATTGCTTTGATACATTCAAGCCTTCTGTTCTCCGACTTTTGATGAGCTATTTATTCAGGAGCAATACCTGCCTGCTTTATTGGCCCCAGCACACTACTTTAAAGGGCAGAGCTACAGTGAGATTGACAAGGATTTCTCAGTTCCAGGAAAGAAGATCATCAGAAAACACTAACCATAGTCAGGTAGTCCATTTTGGATCTCATTGACGAAAATATAAAGTCAATGACTATGGAGTGCAAATATTTTCTGGCAGTAACTCAATAGATTTAGAGCTCACAGTTCAGTAATGAGCTGCCATACCAACTCCTCCTTTGATTCCGGGAGTTCCCAAATCTGTAGCAGTGTTTAAAGAAGCAAAGTTTCCAGGATTTTTACTCATCTCTTGAAATGATTAGTAATAAATTAGATGCTGACATACAGAGTAAATGAGAACATCAAATGATACTAGAATAATAAGTGTTAAAGAGCATGCCAAATTATATTTGACATACTAAAGAAAAATAAATGTTAATGAAGCCCAGAGCACCAAACCATCTTTGTGTATATAATTGTGTGAAATGTAATGGGAGGGAGAAATATTAGTAGCTTTTAAAATATTTTCTTGACTGAAATTGTAATGTGTAATGTAGACAGTGTAATGTAGACAGTCTCAAGGCCATATGAGAAAAACCTATTTTCACTTATAAGTGTATCAAACTAAAGAACATGGAATTTTTGGTGTTCTTTTGACAAACATACAAGTAAAAGCTAAAATGAGTGAGCATTATTTTTAAAGTAAAATAACTAAAAGAACATATTCCACTATTCATCTATGCTTGAAAAATTTGACTCTCAAACCCAAATTCAAATGTCTTGAGAGTGAATTCATCTTCTCCAGGATCCAGGGGTTCTGATGCCTGGAATGCCCACATTAAATTGCCTCTAAGGATCTTAAAGACTTTTTTTTTATCACTCCCAAACCATCCCATACCCATATTTCAGATCGCCTGACTTCAAAACAGTCAAATTCTTTTGTTATTATGAATTAACTGTTTAGTAACTAAAATGTATATTGTCTGCTTTTTCTTTTGAACAATAGGACTAGATTTAGACACAACCTCAAATAGACAACTCTTCTGTAGTATCTAGTAGAGCTTATTCACCTGAGCAGCTAAAACTCTAAGTTTCTTAAAAAGTATACAAACCATGAACTTCAACTTAAGTAGAGCAGCTAGATTTTCTTGGTAATCTTTTTACTTACATTAGACTCTAATTTCTTCTCTTCAATGCTGTTTCACTCCTCCCAGTTATGAGTTTATTTTTGCAGGAAATCAATATATTTACTTTGTGCTCATTATACAGGGGTGGGCAAAGTCACATTGACAGTTGTAATACAAATAAATAATACAATAATTAATAAATAATAATACAAGAATAAATTCTGTTTCATATACTCACAACTGTAAACCTACTTTTGCCCACTCCTGTATGCTCACACCTGTGATAAACACTTTACATTGATTATCTCCTTTAATTCTCAAAAAGATTTGATGGGGTAGAAGATATTCCCATTTTTAAACTAGGAAGATGTTCAGATGAGGTTGGACAAATTCTCCAGTCACACAGCTGGAAAATTTTAAAAGAGAAATTTCAGCTTCAGTTTTTTAGACCTCAATGCACATGCTCTTAACCACCATCAGAAGAAAAATGTAATTAAGACATTTTAGTTTTCTGCCTCTGTAAATCATATATTCACTGCCTGTATTTTTTTTGGGGGGGGGGGGTCTCAATCTGACAAAGCCCTCATTTGGCAGCACCCTCACAAATTATTGTGAAGAAAACAGTGCATAAATTTAAATGCATAATTTTTGTATTAAATTAAGTCTGTCATTGGTTAATAAAATTACATAGGTTTCAAGTGTAAAATTATATAATACATCATCTGTATATTGCATTGTGTGTTTTTAATGACTTTATCATCTTTCATTATTTCTTGATCCTAAGTCTTTTGATTCAAGAATCAAAATGCACAATATATCAATGTATTTCTTCTTCTTCTTTTTTTTTTTAATCCTCACCTGAGGATATTTTTTCATTGCCTTTCAGAGAGAGTGGAGGAAGAGAGAGAAACATCAGTATGAGAGTCATATCAATTGGTTGCTTCCCGCACAAGCCCTGACAGGGGCCAGGGATCCAGCCTGCAGCTGAGGTAAGTGCCCTTGGCTGGAATCAAGCTCCGGACCCTTCAGTCCTCAGCCTGATGATCTAACTACTAAGCCAGACCAGCTAGGCCACAATGTATTTCTGATACTTTATGTATTAATAAACTTATATCTCTCTCTATATATATATGTACAAATACCATAAACACATAGAAATATATATTTACCAGATATTAAATACATTTAAGAACATTTATATTTTATGTCAACAAAAGCCCTCATGTCAACATAAATTAAGATTCATATTAAAATTTAGAAGTATAAACCCAAGAAAGCATAATTTTAAGTATAAAAAGTCACTATCAATGCCTTCTTCTGTTCAGTAAAGCAAATCATGGGGCCAATACTTCTGGAAATGATTTGAATTAAGATGACTTTTCAAAATTCTGTCATTCTTTATTTATTCAGAACAATTGATTTATCCTTCCCTTCCAAAACTATCATAGAAATTTCCCCCAGATCTTGTCTTGTTTACTGAGATTTAGCGTAATTAAGCACAATCACCTGAGCATCTTCCCTTGGAACATAGTCGAAGGGAGAACAGGTGTCACCAAGAGCAACTCAAGCCAATGAGAACCAAAGCCAACAACTCATCCTGAAATGGAAATCCCAGCCAGTCTGCAGAGTTGACACAAGTGAACACTAGAGGACAGAGCATTAGAGCTCCTCCTTTTTATCACCCAATAATATATATTCCTGCTTTCCCTTCAACCCCACCCTCCCAGTTCTGTGTTCCATTTCTAAGGGACATCCATTCTTAGCCTTACAATTCTTCTATGCTATATCTTAAAACTAATTCATTTCATCTTTCACAAATTTAACATCATTTAATGGGTCTGTTACAAGAGAATATAGGTCCTTCTGCAGTGTCTCGGGAACAGCATTTCATGTAGGAGGAGTTTTAAGTGATAGTGGCAATATTTATTAGAGCCTATACACTCTAGGAGAGGCAGAGAGTGGGCTGGCTAGAGGGCAGGGGCTGCCCCGAGGTCTTTCTTAAGCCTCCATATATTTCCTTGGGTTTGAGAAAGAGCAGGCTTTCAAACTATCCAATTTCTTTCCTGGCTTCTCCCAGGGCTGTGCAGGCACCTTCCCCTTATCAAATCTGTGTCCCGGATTTTCTGGGGCCTGGGCCCTTCCCATCTGATCTTTTTCCCCAGACTTTCACAAACTAGTCCCCTCTCCCTTTTATGGTTGCCATTTTGGCTCCTAGTACACATGCTTCATAGTTCTGCTTCATTTGGCTTTTACTGTGCATGCACTTAGTACAAGGAATTCCCTCCCAGCTTTCTCCTTTACTCCCGCCCCACCCCCATTAGTTGGGCAGACTCCCTGGGGTGACAGAAGAGCTCTCCTTCCTTCCTAGTTTGTGTGATGTTGGATGTTGGTTACTCCCTGAAGTGACTGCCTCACAAATGTACTTCCCTTCCTCAATTCTAATTATTATCTTAGAAATATTTCCCAGTAACCAAGAATCAAAATTTTTTGCACCAAGCTTTTTTTTCCCTAGTAAAACTATTTACACAATATGTAATAACTTTCCTGTCCCCCTTGGACCCTCTTATCTTCTAGTCTATGATTCAGTGCATCGTTCTTTTACTCTGCCCTATTCACAGATTAGTTAAAAAAGAAACTTCCTTCATTGTATCACCAAAGTCTTCCTTGCCCATTTCTTGGTATCAAGGTCTATATGACAGAATAGGTCATTTAGTATCTGGTGACTGATTTATTGGGTTGTGTAATGGGCTCTGCTATTAATGGGAAATATGTCCTCTGATTGCATTTTCCAAGCACTATTTACATTGTGGTAAGTAACATCAACCTTAACTAATAAGAAATGGAAAGATAAATAATAAATACATAATGGAAAGATAAGTAATTTCCCAATACACTATTTTCCTAACTTATATGTGAACACTTTTTGATATTGTATTTGCTTTTTCGCAGGAGCTGTTCCAAAGAAATAATGCTCATAAAAATGCTGTCCCCTAAAATAAGTTTTTGACCTACTAATAATAGACAATATTAAAATCTGATGGAATTTGTTTGTTATTTAAACTCTGCAAAAATTATTATCTGAAATGATTTCACCATCTCTAAGGTTTTAGGTCTCTCTCTTTTTTTTTTTTTTAATATATCTTCTTTGATTTCAGAGAGAGGGAGGGAGAGAGAGAGAGAGAGAGAAACATCAATGGTGAGTCATTGATCCACAGCCTCCTGCACACCCCTACTGGGGATAGAGCCCACAACCCGGGCATGTGCCCTTGTACTGTGATCTCCTGGATCATAGGTCGATGCTCAACCTCTGAGCCACACCAGTCAGGCTTGGGTCTCCATTTTGTTGTGTGTGTGTGGGGGGGGGCGTTTACAGCAAAATAAACACTCTTATTTTTTTTAAATATATCTTTATTGATTTCAGAGAGAGGAAAGGAGAGGGAGAGAGAGAGAGAAACACCAGTAATGAGAGAGTCATTGATCGGCTGCCTCCTGCACACCTCCTCCTGGGGATCCAGCCCCCAACCCGGGCATGTGCCCTGACCAGGAATCAAACCTGGATCTCCTAGATCCTAGGTGGATGCTCAACCTCTGAGGCTCGCCCAGCTAGGCTAAACACTCTTATTTTGATAAAAGCAAGTCTTGTAAAAATGAGCATATTAGAATTCAGAAACAGAACCACAGATAACTCAAAGGTTTCATATCTTCTTAATAAGACAACTAACAGAATGACATGAAATAAAAGGGCTAGAAGCAAGCTTATTTGTTGAGTTTATTTACTCTCAGAATGCTTGGGTTGATTATATAAAAACAAACAAACAAAACTCTCAAAATGGAAATATTTTGGGTTTCCCCAGGTATCTCTTGGCTTTTGTGAACTTTATTTTGTGTCTAGTAAAACATTTCTATGGACCAACCTAGCTTAATGAAGTTTACTCAGAAATAAGAGACCAAGAATTATGACCATCACCTCAAAATCTACAACAAAAATAAGAAAAAAATGTTTTAAAAATGCTATCATTGTATTCATATTGATATGGAAATGTTTAATTCCAGTGCTATATTCAGTATCCCATCTAAGGGAGGAGTATACAGTTGCACTCTCTTGAATTCAAGCATCCCTTGTGTACTAGTTTGCTAGGGCTGTCGTAACAAATTACTGCAACTGGGTGACTTAAAACAACAAATATTTATTCTCTCACAATCCAAAAGGCTAAAATCAAGGAGTCAGCAAGCTAGATTCCTTTGGGAGGCTCTGAGGGAGAAACGTCCATGACTTACTTTTGGCTTCTGGTGGTTGCCTGAATCCTTGGTGTTTCTTGGCTTGTAGATGCATCACTCCAATCTCTGCCTCCACAATCATACAGCCTCCTTCCCTGTGTGTTTGTCTTCACACAACATTTATAAGAACATCAAGCATTAGATTTAGGCCCTATTTTAATCCAGTATTACCTTCTCTTATCTAATTGCAACTGTAAAGCCCCTGTTTCCAAAATAAGGTCACATTTCTGGTGTTCCAAATGGGCATAATTTTGGGGAGGTGATGGGAGCACGCCATTTAACCTAGTACCACACATTCTCTGCTCTAGCCAATAAAATGTGAGCAAAAGTGGGCAGTGAATTCTAGGCTTACGTGTTAAGGTCTAACATTTGATTTGTCATGATCTTTTAATTTTCTCCTGACTTTGCCTGTGTATTAAAATGGAATCTCCACCAGCCAGGAAAAGAGCCCCTGTGATGACACATCTTATGAATGAGACAGATGTTACAGTATTCATACCTTCTCCTCAGGTTCCCTTTCCATGTTTTCTCTTATCCACAGTGGAATGCGGTCTGAAAATAGTAAATGGAAAATACCAGAAATGAACAATTCATAAATTTTAAATTGCACTCCATTCTGAGTAGAGTAATGAAATCGCACTTCATCCCATTAAGTCCGGCCCTGGACACGAATCATCCCTTCATTCAACGTATCCACACTATGTACACTACACACACATTAGTCACTTAGTAGATGTATCTGTTATAAGGTCAGTATCACAATGCTTATGTTCAACTAACCCTCATTTTACTTAATAAATGGCCCCAAAGCACAAGACTAGTGAGCTGGAGATTCAGATATGCCAGGGAGAAGCCATAAAGAGCTTCCTTTAAGTGAAAAGGTAAGAACAGTATAATATTTTGAGAGACAGACCATACTTATATAACTTCTATTACAGTATGTTTTTATAGTTTTTCTACTTTTACTATCTATAGCTGTTAATTTCTTACTGTGCCTAAGTTATAAGTTAAATGTTATCATAGGTGTGTATGTATAGGGAAGTACATAGTATATGTAGGGTTTGGTACTAGCACTATTTCAGGCATCCACAGGGAGCCTTGGAACATGTCCCCTACAGATAAGAGGGGACTACTGTATTGTTTTAAGACATTGAGATTTTCAAGTTTTCCTCTTCCACAGAGTAACTGGGTGTATCATGACTAATACAAAAATTAGTACTGGATCAGAGGTACTTCCTTAATAGACCACCTAAAATATGTGGCACTGACTTTGAGGCCAAACATTTGGTGGCACAGAAATTTTCATCAGAAGCTAGAGGGATGGCAATGCATGTCATGTAGTGGTTAAATGTTTAGAAAATAAAATCACATGTGATAACTTAGAAGGAAGATACTGTACTTACTAAGCTTTATCTGCAAATTGAAAGGAGAAAATCTAGCATTAGTAGCATGAGTTTGTTCCTGTTGGTTGCACCTGCCAGGATGATGCAAGAGAGATGAGCTCAGAAAATAACTAGCTGTTTGCAAGTAGAATGTAAACTAAATACAGAATTTATGAAGTTGAGTGGCTTTATGCGTTAGAAATTTAACTGATACTCTTCTCCACTTATAATATACAAAACTGACAAAACTGTTGAATAAAAAGGTCTATTACAACACAGGCAAAAGGACCAATAGGTTTCACACCCATTTTAAAAACTCTAAATGGATATAATGTTGTTCTGCAAATTCTTTCAACAACAACAAGAACACATTCTTCTCCTGTAACAGTAGGTTTAGACTATCCAAATTAGATTCATGGTGCAAGAAGAATTTGTGTGACTATTTATTATTAAAGAATTGCACGTGGGCAATTTCTCTGTTGCTAGTGGGAGTGGGGTTCTTACAATATCTTGAGAAAAAGAATTTTCTAAGACTCTCATGGGAAAATAAGTGATTTTTATTTGCACAGAGTTATAGCACTCAGTTTGCAAAGTCCCATTTCCCTTAAACTAGTCCTGGGAAATGGGTAGCTGGGGCTTCCCCTGAGCTAAAAGCAAATCCATTGTCCAAAGTCTCCGTTCCATGTTAGAGTTGAGTCCAGTAGAGCATCAGGCTAGTTGTAGTCCATTGTGTGGGGTCCATGTGGCCATGAGCCATGTAGGCAAATGCAGGGGAAGATGCCCCCTTCAACAAGAGAGCCGGGAACTCAAGAGGGCCAAGAGAGGGAACCCCTTTGTTTAGGAGCTTATGTATTTCACATTTTGCACCCTTGCAATGGCCACGTCTATTCTGGCCATTGCCCTGCTCCCAGGTGTGACTGACAAGTGCTCACCTTCCCTACACCATTCAGACCTTACCGGGCATGAGTCTATTTTCCAGGCCCTTCCCGCAGCGATCTGCGGGAAACAGACCTGGAGAGGGTTAGACTGCAGCTTCCTGGCCAAGCTGTATAAATGGCATTCCTCTATTATCTGGCCTCCCCTTTGCTCCTTTCCTGTTAATAATAACCAGGTTATTACAATGGTATCTTAAGACTCACAACAATCAAATAGATAAGAATCAATTAATTTTTTGAGAAAATTGTACAGAGAAACAAATCATGGACTCAAAATAATTGTTTGAATGTTAAAGGTTTGAACCTAAAGACTATATGGTTAAGAAACAGATAATCAGCTACAGAAAAGTTTCTATATCAATAAAATACCTCTGCCTTCTTACTGGCAACATTAAATTATTCAAGGAAATTCTCAATTAGTTTTAGCTATAAATAAATGTAACTATGAGCAAAAATTCTTCATGATTTTCCAACAAGAAAATGCCTCATGTTATCTAGTAGTTATTAGTACTTATTATCTCCAATCTATATAACACAGGAGTAAATATAATCACATATACGTTCCTCTCTATGTACTTTCCTGTAATTGGAGAAGCCGTAAGCTAATAATGGGCATAGATTCAAACCTTTTCGAGGGCTTGAAACTTTTTTATTTTTGGATTGCTTTGTATAAGATATAGTGTAGGTATGGAAAAGGTTTCAAATGTCTTTCAAAATGCAAATTTAGAGGAAATTTTGTAAAAGAAATCTTTCTTTCAATGTTTTAATAAATGAAGATTAAAGCAATGTTTTCCATTTTCTAGTTATTTTTTTCCACTAAAAACATTGCTTCTCTTTAAAGCATGCTCTAATTTTAGCAGCAGGTACATTAGAATATTTCAGGTAGGACATTTTTGTAAATATGCCCAAAATGCAAACTTGAATATGTCTTTTCCTGTAGCTAAGACTGACTGAATCAGGCTGTGAACCCCATTCTTTCTCACAGCGGTAGACATAGCAAGAAGACAGAAGACAACTGGGGGGAGGAAACATGGGCTTTGTATTATATCGTGTAGAAAGCCAGGTAAATCTGATCTCAGAACAGTGTGTACTTTTGCTGCAGTGCTAGCTGCTCTACTAGGGAAAAGCAATTCAGTAATAAAAGCAGAAAGTGTTGAAAGAAGTAAACATCAAAGAAATAAAAAACAAAATATGGTTTATGGTTTAAATAAAAAATCTGTTCAGACTGCATTTTGAATGTTCAGAAAACAAGCGAGCTAAACACAAGCTATATGTTTTCTTGTCAAAACAGTGGTCTGAAATCCATCAGTATTAAATGGGTACATTTGTGCACATGACTGCACTTTTGTAAAATGAATAACTTTGAAAAGTGCCTTTTGACATTATTTTAAGCTAGACTCTGTAATGAGATTGTTGAGTCAATTATGAGTAGCTTATCAAGCAATGAATTACTTAGCCATACACATGGAAACACATTTGAAAAGCATGTTTAAGAGTTTAAAATAAGCTTAAAATGGATCAGGAAAAAATTCAGTACAAGTGACAAGTATATGCAGAACTAAAGAGGACTGTAGAATATGTTTAAAAATTTCTATATTTTAAAGGTTATACTTAATGTGGCCAACAGATATATGAAAAGATGCTCATGGTAACTAATCATCAGAGAAATGTAAATTCAAACCACAGTGAGATATCATCTCACACCTGTTAGAATAGCTATCATCAATACATCAACAAACAACAAGTGCTGGTGAGGGTGTGGAGAAAAGGGAACCCTCATGCACTGTGGATGGGAATGCAGACTGGTGCAGCCACTGTGGGAAACTATGAAATTTCCTCAAAAAATTGAAAATGGAACTGCCTTATGACCCAGTCATTCCACTTATGGGAATATATCTTAAGAACCCTGAAACACAAATTAGAATATATGCACCCCTATGCTCATTGCAGTGTTATTTACAATAGTTGAAAATTTAGAAGCAACCGAGGTGCCCATCAGTAGATGAGTGGATTAAAAAAGCTGTGGTACGTTTACACAATAGAATATTACACAGCCATAAAAAAGAAGGAAATCTTACTTTTTGTGACAGCATGGATGGACCTAGAGAGTGTTACGCTAAGTAAAATAAGCTAGTCAGAGAAAGACAAGTACCGTATGATTTCACTTATATGTGGAATCCAATGAACAAAATAAACAAACAAATTAGAAACAGACTCAGAGATAGAGAGAACAGACTGACAGCAATCAGAGGGGAGGGAGGTTGAGGGACTGGGTGAAAAGGTGAAGAGATTAAGCAAAAAGAAATTAGACATAAAAAAAATAAATAAAAATAAAATTTATACTTAACGTGTTTTTTCTATGAAACGAGTATATTTTAATATAAAGTTATAAATTATATATCATATCAAATGCCTTACCTTATTGTCTCTACCTTTTCATTCAATTTTACCATGTAACAATGAAATTGTGAAATTATTCATACATAAAAAGAACAGGAGATATTTATGCATTCCTACAATACTACAAGTAATATGCTAGTCTGTTAGCAATTAAGTACTATTACACAGAAGCGGAACAGCATAGTAGCAGCACATGACAAATGGATTACAGAGTATGATAAGTGATTTTAGAAGTGTTAGGAAATGCCTCAGTTTGGTTCTAACCACAGACAGTTCCCGAGAGAGGATTGGAGTTCTAGTAGTTTATTTGTTAGTGATTCTAAGAAACACTAGTTGGTCTGGAGGGAAGTGAAACAGAGAAGGGAAGGAAGACCACATGGGCTGTGCTAAAGAGCAAGGGGCTGTTTTGGTAAACTGAAACCTGAGAGATTGCGTGGTATGCTTAAGCTTGCCCATCCCAGTGCCAGGATGTGTCCTTGATTATGGTATCGCCAGGACTTCAGCTGTTCACAGTAAGTCAGCACCAGGTGGCATAGGGACCGTGAGAGAGGTAGAGGCATGGCAGACAAGTGACAGCGTCTGTTATAGGGATGCACAAAAGTGCACCTACCCCAAAAGAATACGGGGTCAGGGAAAATTGATATCTCTTCCAAAAGGAAAATTAAATAATACTAGTTTTGAAAGGTAATAAGAGTTAGTTACAAGAAGTGTAAAGAAGGTCAGTACAAAAAAATAAAGTAAAATAAAGTGCAGTGTAACACCTTCAGAAGACTTTAGGTTAAGATTTTGTAATTTTTCATGTATGTGTTTGCTCTGATGAGGTAGGGAGGAAAGAGTATAAATATTTTACGTTTTAACATAGGCCTTTCTTTTATATTCTGTTTTACTTTAGCAAGTTATCCTGAAAATTAGGAGAAGCCTGTGAGAAGACTGAGAAGAGCCCTTATCAAATCCTGCACTCCTTTTTTTCTTTTTTTCAATTATTGAGTCTTCTCAGTGTCAGACATTGTATTAGGCACTAAAGATAAAATGGTAAACAAGATAAGCATTTTTGCTGTCCCTGGGCAACTGGGGAAAAGACAAATTAGTAGGAGTTTTCAATATAATGTTATATCTGGTATGTTAAGGATTATTCAGGTTGTAATAGGAAGATATAAAACGGGCATCAATACTGGGTTGAATAGGGTCTCCCCAAAATTCATACCTAACTGTAATCTCAGAATGTATTTGGAAATAGGATCTTTGCAGGTGTCGTTCGTTAAGATAAGGTCATACTGGGTCGGGTTGGGCCCTAAATTCAATGACTGGTGTCTTTATAAGATGGCCATGTGAAAATACACACACACTCAAGAGCAAGATGTCCATGGGATGTAGAAACAAGGACTGGAGTGATCCACCTACAAGTCTAGAATGTCTGGGGTTGTAGCAGCCACCAGGAGTGAGGAGAGAGGCATGGAGTATTTTCTCCCTAAGGCTTCAGAGGGACCAAGGCCCTGCAACATCTTGATTTTGACTCACCTCCAGAATGGTGAGAGAACAAATTTATTTTATTTTAAGCCATGCATTTGTAGTATTTTGTTATTGCAACCCTAGGAATCTAATAGGGCAACTAACTCAAATTTGAGGAAAGTTGACGAGAATGGTTGGTAGAGGGAGGAGACATTTCAAGCAAAATGAAACAAGATGTATTAGCATCCAGAAGAGAGACAGAAGATTTTGCACTTGAATAACAAAAATATTTTTTATAAAATGAAATACTGAAACCTGGGATCAAAAGACTAAGCTAGGTAGGAATAATAGGAATTAGATAATAAAAGTGCTTATAAGTTGGGTTAAGGATGTTAGAACTTTATCTTCAGGGCAGTAGGGAGTCATCAAATAATCTTAAACAGGGAAAGCATAGAATCATACTTGCAGTTGATAAAATTCACTGTGAATGCATTGCATTCTCCACAGGGGAATGGGCTGATGGGGACAAATACCAGTCAGGAGGTTGTTCTGAATTCAAATTGGAAATTAATCATTATCTAAACAAGGAGAGAACCAGTGGGAATGGAGAGATGTGGATAGATTCGAGAGCCATTTATGAAATAGAATTTTTACAATTCAATGATTGTTAGGATGTAGGGAGTAAGGGAGAGAATAAAATTGAGGGCAATCAGATATCTGCTTGGACAACTATGCACAGGGGACATTCACTGATTTGCAGCGAAGAGGAAAATGAACAGGTATGTGAGGAAGAGCTGATTTTAGGTCTGGACATAGTAAGTTGAGATATCCATGGGATATACAAGTGAATATGTCTAATGAGCGGTTAGACATGTGGGTCTGATGCTCAAAGGAGAGATATTCTTGAAATAGAGTTGGAGGGGAAACTTGATCAGGGAAGCAATCGGAAGACTAGAGCAATAACTAAAATGGTAAGTGGGAAGCAGTCCAGTGATGAGGAATTAGAAGGGAGGAGAGATTAAAGAGATATTAACAAAGTGAAACATACAGGACTCATCAGAGAAAGGAACATTTCCAGAGGAAGGTGTGGAAATACTATGTTTTATTTTGTGAGAGATTTGAGCATATATGTATGTTAAGAGACAAGAACCAGTGAATATGGGCTATTAAAAACAGAGCTGCTCTGCCGGGCGTGGCTCAGCGGTTGAGAAATCGGCCTGTGATCCAGGAGACAGGGGTTCGATTCCCGGTCAGGGCCTGTGTGCCGGTTGCAGGCTCAATCCCCAGTCAGGGGCCTGCAGGAGGCAGCCCATCAGTGACCACTCCCTCATCATTGGTGTTTCAACTGTCTTGCTCCCTCTTCCTTCCTCTCCCTGAAATCAACAATATATATATATTAAAAAAAACAAACAAACAAACAAAAAAGCAGAGCTGAGTGAGACCCATGAGAAGTTAAGAAAATCAGATTCGGAAAATATGTCTATTGTAAAGACTAATTATGAACCAGTGAGGCAAACCAATACCAAAATGATTCTTGAACAAAGATATAGCCAGGATTTGTTACCTAATAGTATGTATAAGCAACCTAGACAAGATTATATCTTCATAGGCAAAATCAAAAGCTGTCCCTTTATTCTTTTAAATAACATCACTTAATAGTGGAGGGAAAGGATAATATTGGGCTGTGAAGATTGAAAAATATTTGCAACATGGAAAGATACTTAAAGAATAAAAATACCTGTGTAAATCTCTCTAATAGCTTTTCTAACAGCTGGTCTTGTGGTGTTTTATCACATATCCCTGGGCACTAGCAGGTTTTACAGAGTCAATAGAGCTGGACTGGCCTTGGTACTCACTGCTTCTTCCAGAAATTTACAGAGATCACCAGGGTCATGGAAGTGAGGCACAAGTTTCAGTTTTCAAACATCTCCTGTGAAGAGAGAAGGAGAATAAATACATAGGTGAAAATTAGAATACATGTGAAGGTGCAGGGTTTAAGTGTGAGAAGGAGAGATGGAATCTGTTGGTGTCTAATTTCTCTGTGAGGTAGGAGGTAAGGTTAATTGCTGAGAATGAGGGTGGTGGGGATTCGTTAAAGGACTTAGAGAGGATGGTGAATTCTTAAAACAGCTCATTTGAGGCAAACAAGGTTGGCATGCAGAATATTACAGCACAGTTTTGAAGACCTCATAATGATTCCGTAATATATTTTATCAGAAATGTAGAAGTTCATAGTGGTGGTAGAACAAAACACTAAGTAATTTTTGTTGGATTTGTGATTCAGCAAATGAACAGAGTCTGTGGCAGTTCCAACTGCTGTTTTAATTAGTTAAGTTGCCATTTGCTAATACAGTGTTGGCCTGGCCCAATGATCATTCAGATTTTCATTCAGTAGTAATAGGCCATGAAGTAATTAAGTATGGAAAAGGCAGCTTTCCTTTTTTTGTTTTTTTTGGTTTGCTTTGGTTTGCTTTGGTTTGCTCATTTACATTTCTTTTTTAAAATTTTCTTTCTTCCTTTCCCTCTTTTATTCTTAACTTTGTTATTTTTTTCCTTTATTTTAACTTTCAGCAAGCATAGACTGCTTTTATATACTTCAAATTTACATATTTGCAGTTTAAAAAGTCAAATAATACTTTCAGGCTTATAATAAAAGCACTTATCTTCTAGATTCACCATCCTTATTCCAATTCCCTTGACAATCAAATACTTTTGTTTGAACCACTGCTGCTGGTATTTATCTATTTAAAGTTTGGAGCTTAACTTTTTACTCTTAATATGACTTTGAGGATTTAACTCTCTTGTGCCTACCACTCACAAGTGCACTTCCCAAACTTCTCCTGATGTAATTCTAACAAAATATCTGTTATATTAATTTTTGTCTAGGATTTTATTTAGGATTAACTTCTAAATATTAAAAGTTAGTATTTCTTATATTAACTTTTACATTTACTATGTAAATATTGTTCAGAGCAGAAACAACTTCTTTTTTCTTGTCTAACTTTTTGTTTTCACTGGAGTTAATAATTGCCTCGATACTTCTTTGGCTGAATTTTCTATGTACCCTAGCACTAACTCAGCACCAAATTTCTGATAGATGTGTACATCTCCTCTCAATATGGTGAAACTCATCTAGGAATTGAGGGGTTCCATTCATGTATTTTTGCCTTTCTCAAACTTGCTACCCTTCTCTCCCAATGTATTCTGATGCTCTTGAATTCTGACAGCTCTCATTTGGGATTTCTTTCATAATCAGCTTGGGGATTCCACTTACCTCTTTCCTGATGTATATATTTATATATCATAAAATATAAATATATATTTGGCTACCATCTTTTTCACCTTCCAACACAACATAATCTAATAGCTGTTTCAAAGAAAAATTTCTGCACTGGGCAATTTAAACAGTCAAGAAAGACTTAATTCCAAGGCCATTGCAATAGAGGTGGTGGTGTGAGACCAGAGCTCTGTTTTGCTTTGGTTTGCTTTGGTTTGCTCATTTACATTTCTTTTTTAAAATTTTCTTTCTTCCTTTCCCTCTTTTATTCTTAACTTTGTTATGTGCTCAACTCCACGGCAACAAAGGGCTGGAAAGTTTTTAATTAGTTGCTTGGGAGGAATCATAGGCCACTTCTGGCTTGCTAACTGGCTTTATCCAAAGAAAATAAACTCCCTGTATCTTTATGAGAAAATGTACTTCGACATCTTGGAGGAAGGTGCTTGCCTAAGTTAGGCTCCAGCTCTGCTAGGGAAATGGGACTTAGTACTAGTTTCCTTGAAGATTACCCTTCAAAGAGATGGCTCCCAGGTCCTAGAGCAAGATATGTCTGGGCTGTAAAACTGCCAAGAGTCTTTTTAAAAGATTTACATCTCAAAGAAGCAGGGGAATGATTTGCAGTTATAAGTTTTCTAAAGTAAATGATGTTAGAAAAGGTCAAGGACCTAGAGTCAGGAAGAAGGGTGTCTACATTTTACTGTTACTAAGGGGAATATAAAGTCTTCTTGGTGGGTTCCCACAGAAAGTTACTAGGCCTGTTTTTTTAAAACTTTTTTGAAATATTATGTGTCTCATATTTTACTGATAGTTTGTTTTAATGTAGAATTTTAGATTGAAAGTCATTTTTTTTCATAATTAACAAGACATTGTTCTATTGTCTTCTAGTTCCCATACTACTAAAAAGTTGGATGCTATCCTTATTTTAGATCCTAAACATGTGCATGCTTTTCTTTTTTCCCCTGTAAGATTATAGTCTTATTTTTTCCTTTGCAATTCTGATTTTTTTAAAAAAATATGTTTTGTGTGGGACTCATTTAATTTATTATGCTAGGTCCTCAGTGTGGCTTTTTTCAATGAAAAAGTACATCCTTTAGCTTAAGAAAATATCCTTATGTTATTTCTTTGGTGATTTCCCCTCTGTTTTTCCTCATTTACTTTTACATTAGTTGCATACTGAAACTTGTAAATTGGTTATTTTTTTAAATCTTTTTTTTCCTTACTATATTTCCATTTAACTTTTGCTACTGTCATTCTTTCTGAAGTCTATCCCTGCCTTTAGCTTCCGTTCTCTAGTTTTGTGGTGGTTGTTTCTCAAGTTTTGCCCTTCTTTTTATAATTTCCAGGAGCTCTTTTTCATTGTCTATATTTCTTTTTTCTGCAGTACCGTTTTTGGTAATATTTATGCAATGTCATCTCCTTGCTCTAATGAGTAACAGTCATTAAGTTTCCCACTACTCCCTACATAGTCCCTGTTTCCTCCAAATTGCTCTGTTTCTTTTATCTATTTTTGTCTGCATGCTTGTTGCATTTTCCTTTATTTTGTTTGTCTGTTTCTTTCATATCCATGGCTTTCCTCAAATTTCTGCTGATTATTGTCTGCCATTTCTATTTGTGAGAAGCACTGAAAAGATGATTTTAAGCTTTTTGTGTGTGGACAAGGTTTGTTTCTATCAGGCCTCACTCCAGGTTGATAAAAGAGAGACTTAGCAGATCTACTGAACTTCCTCTAAATGCAGGGATCTATAGCTGTTTTCTTTAACATTTTTGGTTGGGGCAGTGGGTTATAAGCCCATATAGACACCTTTAGTCTCAAACTACTGTATTAATTTCCTAGCTTCACCTCTGCTCTCAACTGACCCTGAGCTCCAAGTGCATTGCCTCTCCAGCTAACGTTCCCCACACAGATAACCTCCTGTTTTCCCTCATTGTTGACAAAGGCAGTTGCCAAATGCCAGGGCTCCAGGCTTTTGGAGGTTCAATTGTTTCTTCTAAAGACTTTCATTCAGTGCTGGCTGTTCAAATTCCTGGGCCTCTCCCAGGTCTGCTTCTTGGTTCTTCTCTGTGGTCCTGTAGATAGCATCTTCTTTTTTACCAAGTCAGGTATCACTCTGCTGTCAGCTTGCCATCTCCCAAATTTGGTTGATATCCATTTTTCACTTTTTTCTGTTTACTTTGTGTTGGTGGATATACTTTAAAAAAAAATTCTTAACTGTTTTTGTAGATTTGAAGAAGAATTATACATAAGCACATGTATTCAATCTGTGATGCTTCAACTCAAAGGAACATTAGTTTTATAACACATTCAAGAAATATTACCCTTTAGTATTTTCATGTTATAATAGGTTATGGATTGAACTATCTGCCACAAAGTCTTTATTTAGGCTCTCTTGATTTTTTGGGGTTTTTATGTTTTTAGAGTTTTTTTGCTCAAGTGAGTAGGATGTAATTGTAAGATTCTTAAAAATATTTCAAGTAGTGAAGAAATTGAAGCATTCCCTTTGTGTGTATGTGGAAGGGGGAAGGGCAGGAGGGGGCTGGATTTGAAATAAGAAGAGAAAAAAAAGAATATGAGGGACTAAGACCAGAATTTAAGCATAGGTGTCATTTCAAAGTTTCTGATAGAAAGGATATTTGAAAAAATTTCTTCTTTACAGTGATAAATATAAATCTGGGATTTAATGCCAAAAGAAAATTTTACATATTTTTGAAAAGTTTTATGGTATAGGTAACTATAACTATAGTTTTTTTTAAAATAATGGCATATACTACCAAAAATTCTGTAATCATAGTTCGCACATGTATCCTAAACAACTGTAACATGAGGACACAATTTACTATACTTAAACTAAAATATTAAAAGGCATGGAGAAAATATTAAAAAACAACTACATTGAGCATTTAGTAAGAAAATATATATTTTTATTCCTGAAAATAAATAATAATTAAAGATGTTCACTAGCAGAAAGAATGTAATTCAGAGTTTGTTTTCTTTTCAAACTGACTTTTACACTTTAGAAACATTTTTTGTCATGAATAATACAGTAGTATGTTATAATTTTTAATTTTTTTAAAAATAATTGTTTATTGATTTTTAGAGAGAGAAGAAGGGAGAGGGAGAGAAACATCTATGTGAGAGCACAACATCGATCACTGGCTGCTTCCTGCATGTTCCCTACTGGGGATCAAACCTGTAACTGGGGCATGTACCCTTGACTAGGAATCCAACTGGCAACCTCGTGGTGCACAGAATGACACCCAACCAACTGAGCCACACTAGCCAGGGCCACAATTTTAACTTTTTATAAAATATTCACTAAATTTTATATAGTAAGGATGTAAAACATATTTAATTAAAATTTTATATAAGATTACACAAACTTATATACATGTATTATTTTCATGAGATATTGGAAATATATATCACTCAGTTATTAAATTAATTAGGTTTCATAATCAATACTTTCTCATTATGCAATTTTTAAAAACCAGAATACTTGGAAAATCATTTCAATGTGTCATAGTCTCACACTAACATAACCAGAAATAGTCTGCTAGATTCTATAACTGACTGATATATTTGCATTCTTATTTTCTATCTCACCTATAGCATGTCGTCCCACCCATTTTCTCCAAAATGCAAATTTGGGGTGCTATTTAGATTCCTCATTATCCTTAATTACAACCTATGGTCTGTAATCTTAAATTACAGAGGATTAACCAAATCTGGACTACAAATGAAGAGAAAAGCTGAAAGTAGAAGTCTAAATGAACTAGAAATTGGATGATCAGTCCTTAAAAATTAGTATTATCACAATAACTAATTGGTAATTGTATAGGGTATTTTCAGGAGAAACTTAAGTTGTTGTGGTTCTTTGGTTGAAATAGTTGGGATTCCGGTGAATGAAAAAAAAAAAAAAAAAAAAGCTAAGCTTATCATGAGAAAAATAATGTTGCTACTTTAAAATCAATAACAACTCTCTTTATAACTATATTAGCATATATTAGCTGGACTAAAAGTCACATCAAACCAAAAATGTCTATTTAATAGTTATTGCAATGTGAGCACTGCCACCAATTTGCATCATTTACTTTCACATTATTTTCATATACCTTATATCAGCCCACTGTTTTGAATCTAGAAATTCAACATAAAGACAAAATTTGGTTTCTAAAGAGGAGATTTCTGTAAATACATTTTCAAAGGCCACCCTGTCTGATGCCCCGTGTGCAGGATGGTGCGCATCCTTCTGGTTTTGCTGTGAGGCTGGAACAGGGTCCAGGAGGAGGATGCCGGGCGGCAGCTCATCGCTCAGGCGCCTGGGCCAAGCTGATTGCACAATATCATTTTCTCCGAGTACGGAGAGGGGGATACCTCACTTGTCACAGGCTATTGAAAGTCGTCAGCTTTCATCAGTGGATCCTGACAACACGGAAGGAATGATTCACCTAAAGGAAGCAGAGGGCAGAGCATTTTAAAAGTGATCTCTAAAGACTGATTATTTCTTGTCCTTGACACCCTGCCAGGGGCTAGATGCATCGAACATTTGGGATGTAATGGAGCCTACAAATCACTGTTGCCTGGAGTCTCCCTGGGCCTACAAGAGGAGAGCATGCTTGACTTTAGTTCAGTTTTTATTACATGTTGTAAACTTTTGACTGCTCTGCTATGCCTTGTTGTGGATGTGTCAAGATTGGACTTTGACAGGGTGTCCGCCCTGATTGAAATCAAGAATGCTCCGTTGGATCTTGTAGAAAATAATGGGAAAGCTTCAGCTGTAGGACCTTGGACAAAACACATTTCATAATCATGCCATTGAAGAAACACGACTTATTTTAAGAGCACTTCGGTAGCAGCAAAGGGGCTTCCCCAGGCCTGCAACAATTATTACTGAATCCCACATTATAAAAATTCAAAACACTAGGAAGCCGAGAGTTGTACGTTTTGCTTTTTAAAAGGGCTAACTTTGCTGGTGGAAATTTTTCCATCCGATACCTGCTGCTAAATGGTGTTTTGTTGTTATTGTTTTACTGCTTTTGATGTAAATGATTTTTTTTTTTAGTACACAAGAGAAATCACAAAAGACTTGTTATCAAATGAAAGATAAACTCTGCTTTTGTTAGGCTAGTATTTAAAGTACTCGCTTGATAATATTTGAAAATCTTTTATGACTGTTTCATTTTCGAACAATACAATCTCACTCCATAGGAGCGCTATCAATGATAACAGTGGTTACCCTGCGGAGAAGGGATTGTGGCTCAAACTGTTTTTCTCTCCTCCAAAGATATTTCCTTCTCTTAAAAGCTGGCAAATAGGGAGATAAGGGTATTATTTTAGCCACAGTAAATCCTAATCAAAGTTGCAGGGCACTGGTGGGAAGGAGCAGCTCCAAAGCAGGCTTCAGGTTGATGCTGTCATTTTTCAGTAGGAGGGTGCTCCCGTGTAGATTAAAGATGCAGCCCATCACTGCCTGGCAAAGTTAATATTTTGAAGCAGTTAAGTAAACAAGCACATTCCTCTGCTGAGTTTAGGAATATTGCCAAAGCAAACACACACAACTTTTGTGCTAGTATTTGAACCAAATGATTACGTTCTAAAAACTTCTGTGCAAAATGTTCTTTAAATACAGGCAGAAAAAGCTGTGGGGTGTAAAATATCATCATCTTCAGAACTCGTTTTTCCCTCCTGTTTCTCTGCCCTGCGTGTGTGCAGGGTTAAAGGAAGAAACAGAGCCCGGTAGTAGCTAAAGTGGTAAAAATGAATTTTATTCAGGAATTATTGCAATAAAGGAAAAGAGACTTTAGTACAGAACAGGGCTCAATTCTGAATACAGGACAAGTGGGATCTATAGTCAAGTGTCAGGAACCAGCCTGAGAAACGAACAAACCTAAGGTTGAGGGGTGGGAATGAAGGAAACAAAGTTATGGGATCAGGAGGGCTGCCCTCCAATGAGGTGCAACCCCAAATGGCTTCAATGCTTCTGTTATATAGTGAGTAACAAATGATTGGTAATGAGGTGAGGGAGATACAAAGTAGTTCCTTCAAAACTGCATAAATACTCTTTCAGAGTAAACATCCTGCGTCCTGCTGAGCCCAGACCTTGGTAATTTCTTTATCTCAGCTCCTCAAGGGTACTTGTAGGGAGGGTCAAAGTCCTTGACTCCAGGCCCTCAGGCTACATGGACCATGTCCAGACACATCACCGGCTCCCAACAGTCAAGGAGCAGGGTTGGTGGCTCTGCTGGGGACATTGGTGGGTGGAAAATTACTAAGCAGAGACAACAATGGTGGTGGTGGGGGGGGGGGGGGTTTCTTCTTCAACTGACCTAACTGGGTTCTCAGAAGATGGTGGGAGATGTGGAATTTGATAAAATATTAACGGTGATAGGGTGTCAAGAGTGGGGTTTCTCTCTAAACTGACTTGGCAGAGTTCTTGATAAAAGTGGGGTATGCAGGCCAAGCAAGGACAGGGCCAAGCTCAAGGCCCAGTCAAAGAAGGCGGCTCAGGGGAGCTCGACTAATGCTTAGTCAAGGAGAGTCCTCACCGATGGTAAAAGATTCTTTTTCATTGGCACTTGGTTTATCATGTGCCTCAACTGTAATTTTTATTCTGTTTTGTTGTCATAAAATATTACCCTGAAATTAATTTAAACTTAGCATAATTTTCTGATACCTGTGGGTATCTTTTTAAGAAAATCTAGTACCATTTTGAAGAAAACTACATATTATTTATCTAAAGTATATATTTAATATTTGAAAAATTTGAGCATTGACTGCAAGTTTTTGGAGTGGTGAATGAGAGGCCGACTTTAAGATTCAAAATTTTCCATCCTGGATCTATTATTTATCTGTATAAACTTGGACAAGTTACTCACCCTCTGTACCTCAGTTCCTTAGTATCTAACAGGGAGATCATAATTATGTCTATCTTAGAAGAATGTTGTAGGATCACATAAAATTAGATAGGTAAAGTTCTTAGTACAGTAGTATCTCACCATATAGTAACAATGTTAGCAACTTCAAAGCAAGCACAAGGGCCTGCCAAATTAAGGGATGAAGAAATATATATATGGAACCTTTTATGACAAAAGAATCTTCTTGATTTATATTTTTCTTTTTTAAAAAGCTTAGCTAACTTATAAATCAGGGATTAAATGTGCATGTTTTTTTTCCCTTTGTTATTAATATATACATTAATATTAATAAAGAAAATGTATTATTTTTATCTTAAAAAACATGAGATTTGTTTAAATAATTCAATTTAATTGGGGGGAAAAAGAAAGGAAACAAAGTTTATAGAACCGAGTAAAACTGTTTAAAATTCTGGACTGTGGATCCTGTCATTGCAGAGTGCCTTCTCTGTCAACGAGGTTTCAAATCTGTTACTGATACTTGTGCAGCTGCTAAAGGTAATAAATTATTTAAAAATATACAATGTCTGCACTTACTTTTGGTTTGGAGGAGACAAGGAAATAGGAGATCTGAATTTAAAAGAAAAAATAAATAAACCTTGGTCCAGAAATAATGATTGGGACAATGATTATAAGTATGGAAACAAAGGAAGCAAAACATAGACAGTTGTAAAAGATCTATTAGCTTGTGATACTTTTTTTGTTTTTTTGCTAAATACAAATATAAGTGTGTGTATATGTGTGTGCACCTTTTAGAGACTTTTTATTCTAATTTTAATTTACCCATGACATTGAAATTTTGTTTCCCTTCGGAGGCAGTTTGCTACAGCCTGAATATTTCATTCAGAGATGTGCATCCATCTCATTCAAAAATTTCACCTATATTCAGCTTTATTTTCCTTATTCTTAAATGTGATTTGGTCCATCTTTCTCTATTATAATTTACTACCATGTTCTAAAATGCATTATTCCGATTTGGCAACCAGGACTTAAAATATTACAGTGTTATATAATTAGAAGATGAGAGTCATGTTTATTTAATACACACTTGTAGTTAGTGACTCAAGCTACCTTACTTTTTAAACCTGCTGTCATTTTCCTGATTCATGTTTAACCAAAGTTTTTATTCAATTAAAAAAAATTACTAGCACCCATTCTATGTAAGACAGAGTATTGTATGTCACCACTTAGTGCTGTCACATGTTAGAAACTGACTGCAGCTCTTACTGAGAAAAGCAAACTTGGTAGACATTGATGTGAGAAAGCAGAGCCAATTCTAGTACAACTAACAACAGGACTTTTCATGAGGCTGTCCCTTGGCTTTCCAACAGCAGAAGTGTCACCCACTTGTAGGGAAAATGGAAATACAATGAATTTTCCAGCTTAGAGAAGGAGCAGCTTTTTAGATTGTTTAGTGATGACCTTTCTTCAGTGCAGCTTGATCTATCAGTGAGCAATTCCATAGCAAATTGACATTTTAAAAAATCCCCATTATATTGACCTTGCTCATTCTATTGTTGTGTGATACAAGACTAGCCTCAAAGTTTGGTGGAGATGTGGGGGTGGACAGGAAAAAATATGTGATTCATTTAGAATACATGATACTGTTGGGAAAATTATTAGCCTTATTTTCTAATTTTAATGAAGAGCAAATTAGGAACCAAAAGTGAAGTGACTTATGCAACATCATACTTAATGCATTCTAATCGATCCCTCATTACAGGGCAAGCTTCACAGTGTTGTTTTTAAAATTTCATTCTGTTTGTGGTATAATGTCTTTGCCTACCAGATCGATGACCTGGAAGTCTTTATTTTCAGCACTGATAGCTTCCATAGCTGCAAACTCACTGATTTAACAGTCTTCTCGATATATTCATTTTTTTCCTAACAATATTTTAAATATGCCACAAAATTTGTAATTTGATTTTCACATTTTTAATTTATCATCTTCCTTGCCAGCTGCTGTCTTCCACCTTATTCTGCCATCTTTGGTGAAGTCAACATTTACTCGAATCTTCTGGGAGTCATCCAGGAGATCTCCTTTTTTGGAAAACATGTCCTACTCTAAAGCAAGAGATAATGAAGAGCTCACCTCTACACATTCAGATCCTAAATGACACTTCTTAATTTTCTCTTCCTTAAATATCCCTGCCACTGTCCTACCGTCCAATCCATTGAAATAGTGTCTGTTCATGGCAAAGAATTCTTGAGCCATTGTGGATGACTTTATTGGTGCCTTAGTTTCTTCTGGTCCTACTAGCTCATAAAGGGGAACAGGATCCCATTTACAGTGCAGCCCCCAGCTGAATCCTTCCTGTACTATTGGGGACGAGCTGTGGGTGACTGTGTCTGCACTGATGGTATCACTCAGTGGCAACCAGGGTCTGTGGGTCCTCCTGGATGTCAGCTAAGCTAGCAAGACCTGCAACCACATCACCATCCCTTCACAGTGCTGTCCAGGAATGCCAGGACTTCTGTAGCATGGGCCACTCCAATCATTTTTCCTGGAATCAGTCCCTCACATTTTGCATTTCTTATTATTTCAATATTTCCAGTGAGGTGTTTTTGGAATAGTTATCTGGGTCTCTTATCAAATCATTGATGTCACTATCATTTTCCACAGAGATGGTTTTATGGAGATGTCACTGTCCTAAGCAAAGCAGACAAAGCTTTGTTGTTGGGCAATCATCCAAAAGACCCTAACCTTTCTCAATACCTAAACTGTGTCATGAGCTGTGCTTGCTCACAGGAACTGAAAAGGATTCCTGAGCACAAAGACCAAGGTGCAGAGCACAAATACCAAGATGACAGTGGGGCCTCATGTGCTAAAAGGACCCTGTGCAAAACAGCCGAGTGCAACAGAAGAGTGACCACACATGCCTAAGTTAATTTAATCACCCCACACCACAGCCTATAAACACAGAAGGCTCCTTCTTAGTCGGGGAGCATGAGCTCACCTTCTCCAGTCCTAGATCAAAGAATTAAGTTTCTGCTCTGCTTTACCGAATTTAGTCTCCTTCTATTGGTGAAATCAGGCCTGGGCAGAAGGACTTTGGTTTGTGTCCCTGACTCAGAAGAGTCAGTAACAGCTACATCGTGGAAACAAACAATCCTAGCACCTGGCAGATCAGTTCAGTGAGACTTTACATGCGACATTCCTTGTGTCTGGCAAATCTCTGTGGTTATAATAAGCATATTGAAGGCATGCTTCTGTCCAAGTCTCTCAGTTCCTTGATGACTTTCATTAACAAATCATATTCAATTCAGAAGAGAATTTCCCATTGCCTTTCTCTGGATCTTCAGTATGGTTACCTATCACACTATAATTTTGTTTGCTTTGAATTATGACACTAATACTGGATGGAGCTTGAGTGAAACAGGGATAGATTTGGGGGTGGGGATGCTTGTGGCATTCAGACCCCTTGAGGAGCAAATTCTTAAGCAGCTTAGTCACTTCACTGAAGGTGAAATAAACCCAAAGCAAAATTGTCTAGGTCGCAGATGTAAAAAGCCATTTATAACAAAAATGACAAACGGTGACACTTCAGTTATAGACTTAGCATAGCTGAAAGGCCGCTATCCATTTCCTGGAACAGAAGTTTCTGGATCCATAAACTGGTGCTGGAGGCTGTGTGTGGACTAATGTGAAAATGAGAAACTCCAGGGATGCAGTCTAGGGGGACCCACATTTATGTGGGCTTTACCTTCAGCACTCCCACCAGTTCTTCACAGTGAAGATTCCAGAAAGATTCCCTGGTGACTCCCAACACCAGCTGCCCAGGATCGTGGCCTTCCAGGACTCTGGCTTTGGTATCCTTCCTCCACTCCCAGCCTGGGCCTCCAGCCTCTTTAGCTGCAGGCAGTAGAGCTGCCTTAAGGAGCTTGGGGAACTCAGCTCAGGGGGGCAAGCAGCCCAGCATCGTACAGGCGGGGGACATGGAGGCTTCCAGAGGCTCACCCAGGCCCCCAGGGCCTTGCATCCCTCCCTCCCTCCCCCCTTCCTTCCTTCCTTCCTTCCTTCCTTCCTTCCTTCCTTCCTTCCTTCCTTCCTTCCTTCCTTCCTTCCCTTTCCTTCCTCCTTTCTTTCTATTTTTTTTCTTTCCCCCCCAAAAATAAGGCTTTTAAATTTAAACAGGAATTAAAAACATACTTTGGGGAATATCAAGGAAGACATTTGAAGGATTCCATGCCTCTCTTGATTCCATTGGAAGTAAAGCAGGGTATATTTGAAATAGAAAAGATAGGGCCAAGTTCTCAGTGAAAGCAGAAACAGAAAAATAAGGGAAAATAACACTACTCTACTGGTAACTGGTTGTCTTTTTTTTTTTTAAAGAAGAAGAAAATCTCCCTTTTGCAAAATTTTTTAAGTTGTTTGTTGTCTTCTAGCATAGAGAATGATATTTACCTTGGGGACAAGCAGCTCATTTCATGTCCATAATTGCATCAATGTATCTCTTCTTAGGCAGAAGTAAGGCATTTTATCTAAGTATGTGGCACACTGACTAGTTGATAGAATGTGCTAAATAAATAATTTCTTGAATTAAATTGAAGAGTAAGCTTTTGGTTTATTTTGAGTATCTTTTGGGATTTCATTTATGTTAACTATATAAAGCAGTAATTGAAAAATATAAAATTATATTATCTACCTCATAGGGTTACTGAGAGAATAAATAAGCTAATATTTGGAGTGATTTAATTCTTCCTTGGCGTCCAGTAAGATCCTAATGAAATCTTTTATTACTTTTGTTGAGCTATTATCAGTAATCAACACACATAGTACGTGTGTGTATATGTGTGCACTTAGGTTTCTATATGCATGTATTTATATGTATGTGTAGATTTTTAAATACTATAATATCAGGATTAATATATATCTCTAAATTTACTTAAAGATGACTCCTAACTTTATTTTTAAAGTTTAAATTTATATATTTTTAAAGGCAGTGTACATTATTGCTGCATAATGTGCTTTCAGGGAATTTTAAAAGAGCTATTCTAAACTTTATAGTTTTCAATATTTTTAAATCCATCTTTAAAATGTGGGATTATCCCCTTGAGTCTATGAGAAAAAGCTATTTCCAAAATTGAATGAAAGTGTGCCATTTCTACCTAGAGCACGGGCACAGGTGAATTTTACAAGACTGGGGAAGATTAACTAGGAACTTAATGCGATGTAAAGGAATCTGAGAAGCAGTAGGAGATAATACTTGACCTTTTGAGGCTTCTCAGGGGATTGAAGTTAAGGCAACTCCAGGTGGTCTTCAGAATCACTTGACATTTCCCGTAAGTGATGGGCCAAACAAGGAAAAAGCCAGAGAAAGTCAGAGTTACATAAAGTTCCATTTCACCAATTTAGTGAATATATGTATTTAAACTATTTCTTTGGCTCTACAGTTAATATATTTATTTATTTATTTGTGGTTCCATATAAATTTTATTTTATTTTTTTAATTTATCTTTATTGTTGAAAGTATTACAGGTGTTCCATTTTTATTCTCTTCATTGACTCCCTTCACCTCACTCCCACCCCCTCCCCAGGCCTCCCGTCCATTATTGTCTGTGTCCATGGGTTATGCATATATGCATATAACTTTTTTGGTTAATCTCTTTCCACTCCCACCCTTCTTCCCTTTGAGATACAACCATCTGTTGCATGCTTCAATGTCTCTGGGTATATTTTTTGTGTGAGATTATTTTGTTCATTAGCTTCTTCTTAAAGAAGACCCTTCAACATTTCATGTAATACTGGTCTGGTGGTGATGAACTCCTTTAGCTTTTTCTTATCTGGAAAGGTCTTTATCTGACCATCAGTTCTAAATGATAGCTTTGCTGGGTAGAGTAATGTTGGTTGTAGGTTCTTGCTTTTCATCACTTTGAATATTTCTTGCCACTCCCTCTGGCCTGCAAAGTTTTTGTTGAGAAATCAGTTGACAGTCTTACTGGTGCTCCCTTGTAAGTAACTAACTGCTTTTGTCTTGCTGCTTTTAAGATTATCTCTTTATCTTTTACCTTTGGCATTTTAATTATGATGTGTCTTGCTGTGGGCCTTTTTGGGTTCCTCTTGTTTGGGACCCTCTGTGCTTCCTAGACTTATAAGTCTATTTCTTTCCCCAGGTAGGGGAAGTTTTCTGTCATTATTTTTTCAAATAGGTTTTCAATTTCTTGATCTTTTTCTTCTCTTTCTGTATCCCCATAATATGAATGTTGGGTTGCATGAAGTTGTCCCAGAGACTCCTTACACTATCTTCATATTTCTGGATTCTTTTTTCTTTTTGCTCTTCTGGTTGGGTGTTTTTTACTTCCTCATGTTCCAAAATGCTGATAGGATTCTTGGTGTCCTCTACTCTACTGTTGAGTCCCTGTAAATTATTCTTCCTTCCAGTCAGTGTAGCCTTCATTTCTGACTGGTTCTTTATTATGTCATTGATGATCTCACTAGTTTCCTTAATAGCTTTACTAAGATTTTTGAGCATATTTATAACCATTATTCTGAACTCTGTATCTAGTAGCTTGCTTGGCTCCATTTCATTTAGTTCCTTTTCTAGAAATTTCTTCTGTTCTTTCATTTTTGACATGCTTCTTTGCCTCTATATTTTGGCTGCTTCCTTGTGTTTGTTTCTATATATTAGGTGGAGTTGCTATGTCTCCTGGAATTTGTAGAGTGGCTTTGTGTAGTAGATGTACTGTAAGGCCCAGTGTCTCAGTCTCCTTAGTCACCTGAGCTGGGTCTTCCAGGTGCTCCCCTGTGTGGGCTGTGTGCACTGTCCTGTTATAGTTGAGCCTGGTTGCTATTGGTGTCACTGGGAGGAACTGACTCCCAGGCCAATCTGCTGTGAGGACCAGCTGCAACTACAGCCAGAGAGCTTCTGTGCTGGAGACTCCCCTATGGAGCAGAATTTGCTTCAGTGGGGCTTTGGTGCTCACCGAGTGGGCGCCTTGAGTGTGTCACTGGTGGATGTGGTAGGGTTGTAATCCAGCGTGCTTGAAGCTGACCACTGAGTGCACTGTCTCTGAGGCCTCCTAGAAGATGCAAGGTCATCCTCTTCATGTGCCTTGCCCAGGTCCACCTAGCATGAGCTTCACAGCAAACCGTAGATGGCTGATACTTGGGCTGGGCTTGGTGTTGTCCAGGAGAGGCCAACCTATGAGTTAATGCAGTCTGCCGCAAGTGTCAGGTCTGGGGCCACTTATCTAGAGATATGGGACATACTGAGGCCAGCTGCTGCTTGTTTGAGATGTTTTAAGAAAGTCCTGAGCATAAGGCTAGAGAGGCCACTTGCATAGAAAAGCCATTGGAAATGGCTTGGATGAGCTTGTAGGTAGAGAGGTATGTGGTCTCTGGGAATCACTGAGGTGGGGCCAAAGGTGTGAGTCAGGTGCTGGAGCTTCAAATATAGCACCTGCCTGCCAACTGTGTGGAAGGAGGACTCGCCAAAGGAGCAGTGCTCTCTGGCAGCACTTCTATCTGGGAGAAAGCTGCCCCTCCAGCTCTGGCCCTGATTCCAGGCAAGTTAGTCCCTCCTCAAATGCCCCAAGTTCCTTTCAAGCTGCTTCCCAGCCCTGGAGTTCAGAGGGAGCAAGTCTGGGTGAGTCCGTGCACTGGCCCTTTAAGAGGAGCTGCATGGGACTCTTGCACCCTTCAGGACCCTCAGCAACAATCCCTGCTGGTTTTTACAGCCCAAAATTGTGGGGACTTCTCTTCCTGGCACTGGAATCCTAGGCTGGGGGCCTGATGTGGGATGGGACCCCCCCGCTCCTCCGGGAAATCTCCACCACCGAGATATCCCTCCCAAGTTTAAACTGTGGCACTGGTTGTGGGCTGTTGGCCACATCTCTGCTATTCAGCCCCAATTCGCCTGCTTCTATGCCCCTCCTACCGTCTCAGTGCTTCTTCAGTTCCCTGGTTGAAGGACTTCTGTTCAGCCAGACTTCAGGAGGTTCTGAGTGATGGTTGTTCTGTATTTTAGTTGTAAATTTGATGTGGTTGTGGGAAGCAGGGGGTACCGGGGTTACCTATGCCACCATCCTGTTGTCCCTTACAATTAGTATATTTAAATGCCTGTCTATATTCATCACAGCAACCATCATGGCACTTGTATTTATCAAAGTCCATCTTCAGGTCTTTTTCTTGAACAGCCTTCTCCCGCAGACTTTCAGTCAACTCCAGAGTTTCAGCAATTGCATCTGTATTGATTACCTAAGTCTATGTTGCTAGCCCCGATATTTTTCCTGACATCAAGACCCATATTTGGCTCTGGCCAGGTAGCTTAGTTGGTTAGAGTGTTGTCCTGATACACAAGATGGCAGGCTCAATCTTAGGTCAGGGCACATACAAGAAACAACCAATGAATGCATAAATAAGTGGAACAACAAATCAATGTTTCTCTCTCCCTAAAATCAATAAATAAAAATAAAAATAAACATTTTTAACACCTGCTTTATATCTTCATAAAAGCTTATCAGTACCCAAGACTCAGGTTCTCCATCTACTATTCTATATGCTCTGCACTCAACACTGGATACAAAAGTTAAAAAACAATGGAGCCTCTTCCTGGAGGAGCTTGTGGCCCAAACGGCATGTCAACAAACTTTTTTTTTCTTTTCTGAAAAATATCAAATAGACTCAATTCACAGTAGAAGCTAGAAAGGCTTTCCCATACACAGTGGTAGTAAACCTCTTTCTTGCTTTGTGCCCATTCCACACTGTGCACATGGCCCTATTTATAACGCTTACCACATTTTGTTATAGTCATCTCTTTGTATCAGGTGCAGCAAACCACAGAATGAGGGCGAAATCCAGCAGGGAACTGGACCTTGGAGGATAAGTACATTATAAGTCATTAGGAGATACGATTTTTTTTTTTTTTTTAATATATCTTTATTGATTTCAGAGAGAGGAAAGGAGAGGGAGAGAGAGACAGAAACATCAACAATGAGAGAGTCATTGATCGGCTGCAGCCCGCAACCTGGGCATGTGCCCTGACTGGGAATCGAACCCTGATAGCCTGGATCCTCGGTCAACGCTTAACCTCTGAGCCACGCCCGGCCGGGCAGGAAATACGATTTTAATTTACTTCAAAAAGAGCTCTTTCTCTAAATTTCAATTCACCATTTCTTATAAGGGACACCAGTACCCTCTGAGATTGTTGGACAGGTAACGCTGGACTCTCTCTTATTCTACAATTTATGTGAATAGGTTAGTTGCTTTATCATATAGACTGGGGCTAGTCTAGGCTTTACACAATCAGTAATTTTTATGACATGGGGGTTTTATTCAAATAAAGAATGTGAAATTGTTAATACACAATTTGGTACAGGCCATATAGGAGGCTGTGCAAGTTAGAGTCTTTAACACTTCAACTTTATGGTGAATCCTGTACCCACATGTTCCTTTCTGCTTCTACGTCTTTCCTCTCTAGTTCATACCTTTATTAGCCTTCATTTGAATGTCTGATATAGCCCCTTATATTGGTCAGCTAAAGCTGCCATAACAAATTACTACAAATTGAGTGGTTTAAAACAGACTTTATTCTCTATTATTTCATGAAGACAGAAGCTTGAAATCAAGGTGCTGGCAAGGTTGGTTCCTTTTGAAGGCTCTGAGGGTGAAACCATCTCATGCCTCTCCTCTAGATTGTGTGGCTACACATAATCAGTCCCATTCCTTGGCTCATAGATATGCACTTCAATCTCAACCTCCATTTTCAGGTTGCCTTCTTCTCTGTCTCTCTGTGTCTTCTTTCAGGACTCTGGTCATTGCATTTAAAACATACTCTATATCCAAGATGCTTTAATTTTGAGATCCTAAATTAATGTCATCTTCTAAATCAGGTCACATTTTGAAATTCTGGGTGGTACTGATTTTTGTGAGACACCATTCAATCCACCACTCTTCTCAACTTATTTTCTATTTTGGTATTCCCTCACTTACTATTGTGTTGCCAGAATATCTTCATTATATATAATTCATTCTTGTCAATCCCCTGCTCAACAATATTTATAATTTACCAAAACTCCTGAAATAGGGCAAAAACACCTTTTCTTTTTATTTAATGACACTTGCTCATTTTAAGTATCCATGCCTTTTTTCTGGGTGTTTTCCTCTATAACTGTAAACTCTAGTTAAACTGCTTTCATCTTTTCTCAAAACAAACACTATGCTTTCAAGCTCCTATATCTTTTGTCCATTCTTTCCTCTAAACAAAAATATGATTCTTATCAAATCACTCTTAATGAAAAATATGTATTATTCCTTAAACCCCCAAACACATAAATAATTTAACTACCTAATTAACTGTCTTTTACCAGGAAATTTGTCACTCAACTCAAAGATATGTGTTGCTAATATAGCACACACAGATGTTATTGATTCTAAATATTATTAAATTCATTTGTATACTTGTCTAAGTTTCCTTAGCTTCAGGTCTAGATGGACACAATGTCTTGATCATTTTATATTACCTACAGTCATTAGTGTAAGGTATTCGGAGTAATGTAAAATCACCACACAGAAGTTAGTGTTCTTCGAGGGATCATGCTAAACTGGTAACCTGGAGCTTTAGGATTTAGGGCATGATTGTTAGTAGAGATGTACTTGCTTGAGGATTTCATCTAGAAGAGTACTCCAAAACTAGTTAAAAAAAATCTCAGGACATTATAAAGACAATCAAAAATTTATTGACAGTAACACAATTCACACTATATAGCTAAAAATAAAAATGGATTGTCAAATGGATTATGGTAGATTCTCAAAGAATTGCTCCCGAGACTTTATCTTTCTAGCACCCACCATGCAATGATGTGTCCTTTTGAAGGGAACAGAAATTACTACTAAATTGTGGTCATTATTCCAATTAAAGTCATCCTGTACTTCCTTATAGGTTATAAGAACAAAAGAAAAATAAATAATGCATGCAGATGTACTGCTTGAACATTTATCTCTTTAATCTACTTAGGGAGACCTGTCCCTTAGTAAGAGAAAGAATTTTGCCTGAGAGTGGTTAATAGAATTAGTCCATTGGTTGAAGTTGAGGGTAGAATTGAGTGACGGCTATAATTTCTCCCTAAGAAACAAAATAAAAGCAAATAAAACACCCTCTCTATTTTGCTAGAGCAATAGCCCAGACAGTCTCTGCCAACACTTTGTGCTCTCTTCTTGTCAGTCCCTAATTACAAAGGAACAATGCCAGGTTGGGGGTTGAAGAATTCTCTGACTAGCAAAATATCCTCCTGTCATGTTGAGGGATGAAAACAGTGTAGATTTTATTTAAATATATTCTGTCTATTGAAATCAAAAGAAAATAAAGGGCAAATACGATCCTTTTGACAGGTTGATGTCTCTTAGCATCTTGGAATGTTCCTTTTATTATAATTAAAAGATTCAAAGTATGACTTTACCCAGAAAATAGAGGCATCCTAACTTTGTCCTAAGAAACAAACACAAACAGTTAACATAAACACTAATTAACGTGTAAGAGCATTTTACATCAGAATTCTAAAATTGAAACTTCTATCATTCACTCCTCTATGAAAAAATAATTGTATGGATAAAATAAAAGGATTCTGGGCATAATGCCACTTATATTTTTCTATGAAAAGGTTTAAAATGTAATCTAGAGCAAAGAGGAGGCAAATGTACTGTAACACTAAGTTTATTGTATAGAAAATGGGCCAGGGTTTGACAATAAAAGGTAAAGAAATTTCCCATATAGATCAGATATTTTTATTCCAAAAACATGGCATCACTTTGCTGTGGCAAATGTGTTCATTGATTTCAGGTATTTTAGGAAAGAATTAACTACAACCCAGGAAGTAGGTATGTCTTCATTTATCTATACTGTTTTCCTCACAAAAGGTTATGACTTCTCTTTTCCCCCAATTTGCAAGGCTTTGTGATATTTACCTGAAGATGTCTGTGAGGAACTATAAGTTGAATCACACATAATTGGTTGAATAGAATCAAATTCATTTGGTCCTATTTAATATTTTGGCTTTCATCAGAATGAAGTACAATTTTCATTGGAGAATTATACGAGAGAAAGTATAAAAATAGGGAGGAAACATAGGTACACAACACCTCCTGCTCTCCATGGGATCTGAGAGAGAATTTCCTCACTATGAGCCAAAGAGGCCAACTGGGCTGGAGAAAAAGTTTGATTTTTCTGGTAAATTTTCTATACCTTAGAAATACTAGAGATTAGAGGTGTATCAAGATGAACAGAAAAGCAAGGGCTCACCATCAGATCATATTATCTCATCCCTAACTGCACATGAGCTAGGCCCTGGAATCTATGCACGAGTCAGGGTGTCACTCCGCAGCCCCCAGCCCCACTCTGTGATTCACCAACACTAAATTGATGGACAAATTGGGGTAAGGAGCAAAACTTCCACTCAGAATACCTTCACTAAGTAAGATGGATGTGATGCAGGCAGATATGACGACAACTTTAGAGGTGCTGAGAAAGAGAAGAGGTAGCTCCATATCTGATATGAATGGTCAACACAGATTGACCAGGTCTGAGGTCCTGGATAGATAATGCGGCAGACAATGCAGTCTGTTATTGATGACACTTTATTCTGAAAATTGTCAGTACACTTTGAGGTAAGTATATCTATTTGTTAGTTCTAAGTCGGGTTTTCTTTTGTCTTCTCAGGTTATATCTGACCTCTTTGGTCAGTTCCATTCTAGCCTACAATAGAATAAAAGATGCCTCATTTTAGAGAATTTATTAAAATTCTCAGCGTGATCCCTCCAAGATTCTCCACAGTGTCAGCAAGCCTGGGCAAGATTCAGGATCTATTCACTCAACATCTGTAAATGATAGGTTTAGGCAGAACACTGTTCATAGTGCCCATTTTTCAGAATATTTTATACAATCAGGAAGATATAATAGATGAGCTTTAAGTGTCCCTCTGTAAATATATTATTTAATTATACCCTGATTACAAAAAGAAGCACAATTATATTGTTATCCCTTGATTTGCTCTATTTTATGTCAATGAGTTGATTAAATATCATTATTCTATTATGGTTGTTCTGAGGAAGATAAAGTTTCCTCAGAAGAGTCCAACATGAAAAGTTATCTCTAGGAGCCCATCAATGTTGGGCAGACACAGCCCTCTTGCCCTCCTTGTCTCTTCCACCCTGCACTCCCATGACTGCATTACAACCAAGGAGTATCACCAGTCACCATTTCATAATTATCAAGTCATATGTGTCTGTTTAATCTAATTAAGTAATTTCTGTTTGATTATATCAATAGTGGAAACTGTTAAATAAATACCAAACCAAAGTTTTGATAAAACCCACCACCGACTTCCACCTAGTGAGGAAGTGTGTATCTGGTCCCCTGGACCTAGTAATAAAAATATCCATTTGCAAATGGCAACATATGGTAAATTTTTGTTGGATTCTAGCTATTGATACAGGTCTCATTTCTCAGGAGCTTTATATCAAGAAGATGTAATGGAAAATACCTAACAACCATCTTGAAATATATCATTTATTTATACCCTGCAAATCCTTTCATATTGTCACTAACTATTTCTTTATTTACAACTAACATAACTATAATTGCAATTCAGAAAGTAAATCATGATGATGAAGAAGATAAATAGGCTTTTTATCTGTCTCAGAAAGTTTCTTGATGCTATAGGTTTGATTTTCCACTCCATACAACTTTTTCCTCACTCATATACAAGATGTTGAAAAGACTGAAGTAAACTTACTTCAGATAGGAGAATTTTGGCTCCATTATATTTTTCCTGGTTGATTGCTACACATACTTATTTCAAAGTATCTTTTTATTTTAAACCATATTGTGTTGGGGAAATATAATTTAAAACAGAATCTTCTCCCATACCAGAAATCCTCTCCACAAAGGTAGTAGAGAAAGAAAACACTTTTATTGTTGAATAAGCATTAAATGAGAATCTGATGTGCATCACAGACCGTCTTCTAAGACAATGCAGAGACAAAAAAAAAAGCTCATTCCCTCTTGTAGCCAAGCAGATACAATTCACTACACGAAGGTTTTCAAGATAAACAATAACTAGTCCTCAAGTAAGAGGACTTGACTGCACCATTTGTCACACATGTATATTCTAACTTTACCTGGTAATAAGGGTGACTATCTGTGCTAGCTAATTGGCTACTAGAGAAAAAATAAACTTCTGATATCTTCATAATAGGAGGTAGTTTCCCAACTTGGAGCAAGTCACCCACTGAAGTTAAACTCCTGCCCTCCCACACAAAGGGGGAAATGGCAATACAGTCTCCCTTGATGTTTACATTTCAAAGAGATATTTTCTAAGTCTTTGAGATAAACATTCTGGCTCAAAAAGACCTATCTTGTTTTCAAAAGGATTTATATACATTTCAAAGAAATGAAAAGTACTTAGAAGTTTTCTAATGTAAATGCTCTTAAAAAAAATTGTGCATTTTCACAGGGAGAATTAAGCCTCTTATTTTTAATTTTTATCTGTCTTTATAGTCATTTTCATAGCATCCTATAATACCCAAACAAGAAGGCAGTGTTCATGAATTAATTGTAACTTAGTGTTCCCTTCGAAACTCACTAATTTACTACTACAGAGGGTGTCAGTGTAAAACTAAAGACAAAATGAACAGAAAAGGCCTGAAAAGTAAATGGGGTAGCCATGGAGAAGCTTCCATTGTCCTACTTCTGCCAGGGGAGGGGAGTGCCCTTGGACAAATTGCTCAAACTGTATAAATGACAAACTTAATCAAATGACTTCTGATATTTAGCTCTTTGGTCTTGTCCATAAGTAGATTTTACCCCCCAAATACAAATTCATGCTAATCTTTCTCTGGTAACCCTAAAGAAATTGTTGAGACCATTTCTAATATTTCAGTAAATGTCTCTGAAATGTCTTCCTTTTCAATTTTCTTGAAAAGCGTGACATATATTTTTTGTTCTAAGGACACCAGAGGTTAAACTTTCACAGTAGCACAGATTCAAATCACAGCACCTGGTTTTCATGTTTCTGACATTTTCCTCTATTATCATACCAGTATTTTCTTACGGGTTATTGGGAAAAGAAAGCTCATGTTGCAACCAGGATACAGTAGAGGTAAAGAGGGAACATTCAAAAGGTCAGTGGAGCATTGGGTGAGTATTTTCATCAGAGAAAAACAGACAATGGATCCTTTTAGCAAGGCCAGAGCTGTCCGTTTCTTGTGTAAAACACAACTTAAAAGAAGAGTGCCCTAGAGGAACAAATCTAAATGGAAGAGAGAAAATGAAGAGAACCGATCATTTAAAATGTTCCCTGAGGGAAAAATATAAATGCAAAGATAGGTGTTTAAAGAGCTTTTTGTAACTTTTATTAAAAAAGATAAAAGTGAAAAACAATTATGTCCACTTCAAGCTTGCTCTGACAACACTTAAATAATAAAATGCTTACTGGGGAACTATTGAACACTGTGATTCCTTCCGGAGGCGTTTCAATTCACCTTGAAAATGAGGTCAAGCTACCTTGACAGCTAGGCACAGTGTTCCTTTAAACGAGGCACAAGAAGGCTCATTGTAGTTTTTTATCCTCAAAGGTTATTTAACCGAACATTGGAAATTACCTTAAGACTCAAGCAATTTTGTTAACCCAGTGAGGAAAATCATAACAGGTGCCACAGGGCTAATAGTGACTTTCATGGTTCCAAGGGGGTAAAAAAAAAGAAATATTTTAATGGGAAGATGCCTAAGCTTGCAATTCTTCAAAACAGAGTCTAAATGATTAATTTACTGAAATACTCAAGCATTTGTGTTCCAAAATTTACACATTCTAGTTTTCTTATGTATATTTAAAATTTATTTATACTTTAAATAATGCCTTCCTCATTTCTCCAGAACTTAATCATTTCTAAATACATAAATGACAAGATAGATTTTTAAAATCTGAAAATGTAAAAATACTATCTTGAAAAATATGTATGCCCTAGTAGGTTTGGCTCAGTGGTTAGAGTGTCGGCCCAGGGACTGAAGGGTTCCAGTTTCAAGTCTGGCCAAGGGCACATAGCTCAGCTGCAGGCTCAATACCCTGCCCAGTTCTCTCACATAGATGTTTTCCTCTATCTCTCTCCCCCACCCCTACTCTTTCTGAAAAGCAATGGAAAAAAATATCCTTGGGTGAGGATTAAAATATATATATATATTTATGATTAACAAAAGCTATGTATTACAAAAATGAGTAGAAACAAACTGCATTGCTCTGCTGTTGTAAATATTTCACAGGTTGCCTAGTCCAGCAAGATGTTGTGTTAAAAACTTTGAAAACATTCTATGATTTGATCTTTACAACATTTCTAAAACAGAAGCATTATTTTCACCATGTTATAGAAGAAGAAAATACATTTCAGTGAGGTTTGTCACAGTTCCCAAATAATTTTAAATAATGCATGGAGAAGCCCCTGCCTCCTCGCCAGCCTCCCTTCACAGCAAGTTCTCTTTTAGGTGCCCTATCGCTCCCTTATCCCACACCTCAGGGGCTTTCTCAGGGGGCTCTTCCTCCACCCCACAACTCATCCAGCCTCAGGACTGCCACCCCTATCAATTCCTACTCAGTTTTCACCCTCAAGTCAAGTGTAACTCCCCCTGGCAAGACTTCCCTACCATGCAAGAGAGATTAGACCTCCCTTCTGTCATTCACAGTACTCTATATGCTTCTCCTACTACTTACCAAAATTTTCAACAGCTTAATATTTATTTTTTAAATGTGTGCATATTCTGGGTTAGACTATAGGTTCTATGACGGCAAGGGCTGAGCCCGTCTTGCTCACTGCTGTATCTCCATTACGTAGCACAGAGCCTTGTGTTGGCTGAAAATGTTAGTATAAAAATAGATAAATCTAAAATCCAATTGCAAAAATTAAAATTTTGACTCTCAACTACACATCTTTAACCAGAAAAATAGGCCAAAGATATAACTAACCTTCTACAACAAAAACACTTAGCTCGTATGGACCTGAGGAGCACAAATCTAATTCTAGGATGAGTTCCAATTGCACCTGGGAGGTTAAGGAATTTAGTAACACAGTTTTGGCTTCAAAAGATTGTCAGTGATCGCCAATATAAATAATTCCTTAATTTTTGGTAAGACAAAAACCACATTAAATTAGTCAATGCACTGTTGCTAACGCAAGCAGATAAAGAGGTGCACATTCAGCATAGACACAAACACTACTCCTCAAGAATATCAATTTCCAATTTTAAGTAACCTTAGATAACCATGAAGGAGTCACATTCTCTAGAATTATCTTTATTTGTATAATACAACAGATGACTACTGACCTATAGGGTTCTCATTTGCTAATATTGAATTAAGTAAACATATTTTGTTCTGAGCACAAGAAGACACGTGACTCTAACCACTTCAGACCAAAATGATCGCTTGTGGCCATCTGTGGACAGGCATTTGCTGTAAGCTATATCACAACTGAACATTTATTTGGTACATTATTGCTACTGCCATGTATTTGAAGACTAACATAGAAACTATAACAAAGGAAAGACACACTAGTCCATTTTTACACATATAAAATAAAAGCCAAATACAAAGATTGAGGAAAATTTATCCATGGGATAAATTTAACTATTTCTGGCAGCACAGAAAAGCTTATGTAGAACAAAGTTCATATCAGTTTTAATTTGGAGAGAAACTTAAAATAGAGTATCATGTATCTATCTAAATATTTTTTAATGTTTTTATCATTATTAATTTTAATGCACACTAGATATGATAACAGAATAAGTCCTCAATGTCATAAATAGGCTCTGCAACTTTAAGTGAAATGACATATAATGATACCAATTTTACCATAGGCTAATTGATATAAGAATTAAGTCCTAGGGTATTTCATTTATGTTATAACAAAACTACATTGAATGATACAATGTTATATGAAGATCTGTACTTATAGGTTAACTATATCAGTGATACCAGAGTTAATGTATACTTACAAGATAGTGCCATAGCCTATATGATGCTTGTGACAATTATCAATGTACTGTGTCACATTTCCAAGTTCACGCTTTGGTATACATACTTGCTTTAACAAACCCTTCAAGGACTGTCTCTCCTACAGTGAGCATGATTTTAAACTTTGTCAGTAGAGGGTGCTGGAGAGACACTGCAGGAGGGAGGGGGGCTTCTCTCCAGGTTAGAAGTGGTATTTTGCTTTTTTCTTGCTCCTGCCACAAAGGACAAGCATCTGGGGACATTTGATGTTGCTCTATCCTATCCAGACACCCAGAGCACACAGCCCCAGGCCAGAGTTTTTTCCTCACTTGCTTGATATTTGTAAACTAGCTTTGACCCAGGCACTCCAAGGACTTTACTGTTCAAACTAGTTCTGAACACTGTCCTGTCAGGGAGCAGGGTGGAACAGGCCCTTAAGTATGTTCTTGCTTAGGTACATTCCCTTACCTCCAAGAAAAGGGAGATAAATCTATTAAAGTACACTTTAGAGTTCTCTTTTCATCTTTATAGTTGCTATTTACTCATAGTTCATTAATTCTTTTTATTAAACTTCTTCTATTTAAATTACTGTGGGCTCTCCTGATTTGACCCAGGACAATACATAATATATATAAAATACAATACAATATAATACAGAACACTTAAAAAACTTATATAATAAAGACATCACATACATAACGGTCAAATGCCTTATTTCAGTGCTTTACAGAAAGCTTTATGTAAAACAAAGGTATGTCATATTTTTCCACTGTAAAAACACTGCTATTTAGAAGCAAGTATAAAAACCACCACTTTCATTTAAATAGCAAGTGACCCTAAAGTCAGGGCCATTGTAAATATGTGCACATTAAAAACACTGAGATTGAATTTCTAAATCTATGGCCTTCAAGTTATTATTCTTATCAAAGACTGGGAAGAACACATAGCACATTTATTTCTTCAAATGTATAAAAAGAGGTAAATTTTTATTAAAATTATATTAGCACAACTGATTATTATGTATTTTTAATTATTAAAGTGACATAATTGCTATTGTACAGGAATTGTTTTCTAACAAGTTTAGGGCTTGTTAGAGGCAGCAAGAGCTTAGATTGGATAGAAATGGGAGACTAAAAACCAATGCTGAGATAAAACCTGCTCTTGGAAATGGAACAGGAATCAAGTGGTGGAAATCCAGCCAGACAGGCAAAGCAGTTTTTCCTGGAGAATAGGACCGGGAGTGCGAGGCGCTAATGGATCAAGGCTGGTGGCCAGGCGCGCAGGTCATCACACTGGCCCGGGTAGTCTGGCAAGCACGTAGGAGCTGGGGGTTAAATAACTAAATTAATTTAAACCAGCTAATGATTCTAAAGAGGATTACAGAAACGCCAAAGAAATTAGAGAGGAGTGGCATCATTCCTGATTCAGGGCTAAAATTTTCAGGATGGATAAGACTGCAGAATATGCAAGAACATGGTGGGGCTGAAGCCCTGGGTGGGTAGGGGAAATGCACAGGAAATCTAAACCAGGACCAAGCATGAGATTAAACAGGGAGAGAGACTCGGTTACTTGAGATAGAATATAAGTTGGCTTTATCTCAAAAACAAATCCAGGCAGGACAACATGGCTACAAGAGAAGAGTAGTTAACAAAAAATTACCTTAGTGTAGAAAGGCTGATTTGCCGGGTTAGAGCTTTTAAAATCTATCTGGCTAGAATATTTCTTGATCCTAGGGCTGGATTTACTTTTCTCAGGAAGGTGGCCTGAAATTAAGTGTTTCTAGTTATGGTTAGAAGGGATGATGGTGAATAGGGGCAGAAAACTAGATAAGACATTAAATATTCATCACAGAAATAATGTATTTTTTAAATTTATCTTTACTGTTGAAAGTATTACAAATGTTCCCTCCCCCCTCATTGATTCCCTCAACCCCAAATCCACACCCTCCCCCCGCCTTCCCCATGCTATTGTCTGTGTCCATGGATTATGCATATATGCGTATTTTTATGTTAAAGTCCACTAAGAATTAAAATTCACCTAAGTTAATTATCTTCATATGTGGGCAGAATCTCTTCTACTATTTATCATTTAAAAGAGAAGGTTGGTGTCCCACTTATCTATTGCTATGGAACGAATGACCACTAAACTTAGTGATAAAAATTCTACATACATTCTACTGTATCCCACAAATATTTAAAAATTTTATTTTCTAGTGACAGTTTGCATTTAATATTATTTAATTTTCATTTTAGTTGTACAGCATAGTGGCTACACAATTATATACTTTACAAAATGTTCCCCCTGATATTTAAGTGCCCACCTGGAACCATACATAGTTGTTACAAAGTTATTGACTATATTCCCTTAGCTATTTTGTAACTACCAATCTGTACCTCTAAGTCCTTTCAGCTTTTTTACCCAGTTCCCCACAATCTCCCTTCCCATTGGCAACCATCAGTCTGTTCTCTGTATCTATGAGTCTCTCTATTTTGTTTGTTCATTTATTTTATTTTTTAGGTTTCACATATAAGTGAAATCATATGGTATTTGTTTTTCTCTGCTGACTTATTTCACTTAGCACAATACCCTCTAGGCCCATCCATGCTTCTGCAAATGGCAAGATTTAATTATTTTTATGACTGAGTAATATTCCATTGTATATGTGTACCACTACTTTTTTTCCACTCCTCTGTTGATGGGCACTTGGATTGCTTTCTTATCTTGGCTATTGTAAATATTGCTGAAATGAACATAGGAGTGCATATATTCTTTCAAAGTAATATTTTGGTTTTCTTTGGATATATTCCCCAAATTGAAATCACTATATCATAAGGCAGTTAATTCTGAATTTTTTGAGGAAACTCCATACTGTTTTATATAGTGGCTGCACCAGTCTGCATTCCCACCAGCAATGCGCCAGGGTTCCCTTTTCTCCACACCCTCGCCAGCACTTGTTGTTTGTTGATTTATTGATGAAAGCCTTTGCGACAGGTGTGAGGTGATGTTTCATTGTGGTTTTAATTTGCATTTCTCTGATAACTAGTGATGTTGAACATCGTTTCACACATCTATGGGTCTGTTGGCCATCTGTATATCCTCTTTGGAGAAATGTCTATTCAGGTCATCTGTCCGCTTTTGAATTGTGTGGCCCATACATTTTATGGGTCAGTACTTATGGCAGAACTCAGCTGAATAATTCAGTGTTTCCACTTGGCGTAATTTACTTGATGGTTTTCAATTGTAAAATGGTCTGGATTGGAAGGTGGGAATTGCATACTCATGGTGACTGGGAGAGTATATCTGAAAGGCTGAGTTCCCCTGGAATTGTCAACAAAATATCTAAATGTTGTTTCTTCAGTATGGTAGCCTCAAGGTGGTCAGATTACTTATATCATGGGTCAGGATGTCAAGAGTAAGTTTTCCAGTTAGGGAGGTGAAAGTTGTGTGGAGTTTTATAGTCTAGCACCATTTCTGCTGTACTTTATCGGTTGAAGCAGTCCTAGCATGCACATACAGACTTGGGCAAGAGTAGATTTACAGTTACTAGTATGCAAAAACAGTTTATTCTTTCATTATTATTTATTAATTATTGTGTTGTTTTCCATACAAACTACTGTAAACCTACTTTGTCCCACCCTGTAGTCAAGGGGAACACTTATAGACCTGAATACCCATGAGAGAAGTCTTAAATAATTTGTTTTCATGCTGAAAACCACTATAGTCCATGTCATGCACAGAAAATGATTCACCTTTGTTCATCATGCAAGAATCACCAAAAGTCCCATTCTATTATGCTGAATCTCAGATATGAGGGCCAAGACTCCACCATCAAAATCATGTCTAGCTATAGAAGTGCCTTGGTTTCCTTTCCTTGAGCTAAGTTGCTCTTGTCTGAAAATCTGTCAAATAAGAAGACGAGTTAACTGTCCCCCACCCACCTAATGTCCAAAGATGAAACAGTCATAGGATAACTATAGTAAACACTTCTCTTCCAGGTGAGGAAAAATAAGAGACACAAAGCAATTACTGTCCTACAGCGACTCTTAAACATAATCTGGCCGAAATTTCCATTTTCCTGATTGAGGCTACATTTATCTTTACCCTGAGACCATCTCTTGCATTGAGGAGAATTTGCTGGTTGGAAAGCTTGTTCTAAGCCTCTTACATTCACTTCATATTCACTTCTTATAATAACATTTGGTTATTTAGCTCATCTCTCTTTTCTCTCCCGTTATTAGTCAGCTGGAAGAAACTAGGTGGGACCTTCAGTACTTTGCCCAGAAATCATCTTAGCTGATTATATTTTATATTTTAGCTTAACTACATTTTATATTTTCCAGGTTTCCTCCAGTGGCAGTGTCACCAACTTTTCTGTCAGTATAATTATTTTTTAAAATTTCCTCCAAGTCCTCTATACCAGTCACTTCAAGGTCTGTCAGGCTTTTGCCCGTTGTTCTCGCCCAAAACCAAAATCAAACCCTTTAGATTTTGTAATGTTAGCACCTCACTGCCAGGTACTAAATTCTGTTTATCTATTGCTGCATAAAAAAAAAATAAAACTACTCAAAACTCTTAATTGCTTAAAACAACAATCACTTCTATTATATTTCATAACTTTATGATCAGTAATTTGTCAACATTCAAATGTGTGATTTTTCTCTTTCTTGTAGCTTTGATGGAAGTCTTTCAGAGGTTTTCAGCTGGCAGGTGGACTGGAATGTAGGGTCCAAAACAGCTTCAGTCACATGACGATTCATTTGGAAATGGTAGAAAGGTTAAACTTGGCTTCATCAAATAGGATTTTTACAGGTGACCTCCCCGGCATGGCAACCATCTCAATGCAGTGGAGTTTCTCACAGGGTGCCTAACAGCTTCAAGAGCAAAAGTTCTAGCTATCACTTCTTGATGGGAAGGACAAAAAGATTGTAATCCTGATTTAAATATGCCAAAATTGGGCTAGATGATCACTAACACACTTTTTGTCTCTAAATTATGTTTAAAAAACAACAGTGAAGATTTAGAATGGATCTGAAATAAAGGGAAAAACATTTTAACTTTTCACAAGTTATAAGCATCTAAACCTGCTGAAGCATTAAATAGTCTACAGCATTCATCTTTCGAAAGATTTAATTCCAAAGATAACTGTAGGTGATAAAGACATTTATAGCTGAGATTGGATGGAAAATATCTAAAAATATATAACTTTATATCTACATTTCTATAAAAATGGCTGTATTGCTTATAACCTCTTGTCATGAAATACTTTTTCCACTAAAGCCTATAACAAAACTGAAAAACATCACATTTAAAGTTGTATTTTCAACTATTTTGATAATATGAAATGATTGATGCCACGGAAGTTTTAATGTAATTCATTACTTAAGATAAAGGTACCAAAATCAATAAATTATATTCTCCTCTTGTTATGGTTCTATGTGATACCTAAATAACAAATGGGAATAATCTAAGAGATCATCTTGATTAAGTTCTTTCAGCCACAGATGAAAGAATTGAGCCCCAGATAGATTCTGAAGCTTGCCCAAGGTCTCTTAGCTGGTTAGTGGGTAAAGTCAGAGGTTCTTTCTATGATCATGATGCTAGCAGTTACAACAGCACTCCTGAGAGGAATAAACTTCTCAAATAATATGACTATTTTCTTGCAGTTCATGCTTTCATTAATTTTCTTTAACAATTCTTTATTCATCTGTCCTACATAATTTTTAGAATAGCCTTACTGAATTGAAACAAATTCTAATTAGGTTGGATTAGTAAAAATTTACTGTTTTATTATATTTTTAAAAGAATAATAATAATATATAACATTATAAGCATATTTCTAAGAATAGTGAGGAATTGGTGAAGAAAGTTCATTGCTTTATTTCATTCATCCAGTGTTTAATAGATATTTTTTTTCCATAAGCCTGTCTTTTCCCCTAATTTGGAAATATTTTCTAAACCACTTAAAAATGCAAGCATACCATGTGGGCTTGAATACTTGTGGTAATCAGTGTTGATGTTTTCTGGGGGGTAAAAATCTTTGGTATAGCAATTATAATTATTATTATATTCTACTTTATAAAAATCTGATATCTGTCTCTGAGCAATATTTAAAAAAAATTTTGGTCTATATGCCATCATAAAATATGTCAACATCCCCCTTTAAGATGAACATCATCAAATATTTGAAGAAAAGTATTGAATTGTAACTATGTATTTCACAATTTAAATATATACAATTCCCTCAAGTGGCAAAGATTCTAAAACAGCAGATAGGCCAATGAGTGCGGGTGAACCACACTCGATGCCCACTTAAGAGGATAGTGTTATGGACTTCACCTGCCCTGACTTTACTCTTTTCTCTCTATTCTTCAAATAGAATGCTCTTATCACTTATCTTTCTTAATTTCCTTTTTAAAATTTTAAATACCTTTATGCTTTGCATATATTTATATGAAACTGAGATTTTTATACTTTTAAGAAATATTGTATTTACTTGACGCTGTACATTAAGGAAGCAATATTTTTTCATGCTAAGATTTGAAAAATAAGACTTTTATAATTCTCATGCTTACGTGGTTTGCCTCAAGATACCAAGAAACCAAAAGTTTATAAACAACTGAACTGGGTGAAATTATTGAGAATAAACAGTTCCAAACTGGGAACAATGTTTGCATTTGTAGGGCCACACTTCTAATCATTCCTGATGATTTTTTTAAAAATAAGTGAGTTTCCATTTTAATGGAATGAAAGTAGTTTTTAACTGAGAAAAAATAATGCAGTGTTCTCAGAAAACATATGTAATTATCTGTAGAAGTTATTCCTTTGAATAGTATGTTCGCTTTGCCTACTCTCTTAGTGCTACCAGTAGCATGGAGTCATTGCATTTACTAAGACTTTATAACACTGACTGACAGTTCTTTGACCTAATGACATTATTCCAAGACTTCGTGGAAATCAATAATATAGTGGGTTAGTGGATGAGTCAGTTACTCTATGTGTATTGTGTTGTCCTAAGTCAACTACATTCACTCTTGGTGTATCTATCCTTTATAACATTGGTCACATGCACAAGAGTTATTTGTCTATAGATCTGTCATCTCTCATTATGAAAGTCCCATAAAGATATAAAGATTCTGTTTTATACAACTTTGTAATTAATAAAGTAAATCAGCCTAAGTGAGAAGCAGATAATTCAAGTTAATTATTGAATTTAATTGTGAATGCTTTTGTATTATTTAAAGTCATTTTAAATATCTGTGGCCTAGAAGTTGACATGTTACTCCACTTAAGATCTGACCATTGCATAATATTGTATAATTTCTCCCTTCAAAACCTCAAGTATATAATTTTTTCACTGACATAAAGGTAAAAAATATATATATAGTATTTAAGTATATTTTTAGTTGATGCTACATTATTCACAGTTAAGTAAAATTCTCAGACTTTATTTCCGTAATCTTTTCCATGTCTTTTCATTGTATATTTCTCAATTTTCTAAAAATTAAATTTAGTACCACCTATTTATCCCTGTGTACTTTTGTCCTTGGTATCATTTAGAGTAATATAACCATAATAGTAATATAACTTTCTGTTTTATTTTAGTTTATTATCCATAAAATATCTCTAAATTTTAGGTCTTTCATTTATCTTTCAAAAGTTGAAACCCAAACGTATTACTTGCAGACAACCATGTCTATTAGAGATGAGAGGTCCTTTTCATTGGCCACATGTAAATTTCTTTGAGCATAGAGTTTGACTTTTGTGATTTGGCTTTGTAAAGTGCTCTAAACATCAGGTATTTTAAAACAAACATTTGATCTTAGAATATTGGATTTTTGGTAAATGTCAGATAGGAGTGGAAAATAATATAGTAATTGGTTACTACTTTAGGACATGGGTGGCACAGTTTCTCACTTCTGTGCTTAGATATTTAGAAATACTCATTTCTGGTTTATCCTTTAAATTTTTACACAAAGATTTTCCTCTCAAATGCAGGTGAATATTTACTTTTCTTAAACAATGCACAGCTGATAGACAGAAAAATTTACATTATTGTTGAATTTATGTAAAGCATACCATCTTCAAACTCACAGTTGTAACTGTGATATTAAATTCAATACATGAAGAAACACCTAAATATGTGCCCAAGAGATCTAGCTGTATAATATATTTTTTAGCAAGCTACATATTTTTATAAGTACCCTTCTTCAGTGATATTTGCTGATTAGATTCTCAAGTAGTACTTATTTTTCTGTTATTTTTCATTAGAGATATATTTGTCCATTTTTCTATACCCATTAACACCTTATGATTTTACATGAATTTTCTTTACTGCCTTACCACAAAATAAATGCAAGATTTGTACACTGTTGTATCCCACAATTCTATAATAATGATACCATTACTAAGATAGCTTTCTTTCTCTTAACTATGAGTCATTCTCAAATTTTCTTTTTTTAGCCAGTTACTATGAACTGATGGGAAAACCATTTAATACAAAATGGTAAAAATGCTATAATTTTCAGGGAAACTATTCCTAAAGTGTGTAACTTACTTTAGTACATGTTTCTCTTCTATCATCATGATCATTATGTTTGTTTAATTTTATATATGTATCTATATATTAATAGCTTAAATAAAGTATGTTCCTTTTCACTTATTTTTATAATTTTGGAAGATACTAATCTTCTTTAATGCCATTTCTTTTCTATATTAAAAATGTTAATTATCTACTGCTCAAAGTTAGAATGAAACTGTATTTTTATTTTAAGTTAAATAAATAGACTGAAATAGTGAGTGGCAAGAGAGGAAGCCAGGCAGTTCTTGGCACTGTGATTAATTATGCAAACTAGTACTTTTAGGAACAACTTGAGTTCATTAAGTTTATCTGAATATTTCATTATTTGTACCTCTAGTACCTGAAATGCACCAGTAACCATCCCCATTGCTCATCTATAATTGTGCTACCCTGTGTAGTTTATCCCTCTGGTCTTTAAGACTCAGCTCAGGCATCAATTTCTCTAGGATGTCCTCTTATAAACCTACAGCATCCTGTGTTTTTTCTGTTGTAGCATTGTCTCAATGTATTGGAATAATTCATTTAGTTTTCTGTTTTTTTCTACCTCCATTATCCTATAAATATCTTCAGACTAAGATTATTATTTATTTATATATTCTTATTTTTACCTCAGTTTTATCCAAATCCATCTTACTAAGGATTCTGGAGGTCTGTATATCCAATACAAATTGTTCAAGTTCACCATGCTTGATCTCAGTAGCATTTTTCCCTGCCCTTCACTCCTGGAATTCCTTTCTTCCTTTGGATGATGTGACACTAGTCTCTTCTGGTGTTCCTTTACTTTCTATCTCTTCCAACCTACCCTCATTTGCTGGGTCTTCTCTCTCTCTCCCTCTCTTTTTAAATATATCTTTACTGATTTCAGAGAGAGGAGTGAGAGGGAGATAGAGATAGAAACATCAATGATGAGAGAGTCCTCATTGATCGGCTGCCTTCTGCATGCCAGCAACTGGGGAACTGAGCCCACAAACCAGGCATGTGCCCTGACTGGGAATCAAACTTTGATCTCCTGGATCCTAGGTCGATGCTCAACCCCTGAGCCAAGCCCTGCAGGGCTGGTTTTCTCTTGATGGATTACAATTATTTCATTGGTTCAATATTCTATGAAACATATTTCTAGGTCCTAGGGATTTAGAGGTCTAAAATAATAATTAAGAGAAGTGTTCCTTACTACACTCTTCTAGTTATTTTATTTACATTAACTCTACCCCCAGACATTCTCATCAGTGTCTCTGGCTTTCAATATCATGCACATGTTAAGGACTTTGGGGAAGATCTTTATTATGAAATTAAAGAGATCTATTCAAATTCCTACTTAATATTTCTGCATAGAAATCTCACAGTGGCCTGGCTGGTGTGGTTCAGTTGTTGAGCCTCTACCCATGAACCAGGAGGTGTCCAGTTGGATTCTTGGTCAGTGCACATGCCCAGGTTGCAAGCTGGATCCCCAGTAGGGGGCATGAAGGAGGCAGCTGATCGATGTCTCTCTCTCATCAATGTTTCTATCTCTCTATCTCTCTCCCTTCCTTTCTCTCTAAAATCAATAAAATATATATTTAAAAAAAAGACATCTTACAGTGAACATATCTAAATCTAAATTCATATTTCTTCCAGAAAATATTCTACCTGTTAGAGAAAGAATGAAGTAAAGATAATTATTTATTAATCAAATAGATTTCTTAAGTTAAAATAAGTTTGACTTACATGGAAAGACTCTGTGTCATGATGAAAAAGACCTTGAACTTGGATTCTGGCTGTAGTTCTGCAAGCTTTGTCTCAGTAATTAACATGGTAACCCTGGAGGCCTCTCACAATTTTATTTGAATGGACTGTAAAATATTTTACATGTTATCTAAGATAACACTTTTTTGTTTCCATGATCTTCAAGACTATGGTACTAATAATTGTAATGACATTTGAAAGAAAAACTAAGAGCACAGACTCCCTGAATCTAGATGAGTTTATTCAAGTCTGTCCATCAGATGATCTTGACTTTTCATTGTTTCTTCCTCTTTTCTGTAGTTTGATCTTTTAATGTCTCCTTTTGACTTTTAACACCTTTTCTCCATTCCAAACCCATAAAATAAAACAGAGAAAATGACTTGCTACTAATTTCTGTATGCCTATTTTTAGTTGCCATTATCATTAGCAGTCTAGAAAGACAGGTTACCATATTTATTTCCTCTTAGTGAAAACTTAACTTGTCATTGAACAGAAATTATTTCCTTTAACCTACTGTTTTTATGTGACTTCCACGCATGAGTACTAATTCTGAAAGGGCTTTAGATGTCATGTATTTTTTTAATCATCAATTTATGTTGAAACTTACTAGCATATAGACAACCATTTTTTTCAGTAGTCAAAATTCATTTCAATTTGAATCCTGAGTGTTTCCTCAGAAACAACTATGTTAGAAACATCTAGCTTAATATTGATTTAGGAAATGAGTTATTGTGACAGAAACAACTATATGTAGATCACCTGGGATAAACACATCAAATATATGATGTGTGTGTGAATATATATATATACACACGCACACACATTCATGTGTATATTAGATACTCTTAAATACTTAAAATATTTATCTTTTTAGTATCAACATATATATTAGTAATATCACTCATTCATTTAGGAAGAAAGCTAGTGAGGAGAAAGAACAGCTATGTGAAGGGCAGGAAAAATTCAACTGAAACTGAGAAGCATGGGGAACAGAATGAATGACTTAGAATCAGAGGAGCTGATAATTCATGGGGGGGAGCGGCCTGGATAGAATCGAATATTCTTGGTTATGGTCCTTGCCACAGTGGACCCTCATCCCTAAGAGCTCTCAGCAGGAAGCTAAAATTTTTTACCTTTGAATGATTTGCAGTCCTCTTAAGGATATAAAACATAGGCTTTTTATTACTATTTATATTTTGTTGGCCTATTATTCATCCACTTTGGATCTAAGAAATTAAGAAATACTTTTCAGATTATAGAACTATAAATGAAGCCTGAAAATAATGATCGATTCTATCACAAAGCCCATCTCTGAAGATCAAATTTCTGCATAGTATCAGACCTGTGGTGAAACTTTTTTCTTTTGGTTGTTTTGATCAACAGCAAATTTAAGATTCTTTTTGCTGTTGTTTACCTTCTTTGGTTTGGTTTGTTCATTATTGAAAGATAGTCTGGGAAGCGAACTAAAACTTTGATTTTCATGTGGATATAGATTGACATATGTTTTATATCAGTTAAGATGTCCTACTAGGTACTGTTATAGTATAAATTCTAGTGAATAAAAAGGGATTATAGTAAAATGTCTTAAGATTTTACCATTCATTTTCAATCAAATACATTTATTGGTTAATACTAAAAAGATAAATATTTTAAGTACTTGAGTAACTAATAACAATTATACCTAATAACTTCTCTCATGGATATTTTAGTCAAATAAAATAGCATAATCTTAAGAATTAGGGATGCAAAAATTAAACAGTGTCTGCAATATTTAGAAGTTTTCCAATAAAACATATTTTGAAGTAAGAAAATATTTGAGTGGTTTAAGACTTTTATTTATAAAATTTATATGACATGCTATTTAAAAAAAATAAATATTTAAGAAGATTATTTATAAATTAAGGTAAAAGCTATAAATACCATACAGAATGGGAAAAGAATGCTGGATTTGTAATAAAGAAAAAATAAATAACCAGTGTTCTCATCATGGCTATTTTCCTTGCTAGCTAAAGGATTCTGAGAGATTTTGACCTTTTAATTTCAGGTTTTCTAATCTATTAAATTCTGATAATACGGCCATTAACTACATAGTATTTTATTTTGGGATATTAGTTATATAAGTATATTAATTATGCAAGAAACCAAAAAACATTAAAGAAATTTATCATAGTCAAAATTAACATTGTGTTTTTCTTCCAGTTTCCAAAGTGGTACAAAATCAGGTGGTGGGTTTTTTTTTTTGTTTTTTTTTTCATATTCTCCTTCCATTGTGTTTTATATCCTTTTTAGTTTTGCAGAAATTATCATAAATAAAAATGAACTTACCTTAGTAGTTGTGCAAGATGAAATGCTGAATTATTCTATTCATTTGTCTACTTGAAATATTTATTGAACAATTGTGTTTGGGCTTTCTTTTGCTTTTAAGCAGAAATGGGAAAGCCAGAGTAATTTCTAAGTTCTCTGTTATTATTTTAAGGTTTACGATTACAATTTTAAATCTTGAAGGTAATGTAATTTTCATTTATTGAAAAGAACTTTATCTGTTTATTGCATAACCTTAAACCTTAACTTTAGTAAATGAAAGTTCTTCAGACAATATGCACTTTTTAAAGTTTTTTTAAAAACTTACTTAGATAAAAGTTTTTTAATATATAGTTCTATGTTTCCTCTCTAGCACAAAGCCCAAACCTTCAAGGACTAGAGCAGACTAAGAAAATATATATTACTCACACATGCATACACACACACACGCATATAAAATTTAGAGCACATAATACATAGGATATAATATGTATAATATGATATAAGCACATATATAAAACACCTGTTAATTTAACACTACCATAAGCAGAAACTAATAAAAGCAGAGATCCTAATAAAAAGAGCCTCAGTTATTTGTTCTTGCAATCAGACTTCATAAGCTTAAAGTCTTTGGAAAGGACTGTGTTTACCTAAAGATTAATTACCTTGTTAAGTTGTACTTATATTACAGTGCAAATATTAAGTACTTATCACTACAAATGATTTTTGTGTCCTCTATAAAGCTTCCATAATGCATATTTTTCTGATTTGATCCAGTTACAAAACTGAATAAGAAGGTAATTAAAAGTATGTGCACTTGAGAGACTTAAGGTCTGCCAGGTTGACCAAATCACTTATGAAATATTTTGCAAAGTAAAGGAACTCTACATAATGAACTAATCAACATAAAGATAAAAATGCTCTCGTGATGCTTTTATTCTTGTTAAATGAACTCTAAAATTTACCAGAAGTTATTATATAAAACACTAACAGTGTTCTCAGAATTGTATTATTAGTAGTCAAAAATTCAAGAGAGACTAGAAGATGAAGGGATGGAAGAAGAGAAGGTATAAAGCTGAGGTCTGTACCTCTTGAGATTTGGATAACAATTATAAAAGGTGAAGTGACTACACAAACAAGTGAAAATGATCAGAGAAGATATTGAGGATATTTCCACCCCCCCACACACACACCGAGGGAGAGGGAGGGGGAGAGAAAGAGAGAGAGAGGGAGGGAGAAAGAGAGTTGGGCAAGTAGGGAGGGAGGGAGGAAGGAAAGGTAAAAAGGAAAGGAAAGAAAGTTTATTTTCATTTACTAAAATACAAACATTTGAACTTCTTTTAAACTTGCAAATGAGAAATTGTCCCTGGAAAAGTTGTTGCCAAATCAAACAAAAGAACTCCCAACCAGAAAGTAGGTGCTGACCCATGCATTCATTGTGTTTAGTTGATGACTTGGTTAAGATGAGAATTTTCCAAGGTAGATACAATGACCTCGCTCTCAGGAAACATCAGTGAAGGCTTAGGAAACAAACAAACAAACAAACAGAGAGCTCGGAGGAATGTCTAAAATTTTTGTATTCTGATTTATATTATAGGTGCCTGTGTATATGTATGTATAAGGGATACACACATATGTAGGAGTAGCTGAGACCTATATGGGCAGATATCTCTATAATATTTGTATATATACACACATATCAGATATATCTGTATGTCAAGTACAAATATTTTTAATTACTCAAGTTCAGTTTTATAACAAGATCAAATCAGAAAACTGTATATATGTGCTTATATAAATATATATTGATCAGATCAACATGACATGTGAAAGCAGATGTCTGTTTAAAGTACAAAAGCTCCACTTATAACTTTTATGTACATTTCAACACTGCATTGTTTTCTCTCAGTCAATGGTGTGTTTGTCTGGCTGTGAGCCCAGGTCTCTCACAAAATGATCAGCCTGAGACCAGCACAGCACCATCTGGAAGAGTCTCAGGTAGGAAGTACATGAAAAATAACTACTGATTTATGCATTTCATCCTGAAAGCATAATAATACGAACCACGATATGACTTTTTTTCAGTAATGGAACCTCTTGCAAACAAATGAATTAGATAATATTTCACTCATTTTTTTGTAAAAGAATGAAAACATAAATAAAATCTAGGGAACAGGTGCAGAAGAATGACTTCTTTCATGGAGTGAGGGATTTGAAAGTAATCACACACTTTTTTTTTCAATCCTCACAAGAGGATATTTTTTCCATTGCTTTTCAGAGAGGGTGGAACAGAGGAAGGGGGGGAGGGAGAGAAACATCTATGTGGGAGAGACTCACCCATTAGTTGCCTACTGCAAGCACTCCCACAGGCAGAATTGAATCCTGGACCCTTCAGTCTGAGGGTTGACGCTCTAACCACTGAACCAAGCAGGCGAGGGCAGTCACACTGACCTAGTTCCACAACTGAATTGTGGTGAATCTGAGAAACTGTCATCCAGAAAGATTTCATGATCTCTGACATTGATTTCACATCAAAACAATAGAAAAATAACATTTTTCCTATAAATCTTTACTTGTTTATAGGTTTAGACATCAATTATATAACCTGCCATGGCTTTGTGTGTTATCTACAATGTGAACAGGCATTAACTTCTTACTTCACATAAGAGAAAGCCTAATTCTATGTGATGATGATACTTTCTAACTGTGTTCCATTCCCACAACTATCTTAGGCAGTAAGTATTCAATATCAGGATTTTTAGTAAAAAAAAATTTGTTAATTTTCCATATTGCTGGAATAATAACTCACCTTCCACATGCTGAATTCGTCTCATTCATGGAATATCTGAGCATAACTGAGAACAAATATTAGGTCTGTGCTCAAAAAAGGTGGCTCATTTTCTTTATAAAAAGATTAGTTTTTAAAAATTAAATAAATGTATTGAGGTGATAATGCTTAATAAGATTATTTAGGTTTAAAATGTACATTTCTACAACACATGACCTGTATATTACATTGTGTGCCCACCACCCAAAGTCAAATAATCTTTTCTCACCATATATTTGCCCCCCTTTACCCTTTACTACCCTCACCCTTCTCCCCTCTGATAACCACCACACTGCTGTGGCAAATGGCAGAAACTCATCTTTTCTTGTGGCCGAGCAGGATTCCATTATATGCATGTGCCACATCTTCTTTATCCAATCATCTAGTGAAGGACACTTTGGTTGTTTCCATGCCTTGGCCACCATGAGTAATGCTTCACTGAACACAGAGGTGCATATGTCTTTGCAAATAAATGTTTTTAAATTTGGGGGATAGATACCCAGAAGAGGGATTGCTCAGGCGAATGGGAGCTCTATTCTTAAGTTTTTGAGGAACTGTCATACTGTTTTCCATAGTGGCTGTACCAGTTCACCTTCTCACCATAAGTTAATGAGGGTTTCTTTTTCTCCACAACCTCTCCAACACTTATTACTTGTCTTGTTAATGATAGCCATCTAACAGGGGTGAGGTGGCATCTTTTCATTTTGATTGGCATTTCCCTTATAGCTAGTGAAGTTGCGCATGTTTTCATATATCTGTTGGCCATTTGTATATCTTCTTGGGGGAAGTGTCTGTTTAGGTTCTTGGCTCATTATTAATTCGATTGTTTGTTTGGAGTTAAATTGTATGAGTTCTTTTTATATTTTGGATAGTAACCCAGTGTTAGAGCTGTTGTTTGTAAATATCTTCTCCAAGTTGGTTGGGTGTCTTTTTGTTTTGTTAGCAATTTCTTTTGCTGTGCAGACTCCTTTTAATTTGATATAGTCCCATTCATTTATTTTTTCTTTACTCCCCTTGCCTTTGGGGTCAAATTCATAAAGTGTTCTCTACAACCAAGATCCATAAGTTTAGTACTTTTTTTTTTTTCTATGTAATTTAGATCTCATATTTAGGTCTTCCATCCATTTTGAATTAGTTTTTATACATGGGGACAAGCTGTAATCTAGTTTCATTCTTTTGCATGTGGCTTTCCAATTTTCCCAGCACCTTTTATTGAAGGGGCTTTCTTTTCTCCATTGTGTGTTTCTTGCTCCTTTGTAAAAAAAAATAAATCATTTTCTTCATTTTTCTATTTCATTTTGTTTATAAAGATGTCTTCATTAAGAATTTTCAGTAAAAATTTATTTTCTTATGTTTTGCAAACTACATATAGCAACTAAAAATGTCTGATTTGACTCTTGAATAAGGAATGAATTAATGAATAAATAAATCTTATATGATGATATAAAATACTTCTTTGGGCTACAATTTTAGAATGTCCTCTGACCTTCTACTTTCTTTTTCAAAAAGACTTTTGGAGTTTAGAACATGGTCAGCACTACATTACTCTGTTATAGCTTAAAAAAATGTTATAACTAGATTATTTTGTTGCTCACTCTAGTGATTTCCCTTGAAAAAGATATCAGATAGAAATACCTCAAACAGGAATTCATCTTCTAATAGGTCACGCTATAGCAAGACTGCAGGGCATTTGTATATGAATTTTTTAGTTTATTGTCTCCTTTATTTGTCAAACTGAGGGCTTTTCCAAAATGCAAAATTGTTTTTTTCCAAAATGCATCATAATACTGGAGATTTTAAGAGTCGAAGTTTAAATGAATCTTTGACTTGGTAGCTACAATAGTCTATGTGCATTTCTCTCCATTCAAACTTTCCTTTAACTCATCATTTTCCTAACTCTATATGGTCCTTACTGTGGCTACCATCCATTCGGACTGAATTACTTTGTCTATGGACACCACTTAGAGAAATCTACTTTTCCAATCACCACTTCAGTGTTTTCCTAAATTTTCCTAATGCACCTTAGAGCTTGTAGATGGTGTATTTGATACTAGGTCATGAAAATGTAAACATTTTTTTAATAAATTTCTAATAAAATCCCCTCAAGGAATGATAAAGTTATAAGATTTAGTAAAAGGATATATCTGGTTTTAGCATATTTTTAAGCATGTCTCTCTCTCTCTATATGTAACCCACAAATAAAAGTTTTAACTTTCTTTGAAAATATATAATGGCATTTTAATACTTAGAAAACACAGAAGTGCCAAAATTGAGAATTTACTTTTATTATAATTCCTACAGAGACAGCACATCTTTTACTAGTTGCCGTTTGTTGATTGATTTGGTTGTAAGTGAATATATTAAAACAGTACTGTTCATGTTATTATGTCATGAAATCTAAATATCATATATGCCTACATTTTCTGCACATAGGCAGATATTTCAGGAGAGATACATGTTAAGTTTAATAAAATTTTAGAAAATTCCAATTCATTACTAAGTACTTTCTGAGAAAAACTTCTTTCTGTCATCCTCAGTTATTTTACCAGCTGATAGAACTTGGCATGTTAAACTGTGAAGAGCCCCAGAATTGTGATTAACAATGCAGGTAGAAATGGTAAAAGACAAAGTCACGCTAAGAACTATGATTGTTCAAATGTTTAAATTAGAAATTTTGGCAAACCAGCTTTTTAGAACTAAATTTAATCTCTTAAGGAAATGAGTGCTGCAAAACACTAACAGATCTTTCTTTCTCTGTTTTAATGAGCTACAAATGAGCTGCTAGTTTAGGATAAAAATTGTTTGGGATAAGATATATTGTACACACTTTGATGTTGTAATTTGAGTTATATTTTACAATTCATTCCCCACAATTCAGTCTATTGTGATACTTGCTTAGAAACCTTTTATGAATCAAATAATATGCCTATTTGCTGGATTGCACAACTGAATCTAATGTAAGAACATAAGACAATTTCTATTCTGAAGCAAGTGCCTCTTGCTGACTTAATATTAGCAAGACTTATTAAGGCAAGGAATGTTTTCCAGTATCTGTAAATTTAGAAGGCAAATTACTAGAATTATAGATTCTAGACCTGTATGTTATTGCTATAAAAGAGTGCTTACCATTATCCAAACAAATCACAGCATTGACTACTTTACACATTTTATACTGTACATTATAGGTACATATCACTATAAAATAATACTTTCATTTTGAGACCATAGTTATGCTTGTACAGTTTATAGTAAAACATTATATCTAAAGCGAAAATAAATTTAAAAGCAGGCTTGGTATACAATTACATGCACTGTAGCTTCTCTTTAAAGGGGTTTATAGCTAAAATTGGTTTTCATTATTTGCTCTCAACACAGGTTCAGATTTGTTAGGCACAGTCCATTTTTTGCAACTCTTGATTTTACTGTGCTCTTGAGGTTGGGCAGTTTTCTAATTTTTAAATTTATTCATTAGCTAAAGTGACATTTAATGAATATTAGACCACTGGGGAAAGGGAAGAAATGTGGTTTAATTTTCCCTTGGGATTCACAGAAAAAGAGTTAAGCAGCAGAGTTAGTAGAGATATTGAGTTATTATTTAAAAATAAATATTGGTTTCCCAATATATAAAGAAAAATATGCTTAAAAATTGTGGTTTCTTTTTGGCTCATTGCTAGTTTTAGTGTGACACTTTGGTGTCATACTGGCAATCCTACACAAGTGGATTCCTTTCCATGTAGATATGACACCAGATCTATTCTGCAGCATGAAACTTGGGGCTTGATCGTATGAATTATGTTCAACATGGAGTGAGAATGCGATAATGGAGTAATAAAAAGATTGAAAGAATGTAATTGTTATTATGGCTAATTCATTATGGTAGAAAACCTTTGACATTTTTATCCCCTCTATTAAAAAATAATTCATAGATATACTAAACCAAACAAAACAAGTGTACAGCTTTATGAGTTGCTGTAAGGCAAACACCCTCGTAACCAGATGAAGAAAAAGGAATTTGCTGGCAATCCTAGAACCTTCTCTATGTGTCTCATCCCAATTACAGCCCTAGTTAAACAGAGTTAGAATCCATATTATATCTTATATATGATAAAAGTACATAGATAAATAGATCTATGCAGAAATTAATACATATACATAATAATACATTTATATATACACAGATATTATATATGTAAAATGCCTCGTGATTTACTTTGGCAACTTCTCATTTACAGTCAGAACTACAGGGTTTTTGTTTAACCAATTAATCATTCTATATATTTTTCTATACTGAAAATTCTTATTGAAAGTAAAGATGAAATGGTATAAGGAGAAAGTCCTGTGCTTACTACTTTGCTTTATCTCATTTCCACACATAACATTTTAGAATTATAGAATTTATTGTAAAGACCAGAGCTTTTAATTTTGATTATTCCTATCTTACTGATTTTTTTTAAAGAAACATTATCTCACATATAAGGAATCTTTATATAAACGCATAACCATGGTACATATTGCCATATTTTAGGTCTTTAAATCTCCAAGATTTTTTGTAGTTTACAGCACATAAATTCTACTTTTACTTATCCTTATTTTATTTTATTAATGGTGTTGTATATTATTTATTTTTAGTTTATTTTTAATTGTTTAATGCTAATATATGAAAATACAATTGATTTATATACATTAATCTAGTATCTTATGACTTTTCTGAATTCACTCTTTAATCCTAGTAGATTTTCTTTAGATTGTTAAGGATTTTTGCAAGTAGAGCATTGTTATCTGTAAAAAATATATTTTTATTTATTTCTTTTAAATATGTACATCTTTTCTTTCTTTTTCTTTTTTTATTGCACTGGATGGAATCTCCACAATAATGTTAAATAGAATTTCTGAAAACAGACATCCTTCCCTCCTTCCAGATCTTTGGAAAAAACATTGAGTCTTTAACCATTAAATATGATATAACCTGTGCATGTTTTATAGATGTGCCTTTTCCAAAATAGATGATTCAAAAATGCTGTGAAATACCTACAATTAGTATAAAAAATCATATTTACAAATATTTGTTAGTAGTTATTAACTAGTAGGAATATTTTTACAAGATTTCTGAATATATGTTTAATGATTGGTTAAAGTGATTTCTTGAAAATCATACCAAGCTGGAGATAGGGAAACCCGTCTGCACATTAGCAGGGCACCTTCATCTCATTATTGGTAGCTATTATTATCGTCATCATCATTACCAAAACAAAAATGCAGATTCATTCTTAAAAGTTAACTTTAACCAACTCAACAAAGTTATTGATTAATGTTTTCTTGAAGGTGCATATAAATTTTACATACTTTATTGGGCCATAACATTCAGATTCTGAGGAAGATTAGGAATACTATTTTCTTTATAGAATACTCCTGGTGAAGATTGTTTATGACTGACTGTTGTATCCATTATCAATAAGTGAAAAAACCTTGCTTTCTATCTCTAAGAAGCATGATATTTTTGATACTAAATTATGTTCTTATGTAACTGTGAAAGTCAACTCCCACATGGATTAAGGAACAGCTTTAACTTGGTAGATATTAAAAATAAAATTATAAATGATTTCAAATGGATTTATATAACAATAGTAATCTCTTCTGTGCTTTATAAAGATTTACAGACAACAGATTCAGCTTTAGATGATAAGAAAAATGAGTTTGAAGCCCATTATATGTTATGAACCTTTTATGAATAAGAAAATACCCCTAAAGGTTTAAGATATCCTCAGAATAAATGTTACTGCATAAGAGATGCTTTGCAGCTGAAAAGCCTTTGTAAGAGTTAGATTTGAGGCAGAATTCTGATTATGCCTCCAGATTATCTTGAACAGTTACTTTATCTGAATGGAGGTATTAAATAAAAATGTCTTCCTACTGTAAAATCTATGCACTTTTATAGTAAATCCTCTCAGTATAATACTTAAGAATTTTTGAATGGCAGTCTTAATTTCCCAAAGTGATACAATAAGAAAAATTAAACATAATCTTGCTGATTGCTGAAGGCTCTTTTTTGTACTGATAGTTAAATCAAGATTCTTGCTCAGGCAGAGAACTATACAACAATGTCTGAGAGAATCATGATTTTTGCATTGGGTATAGTGAGATACACAAAGACAATTTATGATTTTCATGACATGTTTATGAACCTTAAACACTGTCTTATGTGATTTTTATGAACCTAGGGAACTTGGGTCAATGAAAAACTGAGTTATGTACTTAGAAATTTCTACCCTTGCATAAAGCATTTGAAAAAGAGATGTGGCCAATCAGTATCAGAAGAAAATTGTAGTAAAACACTTTTTTATATATTATTTGATCAGGCTTTATAATTTACATTAATAATAAATATTGATCCTGCAACTTTGTTGACTTAAATCTCAGTAGATGAAAAAATATATATGTCTATTCTTTTAGATGTTGGAAGAAATGATCACCTAAATATGGATGGAATCCCTCCTCATCAATGACTGCATAGTCTGTATTGTAACAGTTAAACAATGGAACATTCTTAAAAATTACACTGCTCAAATGCTAGTCTAAAGTGAGCAGAAGAAAAAGAGAATAAAACAAGCAGAGTTTGGTGATAACCTGTAGCAGGGGAGCTATGAACTTGCTTCATCTCTGCAATTCTCATCCAGAACTTTTAAATTCAGCACCATGTGCAGGCTTAGCTCTCTCATCGCTATATTTCCAGAGTACCCTTAAAACATCTCAGCTTCCTTCATTTGGTACCATATTGTATGTCTATAAATTCTGTTAGTATCTAAACAACTTTCTATGACATAGTCCAACTTTTTTAGTAAGTTTTAAATCACATACATCCATAAAATATTAATCCAACTTATTATTATTTTGACTGGATCAAGTGCTCATCCTTAAGTGCCGTTTGGTAAATGTGTGAAAAAAATTTATATGTAATCTAAAATACTTTCTAGGATGCAATTTAATCATGAAGCTATCATAAAAATTTCTTCAAAATATATGTAAAATTGGATCTAAATAATTATATTGTGCTCAATAATTAAATATAAAACTCCATCAGAATACCATGAGCACATTGAGTTTACCTTTCAACAGTCTATTAACTATTTGCTTGGGGTTGATTTGTCTTAAGAAAAGGGGAAAACTCAACAACCCGTTTTGTGCCAAAATTAATTCTAACAGTAATACATTTTGTGCTCCACTGACTTTCAATTTATTACCAGTGGAGCTTAGTTGATTGTTTTGATCTTCAGTTTATTGGCAATGAAGTAGGATTTACTGTGCCGCCACATTTCAATAACATATTACTTCATTGAGCTAGTGCCTCTTTGCAAAGCACTATAAGAAAAATGTGTCCGTCTTTCCTTAAACTCATAATACGTTTGAGTGTGGTAGAAGGTTTAATGTCAAACTTATCTCCTTGAATATTTATTTTTCTAATTTCAACTCTTAGGAGATAAAATGTGTTTATCTAAGTAGCTGTTATTGCAATTTAGTTACACCGAGGCCCAATGGCAGTGAGTAGTGAGGCCCGAGGTGTTAGATTTTAGAATGTATACAATATTTTTAAAAATGCATTTTCTAATTATAGTTGATATACAATATTGTATTAGTTTCAGGCTTACATCACAGTAATTAGACATTTTTATCCCTTAAGAAATGATCACCATGGTAAGTCTAGTACCCATCTGGCCCCATAACGACTTTTTACCCAAAGCACTATATATATCCTTTAAAAACAATAATAACTACACTTCAAACAATACACTCAAAGATGATTTTTAAAACAACTTTTTAAAGTAAATATAAATCCTATGATTCATATATATTTTCTTAATAAGTCTTAATTTTTTAACATTTATTTCTTGGTTTGAAAATCTATTTCATTGTAAAATATGATTATTTTTAAGTGTTTTGTTATTTTGTTTGGACTTTTACTTCATTTCCTATAAACTCAGCTTTCTTAAATGTATTGCTGATCGGGTTTGTTAATGTTTTGTTGAAGACTTTAGCATCTATAGTCACCAGAATTATATGACCTATAATTTTATTTCTTAGTAGTGTCTTTATCTGGTTTTAGAATTAGGATAATGCTGGCCTTACAAAGTGAGACTAGGAGTCTTCTCTCCTTTTAATTTTTTGGAATAGTTTCAGAAGAATAAGTGTTAATTCTTCTTTGAATGTTTAGTAAAATTTGCCTGGGAAGCCATTAGGTCCAGGATTTATGTTTCTTGGGAGTTTTTTTCTATTACTATTTCAATTTCACTAGTTGTAATCTATCTATTCAGATTTTCTGATTCTTCCTAATTCAGTTTTAAAAGATCGTATGTTTCTAGGAATTTATTTCTTTCAGATTTTCTAATTTTTTGGCATATATTTCTTCATAATATTTTCTTACAATTGTTTGTATTTCTGTGGTGTCAGTTTTTACTTCTCCTCTTTCATTTCTGATTTTATTTGGATCGCTTCTTCTTCATAACATTAATCTAGTTCTGGGTCTCATAATCTCTAACTTGGATTGATCAGAAAATCTTATTTCTATAGCTTCTAGGCTTAATCCCAGTTATATTCTTTCCACTATCACTATGGCCAAAGAATCTCTATCATGTGAAAATCTGACCTTGTCAATTGTTTCAGTTAGATTATTTATTTGTGAGTAACAAACTACCCTTAAATATAATGATTTAGAATAGCAGCCATTTTATAATATCTCATGATTTTATTGGTCCAGAATTCAGGCAGAAATGAAATGAATAATTCTCTTTCACATATAACATTGGTGAAGTTCACTGTGAGCAGTTCAGTGGTGATGTTTTGGTCTGGAGGATCCAAGGTAGCTTCACTCACATGCCTGGTGTCTGGGTGGGAGGAGGCGAATGACTGGGCTCATCTCAGATAATTAGCCAGAGGGGTCTCTTCTGTATAGCCAGACTTCCCACAGGAAGTCTCAGGGCTCCCAGAGAGAGTGTTTCAAGGAATTTGAAGTGGATCCGGCAGTCTCTTAATGCATAGGTTCAGAAATTGACATATCATTGCTGCCATTCTTTCCACCATTAGGAAAACATTCAAAAGCAGTGAACTTAGTGGACTCCAGTTCTTAAACGGGACAAATGACTAAGAATTTGAATCATCTTTAATCTACTGCATCACTCCTCTGCTCAAAATATCTTTTAAAGCATTTAAAATGATTTTTATATGACAACTCTCTCATCAAATTTTATTAAACTTTATATTTTAGAAAACTTGAAGTTTACTAATTTTATTTAGCAAACACTTAAACAGGCACTGTTCTAAGCACTTCACATATATTGACTTATGTGTCTTCATAGTAACCCTATGATGTAGTTTCTGTTTAACAAATGAAGAAACTGAGGCATGGATGGTTAACAGAACTTTTCCTAAGTCCTCATTTAGTGAGTCGTGAAGTTGTATGTGAATCTAGAAAATGTGGTCCCCAAACTTTTGCTATTAACCATTTACATAGGCTACTAGATTGCTTCTTTTCTTTGGGTGTACATATTTGTTTCCTATTGTGAGACCCATGTGGCAAAAGTGGAAGTGCTTTTTCATCACCAGCTCAGTTAAAACCTCTGTGAAACTTATTCAGTACTTCGCACATGCCTTTACTGTAGTAATGACTATATCCTTTGCTTATTTGTTGTTGTTGTTTTTTAAATAAACTTGCAAGAACTTCTTTTATTCTGGTTATTCTTGGGGTGTGCTTACAACTCAGGGATTTGTTCATTCATGAGAAGATTAACTTTTATTTATTATTTTTATTGTTGAGAGTATTACAGATGTCCCCTCTTCTCTTTCCTCCCCTTGGCCTGCACAATAGAGGACAGGTACATGTGTCTTCTAATTTTATAACTCAAGCCTCAGCCCAGTTCCAGACACATAATTGATGCTCTAATTACTTTATTAAAAAAATAAGTAACTGGAAGTGTCTCAGTGAACTAGAGATTCCTTCATTCTGTACCTCGCAGTGCTACACTGAAGCCTGAACTACTTTTATATCATTACGTTTATACTAGAACGTATTTTAGGAACACATGCACAGAGATGGGCAAATATTCTCTTTTGGTTTGAATTGTAATATATGCTTTTTATAAAATTTATAAATTTTTCCCATGCTAATACTTAAAGTAATACTTCTGTAATTTTTAAGGGAATGTTTTTATTTTAGGAGCTCTCACTTTGTGTGAAGAGATCATAAATGTAGGTTTCTAGTAGAGGTTTCACAGTGAAACAGTGACTCTATAAAAATTCAGTGGCATTGGAGAATACTAAGAATATTATTACAGTAAGTGTATCTATCTGGAGAATGAGCTAAGTGAAAAAATCCATATTTAATTAAAACTAAAATTGCAGGGCATATTATGTATAAGAAAGAAATGTTATACATGTATGATATTCATTTAATGCTTAATATGAACATCTGGTCATATTTTTAGATCTTAAATTTAGTCTGCAGAGTAGAAAAAGGCCTTATTTCCCACAGGCTACAATAGAAAGTCAAAGCTTAAATGATATAATGAGTAGATTTATGTTATTCGATTGTGGTTTCTATAAACCTTAACATAAAATTATACTGCGGAGGATGAGGTGTTCAGAGAAGACAGGAACCAGTATTTATCTGGTAATCAAGGAGCTGTGCAGAAAGAACAATGAATGCATAGCACACACTAACACTTGCCAGATACTTTATTTTGCTCAGTAATCCTTTGGAAAGAAATAGAATATTTAAAAGAGTTTAGTGAGAACACAAAGGGGAGAGAATGCTCATAGAATTCTATTTTCAAAGTAGTGATTTTCAATTACTTGAACTTGGCTAACTGGGTAACTGTGCAACAATATAAACATGTCTTCCCAGAATGAACTCAATAAAAATATTTAAGGATATACAAATGGTACTTTAGAAATAGCATACCACAGAATTAGTGTTCAGTCATGGTGAAAATAACAATGAAAAATATATATTGTAAAACAATTTTTAAATATTATGAGATAAAAATATTTTAAAATATTTGTTTAAAACGTCCAGTAGAAAGGTTAGAATAGGATTTTACACACATTAATGGTGGTGGTTTTTATATTGGTAATGGAAGTGATATGTTATACAGAAAACAAGGTTAATCAAAGTGCTTCTGTAAATATTTCTCTTAATGCAGAATGATTTTTCAAAGGAATCTAATCTGTCAATGAGTAAATTATAGAAACTATTTAAAATAATTAAATAATAATGATCTTAATAACCAAGAACTAGAATAATCAAGGGGAATGTGTTAATTATATTATTTATTGTTTTACCTACCATTTCTCTCTCTGAACTTTAGATTCAAAGATTATAAAGAATAATTTTATAAATATAAAATTTGTCTAGTTAAGTAGAGCTTATGGTTTGTGACACAAATGAAACATAATTTCATTTTTCGTTAACATGAACTCACTTGGATCATTTATTACTTATGTTTTTCACTTCTCCATTCAGTGCAATTTAGGAAATATTTTTATGAAAGAAGGATTTTATAACATATCTTTCTAATGCTGTTTTAAGGATCCTGTGCTTTGACAATTGTTTATTCTGGACAAAGATAAATGGTTCTTGCATTTTGGAATGCACATAAAATTTGAACATTTAAAGCTATTATTTTGGTTCCTTTAATCAAATACATATTTGACTAGATATTATTCAATATTAACAAAATTCATAAAATAGTTTTTTTACTCCTACATATTAAAAATAATCAAGGCATAAAATGAAAATATAATCTTATATTTTCTCTTTTCTTTAACAGGCACAAAAAGAAATGGGTAAGACTTGCCATCCTCATAGATCATATGTATTTTATTTAATCAATGCTCTATCTTCAACACCTGTTCACAGTGGTAAGTGCTCAATATATATTTGTTGGACACTCAAGTGGCACAAGCAAGTTTTTCTGACTAAATCATATGAAGTTACTTTAAAGATCTTAGTCTAGAGTAGAGTCTAACAATTAAAATGAGCTCCTAAAATATCAGGTTTTTGCGAAGGGTTGCTGACTCTTCTGGGTTATTGGAATGTGAAATTACCTTTGTGAATTTACACTAGGACTGACACTCAGCTTCTACAGGGTTAAGGAAATGCATATGGTTCAGAAGACTGATTATTGTAAGACTGATCATTGATGACTTTGTTTAGTAACAAAGACTATTTCTGGAAAATGATATTAGTTTCATGAATCAAGTGTTTAATTATAAAGTCTAGTCTATGGCTTCTGCTCACATCCATTTCTACATTACATCTAGGAGATGGAATTCTTCAGTTTAGGGTCTTGGGCACTTTCTTAGGCAGTGAATGGGTGAACATACTCAAGAATTTGTCTACTTGTCCAAGTCCCTATCAAAAGACATGATTTTCTACATCTGTAAAAGTTTCATTATGTTATATTCTGGCCTAGGAAATTTTTTATTTCTTTAACATTACACACCTCCAAGTGTATATTTTATGCTGTTTTTCAAACTTAAATTTCAATTTTGGATATAATTTCTTTCAACTATAAATTAGAGTGGTGTTTCTCATAATTTCTATAGTAATTATTATAAATTGCATTCTAGTTTCTGAAACCATTTGAAAATCTGATGAAAAATATTGGCACAATTAATAAGAGAATTACATATACAAAAATTTATATATTTTTATATTATATATAGAGAGAATATATTATTAGAAAAAATAGAGAGAGAGAAAGAGAGAGATTGTATTAGTACACAAACTGGCAGGAATATCATGAACATACCTGAAATGTATATAATATGCCACAAAAGTTTGTGGAGCCACAATCTGCAGGAAGAAATTCAGTATCTAAGGAGGAAGATAAAAGAGCTGATAGGAAGGAGGAAGTATGTAAAAAAAACAGTCTTGGAACTCTCCTATAATTTTATAGGAACAACCTTGTCAAGTATTCTGTAGTCAAGCACTTTCCTTCTAAAAAATTACAATATCTTTTTTCTCCTCTTAACATTTCCTACTTTCAGGAAATCCCAAGGCATTCAGAAACAAAGAGCATATGTAGGTATATTTTCCGCCAAAGTTTAAGATATACTATTTGTTCCTTGTTAGTCCCCAACTTAATCAAGAACAATGAATGAAAGTTTTAAAACTCCAGGAACTAAACATTAACTGAAAGATATTTTAACTAAAATCTCTTTATTCCTCACACATATTTAATTAAATAAAATTCAGACATTAACTTATAATAGTTTTCAAATCTCCAATGATGGGCTTTCTGTCCTTAAATAACTCTGGACTTCCATGCAGAATGGAAATAAACTTCCCATCCTTTGTATTACAATGAACTCCAACCATGAGGACTGAGTATTAAGGCCCTAAACACAGCCTCAACACACTGAGCTGTCAGGCGGGTAGGCAGAACTTCTGGCACTATGAACATGGCAACGATGCTTGCCTTTTGTTTGTACCCTTCAGAAAGTCAATGGTAAATGTTGAACATATTTATGACTATTATATTTATAACTTTAAGAAGTAGGATCAGCATAGCTAATTTGATGTTACTAAATATTCCTCCTGAATATATTTTTAGGCTTTGCCGATTTGGATGTCTTTTTTTAATTTAAATTAAAATCATGTTGGAATGAGAATTTAAAAATAACACTATACTCATGAAAGTGAACCAGAAAAATAAAAATCTACTTTTAAATTTTAATTTAATTTAATTTATTGACTTTTTTTTTTTAGAGAGAGTAAGGAACAGGGAGGGAGAGGGGGGTGAAGAGAGAGAGAAAAAAATAGATTTGTTGTTCCACTTATTCACACACTCCTTGGTTAATTCTTGTATGTGCCCTGACCAGGAATCGAACACACAACGTTGGCCTATTTGGGCAACACTCTAACCAACTGAGCTACCTGCCCAAGGCTAGTGATTCATTTTTAAAGAAAAACACATAAATAATGATCTTGACAATTATTTAATGAACTTAATAATTCTTGAATTATTGAATACTATAAACAATCCATATATTGAACATATAGAATGCTTGGAAAAAATTTTAAAATGTCATTAACAATAGTAACTTCAATAGTTATACCTCTTTTATTGCCTATTGTTTCATCAGTTTTTTTCATTTGAAAATATAAAGCTTGATTTTTTATTTTTTTTAACTAAGCACTTATTTACCCTTATGGCTCGCTGCACACAGTGAATCAAGGCCCAATTTACATTTGGGCAACCAACTTTCAGACCTATCATAGGGCAAAATACAAAAGTTTCATATCTCAGAAATGTTTGAGCTTCTAGGAGAAGGAGCAAAATTAAGAAAGAAAATGTTAATTTTTATGTTTGCTGCTGCAGCTTAGGCAGTCAATTTTTTTCCATTGGCAACTAGTTAAATCTACCCCAGAAGCTGGATAATTATGCGCTACACATACTACATGGAAGCTGAGCAGGCAAAAATAATAGTAAATGTCCTGCATCTTCCAATCCCCAATGGTTTTGACTGTGTCACTTTTCCCTTTCATCTTTATCACAATCTACAGGAAGTACATTGGATCCATAAGTGATAACTTTGGGAATCTGAGAGGTTGTTGATAATCTATCATATTAGTAGGCTGTCGACAATCTATCATGTCAATAGACCAAGAGTTAAGTAGGTAAACAATGAATGAAGTGTAGAGTGGGACAGAAATGAGCATCGGGGTTGGAATTTCAGGTAGAGGTTACTAATTTCATACTTCAGTTGCTAAACACTTGCTAACAACTATTTCTTGTACGATCAGATTTGCCAGATTTTACGAATTACCTTGAGAACTTCTTACAAAATAAAAGATTTTTAGGATCAATCCAGATCAAATGAAGCAGAGACTCTTGGGCTTTGACTTGTTTAAGATGTTCAAGATATAAAGATTCTTGTGCTCAGATCAGCTTGGGAAATTCTGGAAATATAGATCGACCTTGTGGACAGTAGGACCTGGAGGGCAGTCAGTTCACATAAACTGAACAAGCCCTCAGTTTCAAGGTATGGCTATGATAACTAGGAAACTGCTGTTAAAGATACTAGCACTTGCCCTTGGGGTAGCACCTAGAAGTTCTTGATCTGAACTTTTTTTAGTGCCTAAACAACTCTCTTGGATGTCCATTAATTCTTCTGGCCTTTAAGATACAGCAAAAAAAATAACTAGCTATGTTAGAGTTATAGCTTGTAAATTCCCTCCTGATCTAACAGCTTTTTAAATCCCTCAACCATGAAAGCATGGTATATGATATTTATCTATTTAATAAGACTTTTTTTTTTTCTGATTGACCTGCCTATATCATTTATTTTAAAGTGTCCTCTTTCTAATGATCCAAATCTTAGGGCAGATCTATTTTAAAAGTCACAATAAAAAAATAATAAAAAATTGGTCAAAACTTTAGATCTCTTTAATATATAGAAAGTAAAATCTATTTTTTATGAAAAACAATGTTCTTTGTGTTAAAGTTATCTACTTTACTTTCCATAACTATTGACATTTTATCTACAGCCAAGAGGAAATATATATTTTGAACATAGTTATATGACTTCTTTGGGATTAAGAAGCATGTGTGTGATGTGTGGTGTCTAATGCAGGTGTGTGTGTGTGTGTGTGTGTGTGTGTGTGATCTGTGCTGTTAGTGTAGGTGGGTGGGAGTCTATGTGTCTGTGTGTGTGTGTGTAGAGTCTAGTTAATGATAAAATTGTGTATGGGCGTTGTTTGCCTGTTATCTCCATATTTTTATTAAAAATTTTGGACAGTCTTTGCTTGCAGCACTTTCAAGAGGAATCCCATATTACACACACCTAGTATCCTTTTGGATATTAATAGATCCTACAGGTACTTACAAAATGTCCACCTATCTCTGGCACAAATAAGCATTTCTTATTTCTTTTTCTTTATTCTTCAATATCTGGATTCTTTTTGAGAATAAATTTAATCAAGGAAAATAATGTAATAATATTGAAATAAATCAAATAACCTTTACAAAACCAAATGCTTTTAAAAGTCCTCAAGTGTTTATGTCCAGCCTGTTCCCAGAGATTAAAGAAAGAAATACCTTGGAATGTTCTTTTAGCTGCTATTATTTTCTATTGTTTTGGCTACATTGGAAAATTTATTTAGTTGATTCTGGCTGTGGCACTTCCATTTTTTGACAGGCAGCTAGTTTCTCCCTTTATAAACATTTTTGTGACCTATAATCTCCACAATAACCAGCTAAATAAACACTTAAATGAATCTCAAAATGTTTTTGTGTATGACTAGCTGTTCCCATTTATCTAAATAAAACAACAAATTTCATAAAAGGAGAACTCTTTCATACCTTTTCTTTTTAAAAGTTCCCCAGGTTTAAAAGCTCAGTGCTTGACACAAAGTATGTATTCAATGAGTAATTTCTGATTCCAGTTATAAGACTTGGGTCCTGAAATCTTTGATACATAGGTGCAATCCACCTTTGATCTGGATCAATAGAAATGTGGGTGAGTGTCATAAAAGAGTCTGGAAAAGAGATACCTACTTCTCATTCAAAATATATCCTTGTCTTAGGAGAAACATCACCTAAGGTATACATATATCTTTCCACAAAAAAAGTCTAAACCAGAGGAAGAAAAGGTGTTTTCATCAAATGGGTAGGTTATCGGTTATCAAAGGCAACAAGTTGAAGGAAAAAAATTGATAAGAAAGATGAATCGGGAGGAAAATGAATGAAAGTGAGAGAATTATTGAAGTCATAAAGAATGAACCAATGTATAACAAGGAGTAAAGTCATACTAAGGCAGATGATGGAAGATCTAGTGTTTAAAACCATGGGTTAGTTAAATGTACTATAAAGATATATACATACTATCATATAAATTCTTCAGTCTGGATAGTATCTAAACTGTGAATAGAAAATAAAAATTGATAGCAATTGAAATCTTTCACTGAGTTCAAAGAAAGATAATGTTGAAACTTCTGATATAACATGTGGAGACATGGACTAATAGGAAACTGTTCTTGCCATGACACACCAGGAGACACAGGGTGTCTCTTTTTAAAGGTTCCAGTTAGAATTTTACCCTTTGGGACAGCATGGTTGGAACTGGAGAGCATAATGCTAAGTGAAATAAGCCAGTCAGAGCAAGACAGGTACCATATGATCTCACTCATAGGTGGGATCTAATAAGCAAACTAAACTACCAAGCAAAATAGGGACAGACTCAGAGGTAGAGAGCAGACAGACAGTTCTGGTGGGTAGGGTGTGTATGTGAAGGGTGGGTGTGGAGAGGCTGAGCAAAAAAGAAAAAAAAAAAAAGAGAGCTCATGGGCCCAGACAATAGTATGGTGATTCCAGGTGGGGAATGGGAGGGAGGGTGTGGAAGTAAAAGAGGCCATAGAGGGGATAAATGGTGATGGAAAAAATAAATAGATAAAAAAGTTTCAGTAAGAATTACATTTACCATGTGGGGAAGATGTTATGAGACCACAAATACTCTGAGTATTCCTCTTCAAGTCTCCTACTGTATCCTGCTCTTCACACACATGATACGAATGAGCTGGGAAACCAAGAAGATCTTAAATTTCATGCCATTATCATTAAATTTGGCATATGACAAAGCATTCTTGAATGGTGAATATTTAAAAATAGAAATGAGTCACTCTAAAAATGGAAGTAGGAGAATGGGAAGATCAGAAATTGTCCAATTTTCTCTCTCCCCATCTTTAATGTCTGGTGTAAGAATAATCTTGAAATATATGTACTTTCGAGTCGAAACAGAATTCTCCAATAACACAGGACACCAATTTGATTTAAGCTAGTAGGCATAATTATAAATTTTGGAAACATTTAATTTTTTTAGTAGAATTTGCTATTTTATTTGCCACTTTTGCATTGATTATCCCTAACGCACTGACTAAACTTTAGGTACTTTCTTATTTTAAATCCAACATTGGTTGCTAATGAAGTTTCACTCCCAGCCTTGTCCAAAAGAAGTCTAAGATTTAATAAACATGACAGAGGCATATATGGAGAAAGGGGAAAGGCCTAAGCTTATTCAGGACCAGTAGATAAACATAATAATTGTGTAGGCAGGTTTCTAAGATGACTCTTACGACCCCTGTCATCAGGTATACATATTTTATACCTATAATCCTCTCTACAGTAAAAATATAAATGGCTTAGCACTCCTGAGAGTAGATATGTTCATAGCAGAGATAAAGGGATTTTTAGATATAATTCAAGTCTAATCAGTTCACCTTAAGGTAATCAAGGAAGACTACTGGGTGTGCCTGATTTAATCAGGTGATCAGGTGAGAGCACTTTAAAAGATTGAGAAGTCAGGGACAGGATTTAGACAGAGTGATTTAAATAGTGGGGGTGGGGATTGATTGAAACCTTGATGGTCTTGAAGCAACAACCATGTTGTGAACTAACAGCCTATGGAGAGGACACGTGGAAAGAAACCTGGGGCAGCCTCTAGGAACAAGAGCAGTTATTGACCTGCAGCCAGCATGAAACTTGGAAAATTAGTTCTGCAACTGCAAGGAACCAGTTTCTGTCAAATATTAGTGCTCTTGGAAAAGGGTTTTGAGTACCCTTTTCATGATTACTGTTTGAATTATGCATGTCTTTTCATTCTTTTAAATTGAACCTATGCTTTTCTTTATATTTAATTGTATGAGTTAAATCTTACTTTTTTATTTAGCTTGTCAATCTTTGCCTTAAATCTGTATGTTTATATAGTTTATATTCAATATACATAACCAATATGGTTAGGTTCAAAACTGTCATCTTGCTAATATTTTCTATTTGTTCCATCTGTTCATTTTTACCCTTTTGTCCTATTATGGTTTATTGTTGTTACTGCTAATTATGGTAAAATAAACATAGCATAAAATTTGTTTTCTTAACCATTTTTAATTTTTAATTTTGTATTGTTAAGCATATTCACTTTGTTGTGCAACTTACCTCTAGTTCGTTTTCATCTTGAAAAACTAAAATTCTATACCCATTAAATAATGGCTTCCTATTTCTCGTTCCCTGCAGCCTTTGTTTTACAAATTCTAGCTAATTCTCCCTGAATGCTGATTTCTATTTACTCAAGCCCATTTCCCCTTCTTCTACCACGAACCCAAAAGTGTTTCTAAGAATAAATTTAGTGCATTGTAGGATTTACCTTTTTTATTTTCTCTTCTCTTAGGAATCACAGTGTTTTTGTGTGTTTGTTTTTTGTCTAATATCTGAAAACATTTGTTTCATACATTTTAATTCACTTTTCCAGTTTTCTCCTAAGAGAAGCAAGCTCATTTCTACTAACTCCATCATGGTCAGAAGCACGAGTTCACCTGGAGTTTGTTTTTAAGGTGTTGACCTGTACCATGCCCTAGAGCTAATGGCTTCCATAGACAAATAAATTGATAATTTATCTAAATTCTGGCAGGTACTAAGCATATTGCCTCTTACAAAACACATAGAAGCAGAAAGTCGAATAGTGGTTGTTAAAGGATAGAGAGAGAGGGAAATAAGAGCTGCTTTTCAATGTGTATAGTTTCATTTATGCACGATTAATCAGTTCTGAAGATCTGATGTATAACATTGTGACTATAGGTAATAATACTGTATTGTGCATTTAAAATATATTTAGGAGGATAAGACACATGTTAAGTGTTATTATCACAATAATAAAAAAAATTAAAAATAAATTAAGAAATGAGAAGATGGCTCTTGCCTTAACTTGAGAGTTTATAAAAAGCTTTCTAAAGAAATAAGGGTTTGAATTAACATTTAAATATGAGTACTAAGTAGGAAAAATAAGAAATATTAACAAATGTCCCACTTTCTAAGAGGGATGATCAAAATGAATAGTCATTAGGATATGTAGTGGATTAAAGACTCTATTAATAAAATTAGAATATATGGTTATAACAAATCAACCATGAGTTTTCAGTGATTTAACTCTATAAAGGTTATTGACTGGGTACATATAGTTTAATTTGAACTGGTGAGCCTCCTCAGTGTTGGGTCATGTCATATAAAGCAAGTAACTGCCATGGTCATCAGACAATGAGAAGAAATAACAGAAATGCGCAATATTTTAAGGGTCCTGGAAGAGGTCTGAAATGTGTGTGTGTGTGTGTGTGTATGATATATATATATATATATATATATATACACACACACATATATATACACACACATATATATATAAATTTTAAGCATTATGTACACACATAGATCAATAGATCTATTATCTATCTATCATCTATCTATCTATCTATCTATCTATCTATCTATATCTATCTATCTATATCTATCTATCTATCATCTATCATCTATCTAATCATCTATCTATCTATCATCTATCTATTGAGGTATTATTATAAGGCTGGGCACTTAGATATTGAGATACAAATGAGGATACAACAGTGAACAAACCAGAATAAAACTTTGACCTCATGGAACTGACAATAGAGTGGTGGTGGGGGAATCACAAATAAAGACAAATAACACATAGAGTAACAACATAATTCCAGATTGTGACAAGTTTAATAAGGGAAACATGGAATGATGGAGAGAATAAAAATGTGCTTCTTTGTCCAGGTAACAACCGGGCATGGCTTGTGAAAGAGTTTCAGAATGACATAAGTTAAAGTGCTAAGTTGCAAAGAGAGGTCAGATTAGGTGAAGTTCACTAAGAAAAAGAGAGGACAGGGTAATAGGTTAAAGCCAGACCAAGCAGAGCCTGTGGAGCCTGTTAAAGAGTTAAGATTTCTTTTAAGAATAATAAGAACACATGGAAGAATTTTAAGCATGACAGTAATGTGACCTGAGGGGCATCACATTTCCAAAACCACAAATGGCTTAGACTAACGTACAGGCAGGGGAGAACAAGAAAAGTACATGAATTTCAGTTATATTTGAAGGCTAAACTAAATAGCTCTACTAATATATTTGGCGTGATTCCTGAATAAAAGTAGGAATCAAAAAGATTCAAAAGATTTTGGTTTGAAGAACTAATTAGTGGATAATACCATTTATTGAGATACTGCAGACTGAAAAGGAAGAATTTTACAGATAAAACCCAGAGTTTTGTTTTGATGTGATACATTTAAATGTAGTGGACATTTCTGTCTGATAGGATTCTTAACTGCAAGTGACATCAAACTACCTGCATTTGTTTTCTGTGTTAACATTTTTTGGATTGGCCAGACTCAAATGTTGCCAGTTCTATGGGTCAGTCTTCCTACTGACCTTACAGTCCTGCCCTAGAAGGGAAGATCTGGGTGAAAAGTAATGATAAATAAAAATAAGAGGAAGTGACTATTGATGGAAAGGAAGCCAATAAATGTATAGCATGGAAAGGATAAAGCTAACAATATTTTGAATCTTGTGAGATGATCTGGTATATATGCAGGTCCCAATAGGGCGAAGCTCTGCTCCTGCACAAATCTCCCTTGGTCTGAAGCTAAATGACCGTTGTGAATCCTAATGGATGTAAGAAACATGTAAATTAAAATCTGTGTGTTTTGTTTTGTTTTTGAGTGTGTGTTAATTGTATGTAATTTTATACAGATAAATAATTTGGAGTGATCTAATTACAGTCTTTATCAATTTTAATATCCTCTGGCCAAGTATATCTTACACAATAATCAATATATACTTGAATTGATCACAATGTTAAACTTGCCAGCCATAGAATTTTTGGTCTACCTCCTCCCTTAAAAGACAATGATTTCTCTATTATATTAATGAAGAGAAATTAAATTCTAATTTCTTTTTTTCTGTATATCATCCATGTAACATTTATAGTCAATTATTCACCAGTCTTTTTTCCATCCTATGAATAAATCCATGCAAATGAATCTAACATTGTCAAATTTTCAACACATTTTATTATTTCTCTTAAAAATCATTCTTTGCAGGTATTATGAATCAAGGCAAAGAAGGTTCATGACCTCTCAACCTGAAGTTATCTGTATGATGTATCTCAATGACATTAACATTACCTTGTGCATGGACACCTGGAATGACTTCACTGCAGCTTTTGTTTTGTTCTCATTTTATTGGCTTCATTTATTAAAAAGAAACCTTTCTGGAAGGTAATATGTAGTAACTGTTGTGTCTCAAATACTTGCAAAAGTCTTGGTTCATCACAAGGTAACAGGCCACCGTGTGACTATTGTTGCGGAACAATCTGTTGTGAAACACGCCCAGACATCTTTTGCGTGCCATACTTGAAATAATATCACATTCCATAACACATATAGTACATGCTCTTGTGGATAAAGGGTAAGAAGGAAGGAAAAGAATACTTAGGAAATGGAAATTGATGTCAGCTTAGGTGTGACATGATGAGCTTGTATATTCACCGATAGTCCTAGGCTCTGTATCCTATTCTCTACCTGACCTTTTTATTTGAATATTGTATCAGATATGCATTTCTTATTTTTATTTTTATATTCTGCCTGATTAGTATATCTTAGCCCTGAATCCTGGTAAGAGGATTCCTCCTTTATTTTTGGACACCGTCCAATGATATAATAACCTAGATTTTCTATGACAAAGGAGAAAAAGTGATCCAAACAATGTCACGATGAATACCAAGGGGTTTCTGGGAAACTTTTTGGCATATTCAAGGTCAAGTATATTTGTGGATGTCTACTACCCATATATCACTATCCTGGGAACTCAACATTACCCTATTCTTTTTTTGGATAATATCAAAACATGGAGATAGATACTTTTTCCTAAGATTGTCTTAAAAAACTTGAAAAACCAAGAGAGGTATTCAAGATCTTGGTTTGAGCTATGCCTGTAACCAGTAATCTCCCAGAATTTTACATTATTTACTTAGTGAACAATAATTGAAAAAACACATGTTTTACATATGCCAGGCTTTAATACCTATAAAGGGTATAGTATAGCAGAGGAAAAAGATAGCAACAAACTGTCAAGCACTGTACACCAGAGTCCTTTCTCAGCCTCACAGGATGCTCTTTGTCTTTGGATTATGAACCACTGAGATCAGTGAGACATATTTCAGTTCCAGACCAGCAGGCACCTTGGCACAAATTTACTGAGGAGTCTATTACATCTAACTGACCATGTAGCTAAAGCCAGCTGTGTAACCAGATAAACTGAGAGGAACAATTAATCTACAGCTCCCTAATTATTGCAAGCAAACTATCATAGTGCCTCCAAGGGAATCTCTTATAAATGGCAAGTTTGTGGCAAAATTTATGCTCAAAATATACTCAATAAACATTCAGTGACAACAGCATATTTGTTGAATGAACCTACATTGGTCAAAATGCTCTAATAGTGATTTGGACAAAATTGGCATAGGCCTAGCTGTCTTATAAAAACCACATTTGGCTTTAATGAAAGGAGACATTCTAAGGGGAAAAAAAACTAATGACTCATAATGAATACTTCGAAGAGACTTTCAGGAGGAAGATACTGGATTACAAGCATTCTTGATGGATACTATGTGTCTGCATGTGTATTTGTGTGTCTGTGTGTGTTTTCAATTACAGTTTACACTCAAAATTATTTTGTATTAGTTTCAGGTGTATAGCAGAGTAGTTAGACAATCATATACTTTACAAAGTGTTCCCCTTAATATTTCCAGTACCCAACAGGCACCATACAAAGTTATTACAGTATTATTGATTGTATTTCCTGTGCTGTACTCTATATCCTCATGACTATTTTGTAACTACCAATCTTTTCAACTTCTTCACCTTTTTCACCCAGTCCCCCCACCCTCAGCTGCTGGCTGTTCTCTGTGTCTATGAGTCTGTTTCTGTTTTGTTTGTTTATATTGTTCTTTAGATTCCACATATAAGTGAAGTCATATGGTATCACTCTTTCTCTGACTTACTTATTTCACTTAGCATAATACCCTCCAGGTCCAACCATGCAGTCACAAATGGTAAGATTGCTTTCTTTTTTATGGCTGAGTAGTAGTCTATTGTATATTTCTACCACAACTTTTTGACCCACTAATGTACTGATGGGCATTTGGGCTGTTTCCAAATCTTGGCTATTGTAAATAATGATGCAATGAATATAAGCATACATATATTCTTTCAAATTAGTGTTTTGGGTTTCTTCAGATAAATACCCAGAAGTGGAATGACTGGGTCATAAGGCACTATATTTTAAAATAATGGATAAACAGCAGCTAAAGAAAAAATATGGAACAGAGAATGTGCACTGACCCATGATGGACTAATAAGTATGATCTTCCAGAAGGAAGTTAAGGTAGCTCAAGGACAATTGTGTAGGGTCTTGTGAAAGCAGAGCAATACATTTATGGCAAATTATGGTCCCCTTCATGAAATCTATGGGAATTTCTAAATAGTAATTTACAGAGGTGCTTCCTAACTGCCCAAGCCCCACAGAAAAACACAACACAAGTCTATAAAATAGTGCAGTAAATTGATATTAGAGAGCTATTTAACTAACTAGGATTTTGTTGATGGGAGAAAGATGGACATCACTTAAAGAGAAAACACAATGGGAACACTGGCAGTGGAGTTTTGCTGTATGAAACAATTGTTAGCCTTTGGATATCCCAACAAGAGACATGGAATCTACGATAAACTGAAGCTTGGCCCTTGATATATACTGCAATCCACAGCACATTTAATCTATAGGCAAGGACTGATTTTGTCAACAATGCTGAGAAAATACTACTGATTTTTTTTGTAATTGTTTTAATCTAAAGTAACCACTGTTTGTAACCACTATTTGGTTTAATACTGATACAACTGGTAAGACACGTTTGTTTGATTTTACCAAAAACTTGTGAAAATACTGATATCAATAATTATATAAAGAAAGAAACTATGATTAACCTTGCTAAGATCACCTTTTCTCCTTTGTGGTAGCAAATGCGTGTAACTAAATTGATTGTACCACCTTACTTAGAGAGTTTCCAAAAGTAAAAGAAATATTTTACTAGAAACCAGAGGGAAGGGATTCTAGGCAGGCACAAAGTAAAAACAGGTATGCACTACAGCATTCAAATAAACAGGCCTTGTAGAGAATGAAATATAGAAGTCTAGAAACTAATGCTGAAATATATATATATATATATATATATATATATATATAGTGTGTGTATAAAATGAGCCTAAAGTCAACAATAAATTTAAGAGACCACATGAGATCACAAGGAAAGGAGTACAGCTAAAGAGAGGAGAAGGGCCAGGATCTAGAATTTTCTGCAGCAGAATAATTTGTACTTGAAATCCAGCACTTTTATAAACCTTAGAGATTTGCAGACTCCTAGCTTCTTGTTAGATTATATATACACTGAAATCCCATGAAAAAATGCTTAAGTGAATACAAAGCCAAGCAAACTGGTAAAATTGTACTAACTTATGATTTTTAATTTCTTTACTCAGTTCTATAGTAAAAATTTAATAGTTAATACCTAAGGTGTGTTTTGGGAAGATATTTTATTACTATGTTCTGCTATGTTGCCTAAAATGGTAAATAATTAAATTTTAGCTCTAATAAAGCATACCATGATAGTAGAGAGGAAGTTAACAGTTTCTTCCTTAAATTGCCAAATTCAAAATGGGTTATCAATGAGCACATAAAAGATTATAATACTATGTACATGATTTAGAATGTTTCTTTTTCTTTTGGCATTTTCAAAAGAAAAGTATGGGCTAAACAGACACACAGACAAGGGAATTACAAAGAAATATATTTTTGTGCCTCATCTTTAATAGTGACATAATTGGAAAATTTATAAATATACAGGTATTTAAGCATATATTCAAATGTTAATAGAGATCCAACAACTATATCTTTAATGTAATATATAGGGTTTTGTTTCCGATTTTTAGAAAATATTTATTAAAAGTTGTTGGCCGTTAAGACAAAACAAAAATGAATTAAACTAAAAATGAGTGGAATAAAGCTATACTATACAAAAGTTTTACAATATGTGGGCAAGGACACTAAAAACCTCGTAAGCAAAGCAGTGTTTTGATGACAGAAAAAAGTTAAGCAATATTCTACCACTTTATGGCAATAGTTAAGTAATCTTGTCTTTAATAATAAATATATAATTCATTAGGACTTTAGTTTACAAAAAGAAAATGGCTCTTAGCTAAAATCAGGTAATTTCTCTGTTAATTTGTTTTTCTTTAAATGTTATGTAACCTTGACTTTTGAAAGCATTGAATGCAGAATCTGCATTCACTTAGTAATTAAAAAGAGAGAGAACATTTAGCTTAATATTATTTTTATATTCAAAACAAGAAAGGGACTTGATGAAATAAAAGCAAAATATTTTGAAAACATTACTTTAGAATTCCAACAGGTCTAATAAGATATCTAAAAAAATTGTAAATCTTTAATGGTGGCCTGGGTACTAAACCAAATTATATATGTACCTAGCATCAGAATTTAAATCTCCAAGTTCACTGAGATAAATATTGTGGTGATAGTTTTTCTGTTTTTTAGACTTTTTTTTTTTAAGTAAGGAAGCATAAATTAATTGAAGTAACAACATAATCCTTTGCAAAAAAATTTTAAATCACCTATAAAATTCTTTGTTTTCACCAATTATACATGTGTTTGATAATTCAAATGTCGATATTTTCCAAAGTTGTAACTTTTTATCTATATTGCAAAATATTATGTTACAGGGCCATCCTTTACCTCCAGATTAATAATTTTCAAATTATTAGATTTTGTTCACTAATTGTTGATATATGTATTAATCTCAAGTCATTAAATTAGGTGAGTGACTCTTCTGAACTAATGAATTCTCTTTGTTCAATATTGAGTCCCTACAGTGCCAGGGCAAGAAATAAATTGTGAGATGCAGTAAATTATCCTCTAAAAAAAAATTATAAACATAAAATGTTTTAGAAGATCATCTCAGTAAGCTATGATGGACTATGTATGTGGCCCATTCTCAGCACCTTAGATGTGGGCATTAGAGCAAGATTCATGAGAGTCATACTTGTGCTGGTCTTGAATGGTGGATAGGATTTGGCACATAGAAGTGGTAGTATAATCAAGGTATTAACACAAATCCATGTTGGAAAAAAAATACTTATTTTATTACTCTTGAAGCAAAAGTAAGCTAAAGTATGTTGACCTTCAATTTAAGGAAACTAAGTCTAGTAAAAGAAAGAATGTTGGATTTGGAGTCTGGGAACATCCATTTAAAAGCCAAGGTCCTGTAAGAAGAAACCATTCTACTCTTCTTATGGAAGTCTCCATTAGAAATCCAAGACAAGAGTGCCAGAATAGCACCTGTGTGCATGTGTGCATCTAGATGTATAAACGTTTGTGCATATTTTTTACTGTCTTTGCTTGTAAGTGCATATCAATCTATGTGCATGTACGTGTGTGTGCATGGCTTTGAGGATGAAGGAAATTCTTAATCTTTTTAAAGAAGACATTGAATGTTCATAATGCTGAAAGCTAAGATGAAATATTAACAATTTGGGAATACATGTGATAATGTTGTATATTTGAAGCCTAATTTTTAATGTTTTTTTTTCATAGAGCTCAAAACCTTGAGTGGAACATTGTTGTGTATTTTGGTTAGGTGGGTATGGGACCTACCATTCAATTTACACATCTTGTAAAGACAATTCCTGCTTTCTGAATGTGAACACTTTGAGAGATATTTCCATGTCTTATTTTTTTAGAATGCTTCATTTCAGAAAGTAGGCCTACGGTCTGTCAAAAGGGAGGCTTGTGTGATTCCAAATATTACCTGTGTCGCTTGGCCAAATACAGGAAACAAAAGTGACTACATCCCTAAGACTTCTAAAGCTGCATAGTACCTGAAATCAGCTTTACATTTATGACAGAAAAGAATACAATCCCCACATTATGTAATTACCCCTTCAAGGTCTGTCTAATACTGAGGATGTGTCTCCAATCATCTCTTAAATGATTTTTCTGATATACTCCTAAAGGAGACACTTATATCCAAAGTGTATTATTTAATAAGAGATGCAAAATTTCTCTTGTTCTTTCGGCCTTCACTCTCATCCAGCCACCATTTCAGAGCTCTTTAAAAGCATACAGTAGGTGAACTAACACAGAATTACGTTTGTGGTTTACTCTTCTCTCTGCCAAGATTCCTACATCTCTACAAGGAGGGCCACTGAAACACAGATTGAGAATCAGACTGAAAGAGACATATAATACTTCCTACTGTGAAAATTCCTACTCTTCTCATTAAAAAAAATAAAAACAGACAACACAATACTTAAGTTATACTTCATTGAAGACAATATGCCTGAGTTAAAATATACACGTTTTATTAAAGTTCTAAGAATTTGCAAATGCCATCCTGACCACACACTGTATAAATTTTAACTCTCTTGTAGAATACTTATCTAACATGCACAATTAGGTCAGCATGCATGCATACACATCCCCACAGGTCTACACATTTAAAAATGTGTTAAGCAATACAAGCCAATCTTACGCAGGTTAACTTCGCACTTCAAAGAAAATGCAGTTAAACAGCTATCAAGGCCCAGTTCTAAAGAACCGTCAAAGTATCTTTAGATGGATCCATCTCTCTGGTTTTTCATAACTTTGTCATCACAAATTTATTTTCACTTTATTGTATTTATTACATTTTAGTATAAGAATGTTAAATGTTTTAACTGATGATGAACACATGGCATGACATAACACAGCAATGTTTATGGATAGAATCAGTAGCCATGAGATGTCGGATGCTAGTGGATTGTAGGATGTCACCTTGCCTTGAAGATCTTTGATGTTTATTTATTATTTTATTAAATTTATTGGGGCTATATTGGTTAATACGATGATATAAGTTTCAAGCGTACAATTCTGTAATGCATTATCTGTATATTGCATTGTGTACTCATTGCTCAAAGTCTCCTTTCATCTTTATATATTTGACCCATTCACCCTCTTCAACCTCCCTCCAATCCTCTTCCTCATACTATCGTCTGTTTTTTTAAAGAATATTTTATTGATTTTTGGAGAGAGAGGAGGGGAGAGAAACATTGATGTGAGAGAGCAACATAGATCTGCTGCCTCCCGCATGCCCCCGCTCTGGGTGGAGTCCACAGCCTGGCCATGTGCCCTGGCTAGCAATCAAGCCAGCAACGCTTTAGTGCAAAGATAACAGCCGACCAACTGAGCCACGTGTTCCAGGGCAATGAGTTTTTGCTTGATTGCTTATCTTGTTTGTTCATTTGTTGCTTTCTGTTTTAAATTCCAAATACAAGTGAAATCATATGATTCTTGCCATTTTCTCTCTGACTTATTTTGCTTGGCATGGTACTCTCAAGTCCATCCATGTTGTCGCAAATGGCAGGATTTCATCTTTTCTTCTGGCTGAGTAGCATTCTATTGTATATGTGCACCAATCTTCTTTGTCCAATCATCCATCGAAGGACAGATGGGTTGTTTTCATGTCTTAGTTACAGTGAACAGTGCTGCAATAAACACAGGGATGTATACCTATATCTTACAAATAAATGTTTTCAAAATTTTGGGTAGACATCCAGAAGAGGGATTACTAGGTCACATGGTAACTCTAATCTTAATTTTTTAAGGAACCACCATACTGTTTTCCATAGTGGCTGTAGCAGTTTACATCCCCACCAGCAGTGAATAAGGATATATTTTCCCCCACATTTTCTCTAACACTTATTAGAGTCAGACTTTTTATTTTAGTCAGGCCTGTCACTGGGGAGTGGTACCTCATTTTGGTATTTGCATATAACTAATGGCTTTGATCACATTTTCACATGCTTGTTGTCCATTTGTATTTTTCCTTTGAAGAGATGTCTATTTTTATTCATTGACTATTTTCTAAATGCTGTTGTCTTTTTATTTTTAGTTGGGACAGGTTGTTTTATTTTGTTTGTTTTTTTAAATAAATGTTTTATTTAAAGCATCAATTTTTAAAACACATTATGTCTTTTTTCTGCTTTAAACTGTAACTGTCTAATGTCTTTCAATTATGCTTAGAAATATATACAAGTTCCCTATTTAGTACTACAAGGTACTTAGTCCTACGTGATACTTTACAAGTATTCACCTCCTTTCACAATATTTAAGTTGTCTGCTGTTTTCTGTCCTAGAATGTTTATTTTGTGCCTGCTAATCCTTTTACTTTCAGAGCTTCCCCAAACTTAGCTTCCAGAAAAAACACATTTTGCTCTTTTTCCATGTCCAGTCTTTCTGTCACCAAGTTTATTAACTGAAAAAGAAATTTAACCCAAAATATTATTCATTTGAGAAAAAATCTAAACATATTATAGCTGTGCTAGTATAATTAGAAATAATAATATTCATAGGGAGAACATATAATGTATTCAAAACCAAAATATTTAAAAATTTAAATATATTCATAAAATAGTGTTTATGCTGTTTTTAATTCCAGGCAAAAGATTGTTATATACAAGGCATTTCCAGAAAATTTCTATGACTAAATAATTGATTATAGTGATATACATATTATATATATGTATATAATTAGTAAACTACCATTTACTTTGCCCTTTTGAGTGCAATTGAAAATGCTATTACCTTTGAAATCTTATTGAATAAAACATTTTTCTGAGAGATGTTTCCTACTTTGTTTCTTGGCAGAGTTTAAAAAATAACTTATTTTTATAATTACTGCCCAATTCTTATAAACTTTCATGACAAGTAGCTTAATATTTCAATAAAGACGAAGAACTTTTTAGTTATAGTGCTACCTCGGTTTTCGAATGTAATCTGTTCCGGAAGACCGTTCAAGTTCTGAAACGTTGAAAAATCGAGGGATCCATAGCCAACAGCTGGGCCTCAGGGTCTTGCCCTCAGCAGAAGCTTGTCTCATGTTCCACTCCCGAGGTGTGTTCGAAAGCCGAAGAATTTCCTTCCAGGTTCACAGCGTTCTTAACCGAAATGTTCCTCAATGGAGACATTCAAAAACCGAGCTGCCACAATATTTAAGAAAATTATAATACTCAAATTGAACGATTTCAGAAAATGGAATAGTTATGATGGATTAATTAATATCCATATACATTTTTATCTATATGTTGCTCAGTTGCTAGCATAGACCCTCTAATCCAGTTCTTTCTTAGATTTTTGAATATTTTCCAGTGATGATTTGTGGTGATTTTGGACTCCATGTTCCAGCTTTCATAAGGTATCTTTCTCAAACTTATTACACTCCCCCAAACTGTTACCTTCTTTGCACGCCCTGTTAATCCAGATAGATTACTCCATCCTTTGTCTCTTGGTTTTATAAAGTGACATTTATATCAGGCATTGGATAGGTAAAAGGAGTTTACATTAGAGCAATGAAAACAACTTAAAATTTAATAATTACCTCTTTTTTTTTTTATGACTACAAACCATTTATTTTCACTTGTGCTCTGGGTACTGAATCTCCTCCTCCTTGCCTCCTTTCTTCTTTGCCTCTCTTTTTCTTCTCTTTGCTTCTCTTTTTCTTGCCTATGCCCCCAGAACTGCAAAAACAAACAAACAAACAAAGATAAGCTTTGCTAAAGGACTAGATAAAGAAGATGTGGTACATATATACTATGAGATACTACTTAACCATAAGAAAAGATGAAATATTGCCTTTTGCAACAACATGGATGGACCTCGAGAATATTTTGCTAAGCAAAATAAGCCAGACAGGAAAAATTAAACCATATGATTTCACTCCTACATGGGATATAAAACTGAAAGCGGCATATGAGCACTGGAGTATGTTATCGGTGTGGATCTACAGAGCACGAAATAACCAAGCGCAGGGCTAAAGTAGACCCAGCTCTTGGTGAATTTCCTTTTGCAAAATGTTTTGTTTGTGGGGGAATGGGGCACCTATCCAGACCCTGCCCTGTAATCCCAAAGGAGTCTATGCTGATGGTGGCTGCTGGAGACTTTGAGGCTCTGCAGGACATTTTAAGAAAGATTGCCCTCCAAGTCAGAATTCACATAGAATGGTTACAGTTGATCGCTGGGCAAAGGGAATGAGTACAGACTATGAAGAAATTTCGGATGTGCCTAAACCACAGAAACCCAAAATGAAGATACCTAAAGTTGTTCATTTTTGATGATGAATAGTACTATCATAAGTTACCATCTCGTAGTTACATTCTGAACTGGGTCTTCATTGCAAGTTGGGGCTGGGCTCCCTGGGAGAGGCCTGTACTGTAGATGTCACTATGACCTGGGTGTGGTCAAGTGTTTCTCTGAGTTCTGTCTATTGAGAAATAGTCTACCGCTTGGAGAAAATCACTGAAGAAAAGCATAAGATGTTTAAATTGGATTCTTTAAAAGAACTTTTCAAACAAAACTTAGGTATAACTAGGTAGTTATATATCTAATTGTAACAATCATCTTTTTTTTTTTTTTTTTAATATATCTTTATTGATTTCAGAGAGAGGAAAGGAGAGGGAGAGAGAGAGATAGAAACATCAACGATGAGAGAGTCATTGGTCGAGCCCACAACCTGGGCATGTGCCCTGACCGGGAATCGAACCCCGATAGCCTGGATCCCAGGTCGACACTCAACCCCTGAGCCATGCCCGGCCTGGCCAGTCATCTTTTTCTTAAAAATAGTTATGCAGCCCTGGTCCAATGGCTCAGTTGGACCCATACACCATAAAGGTCTCAGGTTCAATTCTCAGCCAGGGTGTGTGCAGGAGGCAACTGATTCATGTTTCTGTCTAGCATTGATGTTTCTCTCTCTCTTTCTCCCTCTTCCTGTATCAAAAATTGGTGGAAACATATCCTAGGGTGAGGATTAAAAAAATAAAATAAAATAAATTATGCATTCATCTGAAGCACCTCTAAACAAAAGGAAATTAATTGCTTTGCATTTGGAAATGAATTTTTGGTTATATTGTTTTCTAGGTTCAAAATATCAATTTATTTATAAGTTGCCACCAAATCTGTATTTTTAAAATATTTAATAAAAAAGTATTTGCTAAAAACAAAACAAAACTGGAAGCAGCAAATAAACAAAAAAGAAAAACAGACAAAAACACATAGACACAGGCAACTGTATGGCGATTACCAGAGCGAAGGAAGGTAGAGGGGTAATAAAGGGTAAAGGGCATCAAATATATGGTGATGGAGGAAGATTTGACTTTGGGGGATGGGCACACAATGCAATTTACATATCATGTATCAGAGAATTGTATACTTGAAACCTATATAATTTTATTAACCAATGTCACCCCAATAACTTTAATTAAAAATAAGTAAATATAAAAGCATTGAAAACAAATTGAAAGAACTGAATAAATGAAATATATTATTATTGAAAAAATAATAAAAATTTAAATAAGGGCAGGGAGAAGCAACTCTTTCTACACCAATTGGGACTCTGATCCTGAGCATTGTTAACAAAGCACAACAAATCAAACAAAACACCTTATTGTGTGCTGCCTAAGCAATGAAAGATGTGTCTCACTCTTTCCCCACAATTTCTGCAAGCGAAAGAGGCCTATGGAAATGATTGATGGCTTTTTTCTTTAAAAGGAATGTATGGCTACAGTTTATTGTATTTAAAATTAAAAATTACTTCTCTGTTATTAAAATTTCTCTTCTGTTCTTATCTTACATTATTTTCTTAAACAACAAGAAGCTTGTATTCAAATCTATGATCAGCTCTGTAATTATTGTCCAGAAAGTAAGATAGATTTCTACATTTATATCTGGATACTAGTACACATTGGCCTTATTTTTGCCCACCTTGAATTTTTGAATCTTCACCTTAGGCACAAGAGAAAAACTCTCATGCATGAATGAGTTTATTATAAAGTTCTCTAGAATGAGTAATAATACGGTACTCTCTCAAATGCTCATTTTGATAAAGACCATCACTATCTTGATAATGTATATTCATAGGAACAAAAAAATGATCTAAAAAGAGAAATTGGAAATGGTCTAGTAAACAGTGAAATCTGTATTTCTGTCTAAACTGATCCTGTGGGAAGATTTCAACTCTATGTACATTGAAAGGAGGATTCTTAACTTCACAAAGGAATTCAGTTAATTTGCTATCCTACTGACAGTATATGCAAATCTTAATCTTATGGCCATTTTTTTAGATAAAAGCCCATAACTTTCAACATTTTTCAAATTATGGAATTAACTTTACAATGATTCAAAAATATTAAAAAAGATTAAGAACCACTGTTCTGAGACAATAAGTCCTGTTATCAGGAGACAGGGTGGAGAAATTCTCTTTAGGAGCAAAATTCATTTAGAATGAAAGTAAGAAAACTCTAAATTTCAACTTTAAACTATTAGTAGAGTTTATTAATTTTATGTTTTACTCTTCAGATGCATTTTAGTGTGCTGGCAGATTTGTTTAGTAAAAAAAATGGAGTTGTTTTTAAATGATAGTTATTCATAAAATAAAGGAATAGATTGCATCGATATAATTATGTGAAAGTGATTACTAATTTCAGTTGAGTTAATCACACTATTCAAGCAGAGGATGGATAAACACATGGGAGGAGTACAGGTGCTATTCCGATTTTGGAAGACAGTTACACTAAATGACCTTCAAAACCTATCTAACTCCAAGATGCTCAGTAACTTCAGGAGTGTAGATGAGCATTACAGGAACTATTACAAGGAATATGTCTCATATTATGTTCCTTGAAAGTTTTCCACAAAGCGAACAGTCTTGGTTCAAGGTAAATTAATAGAAACATAACTAACAAAATTGATCTTATGCCATTTTAATCTTACGATACCTTCATGTGATGTCTGGCTAATGTTCTAAAATGGCAAACATAAATGTTTACTCTTAGGACATTTCTCAATATTAAATATGCATTTAAGGATGTATATGTTCACAATGAGTATTTGAAAATAAAATAAACAAATACTCTGAATTTTTGAAGGCTTTTGACGTCCTGAGTTGTTACAACCTTTGTTTCTGTCAGAGTCCATGCCCCAGCTTTACCTGAGCCCATCCATTATGCAATGTGGAAACCCTTGCTGCCTCTCCACACAGAATCGTATCATTTCTTCCAGTTCAAGACCTTCGTTCTCTTTACTAACATTCTCTGAGGAGTGTTTATCTTTACTTCTCAAACACTACACTCCATTTTCTTTTTTAATATATATTTTTTATTGATTTCAGAGAAAAAGGGAGAAAGAGAGAGAGATAGAAACATCAATGATGAGAGTCATTGATCAGCTGCCTCCTGCAAGCCCCCTGCTGGGGATCAAGCCCCAAACCCGGGCATGTGGCCTGACTGGGAATTGAACCTCGATCTCCTAGATCATAGATCCACGCTCAACTGCTGAGCCACACCAGCTGGGCACTCCATTCCATTTTCTAATTAATATACAGTTTTTTCCCTTTAAGTCAACACACTGTCCTTTCCACCCTTCCCTTCCTATGTTTTCTGATTCCACCTTTTGTATAGCTGGTATTCCTCTTAGATCTATAGTTAAAATGACTTCTGAAATCACATCACCCATAAAAGGCTTCTCATCAAATTGAATAAATGTTGACTATTCCCCACTAATATGTTTCTCTTTGGATTTAACACCCCATTAAACTTATCTCTTATCATTCCACATAATTAAACTTTGTGCTAAATAAGCAAGCTGTAGCTTGCTACCCTATTGCTACACACAAAAATTCTTTCACCTTCCTCATGAAAACCTTCTTTATACATTTTCCCAGTAGTTTTTTCCTACTATAAGCAAAAGGTTTCTAGTTATCAGTGACAATATTCATATATTTGGGTTTAAAGCCATTTCACTAATGATAGATGCAACCACACTCTCTTAGGGTTAAGTAGGGATTTTCAAAGCAATACAGACATCCTGTTGTCCTAAATGTAATATGTCCTTGAATATAGTTTGTCAAGTACAGTCAACTCTCAAACAGAGTAAAAGTTTAACCATCTTGTTCGTCATCTCTGATGTGTATATTTTTAATGATATATTGTGTGACACGGTCGTGTCTTTTTATTGGTCATATTGAGTTATTGACCTATATAGTCAGTTTACTATGAAATAGATATTTTTTACTTAGGGGTCAAAGAAAAGTTTTTTTGGAAACTTGAATCTTTCATCTAAACTCTTATTATTTCTTGCATCCAGGTTTCAGTGATTCACGAATTCGAGGAGCATTTATTTTATATCTTACTTGAGTTGTTGAAATGTTTGCTATGCAGGGTTAATAACTGAGTAGTGTGGCACACTTCAGGAATTTCAGGTCAGCAATTTGCAATTTTCTAAAAATCATGAAACACAATAAGAATTACATTTATATGTGACCCAGAATGCATGTGTATATTTAAAGACTGTAATTACTCTTAAAATTACTAATATACTTGATCAGGTTTGTATTTAGATTATAGTATTCCATTGGTTTAAAGAAACATGTTATGTGATTTTTTTGAAGTCCAGATTTTCTAAATTTATATTTCATTGAGAGCAAATACCACCAATACTTAGGATTAGGTCATTTTAACATATAATTATGTAAATATAATTTAATAATTAATGTATCCTTATCTAGTTATTTATAAGCTCTTACTTGAATGATCCATTCTATAATTTTATTCAATAATATTAGAATTTGAGACTATAAATTGACCTTTATACTAACTGTGATATTTAGATTAAATATCACTTTTTTTCAAAAATATAATTGCTGAGTGCCCAAACAAAAATCCTAGTGTTAAACTTTCTCTGTAAATACAATGTTGTCCCTTTATAACATATTAGAATTTAGAGTTTTATTCATTCAGCCACTTCATGTTTTTTGATTGGAGAGTTTAATCCATATGTACTTAAAATAACTACCAGTAGAGGAGAAATTATGTTGCCATTTTGTTTCCTGTATGTCTTATAGCTTTTTATCTCTTTTTTCTTTCTTAGTGACTTCATTGTGTCTTTCGATATTTTGTAGTGACATGCTTTCATTCCCTTCTCATTTCCCTGGCAATTATGAGGGCCCAAAACAGTATTAGTCTTGAGAAGTATCTTTTCTGAATTCCTCTAAGAGATCAGGAAATCATGTGTGCAATTTGTTCAGTTATCCGCATTAAATGAAAGTATTTCTTCATTCTCATTTTTAAGAATCTAAACTCTCTCAATAAAATTGTAATAACTATGTACGTTGCCAGGTGGGTAAATATCAGTGGGAATACTTTGTAAAGTATATGATTGCTTAACCTCTATTCTGTACAGCTGAAATTAATACAAAATACTATAGAATGTAAATTGTAATTGAAAACATAAAATAAAAATTAAAAAAAGATTCCAAACTCTTTTCTTGATACCAATCTAAGAACAATATTTCAACATTCTTCCTGTAAATTCTAATTTTTAGGACTTGAACTCCTCATGAAAAATAATAAATTTTAAGAAATGAAAGAGAGGAGAAAAAGTAGTCAAGTCTGGGAGAGTTTCAGTTAGAAAGCCGTAAGATGATTATGAAACTTCTGAAGAACAAAAAGAGGGTAAATGGGACTAGAGTTTAGAAAAATTAAGGTGGAAACATGGGAGGGGATCAGAGTATATAAGGTCCAATAAATGTGTTGTTATTAATTTCATTCTGGTTTGTCCAGGCAATTTCCTGGCTTACCCCTGCTGTCTTACCATAATTATTTAAAAGTGTCTCAGTTTGTAAAACAGTTTCATATTTTTCTGAAATTCACAAATTTATTCTGATAATTTTTAATATATGAGGAGCAGTAGTGATGAATGATTTTATTATTTCACACAAGGGTAATAAGACTTAAGGTTTTCAGAATCCTATCAATGTCAAACTGCTAATTGGTAGAGTTTAATATTCAATGTCTCTTTTTTTATACTCAGTAGCATCTTGCTTCTGACCCTGATACTCTACTGAAACTCCAATTTTACAGTGACCTTCTTGTTACTAATTCCACTGATCCTTTTTATACTCTTATTAAAATGTGGGTAGCATGTGACACTATGGCTCACTCTTGACTTGATAATCATCTGACATTGACTTCCATGTTCTGCGTTGTTGGGTTCCAGATTTTTAGCCAGTGAAGAGGGCAACAGTAACCACTGCAGGACACAAATGGAAGCCCATGAGATAAGAGAAAAGGAATGATAAAGTGTGTGGTTAAGAATGTTAACTGAAGTCAGAAGGAAGTTAAAAATGGTCCAGAGACAGGGGGTTTTAGATGTTGATTTAAGTTCTATCTGACAGCTTTTATTTTCTCTGTGAAAGAGATACCGCTTCTGAAAGTGAGATGAGCAAGGGCAGAAGGGGAAGGACTTCAGAGGTGGTTTGAAATACTGATTGCAGAAGGTAAGAATGGCAAGAAAAAATTTATTAGAAATACCAGTTGATGCTATTGATCATGAATTTACAGTGTTCCACAGACATCTATTCAGTGTTGCCCTGAACTCTAGCAGTTTTTAGAACAGGTATAAAGATGACACATGGTGGGAAAGCAATCCAGAGTTCGTATTTTGCCAGTCAGGTATTATGGGAGAAAATAAAAGTCAAGGAAGTTTAGCATACTGGCTTATATTTCATTTATTTATTATGATTGAAAGAATATGCTGTACTAATAATCTCTATTTGGTTTAGCTAACCTTATACCATAATTTCATGAGCATTTTCTTATATAGTTTCATGCAAAGAGTATCCTCAAATTTATATTATTAGCTTCCTGGGTTGAAGTTAGTCTACCGTGGTAGGGACTCTGTTACGAGAAAGACATTCATTTTAATGCCACACTCTTAGGCTTCCTCACTTATACTCTTCCTGGCTACACTCTCTTGAGTTAGGCTGTAGGTTAACTCTTTGTCATTCTAGAGAGGAAACAGCAAGTCTCTGAAGGGATTAGGCATTGCACGGATGAGTTTGATGATGTAGGATAAAAGATGAAGACATTTATCAGCACCAGTCACAACCTAGAGATAACTGGACAGTGCAAAGGCATTAGAGGAGATATGTATGTGGCTGAAAACAAAATTTTGTCATCCCTGGGGGGAAAAAAAACATTCATTCAAGGGATGTAATCATCTAAACATCTGAAAGGTGTATAAATAACATTGAGAGATTAGTTTACACATGATAAGTGTTTCTTAGTTTTATTCTAATGTCATGTATTCAAAATAAATCTATTGCCATAATTCATCTTATCTGCAAATAGTACAGAACAGAATTAGTTAAATATACAATTACTTTTTTTAATGACATTTAGTCTTCTAAATGACTCTGAAACATGTTGTGAATGTTATTGAGACACTGCTATTTTTTCTTGGTGATATGCATATTTTAAGTGCATCATTAATATATTGTAAGTGTTTTAGAATTTTGAAAGAGCATTTCAAACAGTATACATATATTGTTATTTCCTTTTTACATTTTTAATAATAGCAAGTAATTTCAAAGGAGAAATTCTTTTGACCATGTTGCTCTCTTGCATATGTTTTATCTGGTATATCAGATTGCCAAGTACTCCCATATTATTGTCCTTTATTGAGGAGAATCATAGAGAAAATAAAATATGTATTATTAGTAAAAAAAAAAAAAAAAAAAAGGAATAGAGCTGAAACTTGAGCTTGAGTCTGAAAGAATTTGTGTTGCTTTTAAGTTGATTGAATCCTGAAAAATTATTTTAGTTTGCACTCTGCATTCTAAACTATTTAAAACATGGCTTCTCATTTAAAAAAAAAAACAAAAAACAAAAACCACAACAACTATTTTTTTTTAATTTATAATTAATTTGGTTGAAAATATTTTGGGAAAAATTACAAATCAACTTTTAATATCATTACCATAAAACTTGATGTTAGAAAGAAAAGGAATTTAAGAAAGTCTTTATTCTAAACTCTTCTATGACTGACTTAACATCTCTGATCCCTAGAACCTATAGCATATAGTGACTCATCAATTCAAACTGTGTATTATGATCTCATTTTATTTTTACAAGATTAAAAAAGTTATGTGAGAAATTGTCAGTTTGTGTGTGTGTGTGTATGTGTGTGATGATTTCAGCAACGTATTTCTCAATTTTTAAGATGAGAGTCTTTGGATAATATATTATGTTTTTTTTTTGTCTAGGTTTCAAGAGTAAATAGTTTTAAAAATGTTTAATTTTTAATAAAATCATATAGGTTTCAAATGTACAATTCTATAATACATCATCCGTATATTGTACTGTGTGTTCACCATCCAAAGACAAATCTCCTTCCATCACCATATATTTGGCCCCCTTTACTACCCCCTCACCTCCCTTTCCCTCTGGGAACACTATCCTGTGGTCTCTATCTATGAGTTTTTGTTTGTTCATTTTTTGCTTTCTGTTTAATATCCCTCATATGAGTGAAATTGTATGGTTCTCGACTTTTTCCATCTGATTTATTTTGCTTAGCATACTATCCTCAAAATCCATTCATGTTGTCACAAACTCCAGTATTTCATCTTTTCTCATGGCTGAGTAAGTAGTATTCCATCGTACACATGCACCGCATCTTCTTTAGACCAAGTGAACATAGTCATTATTCACAGAGCCTTTCGTCTCAGAACTTCGGGTTATTCATTCTCCTGCAATACACATGGGCCCTTCTCAAGGGCAGACCATGGTTGGGACACAAAACTAACCTCAACAATTTTAAGAAGATCAAAATCATAACAAACATATTATTCAAACCACAGTATTTTGAAATTGGAAATTAATTGCAAGAAGAAGGCTGCAAACCCCACAAAAATGTGAAAGTTGAAAAACATGCTACTTAAGAATGAGTGAGTCAAAGAAGAAATAAAAGAGAAATCAAAAGATACATAGAGGAAAATGAGAATGACAACACTACATATCAAAACTTTTGAAATACAGCATAAGTTGCAATAAGAGAGAAGTTTCTATCATCATAGGCCCTTCTCAAAAAAAAAAAAAAAAAATCAAATAAATAACCTAAAATTTCACCTTAACAAACTAAAAAAAGAATAACAAGTGAAGCCAAAAGTCAGCAGAAGGAAGAAGAAGAAAAAAATTAGAGCAGAATTAAATAAAGACAAAAAGGCAGTAGAAAAAATTAATGCAGCCAAGAGCTGGTTCTTTGAAAAGATTAATAAAATCCACAAACCTCTGTCTTGACTCACTAAAGAAAAAAGAGAAAAGACTAAAAAAAACCAAACACACAAGAAAAAAAACCTCAAGAGTAATTTTGTAGGCAATTGATACCAGGCTTTTATCATTCAATTTTAAAAAATCCATCAGCAGTAATTGTTTTTCATTTATTTGGTTGGGAAAATATCTGTCAGTATGCAATCATATTTTATGTGTTAACATGTGGCGATGAGATTAGGTGGCTGAACAGGAAAGGAAGACAAGTGTGTTGACTGAACCAAGAGCACACTATTAGCCAGCTAATCCCCTCCAGGGACAAGACTGAGCAAGGGGAGGAGGAGGGGTGCAAATCATGAGTCAAAACATCTCAGAAGTGGAGGAGTAGCTAGAGGTCAACCAATTAAAGCAAGAAAGAAACTAATGATCGTGGAGGTAAAGGGAGAGGTTTTGTTTGTTTTTTGGTCTTGTTTGTTGTTCTATGAGAAGAAATGGTTTGCAGGTCTCAAGAGGGAATTAGGGGGAAATACCAAACCTCTTCTCCCTGAGACAGGGACGCCTGAGGTGAAGAGAAGCCTCCCCTTGAAGGGGCTGCCAGGGCAGCGGTTTCCCTGGTGACAGTCAGGTTTCATTTTAGGGAGGCGAAGAGAATGATTAAACGGGAAGTTAGATAGAGAGGACTTTGAAGATTACAGAGCACGAATATCAAGAAATTTACAAGGAAGAAAGGAGATAGAGAATTCTAAGGTGAGAGGACACAGAGCTACAGAGGAAAGAGCTTACTGTGTTATAAACTTGCAAGGCCAGGAGCGGCATCTGCTGAATGCTCAGTGCCCAGAGCAATGCCCGGGGTTAAAGTGGTGCTAAATGTTTGGTGATTAAAATTAAATACATAAACAGTGCAATTTGACTCCATATCCTTACCTCTTTTACTTTCTTATGCAAAAAGGTTATACTATATACACTATTCTGCTCAATAACTACTTAATTTCTCAATATGCATTCATATAAGTATAGAGAAATCTTTTTTTTTTAATTTATTTTTTATAGCACTGTGTGTCATTGCTTTGCTTATTTAACCAGTCCATTATATATACATGGACTTTTTTTCCCCAGTTTCTAGTATTACTAATCATGTTGAAATGAATAAACTTTGTACACACCGCACTTCTGTTTAATACATTTTTGGGTAAACACTTTGAAAAGTTTTAGTATTTGCTCTAATATTTATCTAAATAATTTTGGTAGAATCATTGTTTAGCAAATAATGGAATTTTAACAAACTTTTTCTGGAACAATATATTTTTTCTTTTTTTCTCTACCCACTTCCTTTCCTTCTTCTGTCTCCACTCTTTCCTCTCCCCCACCACTCCAAGTCCCCGGGAGCAAATGCTGCTCTGGCCCCTTCCTGATTAAAAGAAATTCTCCCCTTTTTCTTTTCTTTTTTAAAATTTATTTTTACTGTTGAAAGCATTACAGATGTCCCTCTTTTTCCACCATTGCTCCCCTCCACCCGGCACCCACCACCTCCAGGCCTTCATCACACTATTGTCTGTGTCCATGGGTTATGCATGTATGCATATAAGCTCTTTGATTAATGTTTTGTTTTCTATGGAATTTCTATATGTTATTTGGATTAAAATTTAAAATATATTTCCTTTTTATATTTTTAATTAAATTTATTGAGGTGACATTGGTTTAAAACATTATATCGGTTGCAAGTGTACAAATCTATAATAGATAATCTGTATGTCATATTCAGTGTTCATCCCCCCAACTCAAGTCTCCTTCCATCACCATTTTTCTCCCCTTTACCCTCTTCTACCTCTTCTAGCCCCCTTTCCCTCTGGAAATCACCATACTGTTTATAGGTGTTTTCTATGCCTATAGGTGTTTTCTTGTTGTTGTGGTGGTTGTTTTACCCTTAATTCCTTTCACCCAGACCTGCAACACCCCTTCCCTCTGATAGCTGTCAATTTGTTCACTGTATTTATGAATCTGTTTCTATTTTGTCTATTACTTTATTTTGTTCACTAGATTCCAAATATAAGTGAAATTATATGGTACTTTTCTTTCTCTGACTGGTTTATTTCATTTAGCATAATACTCTCCTGGTCCATCCATGCTGTCACAAAAGGTAAAATTTCCTTCTTTATGGCCAAGTAGTATTCCATGTGTAAATGTATGTTTATTTTTTAATCTACTCATCTACTGCTACCAAATCTTGGGTATTGTAAATAAGACTGCAATGAATGTAAGGGGATACATATTCTTTCGAATTAGTGTTTTGTCTTTCTTCATATATATTCCCAGAAATAGAATTACTGGGCCATAAAATATATTTTCTAACATCACCTCCTCATGTGGCCTAAACAACTTGATCTCTCTGCATCTCAGGTTTCTCATCTTCTAAATGGAAGTGCTAATAGTCACTATCATGCAGGTTAATGAGATGAAACACAAACACCTACTTGCACACACATGCACACACACATATGTATATATGTATATATGTATTCTCTATATTTCTACCTACATTCCACCCATTCATCTATGTGTCTATCTATTAGATAATTTTAAAATGTCTGGAATTTAGCATTCACTTACTAAATGGCCCCAATTACTGTTACTACCATAATCACCGTAAACAACATTATTACTGTGCCTATATGTTGATTAAAATACTTTGGCTAATGCTTAGTTTTCTATGCTTTGTCCCCTCAATTATTAAGAAAATGATCAAATTACTTCAGTTAATTTTTACTATGATTCATTTTTTTTAAAAACTGAGTTTTCACATTTTCAAAAATTCTCTAGTCATCTGAGGATTTGAGTTTCACATTTTAATTTTTTAAGGACTTTTCAATTTTATATTCTTATTCTTACAAAACAATGTTGTAAAGAAATACAAATTATACTTTCTTTTTCTGAAATTGATGTTTTTAAGATGAATAACTTAGTTGCTGTAATCTCCTTTTGCTAAAATTGTCACAACACATGAAATATAGTGTTATAAAATTAACATTTTTTCCCAAAATGTAAATTAATTGTTTCAAAAAAACTATTTGCCCTTCATAATTGTTTCTTGGGTTTAAAACTTAATTTCAGATTTACTATGTGACTCAGATAGATAGCAGCATATCAAATATTTCTTCAAAGCTTCAGGAAGCTTCCTTATTACAGATGTTTTTCTAGGGGTTGGTTTTATAAAGCACTGAATAATCTTCAAGAGTATGGCAAAACCACCAACAAATGTTGAGAAGAAGAAAACTTGGCTAAGAAAAATAACCAAAAATTTTAAGAAAGTAAGAAATTCAGAGGAAGAATACATAATTCAAATGCTTGACAGACGGAATGTTCAGTTCTTGTTGGACTAACTCAGAAATCTCTTAAAGGACAATAAAACTTACCAAAGTCTAACAAAAGAATGATTCATGTTTTTAAATTTTCAGATGTATTTATGTTTGGGGAATAATTTGGAAATTAATATTCATATCAAAATATTATATGGTGTGAATAAAATAGAATAAGTCTTGTGATTTTGTTGTAAATTTTGAAATTGCTTTATTAGAATCTAAAGTCTACCTTTTGTGAATGTCATATATTCATAATGTGAATATAGATGTTTAAGTGAAAATATGGAATTTGTAATAAAGGTAAAGATGAAAAAGTATGGAGTTTCCTCAAAAAATTAAAAATGGAATTGCCATTTGACCCAGTGATCTCACTTCTTGGAATATATCCTAAGAAACCCAAACACCAATCAAAAAGAATATATGCACCCCTATGTACAACAGCTAAAATCTGGAAACAGTCCAAGTGCCCATTGGTAGATGAGTGGATAAAAATATATGGTACATTTACACCAGCAAATACTATGCAGCTATAAAAAAGAACTTCTTACCCTTTGAGGCAGCATGGAGGGACCTGGAGCATATTATGCTGAGCGAAATAAGCCAGTAAGAGAAGGACAAGTACCACATGATCTCACTCATATGTGGAATCTAATGAACAAAATAAACTGATGAACAAAATAGATCCAGAGACATATAAGCATGGAAAAGACTGAGGAAACTCAGAGGGAAGGTTGGGGGAGGGGAATTAACCAAAGAATTTATATACATATGTACATAACCATAGAAACAGACAATAGTGTGGTGAAGGCCTGGGGTGAGGAGTGGGTGGAGGGTGGAGGGGATCAATGGGGGAAAAAAGTATCTGTAATACTTTCAACAAAAAAGATAAATTTTAAAATAAATAAATAAAAATGGTAAAGATAACAAAAAAGTATTTTAATAAATATTTTAATGGACTTGTGAAAAAAAGGAATGGAAGAAAAATTGCATCATAGTAATAAAATGTTATATTGATATTGGGCTAAATTACACAAACTGTCAGGAAAATTAGACTTAAAAACACAGGAAAATTGATTAGCCTTCCACATTTTTATGTATCTTGAGCCATAATGAGATTAAAAAAAGAAAAGAACATTGAAATAATCTGTGTATTTTTTAATTTATTGATTTTAGAGAGAGGAGAGAGAGAGAAACATTGATTTGTTGTTCCACTTATTTATGCATTAATTGGGTGATTCTTGTATGCGCCCTACAGGGGACTGAACCTGCAACCTTGGTGTATTAGGACTATGCTCTAACAGAGCTACCCAGTCAGGGCCTTGTGCATATTTAAGGTAAACTTGGAAATAAGTGATGAGAATCCCACACACACAAATCTAACTTGAAAATATCAGCTTATAAAATAAAAATACATTTGCACATCCATTTAAATTCTATGACAAAAAAATGCTCTAAATGACTAAAACTAGCACTCCCAACCAGGTGATTGCAATTTTTCAATAGTATGTTGCTTGTGTGTAACTATCACCCACATCCAGAAATAGAACATTATCAGGTCTCTAGAAGCTCTTCAAATGTAACTACGAAAGTGACTCCTGTTACCTTAGGTTAGATTTTACTCTTTCTGAACTCAATTGACCAGTATGAGCTCTGCTTTCATTAGGTTTATTGCATTTAAAATTGCATTTGTGACACTAATTAATATTAATCTTTGTGCCAGTTGTTTGTTCATTCTCAATGCTGAATAGTGGTGAACTTTATACTTATTCTACAATTTATTTATCCATTTTGATGTTGATGAAACTTGTATTATTTCCAGTTTGGCTCACTGAATGAATAGTGCTACTAATGAAATTCTTGTGTTTGTCCATATAGAAGGACCATATCTGTAAGGATTTCTGTTTCACAGTCATATATACATTCAGATTTAAAAGACCATACATAGCAAACTCTTCCAAAGTAGTTGTCATAGGGCATGAGAGTCCTAGTTCCAATTCTCACCAGTACTTGATATATTTCATGTCACTCTTGAATGTCTCCATTTATAAAATACTTCCTGAGACTTTGCCTCATGAAATACTGGAACTTGAAATAATATTATCATCTTCTTTTAGATGCTTATAGCACAGATGTTAGTTTCTCAGAACATAGCCATAATTTTAAACAAGGCCTATCATGACTTGTAAGGTTGCTGATTATTTTGGAGATACCTTCTTAAATCAACTCCTTCATATATAAGCATATCAATCAATCACATTATGCTCTACTTCAGATTGGAAAAAATTGTAGTTTCTAATAATTTGAAACACTGAGAGAAATATAATTCCTAAGCCCCCAGAAGTGATTTAGCTGAACCTGAATTTAAAATGACAAGCACATCAGTGAATAATAAAACTAGCTGCCAGACCTCTTGATATGCAAGTCATTCACTGAGATATCAAAACGTGGAAAATATAATGCTCTTACCAACATTTCTTGTTGAATTAATGCCCAGGTGAGTTCTTCGGAAATAGTGCAGTTGTATCTTAGCAAAAACAAGAAGCAGTAAAGCATCATACTTATTAGGATCCAATTTGCCACAGCAGCAGCCAAGTGCTTCAATTTCTCCCAGTGGTGATGGGAAGGGAAAAGTAGGGATAGAGAAATTTAAATTAAATTTATAGTGCAGTGCACATTTGGAATTCAATATTGACAGCTCTAATTACACCTACCTTGCCATCACAAGTTCATTAAATGAGAGTAAAAGATTAAAAACTACTCTACACACTTATGAAAAATAAATATGCCATTCTTTTCCTGCTGCAGGTCTCACTCCAGTTTAATGCACTCATGATGGTTTTGGGGAGAAGAGGATTTTTTATTTAACACATGCAGAAACATACACACATGCAAACACACAATTAAGAAGTCACGGTACATTTAGATATACTATTTGACATGTGATCAGCATAAAATGTCAAGTTCAGTATATCTACCAATGCCTATTTAAATTTCCATGAGCTCTTCAGTATATATATATAAAATTAGTCTCATAGGTGCTAAACATGTCTAAATCATAAGTGATAAAATTATTAATTACACAGAATCACCTTTTGTCATTTTGCTTTTCTCATGAATGGAAAAATCCATCACCACTTCTACCTATAAGACTTCAGATTCAAAGTTGGCATATATCTTCTGGTAATATGGTCAGCCCTCTATATTGTGGGTTCTGCATCCACAAATTCAACCAATTGATCAAAAGTATAATTTTAGCCCAAGATGGGGTGGCTCAGTGGTGGGAGAATGTTCCCATACACCAAAAAGGTTGTAGGTTTGATCCCAGTTGGGGCCTATACGGGAGGCAACTGATCTACGTTTCTCACATTGATGCCTGTCTCTGCCTCTGCCTCCCTCTCTCTCTCTCTTTCTTCTTCTTCTTCTTCTTCTTCTTCTTCTTCTTCTTCTTCTTCTTCTTCTTCTTCTTCTTCTTCTTCTTCTTCTTCTTCTTCTTCTTCCCTTCTTCTTTCTCTGAAAAGAGTAAACATATCCTTGGGTGAGGGTATATATATATATATGTGTGTGTGTGTGTGTGTGTGTGTGTATAATTTTAAAGGGACATTGTCGTTGCCATGTACTACTATGTACTATGTAGTTAGGCCTATGATGGTTAATTCTACACTGACTACGTGCAGACATTTTTTTGTTGTAATAATTCCCTAAACAGTAAAGTACAACGATTTACATAGCATTTCCATTGTATTAGGTATTATAAGTAAACTAGAGATGATTTAAAGTATCCAGAGGATGTGAGTGGGCTATGTGCAAATACTATGCCATTTTATATCAGGAGCTTGAGCATCCACTGCTTTTAGTGTCCCCTGGGGGTTCCAGGAACCAGGCCCTGCAGACAGCTAGGGCCAGCTGTGCTTATTTATTTACCAATAAATCACAATAAGGTTTCTGCCTAATATGAGGTGTCCTGGGGAGCTAATTTCAAAGCAGAAAGGTAGATACTACTTACTATGACCACAAATGTGGTTTTGGAAACATTAGGAAAACACATTAGGCGACTTTTATAGTAACAAAAAGAGCGAAGGACTTGTTTACTCCTTAGCACTTACTGCATATCATTTGTTGGGCTTAAAATAATTGAGGGGCATGTGAAATTGCACCATGCTTCCACAAAAGAGTTCAGAATTTGAAGTTAGAAAAAAATGTTCAAAACTTTAATTAACATAGAAAATGTCTTATCAAGTTCTGTGGTTTTGTTCTTAAAGAAGAAAGTAAGTGTGTATGGCAAATATCTTTTTTCCTCATGTGATGAACCCAATTAAACAATTTGGTATTTAAGACACTCAGAGAGACTAACACTTTCAGATAAGTTTCACACATGATCAGTACAGAAAACTTTATAACTCCTTCAGTTTCCTCAAAGTATAAATTTATTCCCCTCAATATTTAATGGAAAGTCAAGGGAATAATTTAGCATTATAGGAAATTGACCGTTTCTATATGACTTTGAAAGCTGTCCAGATTTTACTATCTTAATTTTTTTCTCTAAATTGAAGCACAGTGAAATGGTAGAAGGATGTTTGTGCATGAGTATGCTTGTACACACACATGTTTATGGGGTGTAGAAGGAAACAAAAAACTAGATTTTTCAAAGTTGTTTTGCTTATACCAATTACATAAGGATATAGAAAATCTCCACAAACTTTCAAAATCTAAGAACCTTCTAGAAGAGTTTCTACAATGATTTTTGTCTTTAATATGAATCATTATTTCTGATGTCCAAAGATATAAAAATTTGCAAATAATATTTGCTTATGATAGTCATGGTAACATTTTGGTGGCTACACAAAAGTTTAATTATGAAATTTGACCATCAATATGGCAACATGGTATGTTACTAAAATCCTCAGTAGAGGATTAGAAGATCTGGGTCTCACCATGCTCTGTTAAACCAACAGGCTTTTCGCCTTTAATCTTTTGCTTCTGCAACTTATAATAAATCGAAGATTTTATGTGTGACTGTTTGTAAAATGCTTTCTAGCTCTAGAATCCTTGGGATGCACTTAATAAATATTGAGGACTTTCTATGCACCCCAGAACTTTCTATACCCTCTGCAATGCCATGCAGAAGGTAGAGAGGAAGTGGGGTCTGCAGTCTCTGTCCTGAGTGAGCTAAAAATCTTCTTCTTAATAATAAGTATTTATTATCTCTTTGCCAGACACAGGACTAAGTAGCAAATTTGAGCGGTAAATAGCATAGATCTAGTCTCTGCCTCCAGGGACTTCAGGGAAATATAAATGATTACATTCTTACTCATGACCAATTTTGATTAGTGTTATAATAGAGAAAGTGCATAGACTTCTGGAGACACTATTTCAGGAGACCTAAGTAATGTAGAAAGTAGGAGAAAAGTTCTGGAAGTTGTAACCTTTTGACTGAAACCTGAATACCGAATAGGTATTTGCCCTGCCAAGAGAAGGAAAAACCAATCCAGGCAGGAAGGAACTATGTAAACAAATACTAGTTGTTAAGAAAAACATTGATAATTTGAGGAAATAAGGTTAGCAGAAAGGTGCACAGAGTCTGAGATGAAAAGAGACAAAAATAATGCCTTCAAAACATCAACGAAAAATCTAAGGTACTAATTTGGTGAGTACAAGTCCAAATATCAGAGACAAGTTTCATGCTTTTGTACACATATTAAATATGTTTATAGTATTATTTATTAAATAATTTAAAATTTTGCTCAGTCAAATTTACCGAATTTTTTTTTTTTAAATATATCTTTATTGATTTCAGAGAGAGGAAAGGAGAGGGAAAGAGAGAGGCAGAAACGTCAATGATGAGAGAGTCATTGATCGAGCCCACAACCCGGGCATGTGCGCTGACTGGGAATCAAACCCCGATCGCCTGGATCCCAGGTCGACGCTCAACCGCTGCGCCACACCCAGCCAGGCTACTGAATTATTTTTTATGATTTGTTAAACACACCTTTCAATACTCTAAATACATGAACAAATTCTTCTATAATTACTCTAATATTTTTTGTTTTATCTTTGTGCATTTAAGTTTTTTACTAATTTGAATTTCTTTTTTGTATGTGTATGTGAGTGATTTGATTTTGGAATTTCAAAACCATTTATTAAAGACATCACCTTTTTCAAATTCAAATTCAAGTATATATATATGGCTCTGTTTCAGAAATATCTGTCTTATTGTTCTATATGTCTAGTTACATTAATACAAACATTACACGATTTTTAAATTATATTTTTATCCCATATTGAATTATCTGGTTAGATGAGCTTATCCTTTCTCCATAATTATGTTTCTATATTTTATTGACTATTCTTGTTCAAGTAAAATTCTATTAAAATTTTAGAAAGTTTAGAATGAGGTTGTCAAGTTCCAGTATTGGAATATTATATTAAATTTGTAGATTTGTTGGGAGAGGAGAATTGTTAGTTTTACAAAATTGACTGTTGCCACCCATATACCTGTGTGGCCATCTATTTATTCAGATTTTTTTAATGTTCGTGAATAAATTTGAATACTTCTGCATATTTCTTATTTAGTGTGCAGCTTGTTACATATAGGTATGCTGTTTTCATAAATGTGATCCACTGTATTTAATATTATATTTTTAAATTTTTATTTCTGCTGAATAGGAAAAACATTGGTTGTTTTATGTGAGAACAAATATATATTGTATGATAACTCTACTGATAAATATTTCTTTAATCTTTGATCATAATCATTAGTACAAAGATTTTTCACAAATAATTTGCTTTAGATTAACATTTAAAAATCAACATTGAGTATCTGCTCTCACACAAATACATCTTTTTTAATTTAAAAAACAAACGTGCAAATATGATCATCTCCATTTTTTATTTTTATTTTTTTAAATATGTTTTTACTGATTTCAGAGAGCGGAAGGGAGAGGGAGAGAGAGATAGAAACATCAATGATGAGAGAGTGATTGATCGGCTGCCTCTTGCACGTCCCTCACTGGGGATCGAGCCCTCAACCCAAGCATGTGCCCTGACGGGGAATCGATCCTCAGTCTCCTGGATCCTAGGTCCATGCTCAACTGCTCAGCTACACCAGCCAGACAAACACCTCCATTATTTAGAAAAAGGTTACTGAGCCACTGAAAGTGTAAAGCAAGTGCCCAGGATCACAGAGTTCATAAGGATCCCTTTTTACAATTTGTTTCCACATTTTTTTAAGTCCCTAAACCTGCATCTACAAATTCTAAAGGAGCATTAAAGAAAATAGCAATCTTGTTTGCAGAGTAACAATGATTACTCTACTGAGAACTGGAAAAGGCCAAAGGAAGCAGAAGACAGACACATACAGTCCCTCCTTTGTTCCCATCTTCCTTCTTCCAGGCTCCACTGCTGAGAAGTCTAGAGCCAAGTGACCAGACAACAGAAGCTACGTGATCTCAAAGGAGCAATCGGTGATTGTTCTATTGAAGTTTTGTAAAATATTTGACCATGAAAATACTTGGACTTCTTTCTCAGCAATTTTGGATTTGTTTCTGATCCATGATTCTTGGCTTTATTTCAACTGCTTATTGAATCTTAATCAGCAATGTGGACCATGGTAAATCATTTTTAATTTAATCGCCAGCATATCTTGCAAATTAAAATATGTTGGTGAGACTGATGCCAATTGAATGGTTTTCATCTATTCAGTGCTAAATATCCTGTATCAACTTTCACTACTGCATTTTTGGTGGAATTATTGCAGAATATTGACTCTTTATCAGATTATAGTCTTAGGGATGATGTAGTTATATAGATAAAAGCTGATGAAAGCTTTCAAATTTTTACCATATGCTGGAATGCTAAAACATCACCTTAAGATACACAGGACTACTTTCAATTTTTCTTGCACCTCTCTGAGCTGCAGTGTTTTCAAAAGATTTAAACTTAATGGAGCATTTCTTCAAAAGTTCATGACCACAAGGAAAAACTCATTCATCATTACTTATTGTGTGTCGCTCTCATAAAACTAGTTTAGAATAGACTTCAGATTTCAGAAGACACCTTCCGATTTCCCCGAAGTCTGAAAAGCAAGGATGAAAAGTCAGCTGGATCACCTCTCACCTTCTACTAAAACAATACAGCAGTTATAGCCAGGTAAGAGAGAAGTGGTTCATCTGCTCCAATACAAAGTATATTTATAACACTCATTGCATTTATAAATGTATTCTGTAGCTGCAGAAAAAACCCAAAAAGCTTTGTCCAGTTTATAAGAAACTGCATATATTTATTAAGATAGCAGTATTTTATTTTCAAAATGTTTTGATTTTTGTTCTGCTATCATTTTCCTCTAATAAACCTGAATACAATTAGAAGTGAATAAATTAATTCATTTTGTTAATTCATCTTTTCGTGCCATTAGATCAATTTACTGTTTTCAGTGCTACAGTATATTATGAAAGTTTATATTGTGGAAGTTGGCTAATATCAAATACTCTATGTCAAAGTACTTAATTAAAATTTCCTTTAGATTAGACTTCAAATATTTATGCATCTGCTAAAATTGTTGGAATTTACACAACTGAGAAAAGCCAAGAATACCTGATATTTTGCTGATTTAACAAAATAAGAAAATATTTTCAAAAATTTAGCCCACCTATCAAATAACTGAAAAGCAGTTCTTTAAAGTAAAAAATAAACTCATCAGGCTAATGCTTTACCTGATGACACTATGGGCACAGTTTCTATTTTATGTCTTTTCTCCAATGTAACTGCTCTTTTTACTTATTGGTTGTCTTTTAGAAAGTTATCTATGTATATATCTATGCACAGACATTTGTAAATATACCACAAATATCTGTGCATACATATATCTTCCCTTAAACACAAATACACAAATGTGTCTACTACTTGGCACCGTACATTTCATACTAAAATTTTGTTAATTATTAAATATACAACACATAAAGTATATAAAACAATAATGTAGAGATAATAAATTACATAACACGAACTACAATGTAACCACCACAAAATTTCATTAATAAGTATATTACACACACACACACACACAAACACACACACATACATGGTCTTTGCAAATATAAAAGGTGGCCCTATTTTTTCTATTGGTAACAGAGCTGAATTTTATGATATTCATTTATTTATTTTCTCCTTTATTTTATTGCCAATATATGATGATTAAATTCTAAAGCTTAGTTTTACCTGTTTTCAAATTATATTAAAAGTATTCTTTGGTCTCTAACATTTTTCAGGTTCAACATTATATATTTCAGATTCAAGCATATTGCGTATAGCTATAGTTCATTTATTTTCTTTCTTGTGTGGTGTTCTATCATAAAAACAGAACACAATATGTTTACCCATTTCTTGGTTGATAGAAACTTGAATGGTTTCTAGGACTGACATGTATAGCATATAATACAGCTCTGTAAGTTGCATTTTAAAATATACATATCTTGAAGATATTTTCGTATTTGTGTGTGTCATATATAAGTACCACATATGTGATAAATACATATATATGGTATTTATACCTATTATATACACATATATAAATGTGATATATACATACACAACATTTTTTTTAAACGGCTTCATGGTTTCTATTTTGTGAATGTAACATTCTTTTTAATTTAAAATGTTTAATGTTGACATCATTGCAGGTGTCCCCTTTTCCCCCCATTTGCCCACCTCCACTCCCACCTCCCCCTCCCTTTGCCTTCACCAAACTGTTGTACATGTCCCTGGGGTATGTATATATGTCCTTTAGCTAATCCTTTCATCTTTATCCAGTCACACCTGACACCCTCCCTTCAGGCACCAGCCAGTTTGTTCCATGCATCCATGCTTCTGGTTCCATTTGTTATTTATCTTTATTGTTGAAAGTACTACAGATGTCCCCTTTTCCCCCTCATTGACCCTTTCCCCCTGATCCCCTTCCTCCCCCAGGCCTTCACCGCATTATTGTCTGTGTCCAGGCTTATGCATATATGCATATAAGTTCTCTGGTTAATCTCTTCCCACATGCCCCGCCCCAGATGTAACGTGCTTTTTAACCTGTCTTTATAGAAGGACATTGTGCTCAGTCTTTTGGTATTACAGGCAATTCCATTGCTCATCCTGCTACATTTGTCTTTGCTCACGGGGACAAGTCTATTTGGGAAACAAATATTTAATAATAGAAGTCCTGGGACAGTTAAGTGATATCTAGATGACATAAATTAATACTGTTACATTTAAAAAAAGAAATTACATGAACTAGCACATAATATTTTTTGTCATTATTTCACAAAATCATTTTAATACCTACTAGGTGCAGTGTGCTAAGTGAGAACTTAGAAAAGGTACTTGTGGGGGTGAAGATGTTGACAGAGCACCTTCTAGTAATTAGATGTTATTGGAGTAAATTAATAAATTTCAAGGCTACCTACTGTAGTCAAGCAGAAGCAATTTGTTCATTGCTGTCAAGGTTTAAAATTGATGAACCTGGAGAGAAATGTCAATTACTGGTCACCAGACTACAGATAAATGGAACCTCTGCTGCTGTGTAGTGGTGATGATTTAAAATTAATGAGAAGAGGCAAGGAGGTCATTATTTCAAAGGAAAGGTTCTAATAATGTTTGCCCCTTTCCATTTTTCTTCAATCAAATCTTTTGACATTTACGTTTAAGAATAAAAGCATCAGCAAAAACTGCACTTGCACTTCTGGCTGAACCACACAAATTGAACTTGATCCAGACCAAACTTTGAAACAGGCGAGGCCTGTCTTCATAGCTTATCATTTCCCAGGCATGGTGTTTATAGGCAGACTTTTTGTATTAACTTCAGATTTTCAGAGAATCATGTTGCCCTCTGGTGATAAAATAATTTCTTCCCTCTCTTCCTATAGAAATTCACCTGTCAAATGGTCAATTCATTCAGACTCTAAGGGGCACTGATAAGTAAACTGATCTGAACTATAACATAAATTCATGGTTATAAATTATTGCACTACGTCTCCCAAATATTAACCCTCAGATTATTAAACTCATAGAATGCTATTCTTTGTGTGCCTTGAAGATGAGCATGCCCTACTCTTGCATTATATCTATATTAAGAAACCCTTTGTGCCTTGCCAGTGTGGCTCAGTGGTTGAGCATCAACCTATGATCCAGGAGATCACAGTTTGATTCCCGGTCAGGACATACGCCCGGGTTTTGGGCTCAATCTCCAGTAGGGGGCGTGCAGGAGGCAGCCGATCAATGACTCTTCCACCATTGATGTTTCTATCTCTCTCTCTCTCCCTTCCTCTCTCTGAAATCAATAAAAATATATTACAAAAAAAAGAAAAGTCAAGAAATCCGTTGCAAACTAATAGGCTTGACTGGTTGGGAAAATATATCTCAAATGGGTCTACAAGAAGCATAAGTAATAATAAAATGACTAAAGAGAGAGATGAATGTCAAGCAGGGAAATACATATCTAACAAATATTTTCCCATCTCTCCATAATTTACCTGCCATGTACTGGACCTGAATATATTTTTGCATTTATTTATAGTAAAGCTTAAACTTTCCTAGAAATATTTTGTCATCAGAAAAGAGAAATAATTGTGCTTTATTATATAATTGCCTTTTCCTCTTTTTCTTTTGTTTTGAAATTGGCAGTAAAATAAGCAAATACAGTTTTTTCTTTAGAAAGTAGAAAACTTGACACTAATTATAATAACAAACAGCAGAAAAAAATAGGATACCATGCAGGAGTATAATGTATGGTGAAAATGGTTTAACCATGACCAGTAAAGTATATTAAATTAAGAGCTAAGCAATCAGAAAGCAGGACATTTTTTAAAAAACTTGGTTGACTGTGATAAAAAACATCAGTCAATGAACAGTGGTAACTGTGAAATGTTTTCTTTTCCAAAGACTGAATTTATTTCCCTGAATATAACTAAAATCAAGCACAATTAACATAATTCCATTGGAAGATACTAAAAAGTAAATCTGAATCTTGGTTTAGATTTCCATTTTAGCAGCTAAAGAAAATAAATATTAGGAATTAATTACAACTACATTTGAATATGAACTGTTGCTCCCTAGTTCTTCATTTTATTAGAGATTTTAATTTTTTAACTATTTTTTGAATTTCCAGAAAGAATGATATTTGAGAAAACAAATGCTGTTGCTTGGCTTGCTTCAGTTATACTGCTTATATAAATGTACATTATCAATTGATATACTGAAATATATTGTTTGTTCTTGTGAATATCTAAAATATAAATACCATTGCTAGATAACTAATAAAATCTTAATTTCATCACTTGAACACATATTATCTAATTTAAAAGAAAACTGTCTATATCTTGATTATGACTTACTTGAATATAATCTTCATGAGGGTAGGTATCTGTGTCAGTTTTGTTCATTTGATATATTGCAAGTGCCTAGAACAGCACTAGCACCTAGAATGAACTTAATAAATATCTGTTGGATGAACAAAACCCCTCATTTTCATTCTTACATTTATCTGGGATTTCCAAAACATGGTTTACTAACTTATACATATATTTCTCCATTTTTAAAATCAGAAAAATATCTGTGGGCAGATATTCCATTTGTAACCAAAATAATAAACAGTAAGAATGTAATTAGCAGGACAAAGAACTGTTCCTAATGGAAAAGTGGTTAACTCTCAGTCAGTAAGAAAGTCATTATTATGATTAACATAATATTTCTGATGCTAGTTAAGATGAGTACCAGTAATGAATAATACTCAAGTTAGGTTACATACTCTAATTATGTAGAACACTCTTCAAATTGAACTTGCACTATGGTTTTCTCCTTGGTTCTTTAGATTACACTTTTACCATAGGAGGTACAGTTATTAAGGAAAATTGCCATTGTCTGAGACATTAATTCTTTCCTCTTTGTCAAAATATTTGCGGGGCTAACTTCCCATTCCAAACACTTATCTTCACTATTGCTAATCTCATAAACATAGCTGAGTCAGTCCTGAAATATCTTTTGTAAAGCGGAAGTCATGGAACAACAGCATTGAAGTAAAATGAGAAGATTGATACCATGGCCTTGCCTGACAGCTCTGCTCCTATTAGCAGAAGGTTCTCGAGATGGCAGGACAAGGCCCTGGGCAACCTGTGCTGTGACAGTCACGGTCCTGACCTGCTTCTGTTATTTCCTTTTTAAGTTGGCTTCCATTGTTACAATTTTCTATCCACCTATGAGGTATCCTAAGGCATTGCTAGGGTTAGATTAATATATACATTATGAAACAAAAATACTGAAAAAAGAGAAAGAAATAAAGAAAAAGTGGAAACAATTAATGAATTATGGAAACAAAGGATGCATTAAAATAAAACATTTTTACTGCATCTACTTATAAGTTTTAATTGCATATTCTTTTATCATGTGTCTCAACACTCTGACACATCATTTTAGATGCCGTCACCTGTCCAGGAATGTCATTTGTGCTCATCTACACATTTAATGAAGGGAGCCAATCATCTCCTGCCCCTGTCCGTTGTCCTCTTTCCACGTCGATGTAAAATTCCATATATAGTATTTTGAAAAAACAAAACAAAACACAGAAAATGGATTTCTCAGCTGGTTTGTATATGACATTAGCAATGCTGAAATCGATATGCTAACTTGGGGAAAAACATATTTTTTATTGAAACTGTACTGCCTAACTTTTAAGAATGTTTCTGATTATAAAATGCAATCACTATAAGAATAATGTTTCCTGAGTTACTATGAAGTTCAGTTTCTTGTGGCAAGAATGTAAGTGTCCTGAAATGTTATCTACTTATATCTTTATCATTCAGAGATGATTGTTTTACACTTACTATATTTACAGCCCTTTGGAACATAGGCCGTTTTAAGTATATGGTGCCTGCACCCAAAGAATTTAAGTCATAACGGTCAGGATTCGACAGAAGGAGATTTCCAGTGCGACACAGCATGTGCTGCTGGCATGAGCTTTGCCTTTTAAAATCTAAAGATACTTTCTGGAAGTGATGAAGTACAAACAGTAAGCGATGACAACGTGGACACACAATCGCATGACTTATTCTCACACAGACTGTCACTGGGGTCACTGGATATCCAGCACCAGCAAGAAGGTCTATATGTGTAAGGGGTAATGTTAGACTCCTTTGTATAAAGATTCAATTTCTTTTTCTCAAGACATTATTTGTCGTCTATAGCACAAACCCCTCCTGATTTCCTCCCCAAACCCTCTCTAAATGCACAGCCACCCACACTAAATGAGTGTCCTTGTAATTAATGCATTTTTTCACATGGCACATGGTTTTTCACATTATAATGCTATTCCACAAGGGGGGAGTTACTGCTGAGGAAACAGAATGCACAAGTGCAGTTTTAGCCTTTACTGAGGTCTTCGCTCTGCTTAGATAAACTCTGTCTAGACTCTTGGATTGCTTCATTCTTTATAACTTTGAAATTTTCTCATCCTTACATTTTCTATCTTTTTGCACACCTGAGGTTTATCCTTCTGTATGTACTAACGACACCCTCTACAGTATAGCGTGGGTGCTTTCTCTTCTAGGACACTTTTCTTCTGAGCATTTCAAACCAGTTAACATTCTAGAAACATTTACATGTGTCCTCTCAAGTATTCAGCTGAACTATAACAAAGAAAACTAATGTGAAATTTATAAGTAGATTAACCCCAAGATAAGAATCACAAAGCTTGGGCTGATCAATCTATAGAATTATAGATGGATGATTTTTTAAAATCTTGGGTATTTTTTTTTTTTACATGTATGTATGTTTTACAACTACTCTTTAGCACTCTTTTTATATTTCCCTTTTCACTGTCATTATCAAAGATGCATGATTCCTTTAAATTAATTCATGAAAAACTAAAAAACAAACAAACAAAAACTCCACCAATGATGGATTATATTACAACATGCATGGAATTATTCCAAGTATGAAGTATGCTAGGTAGGTTTTAAATTAAGTACCAAAAAATAAAAATAAAAAAAAATTCTAATGCAGATTAGCATGTTAGCTTAGTTTTAAAAATCAAGAAAGATGATCACCTCATTAGATGCAGAAAATAACAATTAAATTTAGCATTATTTGAATAGTAAAAATACCTCTTAGCAAGTTATAAAGAGAAAAAATTACTTACATTGTACGTATGCACCAAGAATCATATTTAGTTATAAAATGCTAAAAGTACTTTGAAGTCCAGAAAATGACAAGATGCGTGTGCTCGTCACTTCTGTTGTACATTACGTGGGTCACCGCGGAGAGTGCTGTAAGATGGGCCCTTGCATCATGTGCAGCGTGGAAAAGCTGAGTAGAACGTGTGCTCTCTGAAAGAAGCTGATTCCGAAGAGGAATGAACATGGCAAGAGTTCAACTTTGATTTTAAGTTATTCTTTCCCAAAATTGCTAGTGAGAGAAATCAGCCGACCTCATCATGGGCCCTGTGAGAAAGAGTGAAAAGAATGGCTTTAAGGGGTTGAAGGATACATCCGGCCACATAGAAACCAGAAGTAAGAGAAAGTGTGTTCCTATTCAAAAACCAGTCATTAAGAAGAGAGTAGACTGATTTTGTATTGTAGAATTGTACCCAAATAAGTTTAATTTTAAAAAAAGAAAAAGAAAAAAGTAGAATAGTGATTAGATCCCTAGTGTCAACCTCACATTCTTAAAAAGACTCTCTTTTCCTTATATTCGTTTGGAGCAAAATTAAATCTTCATTTGAGAAACTAATTCAATAAATCTTGAAAAAGCACATTTTACAATGATTTATCAAACCACACTAAAATGTATTGACATGATGATTTTTGGATAGTTCAGTTCAATAGAAAGAAGATATACCAATGGGCAATTGATTCACAAAAGAATATAAACCCAAATGGAAAGGCGAAGAAATGAAATGTGAAATCATACAAGCTTAGATTATTACTGTGCTACAATACTTGCCTGACCCGTAGGACCTCAGCTGTCTTTTTGGTATCTGTGTAGGACTGATCCAGTCTGCTTTCTTTTTCCTTTTTTTTTTAAACATAAATTGAAATGCTCTGTTGCTCTGTGGCCTCTTAGATCCTGATGTCAGGATTGAAATCTCTGTTATCGTGAGGACCAGATACTACGCACAGTTCACACAGAATCCAACATCTTCTCTTTTTGAAGAGCTATTTATTTCAGAAAACGGTTAATGAACTCCAATACTATTAGGCTTAGCACCCTATGTATTTGCGAGACTAAGAAAGATATGAAATGGCATATATATGAATGTTTTTAAGTAGTAAAAGCATAGACCTTAATTTTTTTGTTACCATGAATGTATTCGGATTGTGAAATTAATCAAACCTCAATATTCTTAATTGTTTTAACAGTGTATAACTAGATCACCTTCTACATTAATAAATTAATGAATTTTCTTAACCCATGGACAGAGACATCAGCTGAGATTTCACCTTCCTCATCAAGTTGAAGGGGTGACTAATTAAGTAAGTGGAACATACTAGCTCATTAGTTGAGTCAAGCAAAAAAAAAAAAAAACAAACAAAACAAAAACCCCACAATTGTTAAAGTCTCCGCCCAGTCTTAACGAAGAATTTAAACAATAAAAAATAACATATTTTGGATACTGTTTAGACAGTACCACCATGCTGCATGGCTTTACAGAGACTGATTCCTATGGTGCATTCGTGCCATGAAGTTATGCCACATGGCAACCTCAGCCAAGGTTTTATATGATTTGTGCATTTTTAATATGACATTTAGTAATTACTAAAAGTATATCTCAGCAATACCCAGGGCGTGAGTCAATGTCTTACCAAACACAGGGCATCCAGAGCCTGTGAACATGACCTGGGAGTGAAGACTGAAGACAAGTTGCCTTGGGCCAGCATTGCTCCTTGGGAAAGAGTTCAAGAAGACCAGGGGCACTCATCCACTCGATGAGGTCTGTGATGGTTAGAAAAGCTATATAAAGCCCAGCCAGCATGGCTCAGTGGTTGAGCACAGACCTATGATCCAAGACATTGTGGTTCAATTCCTGGTCAGGGCACATGTTTGAGTTGTGGGCTCTGTCCCCAGTGTGGGGCATGCAGGAGGCAGCCGATCAATGACTTTCATCATTGATGTTTCTGTTTCTCTCTCTCTACCTCTCCCTTCTTCTCTCTGAAATCAATAAAGACATATTAAAAAATGTATTTTAAAAGAAAAGCTATATAGAGCAAGATACCAAGGTGTGTGTGTCTTTAACTCAGTCAGTCTGATAGTACATAAGTACGGAAGTTCACGTTCATTTGTCATCATAGAATAAAAATACAGCAAAGGGCACTGATGAGCTTGATTTTTTAGTGAGCTGTGGATGTGATAATTGCCTGTGGTCTGCAAATAAGTAGAGTTGGAGCCATTTCTCCCGCAAGTTCTCCCCCAAGCTAAAATAATAAGATTTAATAAGATTTAAATTATATAATTAGATACAGAAAGACTAGTCTTTGGGTAAGAAAAATCTGTCTGTAATAACCATCTTGTATTAAATAGAGAGTCTCCAACCAAAGATGAATCCCACAATGAACATTTTATAATCATTAGGGAAAAATCACCTGGCTATTATCTTAGAAAATCAAAAAGAAGAAAAAAAATGACATAACGAACTAGAATCAGCTTTTAAAATCAGAAAATGAATGTTTTGGTTATATTTAATCAGTGCTTAGAGAGCCTGGGCAGGTAGGAAAAAAGAGGAGAATGTTACTGGAGGTGAGGGTGAAGTTAGTATCAGGTAGTTGAAGACCCAAGCGAGCACACTGTGAATAAAGACAAGAAAGGACTTCTATTTTCAGAAGGTAGGATGAGTGGGTTTTTCAGAGCAAAGTGCAAGGTTGCTTGGAGGCATAGAATTTGGCCTGAAGTTACATAGCCAGGAAGAGACTAGTAAGCAATTCTTGCTGTGTGATCTTCATAACAATGAAAGGAATACTGACACACTTTGTTCTAAATGTCAAAATAATATTTTTTAGTAATCAGAAAAATTCAGAAAATAATAGTGTTTTGTTTGTGTTTAAAGCCAGAGTATATCAAGTGGTTTTCCAGCCATCTGTGGTTTACTTGAAGAGCAGGGATGACTTTCTTTAAGTAGGACATCCCTCGGTGTCGAGTGCAGTGGCAGGAATAAAACTTAGAACCTCAAATTATTTAGAAAGCCAATATTACCAGTAAAAAAAAAAAAAAAAAAAAAAAGGGAGTGAGGGCAACCCAGGGGTTTGGGGCAAATTCTTAGTACTAATGCCTTTTCTAAGAGCTATTTTTTCTAATGATCAAATTTAAAGACTTATTCATTCCTCAGTTACTAAAGTGAAGGCAAAACTCAGTAGACTAAAATGTAGTTAGAGGCTGCACTACAATGAAAGGATGGTTAAAGAGTGTCTGATCATCAACTTTAAGAGACTGATTCAGGTCTAAGGACTATGTTGGGTAACTGGGTCTCCTGACCTCTTACTTATCACAACTGTATGTAGCTGTTAAGAACTTGAAATCAAATAGATATTTCTGTTTTGAACTGACACTGTGTTCTTAGTCCCAGTAAAAAAGGCAGGAGACTCAAAGACAATGGAGTATAATAGTTATCGAGGAAAGTAGAAAATTTTGGTGTATAGATTTTGTTAAAGGAACCTCTTAAGTGAAAGTTTCAACAATTCTGTGGTTGTAGTTAAAAATTTACAAATATCTGAGATTAAAGATTGCAGCAGACTGAATGGAAGCTACACTGACACTCTCCCAGGACCAAACTGGAATTACAACTAAAATATAGAAAAACCATCCTGAATAATCAACTATAACTGAAAACGAGCTGGAGAGAATCCTCATAACCAAGGAGGAAAAGTGAGGACTACATAGAGACTGGGAGAGACTGCTAGAAATGCAGGCACCCTGTTAAAGAAGCAACCCACAAAGTTTTGTACAGAGGGAGTGCAGAGTGCACTGGAGCTGTTTGAGGAGAATCTGGGTTTGCGGGCTCTGGAGGTTGAGATCAGAAGACACCCCTCTGGATTCTTGTGCCAAGTCATTCTCCCTTACTACAGAGGACAACTTTCTCAGTCAGCCAATTTTCTGCTAAGCAATTGCCCCACCCTGCTGGAAAACCTCTCCCCTTCCAGAGAGGAGTTTCCACAGCCTGGGGCTCATTAAGAGACTGATAACAACCAGCCACACAACCCTGTGGAGTTTCTATTAAGGCTTATTATAAGAATCAGATTAATCAGCCTGCATGTAGAGGCAGACCTCAGAGCACTTTGAGTCTTTGCCTGATCTGCTTTTGGACCTGGGTCTTGGAAAAGCAGACTTTGGTGTGCATCTTAGTCTTGTCCAACTGCACCCAGCCTCAGCAGAGGAGACCTCAAGCTAAGGTTTGTTGATAGCTCCAAACAAGGTACTCAGGGCCAGTCACAAACTGCATCTGACATTAGCCTGCACCAAAGACCCTTCAAAAGGACTGAGCATCCTAGCAGATCTGCCGAATACATAGAAACAAACCCAAATAGGCAGCCAAAATGGGGAGGCAAAAAAACAAGCCCAAATGAAAAAAAAAGAAAAGTCTCCAGGAAAAGAGTTAAATGAAATGGAGATAAGCAATCTATCAGATATAGAGTTCAGAATACTGATTGTAAGGATACTCAACAGCATGAAAAAAGATATGGGAACTATGAAAGAGATGAAGAATGAAATAGCAGAAATAAAGAATACATTGAAGGAATAAATAGCAGATTAGAAGAAGCTGAGGATGGGGTCAGCGAATTAGAAACAGGGTAGAAAAAAATCACTCAGTCAGAGTTCAAAAAAGAAATAACAATTAAAAAACAGGAGGACAGTTTAAGGGAGCTGTGGGACAACATGAAACGTAACAATATTTGTACTATAGGAGTGCCAGAGGAGGTTGAAAGTAAGCAAGGGTTAGAGAACCTGTTTGAAGAAATAATGGCAGAAAACTTCCCTAACCTGGTGAAGGAAAAAGTCACCCAAGTTCAGGAAGCACAGAGAGTCCCAAGCAAGAAGAATCCAAAGAGGCCCACGCCCAGGCACATCATAATTAAAATGCCAAAAAGTCAAGACAAAGAGAGAATATTAAAGGCAGCAAGAGAAAAGCAATCTGTTACTTACAAAGGAGCTCCCATAAGGCTGTGAGCTGACTTATCAGAAACTCTACAGGCCAGAAGGGAATGGCATGAAGTATTCAAGGTAATGAAAAGCAAGGATCTGAAACCAAGACTACTCTAACCAGCAAGGCTATCATTCAAAATAGATGGTGAAATAAAGAGCTTCCCAGACAAAAAAAGGCTAAAGGAGCTTATTACCCCTGAGTCAGCATTGCAGGAAATGTTAAAGGTACCTGTTGTAATAGTAAGAAGAAATAGAAAGAGAAACATAGGCATAAAGAATTAAAATGGCAATCAATAAGCACCTATCAATAATTACCTTAAGGACTTAAGATAGAGATCAACAGCAATACAGTCATAGTCGTGGACTTTAACACACTGCTGACTTCACAGGATAGATCTTCCAAAAAGTCAACACAGAAACAGTGACTCTAAATGACACACTAGATCAGATGGATTTAATTGATATTTATAGAACATTTCACCCAAAGCTGCAGAATACACATTCCTCTCAAGTGCACATGGGTTATTCTTGAAGAATAACCCATGTGCACTTGACGCAAAACCAGTCTCTACAAGTTCAAGAAGATTGTAATCATATCAAGCATCTCAAATCACAAAGGCATGAAATTAGAAATCAACTACAGTAAAAACACTCAAAAACATTCAAACACTTGGAGGCTAAATAGCATGTTATTAAACAATGAGTGAGTTACCAGTAAGATCAAGAAAGAAATAAAAATCTTCCTGGAAACAAATGAAAATGAACACACAACAACCCAAATCCATGGGAAACAGCAAAAGCAGTCCTAAGAGGGAAGTTCATAGCACTACAGGCCTATGTCAAAAAGCAAGAAAAATTTTTATTAAACTATCCAACCCTACAACTCAAAGAATTAGAAGGCTCCCCTGTGAAGCTGTTGGGACTAGGGCTTTTGTTTGGTGGGATTTTTTTTTTATTACTGCTTTGATTTCATAAATTGCTATTAGCCTATTCAGGTTTTCTGATTCTTCCTGATTCAGTTTTACATGATCTCACTCATATGTGGAATCTAATAAACAAAATAGACTGAGGAACAAAATAGATCTAGAGACACAGAAGCATGGAACAGACTGATGAATCTCAGAGGGAAGGTGGGGCTGGGGGAGTGGGTGGGGAGAGATTAATCAAAGAACTTCCATGCATATATGCATAACCCATGGATACAGACAATAGTGATTAATGAAGGTGGGGGGTGCAGATGTGGGTGGAGGGGACAATGGGGAAAAAAAAAGGGGAATATCTGTAATACTTTCAACAATAAAGATAAGTTTTTAAAAAATTACAAATATTTGTTTGCCAGAACAGAGGAAATAAAATTTCATGGTAAAAAGTTGACAAGACTGAACAGTTTTTGGGTGTTCCTCTCCCCTTAAATGAGGGAGGACCTATGACTTGAACTTAACTAATACAATACAGCAGGGGTGACGGACCATCCTTCCTGCGATTATTTTATATGACTCTGTCTTGCTATCCCACTTGCTCCAGTGACTCTCCCTGCAGACTTGAAGTTTGTGGTCAGGTCTGGGAATCCCACGTGGCACAGAACTGAAAGTGCCCTCTAGAAACTCTAGACAGCCTCTAGGACCTGAGGGAGGTCTTCAGCCTCCAGCCAGCTGCAAGAAAATGAATTCTGCCCAACAACTGGAAGGAGCTTAGAAGTAGATCCTTTGCTACCGGGCCCTCCAAGTGAGAACCCAGCCTTGGCTGACTCTGCTTGCTACCTGTGAGATCCTAGTGTGGAATCAGCTAAGCATTTCCCAGACCCCTGACTGGAAGAAACTGGTAATAAATGTGTGTTGTTTTAACTTGCTAAATTTGTGGTAATTTGCTGCAAAGTAATTGAAACACATAAAGTGTCTATAAAAACAACTACTCAGAGAAGCTCAGTAGTATAAAAAGTAACTACTCAAAAAAGCTCAATAGTATAAAAAGTAACTACGCAGAAAAGCCCTAGTAATCAGAAAGATTGTCTTTATCCCCCATGGTAACTTATTTGCAATTTACCATGAAGTAGAATTATTTCCACTTAGGAAGAATGACCACCTTGAATATGTATCAAGATTTATAGCATTAATAATATGGGCAAGGACTAGCTATTCTGCAGTAACCAAGGAGAGAATATGCCTTGCCTTTCTCTCTTCACATTTTATAGGAGATGGTTCAAACTGATTTGGAGCCTTTCACTGTGGCAGTGGGGGAGACACGGGCACTTTTATTTTCCTTTCTGTCTGTAAAGGCTCACCCTCTAGGAACTCATTTGAGTGGTTGTCAGCTTGGTTAATCTATCCTGTCCACAACCCATTTCTGAGAAGACATTATCTAACTGTGAAGAGATTTCCAAGTTCTTTCTGGATAAAAATCTCAAAGTTTAGAGTTAATAGTTGCCATTTGCTACGGCAGAAAAATGCCTGACATATAGAGACTCACTGTCCGTTCAAACTGCATTTTATCTAGCTTTACAGGAAGTGTTTTATGTTTAGCTCTAAAATAATTCTTTGTAACTTGCAATGGAAAGTTTTCTAAAACTCTGTTAATTATTTTATCAATTCATTAAAAAAAATTAAATGATCAAATACAGTTAGAAATTGTAATGATTTGTCATAAATTACCTTGCCTACCTCACCCAGCCTGCTCAGTTCCCTCCACTGCAGAGTATTGTTTTTAAAATGGACCGTGCTCTGTGTGCTTTACTCACAATGGCAATTCCAGGTGCATATGAAGATAAAGGTGACTAATTAGGTTGCTGCTCATTCTCAAGGAAGTAATTAGGCATCATTAGGGTATTATTTTTAAAATTAGGGCTTGCTTTCATGTGGAATTTATATAGTGCTCTGTCTTTGTAGAAACATTCTTGAAACTCATTCATTTGTTCAAAAAAGAAAAATTAAATGTCATTATTAAGATCTACCTTTCTGAAAACATAGCCAACAGCAATTTGATCTAAAATTTGTCAGCTTTGCACAAAAGGCAATTTGAACATTAGCAATCAGTCTTTCCAGGTGATTGCTATCTGCACATAGAGATGTGAATTTAAAAGGCTATGAAATCATTGTCCTTAAAATCAGTACCAACAAGAAGTTCCTATTATTTGCAGTTTGCTGGAGATATAAAGGTTCTTCAAGGGGCACAACCTAACCTCAAGGAACATGCCTAAGGTTTTGTTGTGGGACCTGGACTGGGACCAAAGCAGGTGTGCTGGACTGGTCTGGAAATAGGTTCTCGTGGTGTCGCAAGAAAAGAATTTCGGGGATTGACGCATAGGAGAATTTGAGGTATCATGGCAAGATTTATTGAAGCAAAAACAAAGGAAAGGTTTAGGTGATGTCCCATCAACAGCCAGCTCTGTCTTGCTGAAGAATTCCAGCCTCTGGTGCCACAGGTGAGCACTTGTCCCCACCAAACACAGGCTGAGGGCCAGGCACCCCAAGCTCCAGTAGTCCGGCTGTGCCTCTGTTCCCCTCCGGCCCACTTTGACCCTGCCCTTCAACCTGCACGGTCGCCACACCCAGGCCCAGGCTGCTATGGAGAGAGCGCCTGGGGCTTTTGTTAAGCTTTGCTTAAATCCCCTTGGCTTTGGGAAGGGGTTAGCTTTCTTGCAAACTATCCATTCTTATCTCAATTCCTCACGGGCCTGTGCTGAGCCCTCCCCCTAACCAACCCTTTTCCTTGATCCATGGGGCTCTGTGCCCTTACCCTATTGGATCTTTTCCCCAGGTTTTCCCAGGCTAGACTCCCCTTTATGGTTGTCATTTTGGCCCCCACTGTGCGTTCCCCAGCAGAGGAGTCTCCCCCAGGCTGTTGATCTACACCTCACCCCGTTAACCTGGAGGAAGGGGCTGGCTGTTCCCTGGGGGATTGGAAAGCAGGTCTTTCCTGTTCACAAGTGATTGTGAAGCTGCCCCTTCCTAGTTAGTCCCACTTAACGTTTGGTTTGGTTCCATTTGCTCCCGCCCTTTGTTACTAACTAACTAACTAGCTAACTAACTAACTAACAACTACTTGTGGGGAACGAGAAAACACTTAGGCTTTCTCGCCCCCTTCTCCCAGTTATGTGAACATGATACAGCACAGTCATAACAGACACCGTGTTGGCTGACTATTGCCTGACCCACCCTTGGCCGAGAGCCACTGTTGTCCTGGCCCCTATGAGACTGGCCGGGGGCTTCCAGAGGTGCAGTGTGTCCCCCGGGTGTGGTCTGTCCCCCGTGTATCTCATTCTCCTTCAGCTTCAGGCTTTTTCTTCAGTCGGCCTGGGTCCGGCAAGGGCCTCCCTGCCTCGATCACTTTCCTTGCACTACTGTAGCAGTTTCAGACAGCATTTGAAGCCTCTTTTATGAGGGGCATCTGACCACACTGACTCGGTTCTTCTTTACAGATACAGAAATAGCCTTAAGAGGAGCTTTAAAAAGTGGCCACTTACAAGGCATTGTCCTCAGATGCTGTTTGAAATGATCATACCCTGATCTCCTGAGTCTGAGTGTCTGGCCCATCGACATTGGCTTCTCAAGTCTCCCAGTCTTCTTGGAGCCCTGATAAAACACCTTTTTTTTCCTACTTAATTTCCTGTCTCATTTAACTGTTTTCTTTAAATGTGTAATCCTGGGTAAAACCTCATTTTAATATCTTAATTTCTTCATCTGTATAATGGAGATATTATGTTGACTAACTCTTAGATTTTCTGTGAAGATTAAATTAGCTAATCTGTACACAGCACTTAGAATGGTGCCTGGCAAATAATAAGTACCCAAGAAATATAAGCAGTCATTGTTTTTGCTGCTGTCATTAGCCCAATATGTCTTAGGTGTGCTGAAAATATAAAATTAGTAGACACATAATCTGTGATCAAAATATTCACAAGTTAAAAACTTTAAAAATTGACTTGTTTCATATAATAACCTCACTCATAAATCTGCATTCTCTCATCAGCTCTACTTCTTACCTTAATTTCAACCAATAGCATTACTTTTTATTTCACTGAGAAATATATATAAAGTATATAAATCAAAAAGGAACATCCATAAATTCCGCCACCCCAACTACTGGCCTACGCTATCTGCAGATGCTTTCTGCCTTTTTTTCTTTCTTTCACCATTTATGACATTTTCAAGCTTCGGTGTAAAGTCTATATTCTCATTGGGGTACAAGATTCTAGATAATCTTACCTACCCAAAGACATCACTTATCTTCTAGGCACTACTTCTTTTACTTTATCAGTTTTTCTGTTTTAAAAGAGTTGTTACCATCAATAGGAAGCTTCCATTTTTAATACATTTCTCCTTTCTTAAAAAGAATGCTTGACCTGCCTATCCCCATAAACCATCACACGGTTTCTTTGTTTTTTTGTTCCACCTCAGAATGGTTGGTTATACTCACTGTCTCCAATTCCTCTCCTGCAATTATCTCTTATACCCAGTTCAGTCAAGCTTTGGTTTGCCAAATCCCTACTCCAGGCACTTTATAAATTCAAGCTTCAATTCTAAGTGAGTATATTGCTTCACCTACCAGCAGCATTTGAAGCAATTAGTCATGCGCCTCTCTCTGACACACTTTTCCACTGGACTTCCAGGAGGCCTTTCTCACCTGGTGTTCTTACTCCACCAGTCATTCTTTCTCAGTGCTCATTCCCTGGCTGATATAATTTTGTTTATATAGATTTCAATAAAATCTATATCATAATGATTTGAAGTTTACATATCCAAATGCCGACTTGACAGCTCTGTTTCGATGTCTAATGCACATGGTATATGTCCTGAGTGGACGTTCCTCATGAAACCTCTTCAAACACACCTTCCTCAGCTCATTTGAGGGCAACTATACAATCCTTTTAATTCAACTGAAGTTTAAGGTTTATTTTGTATCAAAAGAGAGCAAGGTACTATCGCTGTCAGTTTTACAGAGGAAAATAGGATGGCGGATCTTTACTTTAAATTAATAAATTTCAGGAATACATTAGATGGATGGAGTTTGGAAGGGACTTGAAGCAGGTAAACCAGTGAAACATCTGTGCCATACTCCAAGAGAAATAGGAAATAAGGGTCTAAAAGAGAAAAGACAAAGACAAGATAGAGACTGCAGGGTGGGTCCTGATTCAGGGGTTATTTTGGTACTGTGACCAACTGGAGAAGAGAGATTTTGAAAAAGAAAGAGAGCAATTTTGACATTTACCGATTCTGTGGATGGTGTTAGTAACTTGACCAGAGGATACGAAGGGAGCAGAAGATTTTAGGCAGGAGAACGTACTTTCCGATTTCAGTTTGAGAAATGCTAAGGTAGAGGGGTTGGGATAGAGGATCCGAAACATCTGCATACTGAGATTTCAATTCTCTTTGACACTTAGCTGGAACTGAGAGTTGTCATCGGTAAAATGAGAAATAAAAAACACCTAAGGCCACAGTTGTATGGATTAAATAGTGTGTTACAATTATGAGCAAGTACCCTAGAGAGTCCTTCTTTATAGGTTGTGTGACTTTGAACTAGTAATTTAGCAGCATTGTGCCTCAGGATTCTCATCTGTAAACTGGGATAACAGTCGTAGCTATTATGATGGGAGTCATGGTGCTCACTGAATATTTCATCCGTGGATGCAAAAAGATGCAGAAGAAGAGAAACGAGATAATGATAAATAAAACCCAGGAGGTTTGACTAGCCTGTCAGGCAACCGAAAGAGTTGCTCCAAACCTCAGCATACTCTAGACCCATCAGATGTCTCAAACTGCACTCCAAACATTTTGCATTTTAGTTTGTATTATATATTATTTTATTTTGTACTTTATTTTGTATTAAACTTTATTTCATTAAAAAAAAAATCAAGGAGGTTACCAGCGTTTCAGTAGTGGTCAAAGAAAGGTGCCAGACCAGGAGACTAAAAGAATCTTGTCTGACTGGTAGAAGATCATAGCAGCTGAAACACCATGTGTGTTACCATTACTACCAAAATCGTTGCTACAACTGTATTATTTCCTGAAGAGAGAAACATACATTGTCGTGTTGGCTTAGTAGCTGGGGGCAGACAGCAAACAAAACAAAACGAAACAAAACAAAAAACTAATGTTGGAGTCTGGAAACGTGGTAGTCATCGTCAGGCAGTGCCAAATTATTTGGTTCAGCTGTCATTTGAATTATAGGAGAGATAGATTTTGTGACTAAAGAACTTGTTGCTGTAGGAGAGCAGATTGGAATACAAAACATTGTTAGTTTGTGTTAGCTCTAATTGCCTGTGTTTGGCAAGGCTTTATAAAAAGAAATGGGCTGGTTGTCAGCATGATAAAAGGTAAAGGGCTCGATCGCAGGCACGTGCAGGCTCACAGTGTCGGAGCGTCTCACTGCTCAAGAACCTACACATTAAGAGTTCAAGTGAGATGCTTCTTTAAATGATAGCAACAAATTAAAACTAACTCTTATGGCACAGATCAGATGACAGTTCTGGCTTTAACAATTTCTGTTTTTAAAAAAGTCTATTGATAAAGTACCATCAGAACAAAGATCCAGTTACATAGAGTCTCCCATTGTAGTTTTGAATTGGAAAACGGACTCCATGCAGAGATCTGCATTCACTGTACTGTCAGAGAAACCACAGTCCTGGCTGAAACAATCCTTTGTCTCTTTATACTCCAAGCAGGAAATGTGGTAATAAATGTGCATTATCTCTACGAGAGGCATGCTTTGGAAGATGGAACTAAGTAAGATAAAACAGTTTGCACATTAGAAGGACACTGTAGCAGAGGGAGTGGTGTCCATCAAACATCCCGTACATGCCCCTTATTTCCATCCCCCTTGTTTTGTTGGTCTGTGAGACTAGTTTTGGCCAAAGGGATGTGGGAGCAAATAATATGTGAGGCCAATGGATAGATGGTAGCAGCTATGACAGACTTGGTTTTGAATGACTATAGAACAGGGCCTTTTCCACACATCCCAGCCTCAAATTTACTTGGATGTGGATTCTAAAACTTAAACACTTTATTTATTATGAACCTGAGATTTGGTGATTAATTTGACATAAGATTATCTAATACACCTAAATAAAAATACACCTGTGTCAGAGGGTTATTGCAAGAAGTGAGTGAGCGAGTAACATAAAGCCCTTACTTGGAGAATTGAAATAAGTATGTAAATGTTAGGTGTGAATGCTGCTACTTTTGCTAAAATTTCCAGCTAGCACAGTGTCTAGCATATATGGTACACATAGCAGATCATATTTTCTTTTTCTTCTCTGGTCTACATATTTGAACTACCATCCTACTCTTAGCGTTCATATTTGCCACCAGAAGAATCTACCAAGAGAATGATAACCTAATTATTTTAAGGTTTAAGAAGATGACAGTGTTTTATTTTTAGAATCTCAGACACCTATTTTCTGCTTGTTGCTTTGCCCATGGGAAAACATATTCCTTGTTACAAAGTGAAATCCATGGAAATAGAAGTGAGCAAATTACACAAATGGTGAAATGATTAAGTGATACAAATGACATAGTGCAAAGCTTAAGTATTTTCCTTACACGGAACCAGTTTACTTAATGTTTAACACATTTATTGGGAGTATAACATATCAAAATTAATTCATTATTTTTGCCATAGATAAGTTATTCAGTTTCCTTTTCAAATGAACATATTACTATGAGCATGTAAATTTAATAGTTTTGTGGAGAATATTCAACTGTGATAGTCTGAAATAGGATGCTTTTAACAAAACTTTTTCTCAAAGTTTCATAATAAACAATATAATTTTCTATGCATAAAAGTATATATAAAGTAAATGTTTGAGTAAGAAGAAGAGCTAACTAAATATTTTCAGGAGAGAAGAAAATAGAGATGATGTTATAAGTGAAGCTTGGCAACTGTCTTTGATTATGTATTTCAATTTAAATACTAATCTCAAGCCATGAAAATGCTGACACAACTTTTGCATTTGTCTAAAGTTTATTAAGTGTATAAATTAAACAAACAAATATCTCATTTGAGATGAAAAGCTGTGTATTTCCTTAAGAAAAATTAATAGAGTTAAAAATGAAAAGCTGTAGCCTGGGCCAGTGTTCTCAGTGGTTATAATATTGTCCCAGGCACCAAAGGGTCAGGTCAATGTTTCTCTGTCACATCAATCTCTCTGTCTCTGTCTCTGTCTCTGTCTCTGTCTCTGTCTCTGTCTCTGTCTCTGTCTCTGTCTCTGTCTCTCTCTCTCTCCTTTCCCCTCTCTCTCTAAAAAAGTCAATAAAAACATATCCTTAGTTGAGGATTAAACAAACAAAAACAAAAAGCAAGAAAAGCTTTAGACAAATGCATAATGTATACACCAGAAAAGATAGAGTTTTATAGATAATGATAAACAATAGTAAAAACAGTAAAGATACTTTTAGCTAAAATGGGCCACTCATCCTTTTTACCCTTGATTGTACTCTTTTTGGAACAAAATAGCACACTTTCTGCAATATCTTTTCCCAAGCAGCAATACAGACCACACAGAAAACTGTGACTGGTTGTTCACTGAGTGGATTTAGGCCTAATTCAGACAGACGCTTCCTCGGCAGAAGCTTTTGTCTTATGTGTCACAGGCTCCAACACCTGGCTTTGCCATTCAAGCCACGTAGAAGTGCGCAGAGGTAGGTTCAGAGTCAGTGACATGGCTCATTTACGAGGATGCTGATAGCCAGCTACAGGTGCTTCTTCTAAATCAATAAGAAACAAAAGTAAATAAAATAAAAATCAGCATATACATGTGTATGTGCATTTTTGGTGCTTAATGATGATTGTTTATATACAAAATCATTGGAATTATCCTTTAGAAAATATCTGTGTTTATAAAATTTAACACCCATTACAGGCATTTGAGCATGTTATAAATATTAATTGATAATAATGAAGTTTAGGCATCAAGTAATTCAGCAAAGGATGTTGGAATGTCATATATTAAGTACACCAATTATAAACACACACCCACACCAACTACCTGAGTGCATGCACTTGATTAAACATGGGTAATTTATTATTTGTTGAATGAACATTTGAAATAAACTTAGAGACTTGTATAATGCTAACAAGGGGAAAAAGGAACTTTAATGAAAATAAATGTCTCTCTGAAAAGGTCACATCAAAATATAAGCTCGAATTCTGTCCAAGAAATCTTATTAAAAAGAGCTAATGGTAATCAAAGAATAAACATATTAGTGATTCAGTTATAACTAAAGAGCTGTCCAAATGATTTCATTATACCCAAGTATAATGTATTTGAGTATATGCAATTTGAGGTATGTCACAATGTATTTGTACACTTCTGTATGTTATAAATTAAATAAAGCCTTTGGAACATAAGTCCTGAGATCACAATAGTTGTGTTGCCCGAGAAGAGTTACCAGCTCTTCAAGTTTTTCTTCAATATTTGTAAAGTGGTGGGGGGGAAATGTCTGCTTGTCATATCTTGCAAGGTATTAGAAAAACGTAAGTGAAATGCTAAGTGCTTTAGATCACAATGTACATATTACTAATCTTAGAATTATTATGATTCTATGTGTGATTATTGCTGAGTGTCTTTTATATTATCATTATCCTTGTCTATAAATAAGACATAAAAGATCCTTGTATAACATCTTTTTTGTCTATTGTATGTACAATTGAAGCTTGTACTTCTGCATATTTAGGATCTATTGTTTTGTGAAATTAATCTTGTTCTGTTTCATTCTTGCACCTATATACCTTTTGCTGTGAAAATGTCTTGCTTCTGCCTGAGATGTTAATTTGTTTGCACCATAGTTTCTCTGCCTTCTACAGTAAAAACTCAAAGGTAGATATTGTTATTTTATATAAAATAACACTTCTTAAAATTTCATTTGGATCCACTAGTCAGCTGATTCCCAAATGAGTTTTGTGATCCCAAACTCACATTATAATCATCACACCAAAGTTAAGTTTTAGCAAGTTTCAGTTCTGAAATGTTTACGATGGTCTTGTCTTGTTTTTAATATTTGATGCAGTTTACTAAGATAATGACCATGGACTTTGAGTCATAGATCAGGAGGCAGTATATCTCAATCCTTTAATGCTGTATCATTTTAAATCTTAGTCCAGTAAAAAAACAAATAAACCAAGAAACAAACATCTTCTCTGAGCCTCATCCTCTTATGTGTAAAGTAATAAATATACTACACAATTTTTGCTAACATTGTTAATGCCTACCCCAATTTCAACTTATTATAATCTCATATCTATAGTCATCAATGATTAACCCTGATGTCTATTTTCAGTTCTAAGGACCTAGGACTTAGATCCTGAATATTCATATTTCTCACTGCTGTCTACTTCTTGAAATTTCTCTTATAGTAGCTTTTTATATATGTCAGTTTGTCTTCTATAATTTTATTGAGTCTACCTCACAAATCTTAAAAATTGTGTGTTTTTTATATAATCTTTATTATATCACAAATACATGATTATAATGATCTTGTAATAGATTTTTTAATGCCTAGTTTCTACTCTTTCTATTTATTCTAATAATCAAAGACAATCCTTGTATTAGGACCTCCAGAGAAACAGAGCCAATAGGATACTTTTATACAGATGTGTGTACACATATATACATATATGAATTAAGGAACTGTTATATCATATTATTGTGATATATTATAAGAGATTGGCTTACACAATTGTGATAACTGAGATGTCCCACAATGTGTTGTCTGTAAACTGGAGACACAGGAAAGCAAATGTGTAATTCTGAGAATTGGAAGGCTGAGGGTGTGACTCCCAGATGAGGGCAGGAGTAGATCAGTGTTCTAGCTGAATGATTCTTTTATTTATTCAGGTCAAAAATGGATAGGATGATACTCACCCACTTTGGGAAGGACAAACCTCTTTGCTCAGTCCTCTGATTCAAATGCTAGTCTGGTTCAGAGACACCTTTACAGCCATACCTAGAAATCGTGTTTAACCTGAGCACCTTGTGTCCCGGTCCAGCTGACGCATGGCATTAGCTACCACAAGCATCTTGCCTCCCTATTTAAATGCTTCTGTTGTTTTAAATACGAAGTCAATCATTTTCATTTGAGAGTAAACTGCTAGTCCTTTCTTAGAATATCAGGTATGTGGGAACTCCACACTTGAGCTTTGTTTTTCCTGAAGAACTATGAAAATTAAAATTTCAATATTAAGGCAATGACACACATTTTTAGTGCATAATGAATAATTTTCACAATCTAGTTTATATTCTAGAATTCAGGTGGCCTCCGCAGCACTTACCATTACCAAGGATGTGTGTGGAATAGTCATAGGCACCAGCTACTTTAGACCATTTCTACTTGTATACAGTGAAGAAGTTTGAGAAAGAAGAGGGGAAGGGAGAGAAGGGAGAGGGGAAGAGAGGAAAGGAAAGGAAAGGAAAGCAAAGAAAGGAAGGAAGGAAGGAAGGAAGGAAGGAAGGAAGGAAGGAAGGAAGGAAGGAAGGAAGGAACTAAAAATGGAGAAAGAGAAAGAAAAAGTGTTGTCTAAGTCTGAGCCCAAGTACCCTCCTGATCGTCTCTTTATTACAGTGGCTGATAAAATCCCACTCAATCCTGCCTTGAGGTTATCAGCATATTGAGAAATTACTGTTAAATAACATTTATTATATATCATGGAGCATCAAAAATCGGTCATACTGATATTCATGTTTTGAAACCACATATGTGATATTCAAGTCACATATTAAATAAAGAACAAAGATCTGGGCAAATAAACATGTTAAATTTATTAAAATAAGAGAAGTAAACCTGTGTGAAAAAAAGGTAGACAACTTAAAACACTGTAGCAATGTGGGTTAATTAGTAAAATACTTTAAAAGACAGATTACTTGTCACTATTATTGGGACTAATTATACTAATACTGCAACATGCATGGGATCCTGAAAAATGGTGTAATGCACCATTCGGATAAGGTCTAGTCTGAAAACATTAAATCAGTTTTACTGAGTTTTCAAAAGCAAGACTTTTCCTTGAAGGGTGAATGAAAACAGCTTTCTAACTTAAGATCTTAGATAGCATTAGTCCCAATAAAGTTGATGATTTCTTCTGGGAGAATTTAATCAGTTTGTTGTGACATGGTACCAGCAACTCAATTCTGTAAAACAATTGTGATTGATCACTGTTGTTCCATGAGTTGGCCAGAGGGAACCTGAGAAAATCACTTACACAGCCTACCTTTCAAAGTGCAACTTCAGAAAATGATAATCTTCTGGATTTAAACTGTGTTTTTTTTCTCACGAACATTCATAAAAATATCTTTCATTAGCCATTTATTTTCTAAACAGAAAATATCAATGATGGTTACCATCTATGTAAGAAGTCAGAGCAATTACCTAACTGTAATGACATGTGGTAAGTCTTTTCTCTCAATCCCTGAACTACTTAGGTACTGACATTTCCTGACCAGAAATCAGGCAAACTTAGAAGGCCACCACAGGAAAAGGGGGGCGAGGGGAGGTGGGATAGGGTAAAGGGGGAATAAATGGAGATGGACTTGGGGTGTGGTGAGCACACAATGCAACATACAGATGATGTATTCTAGAACTGTACAGCTGAAACCTAGATAACTTTATTAGCCAATGCCACCCAAAAAATTCAATTAAAAACAGAAGGCCACTTCCATGTTTATGAAAGTACCATGGAAATCCAGGGATTTTCCAAGACACGGAGTTTATCTTTCTATTATTATTTAACCATTTTATTATTTTCCATGCAAACAACTGTAAACCTACTTCTGTCCCACCCTGTATGTTCTCAGGGAATTTTTTTTTAAACAAGCCAGCCTATCAGAGGTGTATTCATTGTTACTCAGGAGAAAAGAACCACTTTATAACTCTTTAGATAATGTTGAACCAGCCACAGCATTTGTGCCTCTTGTGTTGATAGCCCATCTTGTTCTGCATATCCACTGGAATAGAAGAGTTACATGGGATCACTTCAGACAGCATGGCTATAGCGATGACCTTCAAAGAGCTTCCTTGCTAGAAGTAGCTTTGGCTATACTTTCTACATACTGCATCACTTAAAAAGTCAGATATTGTGCATATTGCTTTTACCAACTTATAAATTTTCAAGTCAAGCCTTCAGTGTAATCTTCCTCACTTTATTTTCTATAAAGTTAGACAATGTGGCATAATTCTTTCATCATTAGCCACAAAATAGGAAATCACAGCATTTCAGGGGGGAAAAATGTTCTGTATGTTAGGGTTTTAACTGATTAACTTTGAAAATGTAGTTTCCAAATTTTTTGCTAGATCAGCTTAAGACTCAAATGAAGTAGCTTGTTCCTCTGTAGTTTAAGCTAAGTGTGGCTGCAATAGGTTTTTTTTTTGCTCCCATATGTCTTTTTTGTCTATGCCTTGTGTAGGGCTTCCCATTAAGTGATAAATTTCCCAGAATCAAAGTAAATGTCTCAAACCCGTATAACTTATTAAACTTTTTATTAATTTATTAGTTAGCTAATTATAGTAAAGATCTCTGGTGATTATATACAGAAATTGGAGAAAAGGTAAGACGTGGGTTAAGAAAAAGCGTGGAACCCAGGTGGGCAGCCACTGGGAAGAAGCTGGAGAACCAATGCGAGGCGATGCCGGGGTGCTGACAGGGAGGGGGGAACAGAAGATAAGCACATGCACACGTAAGGAAGAGTGGATATTAGACACACTTTTCCCTTAGGGCTCTGGTGAGCCATACATTATGGACTCACTAATTCTTGGGAGAGAGCACTGAAGCAAAGAAATTTGATGATGGCTTGATCATTTCTGCTCTGCAGAATCTTTCTTTTCTTATTAAATCCACCAAAGTTAATATGTGAAGGAGATAGTACTACCTGAAATATAATAATTAAGCTCTGACAGCTGTTCCATTATGAAGTACATTTGACAATTAATGTCATGGTTTAGATTAATTACAGACTACTTAAATAATACTGTTTTGAACTTAAGCAAAATCATTTATTATTGTACTTCATCGCACTTCAAAATGTTTGCTAAATGCCTAGTTAAAATCTTTTCCTCCTGATTCTTTCAATAGCAAGACATGGAAAAAAATCATATTTTTTACTTTGTTGACTCTTAATGATTACTTCTTTGTTTTCTAATGTGTTTGATAAATATTAAAACATAACAAATATTAAGATTATATTCAAATTTTAAATCAGTAGGTAATAAATTTATATTATAAAACTTTAAGAAAATTCAAATGTATCTCTTCTTAATGTCCATGTCCGTTGCACCATTGATGTAATTCATAAATGTTTCAAAAACATAGATTCTCAAGGGAAGTAGTAGAATTATTTTCACTGGGATTTATTTTGGAAACAAATTTAAAATTTTCTTCTAAATAAATTTATAACAGAATGCAATATTTGTTGCAAAACTTTAACCATGTGCAAAAGTCTACTGAATTCTAGTCAGTTATGTCTTTATAAGATCCAAAATCCTAAGAATTTATTGAGTGACAGCTTCAACTTAAGCAGAATATATTTTCCATTTTAGTTGACATTCTTGTTTATCTGTGTTTTATTTGCTTGTTTTCAGTAGAAGTTGATGTTTGAATTCTAGGGCCTGAATTAATGTGTAGGACTAGTTTCAACATTCTTTTAGAAACAGTTCCTAAGTGTACAACAAGTCATTGGAGATATAAGCTAATGTGTCTACTGCATGTCTCAGAACTTTTATTTACATTTCATTAATTCAGAATCACAACAGATTTGAATTTGCCCAAATATAAAAAGGCTGAGACCTTAGGTAGTTTTATGCACCATTAAATTCAACATGAAATTATATAGATATAGCTCACTAGCTCTCTAGATTTTCACTATTAATGTACACATAAGATGCTATGGTGTTTAGAAATATAGCATCGTTAGATCACCTATTAAAAGCAAACTATACTCTATTGAAGAAAATATAAACCTAAAGGGTGGCTATTGTTAAATACTCAGATCATTTTGAGTGACCCATATAATCACAAAATAAAAGATTTCTTGACTACTTTGGAAACTTGTTCATATAATTCTCAAACTGGGAAAAATATCTTTGGCTCTTTTCCCTTCCTCCTGCCTGGAACTTAGATATAACAACTGAAGTTCCAGAAGAATCTTGGACCATCTAGGATGAAGGTATCAACTGAAAAATGATGGAACAAACATAGCGGGAGCTTGGGTTACAGGCATAATGTATCTGTTTACTAACCCTAATTGTCTGTCTTCAGACTTTCTTTGAGAGAGAGAAATTCATTTCTATGTTGTTGAAGTCACAATATATTATTTCCATATGCGACTAAATTTATTTTTACATAATTCAGACATTTAGTACTATTTGGTCTTAATCTCTACTTGCTTTTCTAATCGATTGAAAACTCCATCCCTATATTAAAAATCCTTAACGACAAGTATTTATATTATTGTGGTAGCAGCAACATTTGTCAGACTTTCTTCCCTTCCAACAACCAAACCAATGACTCTTTTACTCCTGTTGTCTATTTGCTAGAGAATGAAAGAGAAGTGTTACCAACACCCCAGCCTGGGCCAGGGAGGGGAATGGAGAGTGTGGGAGTGAGGGGATAAATGGTGACCATTTTGAGGGCAGTTGTCATTCAGAAGAAATGTCCACATGGTGGAATTGCCAGGGTGAAAAGATATACATCACTTCACAGCAGACCATTAGCCTATAACTTCCTTTAGTTGTCAGGAAAATCAGTGGGTCTAATTTCCTCGACATTACTGTAAGTGAGGTTCTTGGGGTGCCGCTGGAGTGGGCACTTCCAGAGGCCCCCACAGGAGGATGAATGGTTTTTATTGGCATGGAGTTACATTTCTCAGGATGCAAAGTCCCGTGCCCCTTAATCCATCCTGGAAAAAGTGTAGCTGGGGTTCCAGCAGAGCCAAAAGCAGGGCCAGTGTCCAGAGCTTCGGTTCCATGGTGGCCTTCGGTCCAGTGCAGCATCAGGTTAGTTACCAGTCCCCTGAGTGAGTCCCACTGGCCGTGAGTCCCACATGGCTGTGAGTCCCACATGGCCGTGAGTCCCACATGGCCGTGAGTCCTGCCGGTGCAGGGGAGCTCGCCCTCTGCAAACGGAGCCAGGCACAAGCAGCGAGAAAGAGAGAGGCGAGAGCCAAGAGAGCCAGAGGGGCTCCTTTGTTCAGGAGCTTAAATATTCAGGTTGTGCAACTTGAATAGGTGTGGCCACCTCTTCTGGCCACTGAATTGTTTTCAGGTGTGACCGACAGATAAGCATCTTCCCAGGTCACACAGACCTTACTGGGCATGTGACTTGTCCAGTGCCTTCCTCCAGTGATCTTCGGGTAATGGACTTGGAGAATGTTAATTGCAGCTTCCTGTAGAAGCTGCATAAATGGCAGGCCTATACTACCTCGTCTTTCCTTATTCCTTTCCTGTTATTTAATAGCCAGGTTATTATAACAGCATCGCTGTCTTGCCATCACCTGAAGTTTGGCTGCTGGACTAAGATGACAATGAGACAGCAATGAAAGAGCATTTCCAAAGCCCTAAAGAATCAAATTAGCAACTGTTGCTAGTCCTATTGTACCAAATATATTTGGTTAAAAATTACCACATCATCTTTATTTTAATCTATATGGGTTTAAAAATATACTTTTGTTTTGTTTTGTTTTTACAAAAAGAGAAAAATTATTTCTCATGATTTATAGTGTAGGGGAAAGGTGACACTTTCAGACTGCCGCCCAGAGAGAAGTAAGGAGTAAAACACACAAATTTTTATGAAAATCATGATGTCACCCCTAAATAAATATACCATATGTTTAATTCACTGACCACTATAACATGCTCAGCAAGAATTATTTTTTATGTTGTTATTTTTGAAGAAAATCTCTACCTCTATATTTTGTAGGTTAAAACATTGCCAAATATATTCTATTCTAAGGAATCATTTTTATAAGCAGTAACTTAAGCATAAAGGATGGACAGGGGATTTGTGTGGTTGGGAGCCAATTTCAGCTTTCCTTGAGATATAGAAAATTATTCATTATTTTTTCTTATGCTATATATAGTTTTAAGAAAGTATTCCAACAACATACCTGGAAAATGGCACTCGGATTGAGCAAAGCATTTCTTTGAGGTTTTCCATGGTGCGTTCTAAAAAGTCATATACAAAGGCACAGTTCCTATCATTGCAATCCCTTTTATAAAGCAGAAATGTTATGCAAATCAACGAGTGAGATTGTAACTGAGCTACTCATGTACATGACCATGGCTGTAGAGCTTGCTCATTGCATTTTGTCTAGATCCTAGAGTATATAATTTCTACATGATGGCACAAGTTTTTACTCAGGAGTTATATGTACCAGGAACTATTTAAGAACTGGGACAAAACATTAGAAACGGTAGGCATAGAACTTAATGAATCATGGAGCTTAATGAAGTAATTAGCCACAAAACAAGTAAACAAGTAATATATTAATGTATTATATAATTTTTTACAATATCCAGGAAAAACATTTCTGTAAATGTAACATTTAAGCAGAGATCTAAAGTTAAATATAATGAACTATGTGACTATTTGGAGCAAGAACATTCATGACAGAGGCTATCGCAAATGTAAAGCCCAGGGACAGGAATGCTTAGTGTGTTAGAAAAACAGACAAGAGTCTGATGAGGGCAGAACATAAACAGTTGGTCCAGCATTGGGGGCTGGCAAGAATAACTCCTACTCAGCTTAGGATACACCAATTTGACTCCAACAAAAGGGCACAGTGATGCACAGGAGATACATGATCTCAAGGATACCTGATACTGCAGCTGGACACAGTTCCCTGCTCCTCACAGCCTTCTTCACTGATATATGCCTAAAGTTCTACGTTTTCAGTGCTCTATACAGATAGAGGAATCTCCCAGATCAGAAAAGTCCATAGCTTTGGCTTGGCTGCTTTTTATAGAAGCTTAGAATAGGCAAGTAAAGAGAAAAGAAGGGGATGGGACACATGAATTAGCTCAAATAACCTAGCCCTAAAGTTCACATTCTAGGGTCCAAATTTCTTGATATACCACAGTTATTTAATGTAGTTAATTTTTCCATTTTATTTCCTGTTGCAATCATTGGGCCTACTGACAATTTCAGTGCAGCAGACATAACCCCTAGAAAGTGGTTAGAAATTGATTTAGATCGATAGACTTAATCATATTAAACCTTATAGATAATGGTAAGAGTTTTCATTGTAAATATTAAGGTAAACCATTGGAGTGTTGAGAACGAGGGAGGGAGAGTAAAATTTATGATATAACTGGATAGAGTAGAGAAGAGAAGGCAGAATGTAGAGACACTGAGTAGGAGAGTATTATAAAATCTCATGTAAGAAGGGATTTTTGACTTAAGTAATTAGAATAAGTGAGATGGGATAAGATTTTTATAGTAATTTTAAATTTAAGAACAGAACATACAAAATATGCTCATGAATAGAAAGTGGGTCATGTAAAACAGGAGTCAAAGATTACTCAAGAAATTCTTGTTTAACCAGCTATGAGTTGTGGAACTATTTATTCAAATAAAATAAAAAGCACATTTTTAAAGGGTGGAAAGTACAGGGTTTTATTTTAGTCATGTTATTTTCGAGATGATTATTAAGCACCAAAGTGAAACTATAAGGACATATGAGTTTATGCTAGAAAAAAGCACCACTGTTGTTAACTCAAATTCTACGTTTTGGCATGGTAGCAAATGATTGAGGTGGGGAGGAAAGGAAATCTGTTGAAAGTAAAAGGCCATGAATCTTCTCTATGGAACTAGGTTAAATATAAATGGATGGCAAGAGTAGTAGAAGAGAGATTAAAAAAAGAGAGAGAAAGTAAGAAAACCTCATGCTAAAATGAATGAAGGAGTGATTGGAAGTATGGCCAGTTACTGCAACATGAAATCTAGTGGCTTGTAAGATATTAAGATTTCAAAGAAACTGATTTATGTTTGCTATTGTTTTTGTTTTAATATACAGGTCGAAAACCCACCTTACCCTCATGTCTTTGTGCCAGCAGGTGTGAGAAAAAAATCCATTATTTAATAGGGCTGCGTGAAATCACTATCTCCACAGTACTCAGAAAAGCAGTTCAGAGTATAGGGTATTTTGTCAATGACACAGAGTAAATTCTAGAGACACATGGTGATGGATAATAGATACTCAACCATATAGGTATTATGATCTGGGTGGTGAGGGATGACATGGGAGCTGTGAACTCTTCCTGTTGACATATATACCAAAAACTATGACATGATGGGATTAATTTTACTGTTCTATCAGGGTAAGAAGATAATTCTAACTATAGCCAGATCTTGCAATAATGAAGCAAGTATTCTGTATGTATAGGCCAGATGAGATGGTAAGATAGGTGGTCTACTCCATGGTAAAAAAAAAAATGCTTTAAGCTTTCCTTTCCCCTAATCCAATGTTGGAAGGTGATCAGGCTGGGGGGTAATTAGTTTGTTTTGCAAAAACAAAGTCCGTGGACCTTCAGTATTCTGCTGAGGATATTGTGGAAGGCAGGGGAAGTGCTTCTGCATAAGGATCCAGAGCTCTGTGAGGGCCCTTCTACCTTGCCATAGGCAGGGCTGGGCTAGGCATACCTTTTCCCAGTGCTACCACGAGGTGTGGCAGTGCGAGTTTAACAGAAGATGAGAAGGATGATTACCAGGGTTAAAGTGGAGATAATCATAATAAAACTCATAGAACACATAAGTGACTGACTGGAGATAAGTTAGTAACAAGAAAAAACCCCACATTAGCACTATTGTAATGTTATTAGATGAAATTAACTTCAAAGGGGTAGTGTATTTTTCCATGAAGCTAAAAAAAATAATTTTTTAAGAAACAGTGGATAAAAAAATGACACCACTTCGTATTTTTTAAGTGAAAGGTAAACAGTCCCCATATAAGGTGTATCTCAAAGGATAGCTAACATTAGTGAATGTAAAAGGATGCAGAGAGCAATCTCTGAAGATGTTAAATTAAAAAAAATTAATCGAAGTAGAAATTTCAGTTATTTTTGTCAACAGGTTTGGGAGGGAGGTCAATAATAGTGGGTTGATGTGTTTGGAGAGCATTTAGAAAATAAAAGAGTAAGGTTACAGGTTAAAACAGTACATCATAAAATAAAATTATGTCCTTAAATTTACTTGATTACTCACTCCAATTTTAATATTATTACTAAAATATACTCTTAATTAGGTCATTAAACATTCTCATAATTAGTATATTTGAGCTGAAATAAATGCCTTTAAAACATTATTAACTGAAACAGCAAATGTAAAATACACGTCATTTTGGAAAGTTCTATTTCAGCAATATCTGGAAATAGGTTAGCATATGGATGTGTGTGTGTGCATGTGTGTGTATTTAGATACATATTTATTAAACATTTATTTGAATACATATTTACTTAGAAATATATGTGAATATTAACACTATTAATTTATCTAGTGTTTATTGAAGTATATATATTGTGTACCCCCAAATAGCTGAATAAAACTAGGATTTCCTCAAGAAGTTTAATGTTTATATTAGGAATTTATGAACAGATAAATACACAACTTATATTAAACCATATAAGAAAGTGGTTTAGAAAAATAATTCTGTATATCTGCAGATAAAAAAAAGACAAAATGTATGTATAACTATGTGTTTATGTGCATAGAATCTAATTTTTAGTCTCCTTTGACAAGTGAGTGGTATTGTTATGTAATTAATATATGTTTGCAGCCATGTTTAACACCACTCTCCTCTTGGATTTGTTGCATTTCTATACAATCTCCTTTCTAGTAAAATAGCCTCATTTCTCATTTATATGATCTGCATGGAGATTGGCCTCCATCTCTATATCATAGATGTGGACTTTTGACCCAGGCTAGATAATCACTAGTTTCAGTAGTTGATCAATGGATGTTCACATAAACAAAGCAAAAACAAATATCTTCAATATGACTAACCTGCATGATCCACTATAGAAAAAATTATATTTTTTCTTAATGTTACTAGACATCAGGGTGTGAGTCTTAGGCTACTATGACTATACTTGCTTTTCTTAGATCCACTGCAGTTGATTATTCATCTGAAAGATTCCTACTAGTACTTCATACCGAACACTCTCTATTCTTAAGAGAAAGTCATAATTAAAGAATTTGTTCTAAGAATTTGTTCTGAGTTTCATTGCCTATATCTCCACTTGACTTGGACTTTGCTTCCAGTATAATATAAACAATGAATAATTATCTTACTGACATACTTATACTGTTGATTTTTATAAATGTGATTGTAAAATGCTGTAAGGGATAAATTAGGATCCAGATGATGTTCTGATTAAATTGTTTGAGGACCACATATTTTGCCTTTGTTCAGATGCAAACCACTAGAATACAAAGAGAGAATGTTTAAATGATGTAATTATGTTTAACACAGTTAATATTTCTAATGACCAAAAATGAAACAGAAATAGACTAGGCAGCGTAGTTGACATGAAAAGTTTACTGATTTCCAAGTTGGAAGAAGGCCAGGACAGCCTGGAAGGTTTACTGCTTGCTGGCTCAGTGGGTTGGAGCGTTGTCCCAGGCACCAAAGGGCCTTGGTTCCATTCCAGGTCAGGGCACATACCCAGGGTGAAGGTTGGATCCCCGGCTGGGGCATCCCAGCCAATCAATGTTTCTCTCTCCCTCTCCCTTCCTATCTAAAATCAATTTTTGATATGTTTTTTTTTTTTTTTTATTTTATTTGAGAGAGGAAGGGAAAAGGAGAAAAATATTGAAGAGAGAGAAACATCGATCCACTGTTTCCAGCATGCTTACTACAGGGAATTGGGCCAGCAACCTGGGAATGTGCCCTGATCGAGAATCGAACCTGTGACCTCTGGGTTCATAGGTCCATGCTCAACCAGGGGGCCACAAGGCCGAGCTCTAAAATCAATTTTTCCTCCACAGTTTTAACTTTTTAAATTAAATTTATTGGGATGACATTAGCATAGTGTTCTCAAGGTCCATCCATGTTGTCATAAATGGCAGTATTTCATTTTTTCTTATGACTGAGTAGTATTCTATAGTATATAAAGGGTGTCCCAAAAAAATGTATACACATACTTTGAATAATTACAAAGGCAGGGTTTGTTAAAATACACTTCATTTTCAAAACTGAGCTATCAGCTGTTAAAGTCTGTATAATTTTTACGGGACACTCTGTATGTACCACATCTTTTTTATCCAAGGTGTCTTATCAAAGACACCTTCCTTGTCTCCATGTCTTGGCTTCAATGAACATAGAGGTGCATATGTATTTGCAAATACATGGTGGGTTTTTTTGTGTTTTTTTTTTCAGGTAGATACTAAGAAGAGGGATTGCTGGGTGAAATGGTAGCTCTATTTTGAGTTTTTGAGGAACTGTCATACTGTTTTCCATAGTGACTGTACCGGTTTACATTCCCACCAGCAGTGAATGAGGGTTACTTTTACCTACACCCTCTCCAACACTTGTTACCACTTGTCTTGTTGATAGCAGCCATTCTATGAGGTGTGAAGTGGCACCTCATTGTAGTTTTGATTTGCATTTCCCTAAATGCTAGTGAAGAGGAGCATCTTTTCATACATCTGATGGCCATTCGTATGTCTTCTTGGGAGAGGGGCATGTTCAGGTCCTCTGCCCATTTTGATTGGATTATTTATTTGGGGGTGAGTTGTATGAGTTCTTATCATATTTTGGATATTAACCCCTGTCAGAGCTGTTGTTTGCAAATAACATCTTCTATTTAGCTGGCTGCCTTTTTGTTTTGTTTGCAGTTTCTTTAGCTGTGCAAAAGCTTTTTATTTTGATATAGTTCATTTATTTTTTTTCTCTTCTCTTGCCTTTGGGATCAAATTCATAAAATGTTCTCTAAAACCAAGGTTTATAAGCTTAGTTCCTATGTTTTTATTATGTAATTTATTGTTTCAGGTCTTATATTTAGGTCTTTAATCAAGTCTGAGTTAATTTTTGTACATATGGACAAACTGTAGTGTAGTTTCATTCTTTTGCATGTAACTTTCCAATTTTGCCAGCACCATTTATTAGACTTTCTTTTCTGCATTGTATGTATTTGGCTTCTTTGTAAAAAAAAAAAAAATCATATTCTTCATTTTCTATTTCATTTTGTTTCGCTTAGTTAGTTGAGATGCATGTTTAGAAAAAAAAAACACACAAGAAAACCCCTCAAATCTCAGCCCACTTGTTAGTATTTATCTTTAAAGTCCCCTCCATCCTCAACAGTCTATAATTAACAGTCTGATTACCTGGACTACATTTTCTTCCTGGCTTTGTTTTTCAATTAGTTTAAGAGAAAATAATTGCTATTTGCTTTCTCAGCAACACCATTTCACAACTTTTGAAGTTTTAAATGTATTGCACTAGCATTGCAATTACTTGGGGTAAATTCTAGCAATCAGCATAAGACGCCTTCTGAGATATGTATTTTATTGTTTTCTCCTGCTTTTAAATTCTCTCAATTCTAGTCTCCTTTCCACATTTTACAATTGTTTGCACATTCTATAGACTTGTGATGCCTAAATGCTCCTGGGAACCCACATTTCTGATTACTTTTTTACTGCATGAATAAAGCTCTTGTGCTTTCTGGTCAAATGCTGAATTGATTTCTCATTCTGCTTGGTATGAATAAAGCACAGTCAGTCCCTTCTGGTCATTAGTGATATTTGTCCACTCTCTGCTAGACTCTTTATCTGTGGTTTCTCTTGTCCTCAGATACAAATTCCTCTCTATCTAATTCAGAAAATTGTTTTGGATTAGCTGAGGATTACACTAGTTAAAATGTTTTCTTTCTCCTGCTGTTGCAGTGCTACATTTAAACTGTTTGCAAAATTTAAATAGCTTTTTAAAAAGCAAGACACCGTTTTAAGTTTTTAAAGATTTTTTTCACCAATTAATGCCTCATGTGAATATTGTATGTCTTTACAGCCTGTGATAATGAAAAAAAAACAGTTCTTCCAAGCATTTGCTCAGGACTCTAAAAACCTGCTTCTTTTGCTCTACATTTTCCTCCATCCCAGATCGATATCTCTTTTCTTTTCCTTCTCACTGTGAGTAATGACAGATGTTCCTTGGTGAAAGCTGGGCAGACATGTGAACAAGTTTACTCTCCTCCTTTCAGGTAATTGTCATCTCAGCGCATGATTACTCTTCCTGTTGCCTTGTGCTTCAGGCTTTCATCCCCTCATTTGTTTTATAATTCTCTATTTTTTTTTTAATGTGGTTTCTTTTCTAACTCAAGATGCAGGTCAAGAGATTGACTGATGGGGGAGCAGGATGAAAAAAGGTGAAGAAATTAAGAAAGAAAAAAAAAAGATTGACCTGGCCGAAGCTGGGGAGTTGAAATACCCTAGAGAAAATACCTTCTATCTTTGAAAAGAGACCAGCATGCCAGAGACTGGGATATATTATCTTCGCAGGAAAGGTATTTGTTAGAACTGATTTGTTTATTTTGTTTCTTATTGGTGAGTAGGTTTTCTTTTGTTTTTTGTTTTTTTAACTTTGTTTTTTAAAATTAATTTGAGAGAGAGAGAGAGAGGCAGGGAGAGAGAGAGAAAGATCGATTGGTTTTTTCACTGATCCATTGGTTGATTCTTGTATGTGCTCTGACTGGAGATCGAATCCACAAACCAGCTGCTTTTGGGAATTTATAGAAAAAACATATACTCTTGGCCACATATTATAGCTATATGAAGGTATTTTAATATTTAAATGACCTACAATAAACATTTAGATAATATTTACTGAAAAATTGATAGAAGGGTAAACAAATACCCACAAGATTTCTTTTGCTTTCGTTGAACAACTTGTTCTCTAAAGTACAAGATGCTTAGCTCATATTTTGTAGCTTGGAAACCATTAAGTCTGAAATTATGTATAAGCTGCTAAAAGGGCCCAGTTCAGACCTTCCCACACTATGTAAATCCCTGATGATAGATTAAAATTGTATTTTAATTTTATTAAAACTTGATTTTTAAAAATATATTTATCTGATAGATGGAAATCTAATAAAAATTTCAACTACATATAAGTTTTCTAGTAACAACCTTGCAGGATTGAAGAACGGAAGTGAGTCATTTTGAATACCTGTGTGAATAATTTGTTAGGCAGCAATTTCAAAGCTTTCACAGCTTCAGTATAAATTTAAAATGAATTTTGGTAAACATATTGAGGTTATGTGAAAGTTAATGCATTTTTAAACAGATAATCCTACCTTCCTGAATAGAACATCAATTGCTTGGAAGCAGATGAGAAATAAGTTTTAGATGTTACTCCCTGATAGTTCAAATAATATCACAAATGACCATATTTTAAGAGATACAAAAAGAGACCACAGGTTATCATTTTCTTTGAACTTATACATTATCTAAGAATTTAAAATTTAACACTCACTTATTTGGATACATATATGAGTTGATTTTGAAGGTGGTTCTATTGTTATTTAATTTATAACCTGGATTCTCAATGTAGGAAATAAAATAGCATATCCTATTTGTTATATGTTACTTACATATAACAAATGTAATATTGACTTTAGTGTAATCATCTTTGAATATGTCAACAACTTACCATTCTCAGTTGTCAAAGAAAAATTACAACAGATGAAATTAAACAGGCAAAAAAGACTTTATCCAAGACTATTGCAGCAGAGGAGAGAGACTGGCTTCACCTCCTTGAAACAAAAGGTGGTGGGGCTGGGGAGGGGAGATTTTTAGCACTGGGGTGAGCTAGTGAAAAAGTATTAGAGGGTGAGGTTAAGGGAGGTTGATAAATGTGATTAGGTCATCCGTGTTTGCTAACTGTGGCTTATTAAGTTAGAGGCCTACTCTCCCAGAGAGACCAGGTGACAGGGGCACTACTATCTCCTTAAATGATTACATTTAAAAGCAATGGTTCCCAGGTCCTTGACAAAGACAGTCATGGATTGCAAACTGGCAAAAGGTTGGGAGAAGATTTATATCCAAAAGGGTCAGTAAAAGAATTTGTAATTACAATTTTCTAAAGTAAATACTCTAAGGTTGTCAAGGGTTGAAGTCAGGAAGAAACCTGAGTAAAGTTTAATCAAGATGAGGAGAAGGTTAAGCCATCTTCATCACGTTAAAAAATGGAATTCATAACAACCCACTCCTGGAAACCCTCAGTTGGTGTACTACATCACAGATATGAATTTCGCCTGTATATGTGAGACATGAAAAATATATTAGATATAGGATGAGCCGAACGTGACTGTTTAACAAAAGATCTTCCGTTTTTGATAATCAAGCACTAACATTTTTATTATTATACTTTCATGGCCAATAGAACATTTATTTCATTAAGATAGCTCCAAAAAGTATAAGCATTCTTAATAGCTTGTGACATATTTAATAGTGTTAAATAGTAGTCTCATAAGACTACTATGATATTCTTGAAATATATAGACTCTTCATATTGTCCTGTGCTGTAAGATTGCTACAACCTTTTTTGGCTACTCAGATATTAGATTTCCAAGTTCTAGCAGTTTTTATTTCAGCTATGTATGAAGGTAATATAAGCATCAACTGCCAGAAAAGAGAATTAGCATATTTTTTAATTTGATGAGGGTATCATTATAATTTTGGACATTACTATGGATTATTTTCATATCATATTTCACATTGATAAGGGTTGAGTACTTCATTAGTTGAATAATAATATCCAAAACTTAATGTTAGTGCTTAATACCGACATTATCTCTTTGACATAAGTTTATCCACATTTATAGATGAGGAAACTTAAGCAGAGAGTGATTAATAATAATTGTAACTTGACCAAGGTCACACACTCTGCCATGCTGCATAAGAGACTGAAGGAGAATTGGTGCTAAGTTGTCTATTAAATATCCGTCGGCATCACTGAAAGAGACTGAGGGCCACCGTTAAAAACGTCTCACTGCCCTTCCATGAAGAATTTCTCTGCTATTATTTCTGATTATCTTGATCATGACCTTTCTTTATTTTTAGTTCCTTTGAAAATGTCCCTATTTTCTAAATTATGCACTCGGTTGTTTCTGTTAAGTTGAGGGTCCAGCTCTGACTTCCTGGCCGTGTCCTTTTGATATTATTCAAGTTTGTGTTCTTGTTTCTTCTGCATTTCCTGTTTTATTGCTGAATCTTACCCTTCTCTTTTATTTTTACTTTATTTTTTTATTTGGATAATTATCACTTAATAATCATGCTCAAACTATTGTTCTTTCACATCTGAAAGGGTTCCCTTGATCCCTGCTATCTCTCCTTTCCAACCCACCTCCCAAATCCCTCAGCTGCAGTGGTGGAGACTTTTATGGATCTATACTCTCCCCCGCAGCACTTTCACATGCCACGAATATCATTGATTTTTCTATCTTTCCCCACCCACGGAGGCTTCATTGCACTGCCAGCGCTTCGCACAGCATACCTCACTGTAAGTGCTAAATGAGTGCTCACTGAATGAATTAGCACAACAATTATTCTGAAAAATCGGGAAAAGGGGAAAATAAAATAAATATAGGAAGCAATGTTGGGGTTTATTAAAACCACTGAAACACTGCCTTTACCTTCAAGTTACTTTGTGCCCAGCTGAGGACACAGTTTCGGTGAAGTGTAATATGTTGTTGTCTACAGTGTTTCATGAAATTGTTAAGGATGGGTGTCTCGCAAAAGCCGAAAGACTAAGAGGTTTCTTGAATAAGCATTCTGATAGCTTAGAACTGATCAGGAAGTGCAGTTAAAGCTGCTACGAGTCATGAAATATGAGTGTTGCAAGAAGAAAAAAATTAGTATATGCCAGTGTCCAGAACAGGATGTAATGATACTTTCTAGGAAATTGGAAGTCATTCGGTATGGGCAAGAATGGCAAGACAAGGCATGGAGAAGTACATGAGGAGTCAGATTGTTAAGAAGTATGTGGCATTTAAAAACCTCAGTAATTTGTTTGTGGTATTTTTTTCCCTAATTATAATAAGTAACCATAGATGTTTTAAGCAGAGGGGCTCCAAGATTGGGTTTCATTTTAGAAAGGGTATTCTCTCGATAGTGTGATAAATACATTGGAAAGATCCAAATTTGGAATCACAACCCCTCTCCCGCAAAAAAAAAAAAAAAAAAAAAAAAAAAATTGCAATAATATATATAAGAAATGGTGACCTCCTGAAACGGGAGATTGATGTGCAAATGAAATGCCTTGTTTTGAGGTTCTGTTGATTCGATGTTTGGTAACTGGGCGAGAGGGGAGTTGAGGATGACTCCCATATTTCTGCCTTGGCAATCGGATAGGCAGTTATTTCACCCTGAGAAGACGGGAATATTCAGGTTGGGGCAGGTGGATGTGGAAAAAGATTCAGGTTCCTCAGTTCTGAGTTTGAGGTGTTGGTGAGATGTCCTGTGGTCGTATAGAAAGAATGCATAGCACTCAAGGAGCCTTCTGACACGTACACACCAGCAAGCCACAGGCAGAGAGGTGATATGTGAAGTTATCAGAGTGTTAGGGCACAACCTAAGGAACGTCTACCTTTTACCGACAAGTGGGGGGAAAATGAGAATAGGGGTCACTGTAGACCAGTAGCTCTCAACCCGGGCGATGCTGACACTGTCGCTCTCCAAGGGATATTTGTCAGCGTCCGGAGTTAGGTTTTATTGTCATGACTGAGGCCGGGGCAGGGGTGCAGAGGGCCACTGGCATCTAGTGGGCTGAGTTCAGGGAGGTGCCAGAGTTGCTGAAGTTGAGGAATCCTGCCACAGGAAAAGAAAAAATAATAATAACTATGTAACCTTTGAAAGCAAAGTAAAGACACCATTTGCAGGAAGAAAGAGGCCAGATGTAGACAGGATTGCTCTTGAAAAGGATCCTTTGGGAAAGTGAGTTGCGTGAGTGCGTATCGGATGGCAGGAGGCTGAGAGTAAGGGGACAGCTGGGAGGGAAACGCAGCTTTCCTGGAAGTTTGCCTCTGAAAGATTAAGTGAACGGAGTGCCGGCAGAGAAAACAATGTTACAATATTGCAGTAAAGGAGGTAAATAGCAAAGATTGTCAAAAGGAAAATCTGGGAGACTTGAAAAGCTTCAGTAATAATAGATATAAGGCAAGGGCTAGGAAAAAATAGAAACAGGGTGCATAGTCAAAGGAGCTGAAAAATAGGAGCCAAAAGATAAAAAAAATAGAAATGAATAATGAATAAAGTAACAAAATGAGGTGGGATCGAAGTTACGAAACTAGAGAAATACAATTCCCATTGAGGAAAGAAGGAGGGAAATGACGATTATGAATTCGGCTATTGTATAAAATCGTGATAATTAATACAGATTTTCGTCTTTGTGAATTTGGCGATAAAGCTGTTTACTGAAAGTGGGAGAGGGTAGTGAAATAGATTTAATGATAGCGGAATGGATTTACAACATCTATCCTGGGCAATGGGAAAGGAATATGACCAAGGAAACACAAAAAAATTATGAAGATGAAATTGCAAACAAAAAATAAAATGCTGAGGGTTGATTCTGTCTCACATCTTTAACTTGTAACATCTACTGAAATCGTCTATGTTTTATATCTATTGTTTCTTTATATATCCTTCTACCTCCCACATACTTCACTTCTCTCATACATATTTTTTTTTGGTTGTTACTGAAAGCTAATCTTTTTTACCTGGCACTGTTGAATATTAGTATTTGGGAGGGAAGAACTAGAACAGTGTAATAAACTATTTCCATGAGTATGTGATTAATAAATCATAGTTCAAGGCTGAATCTCTGAAAGCAGCTGAATGTTCGCCATCCTCATAGATGTTCATTAATATTTCTGCTGAATATCAATATAAAGCAATCATCCTATTTCATTTGGACAATCCCCATTTTGAATGAACCTAAAGATTTGAAGCTTCTGAGCAGAGTTTAACAGGCATTCTCCTTATCTGAAAATACTGTTAGAAATGTTATTTGGATTATAAGCAGAGCTTTCATTTGTGGAGCCCATCACAGTCTGTGTCATAAATATGCACATATCTTCGCCTCGGCAAGGCTCTTCTAAGTACATTTCATGGTACTTTTCATATGTACTGGATTTGATTTGTTTTAGGGCATAATATAAATTCTAGGCTGTGATACACGATAAAGGAAACACTTTTTAAGAAATCTGTGTTGGTTATGCTGCTATGTGCATCGCCGAGCCTCATGATTTATTAACTGCCTAAATAATCCCTTATCATTATTGTTTGTTTTTATATAATACCACTCATCAGGTACTCAGCACTGTATCTACCTTTCTTTGCAGTGTCTCTTAGTTTGTGCATTTGCCCTCGGTTACTTCTGTGAATCCTTCTGGAAGATAATGATAGCATTTCACATTCCATACCGCTAGCCACACTACATGCCACAGAATACAAATGCGTATAAGGTGGTGGTTTCATTATCTTGGGGTCAGTAGAATTTCAAGAGCTTTAAAATTACCTCTATCAATGATGCAAGTGTCAGCTTAGTTTTAATAAATCTTTAAGAACAACTACAAGTTACTTCTAGGACATCTTATTTCTAGAAATACATCACTTGGCTGCCAAATCTACTATCAATGTCAAGCTAAAGAATAGACACTATTAATGCAGTGCTATATTTCTAGTATATTGCTTTTTGATAACTTAAAATATCATTAACTCAAAGTTTCCCTTGAGTCAGTCCATAGTTAGCTACTCATACAAAATTAGACAAAGAAAATATAGTACAAACAAAACAGAAAGAATATACAAATGTATCTGTCATAATGACACATCTATGAGATGGTAGAATTGCAGTGCCTGTTGTTAAAATTACTTTACTAAATGTGGGCACATTAAAAATCCAGGCATTTGGCAAGGTGACTTTTTTAGAATAAATTAGACTTGACAACTAGTGAATTCAGCCAACCAACACGTATAGTGTACAATTTCTTATAATATGGGACCAAATTCAGATGTTTCCCTTTTAATTTCCAATGAATTTGACCATATGTTCCACTTGCAGAAAAGCTAAATTATGGGTGTTTGCTTTTACTATTCTTTTTTTGTAAACTACTGCCATTATTTAAAGTTGATAACATTTTTTTAGAATAAACTGTACCCCATTCTCAAAAGATAATGTGGTCTCTCAAAGACAAAATAGCTATGTATTAGAAAGTAAACAGCTTTTGAAAAAGTCATAAGCACCACAGGATCCCCATCTCAACCCATATATATCTATCATGTGACCTCTCTCAATTGCATAGTAGTTTATATTAAGTTTGTCCTAATATTCTTAGTCCAAAAAAAAGCTCAGCATGGAATTGGCAAAATACATTCAAAGGAAAGGTGAAGTGAATAAAATTTGCTTAAATGTGAAGAGGATTTTTCTAATAGCAAAAATTTATATACTATAATACCAATTTGATACTAAATATTAAAATATTAAGATATTAAGCTTATTATTCATATAATTTTTGAATTTCAAATAGCCTAGGATATAAAAATTATATTAATTGAGACAAAAAGATATCAATGATGTTGGATACAGAAATATTAAAAGGTAAATAAACACAAAAATATTTTTTGTAATGCTGATATTGGCAATGTGTTCACTAATAATGAGCTTCATATTATGGAATCTCAATGTTGAACAGTCATATCTATGCAATAATAGGTAGTACTGGACCATCCATCATAGGACTTCCTGTGTTAGTTCTGTTTAATTAATTGAACAGGGAGCCCAGTGACTGAGGTGGCTCTAATACCTTAGCAGCTTAGTAAGAAAACAAAACTTAAACCTATAATACCTCAGGGTTAACAAATCAAAACTTGAGGACAACCAATCACAAACAGCCAAAACTAGGCTTTTCCAAATATGGCAAATACTTAAGCTATAGCCAATCAAATAATGTCCTTGCTTTGCTTCCACTTTCCTCTATTATAGTCTTTCCCCTCCTTGCTCCTGTTGGTGGAGTTTTCTTAACCACTTTTGTTTTGACTCTGCTGAAGATTCCAATCAATTTTTGCTCGAGTAAATTCTTAAAATTTTTATTATGCTGCCTTTTATTTTTTAGCAGTTCACATGTCTATATAACTTCAGGATGGAGCAAAAGACCAGAAAACAGCCCTACCCAGTTTGGCTCAGTGCCGGCCCAGGGACTGAAGGGTCTCAGGTTTGATTCTGCTCAAGGTCTTGTACCTCGATTGCAGGCTCACATAGATGAGCCTACAATCTTTTTCTCTCTCTCACTCACTCTCCTTTCCACTCTCTCTGAAAAAGAAATGGGGAAAAAATATTCTCTGGTGAGGACTGAAAAAAAAAAAAAAAAAAGACCAGAAAACAAAACCCCTTAGGGAAGCTAAATCACAAAGTCAAAGAAGAACAGACCTGGCTGAGCTGTTAACCCCAGGCAGCGGATTCAAAAGCCCCAAGAAGAATGAACAAAGGGTGAGGGGACCCAGAAGTGTAATACTAATGAATGTCCCTCCAAAGATAAGGAAACATCAGGGGTTAGGATTAAGTGAACCCTCCATGAGTGGTATTTAACTGGCAACTTTTCATGTGATGTTTGTCTGTCTCTTCCTGGCTTATTTCACCTGGCATAATATTCTCCAGGTCCAGGAAATACCAGATATTTGGTGCTAGCACCACATAAAACTGAACCTTTTATTTTTATGTATTTTAAATTTGCTTGTGTCCTGTGTAAGGAGATCATCTCCAACCTAAACATGAGCAGTAAATAAAATTTAATCTGGATAAACACTTCAGTTGCATTACATATTATTCCAGAAGAATAAAGATAGAATAGCCAGATGTGGGTAAAAAGAATGTTGGGTGAGTTTTCCTACAAGCTGAAACCCACATAATTGAGGCAGAATGAAACTGGCACAAAAATGAGCAAACAGATCAGTAGACCAGAATTTAGAATCTAGAAACTGACCTGCATGAATGTGAATATTTAATATATGATAATTATCATATTTTGAATCCATGGGAAAAATCATTGATTATTTAATTAATGGTACAATTGGTTATCTTTGGGGGGGGGGATAAATATTAATACCTCGTGCCACATCATAAAATGTTCCAAAAGGCATGTCATTCAAAACAAACAAACTTCTATATCCACAAATCTCTACAACTATTTGAAGAAAATTCAGGAGTGACCTTGCAACAAATGGTCTAATGCCCTGCCCAGAATTTTGGTAATTTCTTTTACTCTCTTTGCTAATGGTTCACACCTGCAACCTTCTCTGGAGAATTACCCTTCTCTGTGTAAATATGTCACTTGGCTAGGAAGGTTTTTGGATGTATGCCTCTCCCCAGCTCAGGAACCCAGGGGCCAATCCCTGATGGAGGGCTTACTCATCTGTCTCAAAGCAGGAGAGCCTTTAAACATAATTCACATTTCAGAGCTCTCCACGTGATTAACTAGGTGTCACCTGAAGCCACATCTTGCATAACTTCCCCCTTTTTCTGCTTCCCTCATATCTTAAAGGTTTCTTCAGAGAGGTCTTTCCTAATAGATCCCTTAACCTAGAAACCCCCCTCTCCAATTCTGCTTCCAGATAATTAGAACTAAGAAAACACTTTCATAATCTTGGGATGAAAACACCTCCTAAAATGTGACATAAAACTTCAAAGACATGAAGTAATTAAAAGATTACTTTGTGACCAGAAAATTTTTTAAAACTGATATAGGGAAAGACATAATAAATGAAGCAGGGTGAATACACACTGGAAGAAAATATTTACATAGTGTATTGTATAGATATATTATTAATATATTTTGCTTGAAAATTTGGAAGAAATGGGTCCTTCATATATTTTTTTCTAGTAGTGTTGTTTAGCACAAATTTTTGAAGCAGAATTAGAAAATCTATGAATGTATAATAGTAAATATGTTAAATAAAAAACTAGGCAAAACCACTAAAGCACAGGAAATTAACAAATAGAGATATTTTCAAAAATCTCTACTTATGCATTCCAAGATATATGCTGTAGCACTTTTCATAGCAGCGAAATAAAAATTTTAAAAAAACACCATAAAATAAACATAATAAATTTTTAAAATTAGGGAAGATTGGGTGTATTTATAGTTGTATATGCATATTAAGATGCTAATATATTTAGTAACAATGAGGTAAATCTAAATGTCATGACATTAACTTCCCATAAAACAGTATTATTGAAAATAATTTCAAAAGAACACATATATTTGTACATATATGTTTCATATTTTACTTATTTAAATATTAAGTATGCATTTTAGATTAAAAGGATATGCACTAAACTGGTAGATGTGGCTATTTGTATGGGAATGGATGGAAGAAGGTAAAACTTTTGCTTTATCTCTAAGCACTTCACTATTTTTTGAATTTTTACTTAACCAGTTATTAAAATTATTAACTTAGATATTAAAATTAATTTTAAGATGATTTGTCTGTATTAACTCATTTGCTTTAAGGCTAAGAACCAACTAAAACTTAGTTTTTCACTGAAATTTGTTATTCTTTAATTGATAGTGTAGAAAAGGAATGTTTCTTTTTTTCCTTTTTCTTTTTGTTTAAAATATTACAGATGTCCCTTTTTCTCCCCAGTGACCCGTTCCTTCCCCCTCCCCCGTCCCTCTCCCCACCATTGTCCGTGTCCTTGGGTTGTGCATACATGCACATAAATTCTTTGGTTACTCTCTCCCCTTCCACCCACACTCCCTCCTCCATCCCTCTGACATTCGTCAGTCTGATCTATGCTTCCATGTCATTGAATCTATTCTGTCCATCAGTTTATTAAGTTCTTTAGATTCCACATATAAGAGAGATCATGTGATGTCTGTCTTTCGCTACCTGGCTTATTTCGCTTAGCATAATATTCTCCAGGTCCATCCATACCGCCCCAAAGGGTACGAGATCCTTCTTTACAGCTGCATAGTATTCCATGGTGTAAATGTCCCACAGCTTTTTTACCCACTCAGCTACTGAAGGGCACTTGGGCTGTTTCCAGATCTTAGCTATTGTAAACTGTGCTGCTATGAACATAGGGGTGCATATATTCTTTCTGATTAGTGTTTCAGGATTCTTAGAATATATTCCTAAACTTGGGATTTACTGGATCAAAAGGCAGCTCCATTTTTAATTTTTTGAGGAAACTCCATACTGTTTCCACAGTGGCTGCCTCAGTCTGCATTCCCACCAGCAGTGCACTAGGGTTCCCCTTTCTCCACACCCTCGCCAGCACATGTCGTTTGTTGATTTGTTGATGGAATTCATTCTTAGAGGTGTGAAGTGATACCTCATTGTGGTTCGCTTTGGAAAAACATATTTGCCAAGGATGTAACTGATAAGGGGCTAATTCTCAAAGTGTACAAAGAACTCACAGCAAGAGGAAAACAAACAACCCAATTAAAAAATGGGTAAAGGACCTGCATAGACACTTCTCCAAAGAGGACATACAGATTGCAAAGAGACATATGAGAAAATACTCAACGTTGCTAATCATCAGAGAGATGCAAATTAAAACCACAGTGGGAAATCACTTCACATTTTATATCATTTTAAAACAATATATTTTTTGCCCTGGCCAGTGTGGCTCAATGGGTTGGAGTGTCCTCCTGTACACTGAAAGGTGGCAGATTCGATTCCCGGTCAAGGCACATGCCCAGGTTGTGGGTTTGATCCTCGATCTGGGAGCGTATGGGGGACAGCTGATCCATGCCTCTCTCTCACATTGATGTTTCTCTCACTCCCGTCCTCATCTGAAAGATCAATTAAAACAATATATTTTCATTATTGGGATTAATAAACACTATAATTGCATTTCTTCATATAGTGCTTCTTTAAAGTAAAGTAAGCCAATATATATTTACTGGGTAACTCACAATCAAAACTTATAAAGCGTTTAAAAATATGAGGAGTTGCCTGGCGGGGTGTGGCTCAGTCATTGAGCATCAACCTAGGATCCAGGAGATCGTGGTTTGATTCCTCGTCAGGGCACATGCCCGGGTTGCAGGCTTGATCCCCAGAAGGGAGTGTGCAGGACCCAGCCAATCAATGACTCATCGTTGATGTTTCTATCTCTCTCTCTCCCTCTCCCTTCCTCTCTCTGAAAAAAATTGAGATATAATATATATATGTACATATGAGTTAAATTCTAGTACAATTTTACTTAATACGTCTATCAATTTGGACTATTTATATCTATTAGATTTATATTCTCTCTCTTAGAACCAAACCATATCATTTTCTCTTATGTCAAGCAAAATGAACTAACAATGTTTGCTACTGATATACATGAATGAAAAATATCAATATTGTGGAGCTGAGCTTTGTAGAGATTTAAATTTTCACAAAGCCCCGTAAGTGTAATTATAACATCACTCTCACCATTTCTAAAGATAAAAATGCCCACTTGACAGCATTCCATGGTTCATAGAAGTCAAATAAAAAAGAGATTCTTGTAAAAAGATGCGGTAACTATAAAAGCATCTAGATTAGCAAAGAATCTCTAATTTAAATATTCAAGTTAAACAAGACACAATTAAGACTAATTTGATTTTCTTGTGGGCAGCTGAAAGAAAGAGCATTTCAAATTAACCTATATTATGTCTGGCATTATTTTAAAATGTAAATGACATAGCCCTTTAAGCTCATATCTATGCGGTTAATTTTTTAAAGTAACAAAACAACTTATTCCTTTGTCAGTTCCTATGTTCTAATTTAATACATCTATCTTTTTCCTTTTTTGCTAAAACAATTTCAACAAGGTTAAAATTTTTAAAGGAGTATTACTTTCCCTGTGTAATTTCAGTAAACATAGAGATCGTTTAAAACTTCCATAGTCATAAAAAATTGGCCTCGTTTCCAGTTGACTCATGGTCCTGGAAAATGTGCAGGCTCTGCTTCCAGTTTTTAGCAGATGTGGCTACAGAACAAGCCAGGCTTCAAGAATATTTACCCTGGGGGATGATTCCATTTGGATGAAAAAAAAAAAGTGAAAGGGCCTTGTTAGACTACCTGGTAATGACCTCTTACTATTTTTCCTTGGATGTGGTGTTTCCAATTAATCTGCCAATTTGCTCCTTGGCATTTGAGAAATTGGAGACCCCAGCCTAATCCATTTGGCCCCATTCCTTCTCTTTTCAAAATCTAATGACTTCTTTGTTGTGGGTTTGCAGTTTGAGCACTGCAGGTCAACTTTCTGTGCTGGCTGCCTACTGTACCGCACTATAGTGTTTACTGACTTTTCTCCACTGCATCTTTATTGGATGTTCCTGATGAGTTCTTGTCTTCACATTGTACAAATTACAGAAAAAGGAAATCAGATTATTTGGATGTCTTTCTACATAAATGTAAATGTCTTTGTTACCTGGATTTTAGCCAACCATACTGACTGTTTCCTTTCCCCCCCATTGTTTTATCTTGAAGGTATTTTGTATGGAAAAATCAGTCATGAGGCATGTCAAAACTGCCTGTAAAGTAGTCTACCCTTTCCGGATATAAATGGTTTTGCCCTGCTATAATGTTCATTTGTATGGATTTTCTACATTAGGTTACTTTCATCTGGGCTGTATGTGACAAATACAGTGCAAGATATAAACCAACTGTGACATTGAAACTTCAAATGGTATACATCAAATTTTACACCTAGCATAGTTTTTGTATCATCTTAGATCCTGTCCATCAGCCTCCCTGCTACAGAGATGTTATCTTGATTATAGATGTATGTCAGCAGCAACAAAGCAAACTCCTGCTTTTCTATTGAGCAGGAAAAGAGCTTTATGTGTCTCTTTGTTGGATTTCAAGACAGTTTGCATTCCAACTTGACACTTGGGTTTAAAGGTTTTAGGATTTCAAAGATATCACTGTAAGGGTAATTTTATGGGTTGGGCGCAGGGCACTTCCTTGTGTGAATTATTGTTGATTGCCTAACCTTATGCTATGACTGGTGGAGCCCTGCTGGAGGGCTCTAATTCTCATGCTCGACAGGAGGCTGGGTGTTATCCAAATCCCAATGGTACTCAACTGAATTGATGAAATGACCGGGAAGGCCTAATTAAAGCTGTTCAGCTCAAATGTATTGATGTATTACATCTATTACAGCTTGGTTCAATAGGTCCACCCTGTGAATGCTGCCACAGCCTGTAAAGCAAACTAAACAGATTGAATAAATAATGCTGCAAGGGAAGGAGACAGCAGCGGAATCAAAGCAACAGCGTGCAAAATGCAACAAGGTAACCTGTGAACTCTTTATCCTATTCTCTACCATAAACTACTTTAATCTTTATTATTTTTACATGTTGACATGAAAGAGAGGTTATTAAGATCTAGCCTAATCTTTTGATCTACGGCAAGAGCTGGTAAACCCTCTGTCTTTTAGCAAACATGGCGTGACAACGTGCATAAAATCAATGTGGTTTTGCTTGATTTTTCTTCTCAAGTCATTGTTAAAGCCTAGTTTTTTTTTTGTCTTCTGACTGATTCTTTTGTGAAAGTTTTCTTAACATACACTTTGCCATCTTCCTTTACTTGTCTGGCCCCAGGAGACTTGTTAATTCTTTTTTCCCTCTTGCTGAATTTGAATTGTTTCAGGTTTCCATAATTTTGTATATTGTCCTGGGCAATAACTCTGATTATATTTGGAAATAAGTTGTGAGAAATTCTGGTTCAGTCTAACATGGGGTATCTTATTCATCTGGAGCACTCAATGTTTTTCACATCATTCTGTGGGCACTGTCAGACAGAATTGTATACTATTGCTTCAGTGAGGACTTGCTGATGCTAAAACAAAGAGAGGATAGGTTTCTGAAAAATATGCTGCCTAAAGTTATCAAAGTATCTTCTTTCATACATTTAAATTTCAAAAAAGTATAAGTAAGAGATGTCTTTTTATTTTCTGTAACTGAACTCACCCTGAACTTCAGATATACTTTCCTGACTGCCTACTTGACATCTCCACTTAGATGATTAAAAGACATCTCAAACTTAATGTTTAAATGTGAACCCCTGAGTTTTCTTCTTTCCCTCCCCTTCCAAATCTGTTTCTTCAGTTTCTTCATCTCAGCAAGTGACAGCTCCGGTGTTGCACTTGGTCTCAATATATAAGTTATTATGGGCTATTTTCTTCCTTTCATGCTCCATAAACCAGTGCAATCTTATCAGGTTTGCCTTCTCTTTACATTCCAAAGTGAACCATTTCACATCACCTCTACTGCTACCATTCGGGGCCCACTCACGAGTGCCTTTATTTGGATTTCTACTATAATCTCTAAGGTATCCTTGATTTTTTTCCTCTTGTGTCCCTCTAGTTGGCATATTTAACCCATTTTCCATACTCTTCTTCATATCAGAGATATTGAAAAGTCTAAAACTTTATTTGCTGAACCCCCTTGCAGTTAGGTATTAGATTAGATTTCCTAAATTAGATGTACAAAGTGAGATTTGGAAGATGGAAGCTGGGCAGATACCACATTCCCTTTGAGACAGGCCAGTAAGCCAGGACAAATGAAATAGGGAAACTGAGACAGCTGAACAAACTGACAGCAATTTACAGCAGATACCGGTCACCTCCCTAGAAATAATATCTAGTTGTATTTTAGCTTCAGAACCAGGTGGATGATACCAGGACCAGCTCTGATGACTATCACCTGCCCTGACACTGACCAATTGGTAGAGACCAAGGCCCTGGGGGAGCACACCTAGAAAGCTGATGAATATTCTGCTAAAACCCTCCCGAGACCTCCCCTAAGGCTCCTGCCTGCAAGAGAGAAATACAAGCAAGACAAAGGATCCAGTACATGATCTTCTTCTGGGGAACACCCCCACCCTGCCATTCCCTTTCCCCTCTTCTTCCCCCACTTCTTCCTGCACAGGCATGCATCTCTTAAATGAGACTTGCAACCAGGGCAGCAATGGGCAGAGGCAGCTCGTCACAGGCTAGTCCTTTGAACCTGACCCCAAGGCCTCCTTTTCTCTGACTTCCCGGAGAACGAGGGCAGCCCAGCCTAAGCGCTTCTGTTGCTTCTTCTATACAAAGCCCTTTCTTGTTTTACTGTCCCCAGCTTTAATAAATATTCCCTCATAGTCATCTGGACTCAGGTTGTGAAATTTTTCCTGCACAAAGTGGCTGGCCCTAGGCAGACCTGCTCAGGACCAGGTCTCATTTCCGGTAACACCTTCCCCTTGAATCACTTTCTGGTAAGCTAGGAAAGCCATGGACTTCTGAGGTTTCTCCACAGTAGAATTCCATTATCCGTTTCTCAGCCTTTCCCTTGATAAGGAGCATCAGAGCAGTGGCAATAATGGCAGACATTTTATCTTTCTGATGCATGACTTACAGTTGTGGATGTCCAGTTGCCAGTTTCCTATATGTCCAGAGGAAAGTGCAATGTCAGGATTCTTGGAAGCAGCAGCGCATCATTGATCCCATGATAGTGTGAGTGGTGGCCTGAGAATAGGTGCCTTGCTCAGTTCTTTCTCTACTATTCTGTCCTCATTCCTGATGACCAAGCTACACCAATTTCTTCAACTCTGACAACAATTCTATAAAGATCTTGCTCTCTATAGAAATATCCTCAACATACTCATAATAGTATTCTTTAACTCTTATTCACTCTGTAATCTTGGGAAAGTTAATCTCTTTAAATTTCAGTAACATTACCTATAAAATGAAAATAATAGCAATGACTACATCTTAAGTTATTGCAAAGACTAATGAAAAAGACTGAAAGTGCTTAGCCTGTTCCTTGGTATCTGGCAAGTGCTCAATAAATTTTAGCCCTTGTTATTATATCTCCTTTACCTCACTGATACTTCAGCTCTACCCACAGTCTCCAGTTACCCAGATTGTAGGGATAGCTTCTAAACTGCTCTCATGTACTTTATGGCCTGATTGAACTTTAAAAATTGAAATTAATCACATTGCATAATTATTTTAAACACTTCACGGGCTCCTGATGTTTCTCAGAATAGAGCCCTAAATACTTAACAAAGATAATTTTACCGTCCATTATCTGACCTCTGTTTACGAACCCATGGTCACCTCTTCCTCTTGCCACTACCCTTTCACAACTCACACACTTCATTCTGTTGATTTTATCTCTATTTTCTTGTACCTCTGAGTTTTCACATAACCATTGCCTAGAAGATCCAACTTCCTGCATTTCTTTTGTTGGGTTAAATAAGATTCCTTCTTTAAAGTTGAACATAGAACTCACTTTCTCTAGGAAGCCTTCCCTAACCTGCATCATTCTATGAATATCCACCACACACTATACCTCCTCCATCACCACATGGGTTAGCATAACAACAATAGCTAACTTTTAGCTGTATTTCATACTAGGATTAAAACTATATAAATACATTTGAGGACCTGCAAGCTCCCCCATAATAGACTTTAATTATTAGAGGGTAGATTTTAGTTTTTTTAAAATATGTCCTTGTCTCTGTACTTTCCATAATTTCTGGCACAAAGTTTTCAGTCAGTAAATATTTGTTAAACTGAATTGTTTGTTCCATTACCCATCAAGAACACCTAACTTAAGTCTTCCTCATCACTAGGGAATTTTTTAAATGCAAGATTTAAACTCTGAATGTAACCAAACCCAGGTTCAGGTGCCTGCCTCTACAGAAGTCAAACTTACGACTGGTAATGGTGAGAAGGAAAATGTTTTATTCAAGTGCTGGCAACTGGAGAAAATGGGGACTCTCATCCCAAAGACCATCTTAATATCTCTGCAGGCATAGGTTTTTATAAAAAGGGAGAGGGAAAACAAAACAAAGAGATCAGGGGAGGGAACTATGGACATAAAGGCAGTGTTTTTGCTAGTTCTAATATAGATCTTTATGGTCATCATTCTTGAGTTGGTCATTTGAGCTTTTTGACAGCTGAATAACTTAACTGAGCAGTCTGTGTCATCCGGTCCTTGATGCCAGGCTTCTTCCTAGTTTCACACAGGAATGGAAACTCCTGAAATGTAAAGTAAACTAAAAGACTTTTAATATGCAAGGTCTAGTGGTGACAGAAAAATCAGGTTAGAGTAACAAGCTGGGTTTAACATTTACTTACTAAGATTACCATGAATAGCTTTATATAAATTATTTTAGAACCTTACTTTGTTAGTACATTCTCATTTTAGTTCTATTTTATGGTTAGACTAATATAAATAGTATAGCACTTTCATTCCCTGTTACATAAATTCCCCTACTCTGATTACAATGACCTCTTTTTCTATCCCTCTTATTGACTTTTCTAAATCTGCTTTTCCCTTCATTATTATAGTTACACCCATATCTCCTCTTTAGCTTCCTTAGCCCATCTCTATGTCTGAATCCACTAAATTCTCTAATCTACTTGAAATCAGTTGTTTGTATTTTACAAAAACGTGAATTCACTAAATGTACTCCATTTCTTTTCTCTTTTTCCTCACCCATCCTGACAGTCACTCTGTGGGATACCTTCTGCTTTGAGCTTCTCACAAACTGTGTCAGCTGGAACAGGTTACAAAACGATACTCATTGGACTCAATAAAATTTTAGGTAACTCAACCTCATGGTGAATTTTGATATTCTCCCTTTCATTTTCTTTTTTTTCCTTTCTTTTTCTTTGAACAAGAACTGTCATTTCTTATATTCAAAAGTTTTTATTTTCCCATTTATTCCACCTCTTCTTGTAACTTGCTCTGCTAACTTTTTCATTTCACATTTGCATTTCCAATTTCTCCTTTGATTCTTTATCCCTTATTACTCTCCATATTCTTCTTAGTTATACTTCAAAAAATTTTCCATATCATGATATGTTCTTTTTCAATTGCTCTAATACCAAGTTTGCTGAAATTTGACTCTATAAAATTTTTGTGACTACCTATCTTTCCTCACTGGTCATTCTTTTTTATTCTTGCAACAATAATAATATAGTACTTAAGTTACATAAGTAATACTGAAAACTCACTTTTTTGGTACAATGTGATGTTTCATATGTATTACCTTATTTAAATCTTCAAAATATCTTCTATTTCCTTCACTTAACAGAGCAAAACACAGCTTTAAAGATCTGAACTAACTTGTCAAAGGCCTTACAGTTATCTGATTTTTGTTTTCAATTAGCTCTAAAAATTTCCTATCAAATCTCACTGGTGACTTTTTTATTGAGGTGAAATTTTCAGAGCGTAAATTAACTATTTGAAAGTTCAATCCAATAATATTTAATATCTTCTCAATATTGTGCAATCATCACCTCTATGCACTTCCAAAATATTCTTATCACCCCCAAAGGAGACTATGCCCATTAAGCTATTCTCCATTTCTCCTTTCCTCTAGCCCCTGGAAACTATTACCAGATTTTCTGTACCTATTGATTTAGCTATTCGAAACATTTCAAATAAATTGAATCACCCAATACATAGCTTTTCATGTCAAGCTCCAATTATCATAATGTTTTCAATATTCTTCCACATTGCAGCTTATATAAGTAGTACTTCATTCATTTTTATGGTTAAAAAATATTCTATTGTATGGTTTTAACATGTTTTGTTAACCCATTCATCCATTGCTGGACATTTGGGTTGTTTCCACTTTTTGGCTATTTTGAAGAGTGCTACTATGAACATTTGTGCACAAGTATTTGTTTGAGTACTTTTAAAAATTCTTTGGTTACATACCTAGGGTTTAGATTGCTGGGTTATATGGTAATGTTTTGTTTAATTTACTGAGGAACTTCAAAATTGCTTTTCTCAATGGCTGCACCAATAATATACAAGTGTTCCAGGTCCTCCACATTCTTGCCAACATTATTTTTTCTTTTTTTTTTTTTTAAGTTATAGTCATCTTAGTAAGTGTAAAGTGATATTTCATTGTGGTTTTGATTTGCAACTCACTAATACTTAATGATTTTGAACATCTTTTTATGTGTTTGATGACCATCTGAATATCTTTATTGAAGAATATTCAAGTCCATTGAACAATTTTTAATTGAGATGCTTGTCTTTTAGTTGTTGATTTGTGAGACATTAATATATTATGGATACTAGATTTGTGTTAGATATATTACTTGCAAATATTTTTTCCCATTTTGTAGGTTGTCTTTTAACTATCTCAGATTGTTTTTTGATGCATATAATTTTTAATTCTGATGAAATCCATTTTATCTATTTTTGTTATTATTATTGCTTTTAGTGTCATATCTAAGAGTTCATTGCTAAAAACAAGGTCATGAAGTTTTATTCTCAATTTTTTTTGCTAAGAGTTTTATTGTTAATGCTCTTACATTTAGATCTTTGATCTTTTTGAATTAATTGCTAATATGGTATAATATAGATTCTATCTTTGTTCTTTTTCATATAAAAATCTAGTTGTTCCAGTATCATTTGTTGAAAAGACTATTTGTTCTTTATTGAATGATCTTGGCTCTCTTGTTTAAACTGTAGGGAAAGTGAAAACACTTAGGCTTTATCACCATCTTCTCATGGCAGACGACCCCAGTTATGTAAACCTGATATAGCATAGCCATAACAGATGTCGTGTTAGCTGACCAATGTCTGACCCATTGTTGGGTGAAAGCCATTATTGTCCTGGTTCTAATAAGAGTGGCCTGGGACTTTCAAAGTTGCAGTTTGTTCCCCCTGGGCAGGTTTGTCTCCTGGGTGTAGTTTGTCCCCCATGTATGCCTGGCTGGCCACCACTGGGAGGAAGAGTGTGGGTTTATCTCTTGTGTACATTTGGCCTGCCACAGCCAAATAAAAAATGTCTCATCTTCCTTCAGCTCCATGGTTTTCCTTCAGTCTGTCTGGATCTAGAATGAACCTCCCTGGCCATGATCATTGGTACTACATTGGGCATAGTCCTTGACCTTACAAAACTTATCTGAACAAAATTATAAGGTTTACTTCTGGACTCTTAATTCTATTCTATTATTATATATGTCTACCTTTATAGCAGTATAACACAACAATATTATATATAGTACTTTTGTAGTAAATTTTGAGATAAGGAAGTGTAAATCTTCCAACTTTGTTTTTTTCCTTTTTAAAATGTTTGGCTTTTCAAAATACCTTGCAATTCCATATAAATTTTAAGACAGGCTTTTTCATTTCTGCCAAAACTGTGAGGAATTGCATAAATTTGTAGATTGTTTTGCAAAATGTCTTCTCAACAATATTAAGCTTTCTAGTCCATGAACATTGGATGTCTTGTATTTACTTATGACTTCTTTGATTTCTTGCAGCAGTGTTCTATAATTTTCAGTGTACAAGCATTGCACAATCTTGGTTAAATTAATTTCTAAGCTTTTACATTATTTTTGATGCTATTTAAATATAATTGCTTCTTTAATTTCATTTTCAGATATTTTTATTGCTAGTATATAAAAATACAACAGATTTGTATGTGTTGATCTTGTATTCTATAACTTTTTGAATTTTTTATTAGTACTAGTAGTTTTTTGTGTAGATTCTTTAGGATTTTCTATATAAAAGATAGATCATCTGTGAATAAAAAGTTTTACTTAATTCTTTCCTTTTTGATGTATTTTATTTCTTTGTCTTTCTTAATTCCCTTGGCTAGAACTTCCTATAGAATGCTAAATAGAAGTGGTGAAGACATGTATTCTAGTCCTGTTCCTAATCTAAGGGAGAAAACTCTCATTGTTTCACCATCGAATATGATATTAGCTGTGGGTTTTTCACAGATGCCCTTGAGTGGGTTGAAGAAGTTTTTTTCTACTCCTTGTTTACTGAGTGTTTTTATCATTGAAGGTATTGGATTTTTCAAAAATGCATATTCTGCATCAGTTAAAATAATCTTGTGTTTTTTCTTCATTCTATTAATATGGTGTACAATAGTTCTCCCTTATCCATGGGAGATACCTTCAAAGATGCTCAGTGGATGCCTGAAACCAGTAGCACTAAACCCTATATATACTATGTTGTTTTTTTCTATTAAAAGTTTAATAACTAATAATAAAATAGAACAATTATAACAATATACTATAATAAAAGTTGTGTGAATGTTGTCTTTTTCTCAGAATATCTTATAACCAAAATGACTAATAAGTGAATAACAGGCAAATAGTGTGTATTCTGTGGATATTCCAATCTAAGGGATAACTCACATCCTGGGTGGAATGGAGCGGGGCAGTGCAAGATTTTATCTGCACAGAAGAACACACACTTTAAAACTTATGAATTGTTTATTTCTGGAGTTTTCCACTTAATATATTGTTCTGCAGTTGACCATGTGTAACTGAAAGCATGAAAAGCAAAGCCATGGATACGGGGACACTATTATATTTCATTTATTGATATTTGTATGTTTAATCACCCTTGCATTTTGGATAAATTCCACTTGATCATGGTATAAAATCCTTATGTACCACTTGATCATGGTATATAATTCAGTTTTTTAATATTGTATTGAGGGTTTTAGTATTTATATTCATAATAGATCATTGATTTGTCATTTTGTTTCCTTGTGATGACTTTGCCTGGCTTTGTTATCAGGGTAATGTGGCTCATTAAATGATTTAGGAAGGGTTTTCTCATCTTCTACTTGTTGGAAGAGTGAAAGAAATGGCATTAATTTAACTTTAAATGTTTGGTAGAATTCAACAGTAAAGCCCCCTGCTCCTGTGCTTTCCTTTTTGGAAGGTTTTTTTAATATTGATTCCATCTCTTCACTATTTGTATATCCATACAGATTTAGATTTTTTTTTTATTCACTTTTGAATATAAACAATTGTATGCCAACAAATTTCATACTGATGTTATATGTAGACAGACATGGGCAGAGCAAAAACGACAGGCCAGGTACAGAAACTTACCAGGGCAAAAAGCCGGGGATGTCTAGCAAGGGGCAAAACTGGGAAACAATAACCTGGAACCCAGGGTAACCTACCCTCCCCTAGCATATCACTGGTCATGCAGTTTGGACACCCTGAATTTTCAAATCACCAGTCATATGGTTTAGACCCCCTGTCCTTTTCCTCCCTAAAGATATCATCTAGGCGTAAGTTGTATTTCAGCTCCAGACCCAGAAAAGCAGCAAAACCAGACAAGTTGTGCTGTTGTTGCCTCAGGACAAGCTACGTTGACTAAAGACCCCCTGCCCTGGCTCTGACCAATCAGTGGAGACCATGACCCTGAAAGCGCACACCTGGAGCCTTGATGAATATTCTACTGAGACCTCCCCTAAGATTTCCACCTACAAGAGAAAAATAAATACACTCAGGATGAAGAACCCAGTGTGCTTTCTCTCTCCTGGGAGCATTCCTGATCCATTCCCTTCCCCATTCTTCCATCTAAGGGAACCCACGAGACTTTCAACCAGGGGAGCAATGGACAGCCCACCTCATCCTGGGCTAACCCCCTAAACCTGTCTTCAAGTCCCCCTTTTCTCTAACTTCTCAGTGTGCCAAAGCAGCCCAGCCTACCTCTCCTGTTATTTTCTTTATGACTTTTCTTGTTTCACTGTCCTAAGTATATTTTTTGCTGTGGCCAATAAATTCTTACTTTGCTACACTTTGTCTCTTGATTGAAACCTTTCCTTCAAGATGACAAGAACCAAGGTCTTGTCATCTGCTTGATAACAGTTTGGTGGCTTAACATATGGTTTATCCTGGAGAATGCTCCATGTGTATTTGAGAAGAATGTACATTTTGATGTTTTTGTGTGAAGTGTTGTGTATGTATATTAGATCTAATGGTTTTTATTATTTTCAAGTATTCTGTATACCTATTAATCTTCTATATCGTTGTTCTAACAATTATGGAATGTGGGATATATATATATATTTTTTAAATATACCTTTATTGATTCAGGGAGAGGAAAAGAGAGGGAGAGAGAGAGAGAGACATCAATGATGAGAGAGTCATTGATTGAGCCCACAACCTGGGCATGTGCCCTGACTGGGAATTGAACTCCAGTTGCCTGGATCCTAGGTCGACGCTCAACCACTGAGCCACGCCCGGCCGGGCTGGAATGTGGGATATTGAAGTCTCCAACTAATATTATAAAAAAAGTCCATTTCTCCTTTCAATTCTGTCAATTTTTGCTTCATAAATTTGGCGTTTTCTGTTCAGTGTTGTATGTTTTATTTTGTTATAACTTCTTTATTAATTAATCTTTTATCATTATATAATGTCTTTCTTTGTATCTATTAATACTTTCTGACTTACAGTCTATTATTTCTGATTTTAGTAAGCCACCCAGTTCACTTTAGATCACTAATTGCATGAAATATCTTTTTTGTTCTTGCACATTTGTTTAGTCTTTCTTCTGGTTCTTTAAATATACTGCTGAAAACCTGTAATAAAATTTTTATTTCAGTTATGATGCTTTTCAGCTCCTGACTTTTTATTCATTTCCTTTAAAAATTCACATATTTTTTACTAATATTCTTTGCTTGTTGAGACATCATTCCCCCAGTTTCCTTTAGGTGTTTTTTCAATGATTTTCTTTCACTGAAGCGTATTTAAGTCCATCGATTTATGCCTTTATTTAGTAAATTCAATGTTTGTCTCTTGTTAGGAAAAGTTCCTGTTAATTCGCTCTTTCCTATTAATGGCCCATTTACATTGAAAACAAGACATTTTGAATGTTTTAATATGCTAAATCTGGAGATCAGATTGTTCTTCCTCCTCACGGTTTGTTTTTGTTGCTTGCTATTGTTTGTAGTTGTTTAGTTGTTTGTTTCTTTATCAACTTCTCTAAACTAGTTTTAAAGACTTTTTTTTTGTCCTGTGTGATCTCTGATGTCTCTGTTCCATTAGTTTGCAGTCAGCTAGTCATTTGACAGATTAACAAACAAAACACAAAACTCCCCGTGTCTCTGCAGATTGGCTCTGTGTTACGGTAGTTCGGTAGTTCTCCAATGCTTAGTCAGGACACTTACAATTCTGCCTTAGCATTCACTTCCCAGTGTGCTGAGCCGAAGGTCTGCTGGACTTGAAACCCTAGGGTCTTCTCAGGTCTTGCTTGAGCATGTCTTCATTCCTGGTCATACCTCTAGCTTTCCAGATTTTTTATTATATGAAGGAGATTTTCAAAGCCTTTATGTCCAAATAAATTCTCTAGTCAGCCTTTTCTCTTAGTCTTTCAGCAAGTCTATTGTTTGTTCCCATCTGTAAGTTTTTTGCTCCAAGTGACTCAGTTATTTATCTTCTAACATTTTATTTTTGAGAAATGTCCTTGGCTTAGCTGCTTTTCCACCCTGAAAAAGTTCTAAGTAAGGAGGAACAAAGACAGGTACATTGTATCAGTCTTTTAGGAAACTCACCAAAAGTTCCAAACAGAAAACACAATTTTCTTGGATACAAGGTCAGCTTTGGTCCTTCTGGAACTAGGCACTCATACTGGGAACATGGGTCACTATCTTCAAGGACACAGCCATAGTGACAACAGGGATAAATGGGAGAAGATTGTGTTAAAATATCATGAAGTTCTCCCTGCAGGTTTAAGTCACCCTTTTCTTGAATATTTGCTTGGTTGCTGTAAAACCAAAATTTATTGTTTTCCAGAGTTCTTACAAAGGTGATTCTAATTGTTTTGCTCTCTTTTTTGTGGGGTCTTTCTATTAAAGAATGGGCCCTTAGAGTTCTCTAGTCTGTCATTTTCACTGACATCCCACTTAAACTTTCAAATAACCAAGTTCAGTCTTATGTCTCTAAAAAACTGAATAATATTTGACTCACTGCCCATATTCTACCCTCAGACCCCTAGCTTCCAAGATATTGACATATGGGCATATATATATATACATTGAAATAAAAGCATTTTCCTCTTTTTTCCTCAAATTAATGTACTCTAAATTGCTCTCTAATTTTGTTTTATATTATTTTCCTAGACAGTTACATTACTTTAATTCATTTCTCTATTTCATCTATTTATAGCATCTTAACAATTTTAGCCTCTGTCTTGGGAATTTTTAAGCTGTCCTTTTTGCCTTCCTTCATTTCTCCTATTATACTTTCCTCTTCTGTTTATCCCTTCTCCTTCCTCCCTCTAAAGATTTTATCAAGCATCTCAGACTTTAGAGATTCAGAGACAAAATCAACCTCTAATAATATTAAAATATCAGTGTTTACAGAGTCTCAAAAAGAGAAACTCGAGCTAGTAGAGTAAGGAAGACTTTAATAAGGAAGTAGTAATGGAGCCAAATGTATAATGATGGAAGGAATTAGAAGATACAGAGTTCCAGAGAAGAGCATATATAGAAGAGTCATATCTTGCCATTAAATCATCTTTGCACAAAGTAATACAATATAGAGAGAAACATTAGCTGGAATTAGATAAAGTGATACTTGGTTGTCAACTTATTTTCTGCCACTCCATGGTTTTTCATGGCTTTACCCAAGCCATCAAGACAAATTAGACGTATTTTTTTAATTTTTTTTTTTTTAGTATGGATGTCACATTATATATTCTTTCATCTAACTCTTTATAATTAGCTCTGCATATATCTATTTCTTCTTATTAAGACAGAAGAATCCTTAGGGACAGGCTCCATTGGATTCTATATCTGGACTTCACTCCTCAGAAAATTCTCTGGCACAAAATAAATATAAGAATTTGTTGACATAAATGAAATGTATATATCTTGACATGTGACTTCTTCCATGAGATTATAAACTACATTTCTGACCATTTGTCAATTGGCCCACTAACACTATACTCAACAAGTCAAAGTCCAACTTTACTCATTTCCCAATCCTGAATAAACCACATCCCCTAACTTTTTCATTTATGTGTCTGTCACCACTACTCTCCCAGTTGCCATCTTTTAAATCCTTGAGTAATCATTGACTTTTTCTAAAAATGCTCCATATCAAATCAATATATAGTTGTTGATTTTACCTTTACAATAAATCCTGAATCTATCCATAATTTTTCATTTCCTCACTGCTTCCCAAGGTAAAAATATTTATTTTTAAGCCTGAGACATTTAATTTTATTGTTTACTGAAGGCAACTAATAATCTTAAACCTCAAGAGTGACTAATGAGAAAAGAAATGAGGTCATTTTAAAGAATATTAATAAAAATTTTAATGTGTAGAGATTATGGTAGAATTTCAAGTAAAATGGAAAAACTGAAATTTTATATGTAAATAGAGGATTCAAATGGAGACAATGAGGAATATGTATGACATATTTGGGAAAAAATAAGTAGCATGATTTAATAGATAATATATTTTGAATTTTTATTTTGTAATTCAAAATACTATTTTCAAGAAATTATGCTTTAAGCAGAATGTGTATCATGTTAAGCATGGATTGGAGATTAAAAAATAATAAAAATTATTATATTTAAGTTTTTTAATCCAAAATTATTTGTTCCAAGATAGAAACATTTTTAGAAATGGGCATTGGATTCCTTGACTAGTTTACAAACAATCCTATTCAAATAACAATATGCTTAGAAAATTAGATTATGTGTATTGGTCTTTATAACACTTAATTTCAAGCAGTTCCAGTATTGTCAAAATAATTTTTTCATACCTCTTACTATTTATAACTTATTATACTGATCTTGTTTTTCTTTTGTCCCAATTGTGTTTGAGTATGGTTGCCTAGTATTCAAAACAAAATATATCCTAAATAATAACAAAGAGAAAAAAAAGTGTCACAATGTCAATCAGCTATTTGAAATGACATTGTGACTTCAATGGTTTTTGTTTTCTTATGAGCTAAATGTGTTTTATATCATTGTTTTGCTATAAAATAGAAGGGAAAATATTTATGTGAGGTTTTGGATTTCCTATTACATACTAAACTCTGTATCTAGCATTCCAAACTCTGTGTAAAATAGCATAACAAAGATAAAGTCAATAAAAGAGTTTAAACATTTATATAGATAATGTAAACCTTATATATAAAATAATTTTTAACAACTCAATTTAATAATAGCTAATAGGATTTTTTTTTTTTTCAAAGAAGTACTTCTGGCTCTATAATTTGCAAAATTCTTTAGTTCTATGTCTTAACTTTTCAAAAACATTTAGAATTAAAAAAAAATGTAGAATAAAAATAGTTGGGAAGTTTCTTAAATATTTGCTTCATGAATACAAGTGAGTAAAGTCAAGATATAAATTGACCATAATACAGATTCTCACAGGCACTTAAGCCTTGTTTCAATAGAACACCTTGTCTAAATACTGATTAAACATATAAAATAATGAGCTCTTACACTACAGAACTCTGAGCTCTGATCAAATGAAAGGTGGTTACAATCAATCTATAAGTAAATATAGGAGAAACATAGTTAATTTATATTATGCTATTTGAAACTTTTTCCAGATAATTTTAGAATTTAATATTTAATGTTTAAGTTGTAAAAAAATTATGTCTTTAAGTGCATATATGTTATATTTTTATGTTTTGGGTTTTTTTAAATATATCTTTATTGATTTCAAAGAGAGGGAGGGAGAGGGAGAGAGAAAGATAGAAACATCAATGATGAGAGAGTCGTCATTGATCGGCCACCTCCTGCAAGGCCCCGGCTAGGGATCGAGCCCACAACCTGGGCATGTGCCCCGACTGAGAATCAAACCTTGATCTCCTAGATCCAAGGTCTGTGCTCAACCACTGAGCCACACCCAGCTAGGCATATTTTTATGTATTTTTATGTTATATATATATCAGGTTGTGTGTGTGTGTGTGTGTGTGTGTGTGTGTGTGTGTGTGTGTGTGTGTAATGGGCTCATGCATTTCTGGTTTGTAGCATTTACTGATTTTCTTTGTTGATATTGTTGGCATTTTTTAGTAATATATTTGCTACCATATCTATGAAAAGATTGCTGATCATGGTTTGCTAAAACTTGGAGCTCTGCATCAGCTACCTTAGCCATAAAGAGTCTTTGGGATCACTGGGATCAGCCTGTCACTTGAGCTGTACAATGATTTTCCAAATACTATCATGTATAATCCATTCTCTCTACCTGGATTTCCTACCTTCCTGATCTCTCCCTCTTCTTGTAATGTATTATTGATTGACTAAAAGCAGTCCCTACACTATATATAGTCAATTTTCCAGCCCTAAAGTGAAAGTCTTTTTCACTTTCTTCCAAACTAACACATGTAAAAGGTGGCTGACAACAGTTTATTTTGTTTCAAATCTTGTATGATGTAAATCAGAGTTGGGAATGCTCAACATAGTGAACACTGAAGAGAGTAAGAAAGGTTTGGGCAACAAGGCAGCTGTGCAAGTTTGGGTGAAACAACATTCCCTAGGCAGCCTTTCTAGATCTATAAAATGAAAGAATCAGACTAAAAAACCCTGTGATACTTTCTGACTCTAGATATTTCAGAGACATATTCAGGATTGTGAAGAAAAATGGGCTTATGAATCAATACAGTTTCATGTAATAGATTTTGTAAGTGATAAAATTCTAGCATAACCACATCATTTTGTTTTCATAACATTTCCTGCTTGAGGATAGGGTAACAATCAATATGGCAGTGAACACAGCATGTAGAGTGAGACAAACATGTATTCAAATAATAACTATTAAAAGCTTTGTCAGCTTGGTTAAGTTACTTACAATTTTTGAAACTCAGTTTTGTCATCTGTAAGATGTTGAGGAGTATGTGAGCCTTGCAAGAATGCTTGCCAGGGGAAGAAATAACATGGATAGTTTCACTCTATTTCGGGGATATAATAGATAACACAAAATAAATTTTTAGGGATATTATCATATTTATTTGATTGTGACTATAGCAACCCTTCATAGCACACAAACATTCAATGAAAATTTAGCATATGAATACGTAGACCTAAATGAGAAAGAACCCAAAACAATTCCACCCACTGCCATCATTAGATGAAACTGATAAATCCATACTGGGATTCAGGAGTTAGAGTCCACAATTATCTAGATGTCAATATTACTGCCATAAAACCAGGTAAAGTAACTCTTTATAATTGAATTACCAGAGTTACCAGCATATGATGTTGTTCTGTTCAATAATTCACTTAATGAATAACAAGTACCTACTATGTTCTAAGTCCTGGAGCTGGGGCAGTGACAAAATCTTTACTGCTGCAATCCTTATTCTAAGGGGCAAAGATAAACTATAAGCAAATGAACTAATCATTATTTAATATGCTAGCTAAATGGAGATTTGTGCTATGAAGAAAAATAAAGCAGGGTAATGGAGATAAAGAGGGGGGACAACCACGTTGCTACCTGGGAGAACCTGAAGCAGAGGACTTAGGTTGTTTAAGAAACAACAGAATATAGAGAGATTGAAAACCAGTAAGCAATAATGAGATAAGGTGCTTGTGAGGGTAGACCATGGTAACAAATTAGGATTTTATTTCATGTGAGCTGAGAAGGTATAAATACAATTGTGGAAATTAACAGAATTGGACAAAGGGAGCAGAGGTCCGGCATGCACAGGGCCAGCCTCTCCCAGGTCAATGTCTTATGCTCTTATTTTTTTATTATTATTAAAAATATGTCTTTACAGACAATGTATGTTTACACAAGAGATCACCTTGGGAGTGAATGAATGCAGAGAAGTCCTCTGAGGATTGAGCAGTAGGTAGGAGCATGGTTGTTTTATTGTTATAAAATGTTATAAATAATAAATTATAACATAATGTGTTACAAGTAATTTTTATTGTCTCTTCTGTGAACATCTAAAATTTGTTAATACAGTTTTTATTAGCTCAAGCACACAATCTGCAGTCTTAATTGTGCGATTGGTGTTTAATGTATTGAAAATCATGTTTCTTGCATTTGAATCTTTTGATACAGATAGCAAGTAAAAAGTTATCATGGTAAAATGTTAATATAAAACATAATATAATATGTAATCAGTATAGTGAAGAATGATACTCAAATAATGAAATTCAGAGAAATTCATGTGGTTTTTAACTATCAAGTTTAGATTATTATCAAATAAGTATTTTAAAAATCCTCCATCACAAATACATTTTGTTTTCAGTCCTGAAAGCAAGTGAATAAAATAAATGGACAGAGTGGCCAATAAATAAATAATTATTCCTAATAACTTATCACCTTCAAGTAGGTCATTAATTTATGGCTATTCCACCATCTCACTTTAATAACTCTGAAATGCATATTGTAATGAAATGTAAAGAACCTGTTTACATAATTGGGTACAGTACAAATATGGAGAGATGGTGATGTGTACTTCACACATTCTTTGGAATTATTAGAATCATCTAGTTTCCCTCAGCTTTTGTAGGTTTGAAGATGATGACACATCTTCCTTCATCCCCCCATCTGAGATCAAATAAAGAAGATATTTAAAAAAATTGTCACACAATACTTTGCACAGTAACCACTATTGATAAAATTATTATATCTTTAGTCTAACAGTATGCATCTACACTATCAATATTCATGAACATTTTTATTTATTAATCAATAAAGGTAGATTTGGTGAAAAAGTGACAGGAAAAGTAGAATGACAATCTATGAGAGGTAAGAGGAATTTTTTGTAAGTTTTTTTAAGTGCCAGCAAAACAGTTTAGAAGTCTGGATTGGATGGAATGATTCTCAACATGATCTAGATTTATGGAGAACTATAATGTTAAACTCTAATTAATATGTCACTCTAAAGTGTCTGGACATTTATGTTAAACTGAGGCTTATTTTCTCTTAATTTGGTTTTAATGATGATCACATTACCTTCAGAGCATAGCCAATTAGATTAATATTTGTTTATTTGCATCTATTAGCCATCTAGAGAAAAAAAGAAAAAATAGTCACGCATGTATTTTGTCATTATAAATTTATGTTGCCTAAGAAGTCAGATTAAATGATAACCAAATAACAGTGCCCTTCAAATGTACATTTCTGAGACTGTATTCAGAGTAAGGTCCAAAATATGGCATTTTATAAAGACTTCAAGAGGTGCAGATGTTAAGTGCTTTGAAAACACTTGAATTAGATAATAAAAATATGCTTAAAAAAATGTTTTAAAGGAGCATAAAATAATATCACAGAAATTAAGAAAGAATACCTCAATATGCTATCTGATGTAAAGGAATAAAATTCAAATAAAATAATATTTCAGAAAATTATTTTATTATAATTGACATTTCCTTATTACTAATTCCAGATTTGTTTTAAATATAGTTATTTTTTTAAAATATATCTTTATTGATTTCAGAGAGAGGAAAGGAGAGGGAGAGAGAGAAACAGAAACATCAATGATGAGAGAGTCATCGATCGAGCCTGCAACCCAGGCATGTGCCCTGACCGGGAATCGAACCCCCATCGGCTGGATCCCAGGTTGACACTCAACCGCTGAGCCACGCCCGGCCGGGCTAAATATAGTTACTTTTATGTTAGAGATTTTCCGTTGTTTTTTCTAGATTCTGTCTTATGCTACCTATGATAATGTTCATGAAGAAAACAGATTGATAACCCTAAAACAATCTATTTCTATTTAATACAAATGTCAATACAAATATATATTCATTCAAAAATATTTTGGAGTATATGCCAGTGCCAGGCACTCTGATGGGTTCTGAAAATATGGCAGTGATTGGAACTAGCCCAGAGTCCGTGGGTATTGTCTGGATTAGTGCCTCATACTTTATATTAGAATCACATTTATATTAGCATCATAATTTATATTAGATTCTAATTTATATTAGGATCACAAAGTATAGTGCCTCATACTTTAATTTTTATTAGAAATGAAGATGCTAATTCAGTATATCTGAGGTAAAGCCTGAGATTTTATGATTCTAACAAATAGATGCTGTTGGTCCCTGACCACATTTTGAGTATCAAGGGTCAAAGAACTGAAATGTCTGCTCTAACAGTTTCTGCTGTGGTCACGCAGAATGAGTCACACCAAGAGATGTGCTTCTATGATACGTGGATTAGTTCAAGCAGAAGGCAGTTGAGACCTGGCACTCTCAAAAGAAACTTTTACCTCTCTCATAAAGAATTTAAATTGAGGGTCTTGACTATAAGAAGAGTTATTACCAGAATTAATGTTTGTGACCTATCTATATGACAGGGCACATATCTAGTTACTGAATGTCTGCTCTTCTGATCATCCCATGAATTATTCTTCTCCCCTCTGAAGTCTCAGGCCACTTACCTAGTTTCTTAGCTCAGGATGCCATATACACATTTTTTACATTTCCATGTCTGAACCTCTCATGTATGTGGGGTCTCTAACACTCTCTTGTATTCAGGGTTCCCAACATATGTACATAATTAAATATGGTTACTTTTTTTCATTAATCTATCTCATGTTGATTTTATTACTTGACCAGTCCAAAGAACCTAAAATGGTAAAATAATTTTTTTTCCTTCCCAACACTGCTATAGGTTTTAGAAACAATGTATGTAGTCAGCTATATCTTCACCACGATGGAAGGGTTGCAAAATATCTTGTCAGTATTAGTGCCTAGTTATACTTTGAAAGTCAGAAAATAGTTTCTAAAGATACTTTTTATATTAGAACCAGCTAATCAAAGTGTCTTTAAATCTTTAAAAATATACCTAGTCATTGATATAGAACAACTACTAAACATGTTAGTAACAGTCATGTAGTCAGCACATGATTCACAGTTGCTAATATTTCATAGAACACTTCCTGTATCGGAGAAAAAAAATATAACATGATCTTTCCTCAAGATGTTTAATTATAGATGTAGACTAATATGAATCATACTTAAAAAATTTAATAAAGTATTTTTTTTACCGCACTTAAAACATTTAATAAAGTTATCTTTTGAGAGAATTTGAGTCCATATTTGCAATTTCACTAAAATTTAATTTCAATCATATAGAATTATCATAAGACCAAATGGTATATTTTAAACATTGATATGTTTGTAATATTTATGTACATTTGAGATAAATAAGTTTTTTGGAATTTTTTATTTCTGGATAAGTTGAAAAAAAAGAAGATGATGTATCCCCCTGCTGAGACTTTTTTTTAACAGTTGTTTATAAAAATAAAGCAGAAGGTTAGGCAGAACTCACATGGAAACCTTAGCAACTGCAGAGTTCACTGGGAAACACTGAAGAGAAAGAAGCATGGTGAATATGCATGTCTCCAATACCTGGAGCATTCTTTGGAAGCTCCCAAAGGTCTAGCTGGGTCAGATACAGTGGTGAGTGGTAACTTTTCAGAACTTTCACAACCTGGTGGTTTAATATAGCAATTATTAAAAATTAAATTATATAAACAGAATTAATTTCTTTAAAAAAGAAGATGACAAATGTGCAAAACTCATTATTTCCTATATAATTGTGTGCTGTTGAGTATCTCTTGCCAATTTCCTGTTCAGTGACATCATGTATGTAATTTGAAATCAACCTTGATTGGAATATTTATAACACAGAAATTGGCACCATATTTTATAAATCACACACAACCACATCCTGTCTTAGAGCTGGCTCTTAAGCATTTATAGGCACACCACTTGCCAGATGTCACACTTTGGAAGAAAGAGCTTTAATCCTGGAGTTCTGGGAACTTCCAACTACATGATTTAGAGGGTCATTGTCTCAGCCCTGGTATGATCAAGGGCCCTGATATTACAACACGATCTGACAGAACCTTCGCTACAGGTATGCCCTAGAAACTCAGCATTCAACATTGGATGGAGTACATGGTATTTCCCTGGACTAACCTTTACAGTTGACTAGGTTCAACTGCATTAAGCACCATTCAGTAACTAAGGAATAAAGTTCACAATGAGCCCCAACAAAATGTGCCACTTTGGCATGTCAACTATTTTGAGTGGAAAGCAACCAAGTCCCAATAAATTCAAGGAAAATTTTGACTTTTTCCATTCCCATCTAAAAACTTTTAGATAGAAAACCTGGTCCAGAAAGAGAACTATCACTGGAAGTAACAGCAAATAATATGGGCGAGGTGTGATAAGCTAGGTCGGGGAAGAGTTTGGTAGGGCCAGGAGATCAGATTCTTTTCTGTGTCCCTTTGTCTCTGCATGAACAACAAACATTTGTTTACTGAACATTTGTTCTTTCCATCTCCCTAGAAATTGACTTCCTCCCTTATGAAGTCCCAGGCCCCTACCCCCTTCTTCATAGCTCAGGATGGATATAAACCTCCATTACCTGACTGCCTCATATTCTTAGGGAGTCCCTGTATGAATGTAATTAAATGTTTTTCTCCTGTTAATCTGTCTTATGTTAATTTGACTATTAGACCAGCCCAAGAACCTAGAAAGATAGAAGGAAGATTTTTTCTCCCCAGCAGCTCTACATGAACAGAAGTCCTTTTTGCAATGCTAGTTTTCATGGATCACCCTTCACTATATTAATCTCTTCAATTCAATCATTATTAAAATTATATATATTTTCACCTAAGTAGGTAATATATATTATGTAATATGTAAGTGTAATCAGGGAAAGGAGTCATTTTTTTCAAAATTGTGCATAACATGATGTAACACATTTAAGATCTCTTTGAAAAGTCATAAATTTAAATAACCTTTATAGAAATTTTAAAGATAATTTTTGGCATTGGTTTTATATTGGATTTTTTCTTGCGTAGAATCCCATTATAAGAAGAAATGCACACTAATACATAATAGTTTTTTATCATCTTATGTCTTCTCTTTTAAACCTCGCTTTTAATGGTACATCATAGATGTTTGCCTGTCTGAAATGACTAAAATAAATTTTCAGGGTACCTTTCTGGCTTATCATTCTATGAATCTATGATTTATTGAGGATTAATATATAATCAATCTGTACAATGAAGTTGGTTAGAGTATGGAAAAAATGTATTTTATTTATTTGAAATCACTGGCTTAAACCAGTTTATATGCAAGAGCATTTTGATTCCTTTGAACAGATAAAGTCATGCTGAAGTCTGTAGATATATTCCCTGCACTACAGAAGAAAAACTGGTCTCATAGCCTCAATTTCTCTCTCATGTCTTGGAAGCCATAAAATATGATACAAATGTACAATATAGATGTCATAGTTATTATTGTGTATGTATTAAGATGTAAGGCATTATAAAGTGACTTAATATTTAAGTAAAGTGTCTTGTCTAAAACTAAAAGCATTATCTTAAGAATTTCTTTTATTCAAGAAAAATGTTTTCAGGAAATCAAACTCATTTTATTTACATTTCAGTTCTCTTTTAAACTGCATTAGTATTAGGAATTCTTCTATTTATTCAGGGAACTAAATTTTATGCAATAAGTATGTTAATTTTTTTCATAGTGTTGCAAATATATGTTTGCTAGAATGTGATATTGGTATTTCCTAATTACGAAAAGGAAGACCTGCAAAAGTACCAACACTAATTTTCAAAAGAAATTGAATACTATGTTCATTTGTTAGAGTCATTGAATAACAATACTTAAAGGGGCCACATACTTAACTGTCTATGAGACCTATGTGAAATAACTGTGGAAAGCAACATGCAGAATGAAGGGAGAGGAATGGAAAGCAGTAGTAAGAAGAAAGACAAAGAAAAAGAAGAAAGAAAAAAGAAAAGGAAGGAAGGAAGGAAGGAAGGAAGGAAGGAAGGAAGGAAGGGAGGGAGGGAGGGAGGGAGGGAGGGAGGGAGGGAGAGAGGGAGGGAGGGAGGGAGGGAGGGAGGGAGGGAGGGAGGGAGGGAGGGAGGGAGGGAAAGGAGAGAGAGAGAGAGAGAGAGAGAGAGAGAGAAAGAAAGAAAGAAAGAAAGAAAGAAAGAAAGAAAGAAAGAAAGAGAAAGAAAGAAAGAAAGAAAGAAAGAAAGAAAGAAAGAAAGAAAGAAAGAAAGAAAGAGAAAGAAAGAGAAAGAAAGAAAGAAAGAAAGAAAGAAAGAAAGAAAGAAAGAAAGAAAGAAAGAAAGAAAGAAAGAAAGAAAGAGAAAGAAAGAAAGAAGAAAGAAGAAAGAGAGAAAGAGAGAAAGAGGGAGGGAGGAAAATGGCTGGTTAGAAAACATAAGAACAAATTTAAGTAAAACATAGCTGGTGAAAATAATTGATTTCTAATTATTCGATAGGCTCAGTGTCCAGCCTAATTACCTTCCAGTAGAGACTGATTTAAATGGTGGAGTGGGGTTGGAGCCTTGAGGTTGCCTGTGTGGTGGCAAATTACAGAGGCTGTGGGCCTGGTCATGGGACAGCAGCTCTCCTGGGAGCTGAGCATCGCTCTGCATGGGAGAGCCAAAATCCTGACCAAGTTCTACTCATTTGGCACCAACAGCATTTTATAACACGGTAGCATTTATCCATCTGACCTTTCTTCTAATGCAGAAATATGGACTCATTTTAGTTGTAACTACTGATCCTGAGCTCATGAAATGCCTAAATAATGTGGTGGAACAGCTAAAAGAATGGTTATACAAGTGTTCAGTTCAGAAACTGATGGTAGTCATCTCAAATATTGAAAGTGATGATGGCCCTGCTGGTGTGGCTCAGTGGTTGAGTGTTGACCCATGCACCAAAACATCGCAGATTCAATTCCTGGTCAGGGCACATGCCCAGGTTGCAGCTGGATCTCCCGCAGAGGCTTGCAGGAGGCAGCCCACTGATGTTTCTCTCACATCAATGTTCCTCTCTCCCTTCCTCCCTTTAGAAAATCAATAAAAACATATTAAAAAAAAAAATTAAAAAAATAAGTGATGATGTCTTTGAAAGATGACAATTGATATTGTGACAAGACAGCCAAAAATTACAGTAAAGTTTCAGAAAGCTATCTAAGATTAAATCCACTCAGTGATCAGACAGATCACAGCTACAGTGAGATTTCTGCCACTGCTGGAAATTTCTTGTTCATTTGATCTACTGATTTGTACAAAGATTTGATTACACCTGAAAAGTGGATAGAGTAGGGACCACAGTTTATTAGCAATTCTGAGCAAACCTGTCTGTGTTCCTTCACTACTACAATCCATATAGTAAACAGCATGGTGGCCTAAAAATCCTGTCCATGACTGAAGATGAGACAAGAACAATAATATGTTTCTCAAATGTATGTTTCCTGAAACCAAGTCGACTATAGTTCATGTTTTATTTCATTGATTAATTTTTAGATGGGGGAAGCTTAGCATTATACTTTACTGAACTGTGCATAATTATTCCATCTTTTGGTACCTGTTTGACTACACATAAGGCTGACAATTTTTTTGCACACTGTTTAAAAGGGAACCAGCAGGTTACATCAGCACTGTGATGTCAATTCCTTTGAAAGTGGTAACTGTAGATGGAAAAATTCTTTTTTTGTTGTTGTTTTTTTTTTTGGTTAATCCTCACCTGAGGGATATTTTTCCATTGATTTTTAAAGAGAGTAGAAGGGAAGGAGGGAGGGGGAGAGAGAGAGAAACATTGATGTGAGAGAGCCACATCAGCTGGTTGCCTCCGCAGGCAGAACCCGCAAACCCGGGTATCTGTGGGAATGGAAGGCTTCACCCTTCAGTGCACAGGCTGACACTCTAACCACTAAGCCACACCTGCCAGGGCAGAAATGCTTTTGTCGCAAAGCTAAATGCCTTCCTAAATCAGACCTTTTGGTCCAGTATATTGACTCATATTATAGATAAATGTGAAACACAGAAAAAGAAGTCTGAGTATTCAGAGTCTTTGTTTAGGTCCTAAAGTAACTGATAATTCACAAAAACAAAATATTGCTATAAGGTCTTTTTGCTATTAATTTTCTTTGTATAGTTTTCATATTGAAAAATCTCTAATTATTTTATTTTAATGTTTATTACACCTGCAAAGCTATCACTATTTCTACTGTTTAAATTCTAGTAATACTGAACTCTTAAAAATGTCTTTTTGTGTTTTATAAACTCAAACTTTAAATGACAATGATGAATGAAGTTAAATGTGTATGTTTAAAATTTTTTAAAAAATAAATAAAGAGTGGGATTTGAACTACTGAGGAATAAAAATCAGGGTGCCTCCCTCTACCTGCCATTGCTGACTATCCTTCTTCATCTATCACTGATTAACTTTGTGAACTTGGTCATATTTTTATCTTTCATTTCTTCTTGATATTATTGTGAAGACTTAAGTGAAATTATACCTGAAAAACATTTAAAAGTACAAAACAACCTGCAACTAACAGGTGTAAAGTGAATATTAATTATCATTAATAAAATAAAATAGATACTTCTGGTTCAATAAGTGAGCAAAGCTCAGTGCCAGGATTCATACCATCTAGGTGACGGTCTGCACTGATCTCTTTAAGTTGTATGATCTTGGGTAGGTTTTTACCATTTTACATTGCTACCTTTGAAGTGTTAAATTACTAATGAATTTACAGAAATAAAAATTATCTTGTTAATGAGCTCTTAAATCCATGTACTGCTAAACAAACACAGGAAAAGTGTTTTTGTTGTTTTATGACTATTTTATATTTCAGAAACCAATTGCCATTTTTTTCCTATGAAAATGTAATTTTAGTAGAATAAAGTAAAGTAAATGAAACACAATCAGCTAACAAGCAGATGTTTTCTCTGTTTATAACAAAATAATTTGGAATCTCACAATTTACCTGAAATGAGTTTTTAGTTTGTGTAAGGCAATCTGGTCATGTTTCAATAAGAACAATGAAATCCGGAGTGGAGAAGTTATCTGGCCAAAGGCTCAGAGAGATGGGGTTAGAACTCAGGTCTCCTACCTTTGGGTCAAAATACCCTTCTTCCTGCATTGATGCCTCTATTATTTAGTACACAGATTAGCTGTCAAATAACAAAAAGTCTTTTGTCATATTTGGATTAGAGCAGCCACAATGTGGCTTGGAAGGAATCAGCCAACATAAGGTGGTATCATCTGTGAAAAGAAAGAGGTCATTATTGGCTATTTCTGTGAGGTGGCTTGAAAAGAGGAGGGGAAGAGTGTCACACTCTGCATGGATCCTTGAAGTTTTTCAGGATAACACTCCATTAACAATGACAAGTTGCCATCTGTTAGTGAACTCTTCCAGAAGAGAGCAAAAGCTACCCAAGAACATTTTGCTACAGTCAAACTGATTCTCCATATCCAGCCCTTGGTTTGTTACATGTGCCAACAGATATCCATGGCCACTGGTAAACTTTCTCAGTGAACTAAATAAGTGTCATGGAATGAATTATAAATACTTCTAAATTATAAGTTGCTACTTGAAAGAAGCTTTCAATTATTCTACTAATAAAAAAAGCATTTAAGTTATACTTTAATAACTTTGCCTGCAAGTATATTCAGCAATGCAGCATTTTGATTATACTCTACCAAACTGTGTATTTGTAGGAAGTGGTATGAGGCTGCTCCAGGTAAAAAAAATAAAACTGACCAGTTTATGCATTCACCTTAAATTGCATCTCTTGTAGATTTCCTCATGCAGATGGGGGAAATACTGAGCAGTCAATTGTGAGTACCTCTCCAGTTCATGCATGCTAAATTTGAGAAAAGTCAGGGAATAAAGCATTTTCACCTTAGCATATTGGCAGCTTAGAAGACATAAAAATCTTTTATTAAATAATATTTTTACTTGTTTGCATGTGGTTTTTATGAAATACAACTAAATATATAGTATACTTGTGATTTTTCTATTTTAAAAACATACCAAAACCCCAGGTTAGTCATAGAGATAGAAAATAAGGTTTTATTTGTGTTAAGAATACATTTTATATTGAAAATATTAGTAGCTAGATAGCAAGAATAGTACTATTTCAAAAACTATAATCTTGGACATATTGACAATATTGAATGTTAACTGAGCTCTGTGCTCCTAGAAAACATAGAAGGTTAAGAAATCTCCCTACCCCTTTATATACTTGGAAACACCTTACTGAAAAGAACCATCTCTACCACGTGGCTTAGACAACTAAATGACGCCCTCCTTGCTTACCTGCCACCAGGGCAGACATAAACTCTCCACATTCCCTTTTGCCTCATAAATGATTGGTTGAACTACTTGTGCCCAGTGATCAATTGGAGCAAAATGCTTTTTAACTTAACTTTGGTTAAAATTCCCTCCTTCTACCAGATTCCTGAATTTCTGCCTACTCCTAACTTGAGCAGCAGACACTCCCTCCTTAAATAGCTCCTAACCTACCCCACCTCCAAATCAGAGTAGTCTCAGGGCAAAGCATTCTCTGACCTACCATCTCATCAGACCACCCTATCATCTTGCATCCCCACCTCTTCTTTGTAGTTGCAGTTTCTCTTCTCCACAAAAGAAAATGTTTGCCTAACCCTTGAGATATTTGCAGATGTCATGGTTGGAGCATTCTGCGGTTTGCAATAGTTCCCCCACCCCCACCATTTCATGGTTCCTTTCCCACTCCCTGTGACAAGGCTTTTAAATAAAGATTCTCCTTACGAAGTCTGATTTTTAAGTATTTGACAGTAAAATGCAATGAGTGTGATTTGCTTCAGGTGGCTTTGGACAGTGGCGCTTTGACAAAGTCTTTCACCAAAAAGACTAGAACAGCTGCTGGCCACATTTTGACCACCATGTTCACCTTTCCATGGCAATTGTAACACTTGTTCTGTCACTATTTTGTCTTTCTTTATGAAGAAATCATCAATGTTTCACTTATGATGCAGTAAATATTTAACATTCAACAAACACCCGAAAAGAGTAACAAAAAGGTCATTTCCATGGATTGAATTTACAGCAGGTGATAAAGCACATGTGATTTTATTAATCACACATTTTAATACTTCCCCAAAAAATACCCCCCAAAAAGCATGCATTCAGAGCAATATGAAAAAGCCCAAGTGGTAAGGTGCTTCGTCTCTTGGCTAAACTGAAAATTGTGCTTGAGTGAAATGTTTTTCATTACCGTAACAAGCAATTCTAGATAAGACATTTTGAAAGAAAAAATAAAGTTCTATCTGTGACAAAAGTTTCCTGGAAACCAGTGATAGAGTCTGCTGTTTAATCTCCACACTGCGTTAATTAATAAATCAAAGGGAGGATGTGCATAATGAGAAACCATTTTTAAGAAAGTGCTTTTCAATAAGAAAAATGCAGCATGGTTCTGCTCTTGCAGACTTCATGTGATTTGTTTGTGCTTGCTTCCATAATTTGTCATGGTCAAATTGAGTTTTAAAACTATTCTCTAAGGTAGCTGCTCTGACACAATATTGATGTTCTTAGAGAATTTAATGAGAAGGTGCTAAATTTTAATATCAAAATCACTGGTAGAACTAATAATGGTCAGGCCAAAGACCAGGCCTCATGGGTTAGGAATATAATTTAATATATGTGCTTTAAGCACTTACGAGTACCTGGCACTGTTCCTCCGCGAATCAGCTGTGAGAGAGTGGTTCAAACAAAAAGCAATAGTCCCTCAGAACCAATGCATTTAAATCCCTGCACCCCTACATGTAGAATAGTGGCCAGGCTTTCTGAGAAACGGGGAGAAAATTCTAAAGAGGTGTTCCTTTTCTGCCTGAATTCAAAGGCTGCCTAGGCCTGGGAAGGAGGGTCCGGCTGTGCTGCACGTGGATCGAGCTAGTTTGCCTTTGGAAGTCTGATTTCTGCGTCTGCCTGGCTCCCCGATGACCTGCTTCTTTTCTGCCTGGATGGACTCCCCAGCTCAGCTCCTGTTCCTGCAGCTCAGGGCTCGACCCCCGTCTCCTGCCCTAAAATACACATTTACCTCTCTCCCTGCCTAGGACTCTGCAGCGCACTCCCTTTCCCAGCCTTCTGCTCCTGTTATTGACTAGGCTGCTGTCAAATTTCTTTCTTTTCTTTGGAGCTGGTTGTGAAACTGACCCCATTCCTTTTGAACTGCTTTAACAAGTTGATTAGAAAGCGATGTGTACACAGACACCTCTTTTTCAATGATGCTACCTTGTGAGATATCTCGGCCACTCTGTTCTAACTAGTTCCACACCCACTGGAATTCTGGTTGGTCATTTCTATCATTGTTCCTCTCCTCTCTCATATTATTTAGTGCAGTATCTAATTGATTTTTCAGTTTTAAAATTTAATATTACTAGCCTATAAATATAATTATAACAGTATTTATGAAGTCCAAGGGTTGATAATCTTGGGAAATTCCTAACAACTAAATAAGTACTAAACACGGAAATCTCAAGAATAATACAATAACTTCCGCTCATTCCAAAATAAAATTATGTATGGTATCTGTTAGTGTTAACAATTTTCCCTTTGACTATGATTAGGTAAAACAGTAATTAACTGCAGTTATAAATTTATTTTGTTTACTCTAATCATTAAAAAATTACTTATCTTTAAAACTAAACCATATATTGTCCTGTTTCTAATTAACCTAAGATGGTTAAAATTATACGTCTTTTACATTCTTACCTGGTTATAAAATTTATAAATGAAAAATTTTAAGAAATTTTTTCTTAGAATGAGTAGCATCAAATTGTGTGTACGGTGTCTGTGTGACACACACACGCATATACATATATATTTATTATTATGTGTTGAAACTTTCAGTGGGCTTCATCAATGGCTTTGGCACATTCTTTGTTCAAAGGATTCACATAGGAATTTGGGATCTTACTTTATACTATGCCAACTTTTACGGTGGCCTTTCATTCAGTTTATTTCAAAATGCTGCTCCCTCTCCACCTGCCTTTGTACTGACATATCTTACCTTAGGCCAGAACGCATGCTGAGCAGCTTCCAACAAAGTGAGACCAGGGATGTTTCACAATCACTCCGCAGGAAGGACTGTCTGAAGTTTAGCTGCTTTCTCCCCTAGAGTCAGCTCTAAGCCATCACTTTGCTAATGAGCTCAGTTTTCACCAGCATGCAAAATGCTCCACTGTCATTTCACACTGTTGGCTGCTTTGTTGAACTTTTAAGTCCCTGGGAATTTTCTTTCTCAGTGTGTGTGTGTGTGTGAATGTTTTTCAGTATTCTGTAATGCTGAGGATTTTCCGAAATCAATGGAGAATATCATTCAACAATCTCCTATTTATATTTTGTTTTTTTGGAGTTTTTCTTCTTTTGGGTGACAATGTCAGATTGAAATAATTGCATTGTATCAACTGTAACATTCTTACCAGAAAGTACGCATGCCAAAGAATTTGAGATTTTATTTGCTTTTGCAAATAATGATTTCTCGTTGTTTAGCAAATCTTAGAATCTCTTCAGGCTGTACTCACCAAGTACAGAGGATTCTTCTCACTGTTTTAAAAAAGTTCATTAATTTGATTGTGCGTGAGTTATTATTTTTTATATGCTTGTCTCCTTTGGGACTTTTTATTCTATAAACTTATGTTGTCATTCTATCTCCAGTTTTTGTGTCACTGTTATTGATATTTTCATTTATTTAATCAATAGATGCTTATTTGAGTGTGTACTCCACGTTAGATCATTTTCTTGACCCTGTGGATACCACATTGAACGAAAGAGAACTCTGGATCTTACACGAACAGGAGTGGGTTGGAGAGACTGGAAATAAGCAAGATATATAATTGCTTAAATATAGAGTAAGTTAGATAGTGATAAGGAAGGGAGGAAATAAAATAAAAGGGTGTCTTTAGTTTTGAATAATGGCAGGGTTGTTTTTTTGTGTTTTTATTTGTTTGTTTGGCAAACTGATATTAGAATAAAGATCAGAAGAAAAAGGGCGAGGCGTGCAAATATCTGAAGCAAAAACATGTCAAAGGAAACATAAAAGATGAATGCACTGAGGCAGGAGCATGTCTGCATGTCCTGGGAACATCACAGACACTAGTGTGGTTGGAGCAGAGTAGCTGACTAGAGGGGAGCAAGGGATGCCTGGAGCTGGGGGGTCGTTTTGCAATAACCCAGGTGAGTGTGATGGTGCCATGGATCAGTGTGGTAACAGAGGAGGTAACAAAAAAAGTAAGTGGTAAGTGAACTGAAATGGGACAGACAAATACTGTTTCAAAGTGGGCAGTAAATGAGAACTTGGGTAGAGAAAAATAAGATTTTGATACTTGTTCCAAGATTTATTTCCAAATTTCATTTTGCACTAAGCAAACCTTTCTGTAGATGATGATCTTTTACTGTCTTCTGCAATATGTTGAAATTTCTATCAAAGCAATTCCAAATTCAAAAGCCCCCTCTGAATCTATTTATTCATCTCCTCCCCTCTAATTTTACTCAGCTTGTATTATATGTTAAAGGTTTTCCCTCTATTAATCTCTTTGGTATGAGTTAATAACTATAATTAAATAGATTTAGAGATGTGCCCAAGGACTCTACTTTTCAATTTCTTGTTTCAGGCTAATTATTTTTTAAACTTAGGAAACACTGTCTATGAAGCACTTTTTTTTTTTTTTTTTTGTCAACATATTGACAGCAAGGAATAGAACTGACTTCCAAGATTTTGATTAAGTCATAAAACCATCCATAAATAACAACATAGAAAACAATTATTGCCCTTATTTCCAAAAGTATCTCTTCTACCATCTGAAAGTACTATAACCTAAGTAACAAAGTATATTGTGGAGGTAAGGGAGAGGGGAGGAATCTTTGTGACTGCCAGTCTTCCAATGCAAGAAATGAGCAGGTTTTTGTTTTTGTTTTTTTTTATAAACTATCGCTTAAAGCTGTCGCTTGATTGTTATATTGTCTTTGGTCTTTGCTAAATCATGCAGAGTTTTCCTAAATCCCTTCTGAGAGTTTCAAGGAAAAGCTTTTCTCCAAACTAGAACAACATTATCCTCTATCCGTTTTTATGAAATTTATAGACAGATATATGCAAATTCAATAGAATTTTTTTTTTACTTACTAGGATTAGTTGTAAAATATTGGAGAACAGCACTTCCTATGTACTGAAAGGCTGTTAGCGAAACTCTAGATGCTTTGTAGTGACTAATTTTCTACATTGCATTTTCAATAACATAAAAATGAAACATTTAGAACAATTTTAAATGATACCCGTTTAGTGGGCTTCATAGTTGATTATGCATCAGAATCACCTGGAGGGCTTTTCAAAACACAAATTGCTGAGCACCTTCCTCCAGAGCTCGGAGTCAGTAGGTTGCGGAGGACACAAGTTTGTACCAAATATTTCTCCCATGAACCCTAATATCAGCCAACAAGCCCTCATTCATCAGACTAACCATGCCTCCCACAGTCACAATTCATTTTTGCATCTTTTAAAAATATATATTTGTTTCTCTACCTTGAATTGAGTACTGTCCTATAAAGAAATTAAGCTTGAAACACATTATCAAGAAATGTATTGTTTTTAATAAGCATGGACTATTTTATGATTTTTTTTTTCACTTCAGCAAGTCTGATTACTTAATTTTGCCAGTTGATACAAAACTGCCTCTTTTCCAGCATTCTTTTATTTTGTGTCTAAGCGTGTTTACAAGCAAAATCCTGTATATTTGTTAACACATTTCAGCTGGGGACTGGGAAACAAATTTAGAGAAAGTTTTACAGTTCCCACTTGTCTTTCACCAAGTGGGAACTGGAGGCAGGGAAGGAGCGGAAAGAAGTCTCTCCAAAACCATCCAGACCTTCACTGAGAGCACTGCACCTGCTCTAGGAAGGCCAGAGTCAGAAACAAGGTAGAATTTCAGAGGCCAGAAAATTGGGTACGAGACTGGAGAGCAAAGAGAGATTCCCAATGACAAGAAAGATGCCAGATACAATGTAAATTTGTTTTCTAGTTTGGAAAGTAATGAAGAATATTTAAAAAAAGAGAGAAATATCTGGTAAAATAGAAAATAACTTTGTTATCTTTAATTCCTTTAAAATACAGTCACCCATTTAAAATTTAAAATTAAAATACATTGTCGGGCATAGCAAATTGGTGAGGAGAGGTAAACATATTTAAAAAATAGTTTTATGGAGTTTTAGAGAGGAAGGCAGAGACAGAAACAGAAACATCACTGTGAGAGGGAAACATTTATTGGCTGTGTCCTGCATGCCCCCTTCCAGAATGAACTGGCAACCCTTTGGTGCATGGGACAGTGCCCAACTAAGTGAGTCACACTGGCCAGGGCAAGGAGAGGTCATAATTTTATATCACTAAAACAGGTGCTTAATATTGCTTGAAGTAGCTTATTATTACATGAATTTAGACTGTGGTAAATTAAAGATGCATATTGCAATTCCTAGAAAACCAAAGAGATATAGCTTCAAAGTCAAGAGATGAAATAAAAATGTAGGAAAAGGGAGGTGAAAAGAATTAACCCATTGATTAAGCAATGGGTGAGTTTTAAAGGATTTGCTTACAATTATGAAACTATTTAGTAAAAAAAAAAGTAGGTTAAAAAGGTGTTAAATGGTGGATAAAAAATAATAAAGGTACAAAGCTAATCACTTGAAAAACAATATCAACTTTTCGCCCAGCCAGTGTGGCTCAGTAGTTGAGGCTCGACTCAGGAACCGAGAAGTCACTGATTTGATTTCCCATCAGGGCACGTGCCTGAGTCTTAGGGGGCATGCAGGAGGCCGCCGATCCATGATGTTTCTCTCTCATTGATGTTTCTATCTCTCTATCCCTTTCCCTTCCTCTCTAAAAATCAATAAAAACATATTGTTCTTTAAAAAACCAACTTTTCTAAATATTAGATTTTTTTTAAGCAAAGGAAACTAAATAAAACTAAACATTTTTAAAAGAATTTTTTTTAACTTGGCACGTATTGAACAATAGGAAAGTAGCTAAATTTCTACAAAGTAGAATTGAAAACCAAAAGCATTAAACCTGACGGGTGTAGCCAATACTTCATCCACCTTTCCTCCCCCCAGAGTCATTTGGTCTGTCTTGTCCTTTCTCTTCATGTGACTTTCCTACCTCTCTTTCTTGCTTTTCCTCTTGATCAACGAGTGGCCCTTTAATTTCTTTCTTGTTCATACTGTCTTCAATGTCTTTTTTTGTTGTTGTTTTTTTATTTTTTCATTCAGTGCTTTAATATGTAGATCAATTTAACTTCTCGCTTTCTCTCCCTCCCTCCATTTCCTTCATTTTTTCCTCCCTTCCTCCCTCCCTTCCACTTCCCCTTTCTTTTATTTTTGATTGTCTATACCAATGTCTAATTCAGAAAGTAGAACTCATCCTTGATATTTAAGCAAAGAGAGATTTATTTTTAAAAATTACAAAATTCCTGGAAAGGATAGAATAGCAACAAATCTACAAAGTTTTCACTCAGAGATGAAACCATCATCCCTGGGCCATCCAGGGGTCCATTCTCATGTCCAAGATGCTGGAGGTGCAAGTGCTGCTCCTGGACAGGCGTGTCATCCACTGCCCCTTTCGGGAGAACCAATTCTGCTGGAGGCAACGGTCACTTTCAGTCCTCGGCCTCTGTCACTACTAGAACAGGAATCAGAATGACATCTCTCCCTGTCAAATTATATGCCAGAGCCTTCTGTCAGTACTAAGTTGAACTAGCAAAGGGATCGGAAAAGGCAACTTTAAGGCTTCCCACCTTCTATGAAACAGAAGGGTGATGTTGAGACAACAGACAAAAGATCAATATCGCTACTTTACCTATCATCTATCTATCATTTATTTATCATTATCTACACAACATATGTTTAAAAGACTGCTCATCAACATGTCAATCTTTTATGATGGAATTATTATTGATTTAAACAATCATAATTTATACTGATTAATTTTACAAGTTTTCATATTAATAAAATTGCTGCAATTAATATATTTCCTGTTTTGAAGATTGTTTTGTTTTCTTTTGTTTAATATTTCTGAAATGAGATCCATTTAAAAATCAATGAATTCAAAAACACCTTATTTTTTTATGAAAAAAATGTTATTAAATTAGTAGTAAAACATAAAAATAGATATGTATGTTCTAAACAATTCACTGTATGTCACCATTGCAGATACATTATTGTCTTTTGCAGGTTTTTTTTTTTATATCTTTAATGGTTTTAGAGAAAAGAAGGGAGAGGGAGAGAGAGAGAGAGAAACATCAATGATGAGAGAGTCATTGATCGGCTGCCTCCTGCACACCCCGGACTGGGGATGGAACCCCAAACCTGGGCATGTGCCCTGACTAGTAATTGAACCAGTGACCTCTCAGTCCATGGGACAACGCTCAATCAACTGAGCCACACCAGCCACAGCTCATCTTAATGTCTTTTTATGAGGAAATTTCTTTAACCAAATAGTTGATTTGGAGAAGGAAATATATTGATTACTTATATTAAGTACATTTACCAAGGACATCTATATATGGATTTCTCTAGCTAATTATATCCAGGAAATATTACCATATTAGAATAGTTTCTTTTTTCCTAACCCTTCTAGAAATATTTAAAATATAGGACTTATTTGCTAAACACTATCATTAAATAATACAAAACAGTGTTAATTTAGTAATTGACATATGCATCTGATAAGCCTATTCCAGGCCCTATGGTGCTTACACCTGATCTTCTTTAAAGATTATGAATAAACCTTATCTAATGATTGTCCAGTATGAATTTCTTGAGTTTATTGTAGGTCACAGCTCTTATAATTGCTGAGACTGTTTAATTTCTTTATCTTCTTGGATCCTCCTCTATTCTCGTTCCAGGCTTTCTGATTGTGAATGAGTCAGGCTAATTTGAATCCCAAGGTCAAATGATGTCAAGTTTCTTGCTGTTTGTGCCACAGGAACGACAACATATTTCCTCTCCCTTGTGTTCTCCATGTGTTTACTCTTTCTAAGCTTTCCTAGCGCGTTGCACTATCTGCTCCTACGGAGCCATTTTTGTTGTCATTGTCCCCTTGTCGACCTTTCCTAGTTCACTCACTCAGTCTTGTATTTACACTCATAATCGATATGTAGTTCCACGTTTTAATTTGATATATTGCCTAAAAGCATAAGATCTGAATAACACTTCTTGCATTCCAGTCAAGATCTACCACTTACTAGCTGTAACACAGGAACTTCACGTAACATTTCTTAGCCTTGGTTTTCTCATTTGTAAAATGTAGCTAATTATAGTATATTCTGCTTAGAGTAGCTGTGACCTTTAAAATAAAATCAAATCAGCGTATTACGTTGTTACTGGCTCACAAAATCTCTCAATTAGGATGATCAATTATTGAAGTCTGACCTTCCAAATCTTTGCTTTTAATTTTTAGAGAGCACTGCAAATATTTCAAAAGACAGAAAATAAAAAGAAGAAAAAAAGAAAAATGAAGATATCAGTATAATGCTTTAAAATGTCAAACTTCATTCATATTTAGTGTTGTTGTAGAAACAGTGTTAATAATCCTGACCATTTACACTTCTGCTAAAATTTAGAAATATTCAATACATAGCCATCTTTAAATTGGAACTATAATGAGCTAAATGTGACATAATATAAAATATTTAAGTAAATAAACACATGTATACAAAAAAAATTCAATTTCAATTCTGACAAATTTTTGTTCTTTATTCACCCCCTGAGAATTGATATTCACATTCATATTTTGCCTCATGCAACCCGTATCAGACTACTGCAGCTGGGTATCATAAATAATGAGGGTGTATCTGCTGCACAAGATGCCATTCATCTGACATTCTTTCCGTTGTCACATAGTGTATATTAGAACAGTTTATTGGGGGTTCTTCACTATAATTTGTACATTTTGTCCTTGCCTAAATATCTCCGTGTTTGCAATCCTCTCCTTCCACATTTTCCATTAAACCATCATCAAGTGGTTGTTGCTTTCAAGGGAAGGTCTAGTAATTTAATATGTGTTCTCAGCTGTGAAAGTGTCTTTGGTTTGTTTCAGTGTTAAAGTTAATCTGATAATGCTCTAGATGCAAAGTTGCACGGGTTTTTCTAAATCATACATTTCTGGTAAGTTTTATTATTTTGTGTGCAATTTTCCAGACCACGAGGTTTTTAAATAACACATCGGTAATGTTATACCAGATTTAGACAGTATTACCTCCAAAGAAAGAGCACTTTCAATAGATGGCATGGTATTAACAGTGAAGTATGATACTCTAAGGTTACACTTTAATATTTTTTTCTTTACAGAGCATGTGCCAATTTTAAAGTCATGATAGCTGGCCATGACTGGAACCCTGGGAGTGCCCCCTCATTGGGGAGATCAGTAGACAGCCACTAATATCATGAGACTTTTAAATCAACCTCCGAGAAGAAAATCAGAATTTTGAGAAAGAGATGGTACCTTGGGGAGTGATATTTGGCACTTTGCCTCATGGAACATGTATTACTTCGAAAAGGTACACAATTTAGTGAGTAGGTCCTGTCATTAGCAAAAAGATAAGAGAGGCAATAAATGATGGATGGGGTCATGCTAGCAAAATGTTTTAGAATGATAAAATGTACGAAGGCCAGGTAATACATATGGATAAGAATAAAAGAGTCATCTTGTGGAGAAGCTATTAAATCCATTCTTGAGGCTCTTGTGAATAAAAAGAGATTTTCTTTTGGAATATTTTGGACAGTCTGATAATCTTGCAAAACATGCATCCATTAAAAAACCTAAGAGTAAATGAACTCTTCTAGAAACAGAGGAGCTTAAGGGTGTAGTTTGATATCACCAGCTTTCTCCCAAAACGTATTTTCTGTATGCAGATCTTGTAAAACAATTTCAGAAGATCCATACTCATTCACTCAGATCACTGACAAGTGTAATTCTCAAAGATGGCATAACAAGATACGCTGTTCTCCTTCTCTGTGAAGTTTGAAACACTTTGCTTAGTTAAAAAGAGAACAGGGAGCTCATGCATAGTGTTGGACAGAAACAGTAAATAGTTTCTTCTTGCTTGACCACACTTTTTAATCTGGTATATAAGATATGTTCTCTATTTAATTACTTTCTTAAGTAAATGAATACTTGTCTATTTTGGTGGCTGCTCTCAATATAAAACCAGAGCAGCCCAGTGTTTCCATACACCCACATATAAACAGGGGGTTCAAAGTGAGCCCTGAGAACACAGGTGTTGCGGACACCAGGAACAGAACTTGAGTTACTTCAGCTCTGTCATTCTATGTGCAAACCATTTTGAAAGCCTTGCAAAAGCTTTTCTTTGCCTACTGTTTTCTTTTCTTTGCTAATTCATTGCAGTAATTTAATGCATTACTATTTTTTTTACCTTTCCTCTTTTTTTTTGTACTGCAATGTACTGGGGTTGGATCTATGAATTTCATCTGAACCAAGCTTGAATAATTCCAAACTTATTAATTAATCCTCAGAATCAGTGATCATACTTGAATTCTCATGTGACTATATACCTAGAGTTTTCAAAATTAACTTCTATGTGAATATGCTTGTGAAATGATTAGTAATAAATTTGCTAATTTAACCACACATATTATATATAATATATTATGATCACCTAATATTGCCTTTACTTTGAGCAGACTTGACTTGACTTTGAGCAGAACGACTTCTACTAGGTAAAAGGTCTTGGTCTGGTAGCCAAGAGGAGGGGTTGGCTTTAGATAATTGCTCTGAGAGTAAATCTGTCATTAAGAGTGAAAGCAAAGCATGTGGGTATAGGAAGGAAGAGTAGCTGGGTAGATGCCATTATCTGGCAACGCTTTTAGAGTTGGTGAGAAGGTTTCCACTTAAGTTAGTCATAATATAAACCATTGATTTCAAAACCAAAATGAGACCGAGTTTTATCTATTGTGGAATCCCCAGCCATCTTAATTCATAGCAGGAAAAGAGATCAAAATTGTTAAATTTTGAGTGCCTACGATAAGCCAGACATTGTGAGGCATGATTTATATATGTTATATTTTTTAACACCCAAAACAACCCTGAGGTATGATTATACCATTTTTCATATAAGAAAATGGAGGTTTATAGAAATTAAGAAGCTCATCAGAGGCCACAATGCTAGTAAATGCAGAACTTGGCCTCCAAACCTGTTCTTTCAGACTGCAAAGCAGTGATATGCATACTTCCTCATAATCACTTTTTCCTATAAATGCATATTTATAATTTAATGCTTTTATTTTCCTTGGGCTTCTGTGATAAACAAAATAGAAGCAAACCCCTTGGCTACTAACTGAAATCTTAGATATATATACTCTGATATGTGTAGCTAAACTTTTGGGTATGGAAGTTAATATGGAAGTTAAGACAATAAGACATAAGACAATATGGAAGTTAAGTTAAATGATGACAGAAAGAAAAACAACTATAGTTTATGCAATTAATAAACCTCCAACAATTCCACTCTTCAGAGTCAGAAAAGATGATGAGTGTTATCAGTGCTTAGAAAGCCTGCTGCTCAATCTAATTAAATGTTCAACAGCAAATGGGGATTTTTGTTTATTTGTTTATGAGGGAAAAGGCAATTATCTGCATTTGTAATTTTAAAAATATACACTTCTTGTATGTCTTCAGTTCTAAGTATTCTTTTGTCTTGTAAGTTTAAAAACGCTAACAAAATTGAAAATGTGTATAAGCCTATATTTGCATATTTTCCTGTACCCAGAGGTGCATATTCAAGCAAGACTTAAATTTCCTAAAATTGCATAGTATTTTAGAAAAAGCATTATTTGTATGTATAAAATGATTTTCTTCATATAACTCACAGCATTGCAACTAAGACAAACATTTTTCCTTTAAATGTTTTCCTTTAAATGAGTAAAGCCTAACATTTATTAGAAAAATTACCCCTTTCCCTTTTTCTGTATATGTAAGTTAATTAAAACTAAACAAGTCCATTTTTACATTTTCTGTTTTTCTCTCTACTTAAAGATATACTATCTCCTTCAAAATTTTGTTCATAGCTGGGCAAAATTGCTTTACATATCATAGTGTATGTTATTAAATTAATTATAACTTTTATTTACCCAATTAAATAATCACTATTTTTGGCAAGGTCTTCACTGTTTGCCACATTTTAGGCACTACTTATTTGGTGCTTTTTTTATTTCAAAGTATTGTTCAAATGGTGTAAGTTTAAGAGTAGGCAGCAAATCAAATTATTTTATGACAATAGGTAAGGTAAATTCCCATCAAACCATACTACTGAAGAGATGTAATATTACAGGGGTGTGTTGTGGAAGTCAATATAGTAGCCTTACCCCCCACCCACACACTGACTCACCACTATCTGTTGACTCTGCAAAGAGAGAAGAACAACCTCAAGCTTCTGGGCAAAGTGCTGAAATAGTTCAACTGTGAAAATAAATCACAATTTTGCCTCTCCATTTCATTCATGAGTGAACCTGTGTTACCTTGAAAACTGTTCTGATAGGTATAATTTCAAAATCTCTCATTCCCTCTGAAGAATTTTATGACTCCCCATTCTAAGATGTTGTGAGTACTCAGCATGACCTGTTTTTAGCAGTATGTTCTTTAAATCCTAGGACTTTGGAAATCCACCAGGTACTTAGTGAATGCCTAACCCTGTTCACTAATGGCAAGATTCTGAACATTATTTAATCTCTTTGAGCTTCAAAGTCCCTATCTTTTAAAAATAATGTTTGCCGTGTATGAATATATGAATATATGAATACAAGATGGATTAAGTGAAAGAGAAGGTAAAACTCTTAGCGTAGACACTAACACATAATGAATGTGAAAATGATAAATAATATTATTTTAAAACTCTTTTGGCATAGTTGCAGATATTAACAGAAAACTAAATTATTTATTTTCTAACATAACACATATTAGTGATAAAATATTAAAACACAGGATGTAAGTCCCTTTTGCTCCATTTTCTCAAATAAAAATATATTTTATTCTACCTTACATTGATATACTTCAAATTAAAGCTTGACATTTTGTTCAAAACAATTATTTTTCTTGTTTAATTATTTAACTTTATTAAATATAAATAGTTCTATGTTGTGCTAGATGACAATAACTTTTACTTTGAACTGACATAGTACTTCACTTTCTAATAATTTTTAACTAGTACATTTGCCTGTTTTGATTATATATATGTGTGTGTGTGTGTGTATGATTTTTTTCCTGCTATTTGTAAACTGTGCATCTCTTTCACTTCATTTTTTAAAAAAATTGACCTCAACCAGCAGTCTCAGGTCAATAGACTAACCCAAAATCTGACAGGAAGGACTTAAGTATCTATAGCCCAACATTTATAAACTCAGCATCAAACATTGCTGCTACTATTAGAGTCCATACACTACCCAGGGTCCTCATCATTGAACATGTGTCTTGTTCTAAACACATCTGTACCCTTGAACTAGAATTTGCTAAGTGAGCTTTTGTGTTAGTTCATAATGCTTGAGTCCCTGCCTTGGTCACATACTCAGTGTTCTAGTCCTAAAGCTTGGCCTTCTATTTGATTCTCAAATAAGTCCTTCCTAAGAACTAAAACTCATCACTGTGTATGAGCCATAGGCCTGAGGACTTACTCCTGACACATCTTCCTCAATATTATTTGCTACTTAGAAGCTAAATAGATTTGTTTCTCTGTAGCCTGAGACTACTGTCTGCTCTTGGGAACACACTGTTACTGATGTTAGATCCTAACAAATCCCACTCTAAAGGTTCTTTTTTGAAAACATGCTGGGAGTAATGGAGACTCCTATATCTGTCTCTCTTCTCTACCTTCCCCCAAGGCCCTCCACAAGTTTTTCCTTGCCCTGTGTTACAACATCTCCTATCTCACTCCTTATCACCCTCTGATGCTCATCTAGGTTTACATGCCTGATTTTTTTTTACTTATTTGCTTTATAAGGTTACATGACCAGAGCAGTTAAAAAATTTATTTCCCATTTCACACACTATCTAAAGCTGACATTTATTTCATTCACCAAATGCCACATGAATGCCTAACATATACAAAGTCATACATGGAACACAGGAACGCAACGATGTCAGAAAAGAGATGCCTATACTAAGTTTGAGAACAAAACAGGAGAATTTCTTCCAACTGGTTTGAGAGTGAGAACTGCACTAAGTGTTTTGTAAGAGCAGCGGGCTTCTATATTTTATTAAATTATATTCCAAGTACCTTACAATGAGTTGGGCAATGTTCTAGCTGAACAGTGAAAGAACAACAAGAGCTTCATGGGAAAGGTGGGCTTGTTCTGGCCATGAAGGCCTGATCGAGTTTCTGTTCACATAAGGCTATTCCATTCAGGGATTGGGAAACTGTAAATGAGCAGAGAATGAACCCCAGATGTGTTCCGAACATTGAGAGAGGTGTTATGTGACTTACTTCTCTCTGTTTCCTAAAAAGTTTCAGAGACTCAGACAATTCAATGGTTTCTTACAAAATGTGGCTAAACATAAAGCCATTTAAGAGGTTCCATCGAGGTGAAGTTTTAAGCAGATATGGATAAGACTGCCTGTCTGTATAGAGAGAGAAGAGACAAGTCAAGGAATAAACCTTGATAAATATTATAGTTAGAAGATGATATAAGAAAAAAGTTCCTTAAAAAAATAGAATCATCAACTTCTGGATCTGGTATTTGAAAGCCACCTTCCTGCATGAAGACATTGAGCTCTGGACACACTTAGCTCTTAGTGGTTGTGAGGACAGAATTGGAACTGCAAATGAAATAAAGGGGAACATTTGGAAAATTAGGAAGACAAAAGAATATTGCAGTAACACAAGTGTGAATGAGTACAAGTAAGCACATAACTTTTTGAAGAAGTTTGATGATAGAAGAAGGCAAATAGTTTTAGCCTTAAAAAGTATTCTGTTTAATAGTAAAATATCAATAATTCATATTTTTCTTTGCTCAATAACATGAAATATTCTTAAAGTACATTGAAACATCAATGTTTTAATTATAAAACAATGCATTTAATTACTACCTCTGCATAGTGCTTTCTACCTTGATCTTCAATATTTCGATTAGTAAAACTATTATAAGTAAATCAGTGAGTAGGTTTTAGGAACTATTGATGACTGAAGAAAGAAAAGTTAGCAGAAAATTTAGTTACTAGTAAAAACACATCAAGACTATACTTAAAAATAATATGTTCTATTAGAAACATTACTTAGAGAACTTTACAAGGCAAATTTTTAAAAAGATTTTATAAGAAAAAAAATAACCCCACAAGATGGAACTTAAAACGTTTCTAAATATTTTAATGAGTATAATAATATTTTATCAAATTTATGCAGGTTATTCAAGTTATATATTACACACTCTAAAGGAATAGTACAACTTGCTTCCTCTCAAAGACAAATAAAAACAGAGAAACAAAGAAACATATATTGAATTTTGTAATTCACTCCAGGAGTGGAATTTCTTAGGGTGGCCAGACTCTTCAGAATATGCACTTCACGTTCATTACTTACCTGATATGGAGCTAGGAAATTTCACAGGTATAATCTTATTAAGCCTCCATAAAAACACAGTGACACAAGTATTATTTGTATTTTCCATGTGAGGAAACCCTGTGTAAGCAGTTGAGCTAGGTCATAACCAGCAAGTGACCCAAGGACTCAATACAGAGACAATCCCTCCTAACTGAGGTTTCGGTCACTAACACATGCAAGCATGTGAGTATGTATGTACGTATTTAATCATCATTCAATAAATCTTATTGAAATTTCTTTTATATATTCTTTTATAAGTCTTATTAAGCATCAATTGTATATCAGTGGCATTGTCATTCTAGGTTTATTTAAGATTTATAAGATATATTGGTAATTTTGTAGGCTGATCTATTTACACCTCCTGATTTTGTAATTTTACATGATCACTTTTTCTTGTCTAAAAATTACTGATTAAGAAACTTAAGCTTACTACCCAAGGATGGCACCATTCTACTCAATTCAGCTTGACACATAACTGTGTATCAAGCAGGTTTTTAGAGGCAGTGCTGACAGAGTTGAGAAATCTTAACATTGTCTTTATTCTCTTGTAATTATAGTCTGGTGGAGAACACAGATGACAGAAAAGTAACTCTAAGCATGAAAAATATTATGAAAGAAAAATTACAACTGCCATGGGACAATCTGATCAGCATCAAATGCTTTCCCCCAGGAAACGACAACAGGAGGTCAATGAGAAGAATGATTTAATAGAGAGCTATGGCTGCCCGGCCAGGCGTGGCTCAGCGGTTGAGCGTCGACCCAGGATCCAGGCGATCGGGGTTCGATTCCCGGTCAGGGCACAGGACTGGGTTGGAGGCTCGATCCCCAGTCGGGGGCGTGCAGGAGGCAGCTGGTCAATGACTCTCATCATTGATGTTTCTATCTCTCCCTCTCCTTTCCTCTCTATGAAATCAATAAAGATATATTTAAAATTAAAAAAAAAAAGAGATAGCTAAGGCTTTATTTTCGGGAGAAATATGTCTTGATTACTCTTTTAGTACATTAAACAAACAAACAAACAAAACACCAATATTTTACTTTAGTCCTTACAACTACTAAAATTCGTTCTCTAAGTAATCCCACTTGTAACAGAACACTGAGAACACACACAGAACAACACAAAATGTTCTCAAAAGAATCTCCCCAGTATGTATTTTTACATTTACTAATTGATTCCTCTCAGTGATTCCTAACCCCTTCAGATAATCAAAACAGAAATTTGGTTGGTTGGAGCCTCGACCCATACACCCTAAAGGTTGTGGGTTCAATTCCCAGTCAGGGCACATCCTAGGTTTCAGGTTCCATCCCTGGTGGGGGCCCTTACGGGAGGCAACCGAGCTGATGTTTCTCTGTCACATGTGTATTTCTCTTTCTCTCCTTTTCTTTTTTTCTAAAAAAGAATCAATAAAAACATATCCTTGGGTGAAGATAAATAAATAGTTTGCTGTATTCCCTACTAATGTACTCATGGATCTCTTCCTCATTTCACCCCTACTATTGAGTAGTGACAGCGTAGAGAAATGTTACAGAGATTCTAGGGGTGTTTGAAGGTCAAGGAGAATGGCCGCAGCCCTGCATTAGGGGTGCTGGAGGGGGAAAAGGCAGGGGAAGTCCTTAGCTTACTGACCACGGCTCTGGGCAAGGTAATTTCTCTTCATAAAATTGCAATAATTAAAAAAACATCATAAGGGTTGTTATTAGGTTTAAATGAGATAATGTAAAATGATCTTAAAAGAATGACTGCTACGTTGTAATGCTCAATCATTATTAACAATTTTTATTGCTATCCCTTCAGTTACAAGCACTATGGTAAAACGTAATAGAGATGGACAATGCTTATCAACCCATCTGTATTTTTCAAATTATGTATTGTTTTTGAGGAAAAGTATTCAATACACTGCTAGTTGAGGATTCTCTGCTATTTTGGACAGTTGGAAATGCACGTAATATAAAGTCTAAGTAAATATCTAAATAATTATGTCTAAAAAAAGATATTCCCTTTCAGGTTAAAAGACGATCTAAATGAGCTTACATGGCATGTAGTAATTCCCAGTGCAGCCTCTTTTAAATTACAGCACTAAAAAATATTGTTAAAGGATTATAAAAGCTCAAATGTTTTAGTATCAGACACAAAAGGAAAATAACAAATAAAAACCAGAGTGATAGAAAATCTGGGAAGAATTGAAATTAACTTCCAGATCTATGGAGATGTATGGATCTCACAGTCATGCTAGAATTGACACTCAGGCCTGGGTAAACAAAGTAGCCAAAAAGACTTGGTATTTGCCCTTAAATAATTTAGAGTTCATAGGTGAGAGACTGGGGATAGAACCCATATTAATACAAAACTACTATAACAAAGAATAAAAATTTACAATCCCCCAAAACACAATTATGTAATGAAATTTATGTTAAAATGTGCAGTATGTGCATATATTACATAAATCCACACAAAATGAAATAAATATACAGAAATATATATAATTTCTGTAATTAGAAAATAAACACAAAAGTAGGGTGCGAAACTATGTAATGTAGAAGTTCCAGTTTCTTTCTATGTACCATAGGCATATTAAAGACTTAAAGATAAAGGAGAAAATATATATTATTTCTGACTAGTAAGATTATGGTGATTTCTAGATTATTCTTTTCTTAATTTTCCAAAATTTCTGCCACAAATATGCATTACACTAAATTTAACAAGAAAACATTAAAATAATAATTATATTAGCAAATTTGAGGGAAGTTATTTTGCATGCAACAGTATTGTTAAGGCATAATAATTTAATATATTAATATAAAGGACTTCTTTTTGTTGACTCTATTATGCAGTATTGCTGTTGATTTCTTTTTAGACTCTAGTGTTAGTATGCTTTTTTTATTTCATGATGAAGATATTTTACTATATTATAAATTATATATACATTTATGATGACTAACACAATTCTTGATGCACTGTAATAATGTCACAAATTTCCCTTCTATTTACATGTATTTATTTACTTATTTATTTAGTTAGTTAAAAATAAAGTTTTCATTTAGGAATTAATTTTAGATTCATAGAAAAGTTGCAAAAATAGTACAGAACTAACTCCCAGCTTTCCCTACTATTAACATAGTTAAGTCAATTAATAAAATCTCTAAAAACCCCCCCTTTTTTTTCAAAGAAATATCTGCTTACAGATATATTAAATTCTTTCCTACACTTTTCAATACAAAAACTAATCCTATTAACATTTTTCAAACTCATTAATAATGATTTTTAAAAATGAAATGATAATTTTTATATATTCAATAAATATTATGAAAAGGAATAATTTCATATAGTGAAATGCTATATTTTTTAAAAAGGAACAGGAAGAAAAATTGCATTGCTCATTTTCAATTACTGGCAATGAGACTCCCATCCTCTGCCAAATCTCACATACTTGTGTATTTGCCAGTGTCTATTTAATGGCTATCATCAGTAATGTTGCTCAACACATATTGGTTGGGAAGCTCTAACTGCCCTTGTTTTACCTATGTGTATAGCTTATTATTAAATATTATTGCAATAAGTTGAAAATATTTGTTACATTTCTAAAGGATAAATGCTATACCATGTAATATTTCTGACACTTTTGTAGGGGCTTTTTTGCCCAGAAAGATGCTGGATGAATCTAATAGTAAGTTCTGACAGGCATGTGTAAAGAGATCTTAAAATGTTATTGATTCATTTGTTAGCAACAACATTAAAGTATGCAAATTGAATGTCAAGTGTTTAAAATTAGCCAATAAGCTATCTGCTTTTGCCTTAGTTAGGAAAAATCTAGGGGAAAAAGTTGTAAAGTTCCATCTGTTGAATATGCTTGCTTGCTTGTTAAAGAACTGAATTAAATAAAGTTGTATTCATTTCAAGGTTTCATTGGGATTTTTCAACTATGTATTCACTCTACTATGCAGAAAGCAATCCTGATGGCATCAGATTGAGAATTCAACTTGGTTGTTTGTGTTTGAGTATGTATTTACAGATAATAGTAATAGTATGGTCACAGATTTAGCTATTCCAAATCTCCACTTGAGAGACACATAGTGTTGGGGATACTAAATGTTATTTCAGGTCCATGCAGAATACTTATGTGTCATAGTTACCAACAGAATTTCAATAGAATATATATATATATTTTTACTAAATGGTAAAATAGTATGTATATTCAAAATGCCTTGATCCTATGTGATGTCAAATTTATCGGAACAAAAATAATTCATTTACCTCATTATATGTTTTTCACCAGGCCCCAAACAGCTGCAGTCAGATTTTTTTTCCCACCATTTTGTCAAATTTTCAAAGTATAGGAAAGCATTCTAAAAGCTTTTAAATGCCTTTATAGTGGTTTTCCTATGGATTTTCTTCCTTCTCAATTCAAGTGATTTCTATTTGGTATATGCAATATTCTTTACTGTGAACATTTATCCTGAGTTGTGTCTTCATAAGTCCTGTTGTCCTCTCTGCCTGATCATTTTAATTCACCGAACACTGTGCCTCATTCAGTTCAGGCAGTTGGTGGATGGTCAATTTCTAGCAGGTAACATAAAAGAATTCGAGTTTTTTTCCATTTTTCTGAGGTTTAATCAATTGAAATTGTATTCAATGAAATTAAATATTTTCATAAAAAACATTCAGACCCAAATTAAAGACAAACTATTTAAAGAGCTTGGAAAATGTAACTAAATCGAAAGCAAAGAACTGGTTATTTGACTAAGCATAAGTTGTCCAGCTGAAAAGCCTATGCTGCTTTAGCATGATGTAAGTTGAGTTCATGGTGGATTGGGTTAAGCTGCCTTAAACCTGATCCTACCTTATTATTATTATTTTTTTACTTACATGATAAGAAATTAATATTTTCTGCTTTGTGCTCTTAAGTTTGTGAGGATTGGAAAATATCAGTAAACTTGCAAGGGAAAGAATCACCAAGCATAGCAGATCCAGGCCTCTAGACAGAGAGTTGGAGCCACTGTAATCTGCCTGGAGACTAAACAGAAGGCAAAATATTGTCCTCCCTCGGCTCAAATAGGCCCTCACCGCAGCTTGAAAGAGCATCTCACGCATGCACTTGTATTTAATAGGCCTTGCCCTTGTATGGTCTGTTGCCAGGAATAACAAAAAACAATAGCTCATTACGCAGGGTGCCATCTCATTATGTGAAGAGTTACTCTGGCATATTAAAAACAAAACACCGAAAGCCTAAAAGAAAACATGACTGAAATTAAATGCAAACAACTGTGCCTTTTATTTTAGAAATATTGATCCCCTTCAAAAGAGTGGCATGCTTAATGAATATCCTTAATGATTTTACAGTAGAGCAAATCATCTATGAAAGTAACATAGTTAAAAAAAAGAACGATATGATCCAGCACCCAATGAAATCCAATATTCTTGTAAGCAACACCATTGCTCGCTATGCTATCACTCTCCGGGAGCCAGAAAGCTACAGAATCAGGAAGGGAAATAGAACTAATTTATTTTAGCTATAGTTTCAAAGTTGACTAAAATGCTTACAGGGTTCCATGAAAATATTTTCCAAACTAATCTAATCCTGTTCTTAGTAATTACTTTCTTCCTTTCAGGCAAAACACAGTTGACAGAAAACAGCAAATGGTTTTTAAGGAATTTAATAGGGATGAGGTATCACATTCAAAGAAAATTTTCATTACTTTAAATCATAACCTCTTGAGACTCTATTTTCAGAAAACTTTCCAAGTACTTAAGGTATGATTGGGCTATAAAAAATTAAGTTAGAAGGAAGATAAATTAGTATAGATTTGGGTGCTATTTGAATGATCTATAGAGGCTCAAATAATTTGGAGATGGGCAGAAAAAACTGTCGTGCATGTATAGAAATATTTGATACCCATGTAATGAAAAAGACATCGTGTTTGAGTAAAACAATGCATAAAAAATTTTGAGCATTACAAATAAAAATTAAGGAATTTCTGTTATGCAACAAAATGATTTACTGTCTTCCTGGGGGCAAAAGTTCATAATTTAGAAGGGATATGTATCCTTCCAGAGATATAACTGTCCAAATAATTTTCTGAACAGAAGAAAAAAAAAATCAGAAAACATAAAAATGCATTAATGCATGCCATAGAATCATGTGGGTTCCATTTGCAAAATGAAAAAGGCTATCAGATGTATTTCTCTTGAAAGATCAAGTCTCTCTTTTGGCATTGTCCAGGTTGTGGGAGAATACTGACCTCAACCACTTTGACATGGATAAAAAACTTTCAACAGACCTCTGTCAATTCTAGGAGAGATCCTAGGTATTGATCTCTATTTTTATAACATTCTGAATAATTGAAACTGAAAGAAAATTTAGTATAAATGCAGTTCATTCATTTCAATTTACATACAAGGAGAAATCTACCATAAAAAACACACACATTTCAATAGTGGGACTTATTTAATTTTTAAAATAATCTTATGGACAAAAATATGAGCTTTAAAGTGTTTAAAGGATTTTCCACAGGTCCTTCAGACATATGGCAGTGTATTTCAAATCCAAACTTAAGGGAGCATCTCATTCTCAACACCACAGAATATGTGAAGATGCAGTAAAGGTTAAAACTTTCCTAATTCAATTTCAGTAATTTTCAGAGCCCACAAAAGGGATAATTGCAGTAATGAAAGACAATACGCATATACATACATATGTTATATTTATATATATTATAAAATAAAAATAATTTATTTTGTTAGTTTTAATTATGTTCCCATCCCTACATTGTCTTATACTCTTACCATAGTGTAGAGGTAGAAAAACAATTTGCAAAAAGTTACCTTAAGATATATTGTGATGGGATGTTGATTTTTGATTCCAAAAAGCATCTGAGAAAATTTTCAATGAAAATCCATTCTAATGGAGCCATAGGAACAGCAGATATTGTAGAAACAGGCAGTAAATTGGAGGAGACAGTGATGTGGCTTGCAAGAGAACTGAGCTTCTACTGAAGTTTCTCCTTGAACCTGCCCTGTGACTTTAGGCAGTGGCGGAGGGCCGGCCTGACGCAACACCTGAGCATTTCCATCTCTTCATGTTTATGCCCTTGGGTAACCCTCTCCCCTTGAGTGTGGGGGATCTATGACTTGTTTCTATCTAATAACATTTGCCAAAGGTAAAGGGATGTTACAATACATAAGGCTCAGTCTTAGCAGATTAGAGCAAGAGGCCCTTCTAGTGGCTTAATAAAATAAGTGGCCATGTTGGAGAATTGCTTGTGACAGGACTGCAGACAGCCTCTAAGAACAGCAAAAAGCAGTGTCCTAGGAATATTGCTATGAGAAAATGAATTCTACCAGTAACTTGAATGAGTTTGAAACAGTCTTCCCCCGGGTAGCTTCCAAATGAGACTACAGCCCAACTGACACCTTGATTGCAGCTTGTGAGCCCCTGAGCCAAGGGCCCAGCTTGCTGTGGGGCACCCCTGACCCTCAGAGACTGGGAGCTACAAACGGGTGGCTTTCAGCTACTCTTTGTGGTTATGTGTTATGCAGCGATAGAACACTAACACAATAGTTTACCTTGATTTCTTTAGGCTGGAGTTGAAAAATTAAGTACATTTTGGATAAACTTTTTATTAAATTTTTTTTTTCCTAAAAAATTTTATATACAATTTTTCATGGTTGTAAGAGTCTGACATTTGAAGATTGTCATTTGAAAAGGGAAAGCCAATGCTCTCATTTAAGCAAGCAGATTGTATGAAATATAAACACATGATGGCACACAGGTTGTAAGAACCGTAAAGACGGCTGTAGTTGAATCGACGTCAACTCCTATATGGGTCTCCTGGCTCAGTGACATCTTTAAAGTAGTGTGAACAGTTTCCCTTAAAGCCAGCAGGCAGGTTTCCTAAGTAAAAGCAGCTTCCATTACCCCTGCACTTTAGGAAAGTGCCCCATAGACTTTGGGAAGGTGTCTGATTGCACTGGCTGACGACCCTCTTAAAACAGAGTTAAACGCATTTAAATTCCTTCTTCAAGTTCTAAGATAAGTAGTCATGCTTGCAGATTTGTTCATAGCTTTCTTTAATGCTCTAAACCAAACTTAACAAAAATTGTACATCTAAAACTATTAATAGGAGTTTGTATTCTGTTTTTACAATGACTTCCTCTTACCAGATTTACAAAGCTGATTACATTTTTCAGGCTTTAACTATATAATCAATTGAAAACATATAGATTTTAATTAGAGAATTTTCCCTCCATGTTTACTATTTAGTCTATTGTTTAAAAATATGAGAACAGAATGTTTAAGAATGATCCCTTTGCAAACATAGAGACTCACAAATTGCCAGTTTGCTGCTTTATGGCTACAATTTTATATCTTTATTATTATATTATATATTATATTAATTATATAGTATTATATTTATTATTATATTATATTTATTATTATATTTTAATTATATATATGTATATACAAAGTGTATATATACCTTGTTTGTATTCTGATAACCTGGCACACTTAAGTTACCTCATTATTTTCCCAGGAAAAAAGTCAAGAAAAACAAAACATTTTGGAGCTGAGATATGTGAGCCACTCTATAAAAGCCTGTCAAACAAAAGTGAGTGAGACGTAAGCACCTATTCATATTTTGCATTTTTTATTTGAAAATAAGTATGTTCATTTAATAAAACCTACTACTGGCTTATTAAAAATTGCAAAATTGCCTTTTCTGCATTTTTGACTTTTTTATTATCTTATCTTTTTTCTTATCTTTCTGCTTCCAGATGCACTGGGCCTGAGTCTTCCTATAAAATGCATGTAATTTAAGCCTTGCTTCCTTTTAACAGTTCTTCAGGGATGCTGGAGAAAAGCAAAGTTTTATACATATTAAAACTAAAATGTGAACTACCAGTTAGGAATGTAGATGAGAGTTGGTAGAGTTATGTGAGGATGGGAAATGAGTTTTCTTCCTGAGATTTTAATTTGGCGGTATTTTCTGTAAGGTGCCTGGAGCACTTGTTAACATTCATATCATGCTAACAAGATTTATTTTTCATAGAGAATATAAATTGAGCAGGAGAAAGCTTTGGGAATGAACAACTGGCTAGTATGGAGAAATGCAGGAAATGTGGTTCTACAGTCTTCTCTTTTTTAAACACGCTTGGGCACCACTACTCCTGAGCCCCTCTTACACTTTGCTTTTGAATTTCTGTCTCCCTTCCAGTCTCCATTTTAGTTTCTTTCTCCCAAAGGCCTTTAGTAGTTCAACTTTGTACATCTCAGTCTATCCTAACACCCTGGTAGAGTCTTTTTTTTTTCCAGTCAACATATTTAAAATAACCAACACATTGTAGTTTCTCAAGACTTGAATTCAGAGTGTCCCCATCAATTTGACTATATTTCAAGCATAGATATTTAGTCAAAATGTATTTGTCATTTTATTTTCAGATGTTTCATTATATGAAGTGTGTTTTTGTGTCTGGTCAGATTAAAACCTACAATCAGATTACCATTATTTAACATTTCAGTTATGAATTTTACCTAACTATAAAATGTGTAAACATATATCTAATATTTTTATGTCATTATATTTTCATGAACATTTAGTGAACTTTGTCCTGAGTGCAGTGTCCTAGCAAAGTACTAGTCACTGATCATTTTTGTGACCTCATATTCTGAAACAATTTTAAGAGCTAAGAAGTGAATTTAGTTAGTTCTGGATCTCAATTATATCTTCAGTTTTACATTGTTGATAGTGCTCAGCTTCATCTTCAGAAATTACGTAAAAGAAAAATTCCATGAAGGAAAATTTACAGTACTGTGGATCCAAGTGTGAATTGTAGTTTTTGCATATTGATTATAGACTCAGGAACACAATGCTTGTACCCGAAATTCCTACTTTACAGTGAGTTTTTAAAGAACCTAGTGATTTCAGCTTTGGAACTAAAACTCTGAAGATGTTTATACTTTATAATTGAGCCACTTTTTGAGATTTGCATTCCAAAACCTAGCCACAAAAAATAAAACAAATTTCATAATCACTAATTACTTGAAACTGAGAATGTATTTTCTGGCAAGAGCTGAATAATTCTTTAAAATCTATTATTTCTACAAACTCAGGGAAGTTTAGCAAACAGAAATAAGAACGGTTTCACAGTGCCATCTTTTTAATTCACATGCTCAGTTTGAATCTAAACATTTAAATTTCTATGAACAGTTGAACAAAGTTCCTTTTTATTCCCTGGGCAATTTTTGTTCATACCACTGTTGATAGTTTCCCTTCATTTTCAAAATAATACATGCTCATTGGAGAAATCATACTTTCATGAAAGTAAAAGGAATGAAATAATGTTTAGATTAATTCTCATTTCATAGATGCCAGATTATGGACCCATAGTCAGACTGCCTGGATTATAATCTCAGTTACAACCCTGACAAAATATCTAAATTCAGAGAAATTACTACACTAGCCTCAGTCGCTTTATTTCTATAAAATGGAGTTGAAGCATGCTTAGTCATTTACTATGAGTACCATACTTCTGGCATGGCATAAGAATCCAAGTGTTATTAATATCATTATTTAAAAAGTCAAATTTTTTTCAAAAGTTAATTGCAAAAATTTTTGTGATAATTTGATGACTATGTCATTTTAATTTTTCCATGTCAAAAAATACACTATAATATTTAAGTTTATTGTTTAAATATAGTAATATTTAAAAATCTATAGAAATACTTATAAATTTAAGTTAAAGCAAAAATGAGTATTAGAATTTCTTATTTTTCCTTAATTCATTATAATATTAGAGCATTTTAAAGGCCTAGGCTTGTGTATTGCCAAAGCCAGAGGCACTTCTCTCATTTCATCAGATTAAAGACAGCAAGTAAATAATGTAAATATAAATATAAGTGCAAATGTAAATTTAATTATAAATATTCCTGAATTTTAATCAGATTTTAGCATCACTTCTCTGCATGCCTTGTTCAATATTTATCACAGATAGTATCTATCAAAACACATCCATTAGTTCACTTGTGCTAACATCATGTTTCCTGAGACTCAAGGTGCCATTGCAAGGTAAATGGCAGGTATTCATTGGCTGTATTTATACGTCAACAGCCTATATTCATTAAATAGTTGAAAAGAGGAATATAGGAAAAGAAGTATAGAAAAAAAGGCAACTGTCATCCCAAGATATTTTTTAGAAATCAGGCATAATTTTCTAGGAAATGTAATTATTTTGCAAGTTTAAAGTACTTGCAATAATCAGTTAAGAAATCTATATCTAGCCCTGGCCTGGTAGCTCAGTTGATTAGTGTCATCCTTATACGCCAAGAGTGTGGATTTAATCCTCTGATAACAAATCAATGTTTCTCTCCCTCTCTTCACCTTCTTTTCTCTCTCTCTAAAAGCAATAAAAATAAATGAATAAAAGGACATTTTAGAAGCTATTAAAAAAAGAATCTATATTTAAAAACCATTAGTTGAAAATTATGCCAATAATTTCTTATTTTTCCTAAGATATTGCAATGTTCTATAATGATATGTAATTATAGACATAAACATACTATGTAAAAAGTTAATTATACATTACCTTAATGTATAATTAATGTAAAGTTAAAATATTACATTATCTATATATAATATAATTAGAAAATCAATGAATTGAGTTTTGCATGAAAACAGTAACCTAGATTTTCAGAGTTCATCAAATAAATATCTATTTACTTTCTTGTATTACTTAGTCTCTCTGCCTTAGTTTTATCATGTATAAAGTAAAATTAGATAATATCAATTTTTTTTTTAAAAAATATATCTTTATTGACCTCAGAGAGAGGAAAGGAGAGGGAGAGAGAGAGACAGAAACATCAATGATGAGAGAGTCATTGATCAAGCCCGCAACCGGGCATGTGCCCTGACCGGGAATCGAACCCCGATCGCCTGGATCCTAGGTAGACGCTCAACCGCTGAGCCATGCCCAGCCAGGCAATAATATCAAATTTAATGCTGTTTCCATTTTGAAATTTATAATTCTACATGCTATTTTAAAATAAACAAGTTATATTTTATATTTGATATTATTAATTTTAAATTTAATTAAGAAATATAAAACTTTTGCTCTAAGAAAAAGTAAATGGATGGTACTTCTTTGAATATAGGCTCTATAGGAGATACTGTCAAATTTTATATTCCCATCTTAAAAGGTCATCAGTGTGAACAACCCAAAGAGAAAGCATGCAATATAGTGTTCCTTATTAATCATAGTGTCTTTTAGAATATAATTGTCTACAGTGACCTGTGGTAAAAGTCTAAAACACATTTAATGGTGAAATCAAGTATTATTATTTCAAATTTAATAAGCCTTTATTGAATGGGAATGCTTCGGAAATCCTTTTTTATAGACTGTGTTTGGAAAAGACACCAACAAATTTTCCTGATTAAATTAGATTTGAATTGTTAAAATCCCTTTTTTTTTTCCTGACTTAAAATCATGAGCTCTCTGATGGATTTGAAAGACTTTGAAAGTTAAATGTATCTATGAGAAATGAAAAAGCCCTGAGGACTCTGGTGGGAAGCAGAATATTTAAGTATCTTTTCTGCTTTGTTGGAATCTTCAAAATGTATATGGAAAAAGGCCAACAGAAAAGAGGTGGAGGATTTGTGTGAGGATTAGGCATTAAAATTTGTCAGCAGGGTCTGAAGTATCAGAATCTGTCCAGAAAAATAATGACAAGAACAGTTTAGACCTCTAAATAATCAACATATTCTTGTGAAAAGGTGAAAGGAATTCATATTAACTTGAATAATTATTATATTTTCAGGAAAATTCTGTAACAAGTTAAACATAAATTTATCATAAGAAATGTGAGACAGAGACTTTGTAAACAAAGGGAAAATAAATTAAAAGTTGAAGGTATAACAAGAATGTATAGAAAGATGCCCAGTGAGACAAGCAAATGTAGAGGAAACAAATTAGTATAGAACTTAAAAGAGAATCTACTGAATCAAAAGAAAGCCAAAAATTAAACCCCCAGTTATATAAAGTGGGCAAAAAAGAATCTAAGCTCTTGGAACTTATTAAAAGAATAGTTTGTCTTGCTTATTGTGATTGTTTTGAGAATAATTATCACCAGTTGCTTAGTAATCCCAGTTAATAACCCTTGAATTCTGGTGACTGATTGTTTAACAGTTGTCTAAACTCTCTGATATCAATTGCAGTTCTTCAAGAACACATAGTTTGGCAAAATGACAGGGTATATATTAACTGAGGATCAATTGGTAATCTACACTGAATTATGAGTAATTCTTGTGCCTACTGAAGGTGTTCAAAATAGACCAAGAGCTGAAGATATTTAACATGCTAATGGTTTTCTTCAAGCAAAGCTCTGGCACCAATTCAAATTAAGGGAAACAAATGACCTTTATACCTGAGGTTGTCCAGCGTAAGCCAAAGCGACAGCATGTTCTGCAAAAGCAAAATGAGAATGTAAATGGTTAACAACAAAATTTTGACAGTAGACATTTACTTAGTTTTTGGTCACATGATAAAGAGCTTATAAGTTCATATCAATAAAGAACTATGAAAGCATAAAAATCAGTTTTTCATTAAAACAAGAGACTTAATCAGTGAAATTATTTCACTTTAAAAATTCTCCTGGAAATATTAAACAATGAGAATATAAGCTTAGAAGAATAAAAAATTTCTCTGGGTTTTACCATCTCTGTCATGTTCTGTCTGGTGTTTACATCAAGAATGAAAACAAGCACTAACTTGTATTTCCAAAAAGGACAATCCAAAATTATATCTACTAAAAATAATGAATTGAACCAAATGGGAAATCAGTATTATGTATTTTTATGTGTATTAATGGTGTATATGAAGACTTTTTATTAGCAAGGAAAAAATGCCTGGCCTGACATTTCATTGATGATTAAACATCACAGTATTGAAATGGAGGTGCATGATTTGGGATAAAACAGAGCTGGGTTCAAATAACAGTTCTATTATTTACTCTCTAGATTAAGTTTGTAAAGTCACTACTTTCTTCTGAGACCAAGTTCATTACTTCTACAATGTTTACAATGTTTATAGAATGTCTAATCATGGGAATGTTTTGCAGATTGAATCAAATTAGTGAATGTATCCTCCCTAGCATGGACCAAACATTCAAAACGAATATTATAGTCATTGTGATTCCATGAAAGAAAAACACCAACTCCATTGCAAGGTAATCTCAAAATTTTCTCAGCCCTTCTTATATATCCCCAAAAGAAGCTCAGTGTTTTCCCCAATGAACCTCAGCTCCCCTCTCACACTCTGCTCCCCCAAAGTCTCTTCACGTGTGCCACTGCATAAAGAACACATGAAGTCCATCTCCAAAAGTTTAGATAAACTTTGCCTTAATGGTATTCACTTATTTGGCTAATTTTTCCCTTTTATTTTTTAGGTTCTAAAACCTACACATATTTCTCCTGACGCCTCATTGAGTTATTGTTTTCTGTTTAGAACTTCTCCTCTGAGATATTTTTTCAAATGAGGAAACGTAGCCAGAAAAAAATAATCTGTCAAAGAAGGAGACTGATAAAGGCAAAAATTCTCACCTAGTGGTCACCTCAGTTACCCTTCTTCTATTCTCTTACTAAAAAAAGTTTCATCTTTGTATCCTTATTGGGGTTTATTTTATCAAAATCTGAGTTGCTGTAATATTTGTTTCTTTGTATGTGTATGAGAAATATGATTTCACAGGTTCTATTCCTTATGGTGAATTAGCTTCGCAATGTATAGATTAGCAAAAGAAGTGGGAAAGATGGGGATTATATGATATTGTAACATTTGTGTAAAATGAATGCAACCGTTGGTGACAAAGTTGAATGTTCACATGCAATATTAGCTCCCTCGCTTGCCAGTTTAGGATGTTCGCTCCCTTCCCCGTTCTGTTCTATTGTATTCCACTGTCTGTTCATGTGAAGACTGTGTTTTCTGGGAGGAGGTGAATTTGCACACATGTTCTAAAGATGGCAGTGAATTTGTGGAAGAAGACTGCATGTTACATTGAGACTACGTGTTGTCTTCAGATCATGGCAACCTTTTTTTTTTTCTTTTAAATTTATCTTTATTGTTGAAAATATTACAGTTTCCTTCTTTCTCCCCCATTAACCCCTCCACCCCACAGCCACCCCTCCCCAGGCTTTCACCACGCTGTTTTCTATATCCATGGGCTATGCATATGTGCATATGAGTTCTTCAGCAACCTTTTAAGTCAGTATGCAATGTCAGAATCCAGCTTGTGACACATGCAATATGAATTAAACTCCAAACAGAGCTCAATGATGAAAAGTAAAGAATTTCAGAATCATTAGGCAGACAAGTTCTACAAGAATATTCCTGGAAGTGGTTGGGAAATATTTATTTTCATAAAGCTTCTGATTTTAAAACATTATTTTCTTGTGCCTGATTAGGCATATTTATCTTGTTCTCTTTAAAACTCCAAAAACATGCCTATGTGTACAATGTCTTTAGCTTTTGATAATATACTCTCTTGTGATAGCACTTTATTCTCATCTCACATTGTTAATTAACTTTTCAAGTCAGACTTAAAGTTTCCTTAAGGCCAAGGTAACATGTTATACTAATTTATTCAATGAATACTTTGGATGAAGGAATAAATAGTCAGTGAATATACAGGTAATACTTAAGTAAAGCACATAAAATTAAGAAAGTAATCAAAAAATTTAAAAATTGACATTGTTTTTCCAATTTATGCTTTATTGACATATAATCTTAAAGAATTTGAGCACAAGAGTGTAAAACTATAGTGATTAAAAAAAAAAGGTAATATAAAAAATTTGTGAATATTTGTCAGCACATTGAAAATATTAATAAGTAGGACAATAAAAGCCAACTTTTTTCTCTAGAGTTGAAGGCAGTAGACACAAAGGACAAAATACAATTTGTGTGTCTGTGTGTGTGTGTCTGTGTGTGTGTGTAACAAGGGAATGGAGAGCAAAGGTAATGATGTATTCTTTTCTAAGTTTTTCAACATATGTTTGTGTTTCAAATATGTACACAGACTAGTGTAAAAATATAAAAATTACATGCAAAATTATCTTTCTCATTTTTTCATTCTTTATTCAAAATAGAAGTGACTAAGGATAAAATGTTTTCTAAAGAAAACCTCAAAATCTATGCAAGTAATGTGAGTCCACATGCTCCATACCTGGAAAACACAAGTTAACAAAGAATAAAAGTTAAATTTGCCAGAATGCTGTTTTCTGTGATGTAGTTGTAGATTAGTAAAGCTATAAGACTTATTTTATTAAACTTATTAATAAAATGTCCTTTGAACCAGATATTGTATTTTTGATATACGAATTCTCTTGAATTCTGAAAAGATTTAAATCTGATTCAAGTTTAAAACCATATATTGAATTACTTTTAAACATAGAAAAGAGAAATCTTGCATTTTCATCTGTTAATTTTGCTTAAATTAATATAATGCTTTCACACTAATCCCAATGACTTGAAGAGCTTATACAAAGGTTTCACTATGTAATTCATTATAGTTAAAATTCTTAGATATGTGTTTATCCAAAGCAGAGTTCTATGGAGAGAATTTAAAAATGTAAGCAATGTAAATCAGGAATATCAATTATGTGTTCTAACCAAGCTAAATTTTATCAGCATCTTCTTCATCTTCTTGATTGTCATTTATATTCTTAACATGAAGGCAGAAAGATCCCTTCTTTCACAGGAAAAACCAACAACATTCTAGAATAGAATTGTGCCTTATGCATTTCAGGATGAGTTGTCTGAAACTAGAATGTAACAAGGTCCAATACCTTGTGGTAGATTCACTCAAACCAAAGGAATTTTAGGCTCTCCCATTGTATTAATCCATATTATCAAAACCAAGTTGAAGCTACTCTCTCAGGCCTCAAATCTCCAACTCAAGATTCTGTTCACAAGGTAAAATGTTTAATGGTACAGCAAGTGGCTTCTTATATCTCAACATTACTTTAAAAATAATAGCTGATTTCCTCACCCGTGTAACAGAAAAGGAGGTAATTCTGGATGGCAAATTGCTTTAATAAGTGATACGAAGAAAGATTTCATAGAAGTCACTCTACTTAGGACAAAAATTTTTGCTTATTTTTTTTCTCCACCATAGTTCTTCCATAAACTCAGCTGGAGAAATTTCTATTTAAATAACAATTATTACTAATTAAGACAGTTTGTATTTAGGAATTGTTGGTGGACTTTAGAGAACCTTATGCTGTTGTTGATTATAAAGTTTTCATTGTTTTATCAGAAAAACAGACAAATTAATGGTAATGTGATTTGATATAATAAAATATATGATAAATCATTTCACCCTCCCAGCTTTATTATTTAAAAAGAATGGCCATGGAGACATTGGTATATAATGCTAAGTAGTGTGCATTTATTTTTTTTTTTCTGTCAAGAGCTCATGGAATGGAATGGATTAGAATTTTACTTTATAGTCTAATTGTCTCTGAAACATCTATTTTCCCCTTTTTTTCTTTATTAATATAGTACTCCTTCCCTTTTGGTCTGGGCTAATGGCTAAAAACCTAGAAGACTGTATTTCTTTACTTACTTTCACACAGATATGCCTAAGAAATTAGGTTCTTGACAATGGGATATGAGTGAAATGTGACATGTGTAAGTTCCAAGTCAAGACCTTAAAAAGCAGTTGCTTACCTCCACTCACTTCTTCTCTTCCTGAGGACTCCAATGCTATTCTGGTCATGGTCAGACACATACAGTCATGTATGTAGGAGCTAACCCTGTGAGGAAAACAGAGCAAGAAGATAAAAGGAATCTGCATTCCTGGAAAATTTTGGGAGGAGCAGCTTAACTCTTTCTGAATCATTCACACACCCCTGAACTGCTGTGTTGAGAAAGATATTAACATTTATTTTCTTTAAACCCCTGTATTTGGGAGTGTAGAGTTGTGTAAATTTACAGAAAAAAAAAAATGGTACTGTCAATAGGGGGTTTTATAATAAAATCCTAAAGTATATGACGTTAGCTTAGTAATCATAAGCTAGACAAGGATAGAGCCGCCACAGGCTGGAAAGCTTTTCCCTTAGTTAGTTGTGGAAACACTGTTAAAACAATCTCCTATCACAATTTGGAAAGCAGATCACATTTCTACATAATCTGTAGCTCTAGAAATGGTTTCAAATATGTTAAAATATTCCTGTATTTTTTTTTTAACTTTTATCCTGTAATTCTTAGCAGGATATGATCAGAAATATGAACTCATGAAAGAATTAGAGCATTTGAAGGATAAATTGCAAGGGATATAGCTCTTCTATGGAAGATTATTTCTGCCCATAGCCTATACTCTAAAGTGACTGGGGATTCAATTACTTGAGATTTTGTAGCGTTGGCATAACAAACTACTTCTTCACCTGGAATAGTAGAATTTATCATTGTGACCTCAAGCTTGTTTCAGAGTGCCTATTTAAATGCCCTTCGCTACCCCATGGGATTTAGCCCAGTAGCAAATATTAAATTTGGGTTGTTCTAGTTTCACAAAACATCGTGTTTCAAATGGCATCCAAGTAATCACAAATAGCCCGGAGAAGAGGAGGACATTGGGAACACGGAGCCGCAGGCCTAGGAAACCTGCGTGCATGAAGTATTTAGCTACGGGCACTTGTACATGGAACTAAGTGGAAACAATATTTAGAAGCCTACAAAGCTGAAGTGTGCTGCCAAAGAAACCGCAATCTTGGCCTGCAAAAGTCTATGCCTTCTCAAACCCCAGAGAAAGGTTGGGGATGCCATATCTGGATCGGCACAAAGCTGGGCAGGCCATAGTAGGGCCACGCCGTCCAGTGCCAACTGCAGAGGTGTCCACAGAGAACGAACGAGCAGCAGCCACTGAGGCAACAGATGGTCTTAGCAGCTGCCAACGAAAAATTCTTCACGATTTGTACCGAGCAGATTTGATAGCTACTATAGAACAGCCAATGTTATGTGTTCCCCATCCTTCCAGATCTCTGAATGAAGAATTTAAGGCAGTTATTCTGCTCATATTCCAATGTTGTACATTGAGCATAAAGGAGAACAAATAAAAGTGTTAAAATACGAAGGTTGCTAAAACATAAGGAGTCACATTTGGACCTGATGGGATGAACTATTCTTCATCCAGAGATCCTGACTGTCCTTGAGCAGGGTGGAAAAGCTGGATGCGGGGTTTGAATGTCTTCCTATGGTGTGTGTGTGTGTGTGTGTGTGTGTGTGTGTGTGCGCGCGCACGCGTGTATGTTGGGGATATTTTTGTTGTTGTTTTTATATATATATATCTTTATTGATTTCAAAGAGAGGAAGGGAGAGAGAGAGAGTGAAACATCAGTGATGAGAGAGTCATTGATCGGCTGCCTCCTGCACGCCCCCTGCTGGGGATCGAGCCCCCAACCCAGGCATGTGCCCTGACTAGGAATTGAACTGGGATCTCCTGGATCCTAAGTCAAAGCTCAGCCGCTGACCCACACCCAGCAGGGAAAGGATATGTTTTATGTGGAGAAGAGGATACTTTTGTGTAAATAAGGGTTAGCTGTGGAAAATTTTCTTTTTGAAATAGCACACTCATCATCTAGAGACTGCATTTGAGTGTGGCCATGTGAATAACTTCTGGTTGACGGGAGATAAAGAGAAGATACTCGTGCAAAGTCTAGGTCATGACTCAGCTGGAAGCGCCATGCTCTCCATCCTCTTTTCTCCTTCTCTGATGTCAGAAAAGCAGGCATGGTGGTTTGAATGAAGTGGTTTGCTAATCAGCTAGATGACCCTATGAGTAGAAAAGCCTGTCCTATTACTTGAGGGAGATATGAGATTTATCTTATCTGAATTACTGTGTTTTCAGATCTTCTTTTTAACAGTGTCACCCTTTACTAATACAGGAGAGAACAAATATGAGATTTACACTTGAAGATGCTACTTCTAACTGTAGACTGGGTGACAGGCTGGAAGAAGGTAGAGTCCAATCAGACATCTAGAAATAACCTTTGTGAGAAATGATGGAGTAAAAATATAACACAATGACAATAGCAATGAAGATGAAGAGAGTGCTTTGAAAGATGGGAGGAATAAAAGTGACTGGACATTTTTAACTAATTAAATATGGAAATTAAAAATGGAGTAAGTTTTAAATGAGTTTAAATTGTTTCAGTAAATGCTTACCATATGCCAGGCACTTGGTTATTTGTTGTGCCTAAGAAGGAAAATAATGCTTCAATGAAGAAAGTTATGTTTTTTTGACAAGATAAATAAGCACACACACACACACACAAAATTAAAGCAGGAAATATTTGTTTAATTATCAGAGTCAAATTAAGCCTATAAATGCTATGAGCTTTTGGGAGAGAAAATCTTTCTAGAAGGAGACTTAATAAAAATGTTTCACTTAGGCTGGTCCTAAAAGGATGACTCAAATTAAGATAAAAAAGAGAACAGATGGAAAAGACAAGGGCTACTCATGCTATTATGGTTAATATCAGCTATTCAGAAAATCATAGTTTGAAAATTTGTATTTAATTTGTCACAGAGGTTGTCCATTTTTTAACTCATAAGCTATTTATTTTAAATAGTTTGATAAAGTTAAAGAAAATGCTATTACTGTAAATAACCCCCACCCCCACCCCCCTTCTCTAAGCATTCAGATTTTTAACTTTATGGACTAAAAAAGCAAATTCTTTATAGAGGTGAGAGGTTTGTGTTTATTTTAAGATTTGGCATATTTGCCACCATCACCAAAGATTTCCAAGGGTCATATTGTTATTTTTCCTTTATTCTGTTTTAATCAGGATATGAAACATTTCTTACATTGCATTTTGGGCATATAATAATGTATAACATTTGTTGAATGCTTGTAATGTAGTTGTTGTTCTAATAATTTCATGTGTATTCACTCATTTAAGAAAGAAAGATGGGTGAAGGGAAGGAAGGGGAAAAAAGGAAGGAAGGAAGGTCAATGAAGGTATAGTTTATAAAATTTCCTCTTGATCTATTAAATTTGGAGGATGACTGTATTCTTCAATGTTTGTAACAATCACAATTGGCATTGCCAAAATGTGTATTCTGAAAATGCAGCTAAAAGAGGAACTCATTCACTGTGTTCTGTAATATTTTAAAATCATCTTTCCCATTGCTCCACTCTCTTTCTCCCAAAGTACTCAGATGACCTAAAGCTTCCTAATAATTTTCCTCATAAAGTCTCAATTTCATAAAGTCTCAACTGCTTTCTACCTGTATTCACCCTCTTCTTGTCTTCCTTGTGTCTACTTTCTGTCCTAGTTTTTTCTTTCCTGTCAGTTACATACTGCCCAAAAAACCCCATAAAATCCCTCTATGTCTCCACCTCTCTAACGCAACCATTTTCCCTAGCACATTTCCACCTATAATTTACTATCCCAATATGCCAGGGTAAAGCTTGCAAGGCAATCAGACAATGGTCTTCAGAGGATTTGAGAAAAGGAAGAGACCAGCGAACATTTATGTTAAATTTTGCATGATTCCTATCACAATTACAAAAGGGCTATGCAAAAACTTCTGGAAATAAAACTCTTTTTATACCTTGAGGATTCAGTGTCCAGGGCATTCATATCATTAAAATAGTCTGACTATAGAAAGTTGTTAATAAATCCCTGAAGGTATGTTCTGTATTCTGGGAAACTGAGCACATACAATGGTAAGCAGTGTAATTCTATCTGGTTCCAGTTAATTGCACCAATTTGTTTGAAAGATAGAAATGTGCCCTTTACTCTAAGAAAAACGAAATTGAACATCCACTTCCACTGCCTGTAGCCAATTGACTTTGTTCTGGGGAAGTTCTTTGCAAAGTCTGATACTGCTCAAAGTTATCAGCACTGTCCACTTTGCTTTTATAAATGCTCAGTCACTTTTGAAGGTGTTTTGGGTGTTTTTTCAGTTGAATTCCTTCCTCATTTATTAACAGGCATTTATTGCACCCAGAGACTGTTTTAAACACTATACCTATTCCCAGGAATACAATATGAAGAGAAATATAGCTCTGATTGCAAGGAATTTATCTTCTTTGTATATGTAAACACGTAAGGATCACAACATGTAACAGGAGGCTTGGTAGAGATGTATTGGGCATGAAAAAGAAACAAAGAAATCTGTGTTCAATCCAAGAGATGTAAAAAGACTACAAAATTCTAAATATTGAAAGCTTAATAGACATTTGACAAGTGGAAAACACTGGAAGGCCTCCTAAGCAGAGAGACTTCTAAGCAGAGAGACTATCATCTGAGGGCATGCATGTGAATCAGCATAGTATATGGAAGAACTGCAGGTCTAACTAGAAAATACTGTGTCAACTGCAAGAGGAAACTAAAGAATTTAATGGGAAGTCTTTATTTTGGTTAAAACATTTTACTACTCTTGACACTTTGAATTCATTTTACTTTCCAAGTGTCATACATTAATAAAATTCTTATAATGGGTTCACAAAGAAAATGCACTCATGTAAAGTTCATTTAGGGATTGTATATTTTTGTTATTTTTTTTTTCTCTTATTCTCTACGAAAACATATTTTTTTGTCTCTTATAAACCAGTCACTATATGTATTTCTTCAATCTGGTATTGGAGCAAAACATTCAAAAATATTAAATAAGAAATTATTTTATAACTTCTTGCTACAACAATATATGGCCAATGTAGACCATAATGTCTTTACTATAAAAATAATCCAAAAATTCAAGTTTTCACAGGATTATTTATTTTAACAGTTTTTTCTCCTGCTATATTGTAAAATCATTGCTAATTTATTTATATCCTATGGGGTTAGCAAAAAGTCAGGATACAATTTGGAACCTTGAATATAAATGTTAATATATTATAGTAAATGTTGCAAATATGGTAAATATTAAAAAATAAAAAATACAATACCAATACAATTAACATGTAGTTTCACCTTACATCTGAACATGTACATATTGCAAAGTATTCCATGACAATTAGACACAGATTGCATATCATTAAAGAACTAGGCTTATCTGAAAAGTTTTAATGTAGCCTTAATAAAACTGTTTCAAAATTATAATATATGAGTATGTACATAATCCTTCAAGTTTAGATAGATAGATATACTAATATAGATATATACATATTCAGTTTATAGAAACAATTACCTATCAGTATCAATTTTCTTCTTTCTACTTTAGCAATAAAACATCCTGAGAGAGCATATTTCACATTCTTCTCCCAGCAATATAGAGCCAACCACGTGTCCAAGTTGGCCAGTGTAAGAGGAGCAGTCATGTTCTTTAAAAAGGCCAGCCTCTCCACTTTCACTTTCCTCCTTTTTTACAGGCTGAGATGTGGGAACTGGAAGCAGTTATCCAGCCTTTAGCCAAGCACACGAGAGCCCCACACCTGAACAGGGTGGGCCCTGGGACCTGAACGATGACCTGGGGAAGCTGTGCTCATCTCCCTGGCCCAGCTCAGCACTGGATTTTTCATGGCTCTATAGAAATACAACTTACATAAATGAAATGAACCCTTTTAATTGTACAGTTTGATAAGCTTTGGTAAATGCACACAGTTGTACAGCCACTGTCAAAAATCAAGCTTTAGAATACCCATCATTCCAAAAGTTATCTTATGTTCCTTTGTAGTGAATTCCCTCCCTCATCCTTAAACCCCGACAAGAACTGCTCTGCTTTATCACTATAATTTTGTTTCTTATAGAACTTTATTGGAATATAATCATGCATTATGTAGCATGATGTATCTGAGATTTATCCACATTGTTTTGTGTATAAATAGTTTATTCCTTTTTATTGCTTAGTAGATTTCATTGTATGAATATACCACTTAAAAAAAATATCTGTTCACCAGTTGTTAGAATCTTGGCAAGTCCTTTGTATGGCTATATGCTTATTGCTGTTTGGTAGATAACTAGGAGAATTTCCCAGGTCACACTGTCAGTATATGTTTATTTTATAAAAAATTGTCAAACAGTTTTCCAAAGTGGTTGCACCATTTTACATTTTTTATAGCAATATACGAGGGCTTAATTTTTTCCACATCTTCGCCAGCACTGGTATTGTCAATGTTTTTAGCTGTCGTTTAGCTCTTCTTCTGGGTGTATAGTTACTGTTTTAATTTGCACTTCTCTAAAGATTAATGACGCTGAGCATTTTTATGTGTTTGTTGGTTTTATGTGTTACATGGTTTTTATGTATTCATTTCATAAATGTCTCTTTAAATCTTTTGTCAATTTTTTATTTTTTTCCTCATTGAATTGTAGATGTTCTTTACATAAAGGACAAATCCTTTGCCACATATATTGATATATGTGACATATGAAATAGATATAGATACACATATGTATTGTCAAATATTTTCTCCCAAAATGAAGTTTGTTTCTTCATATTTTAAGTGTCTGTAAATAAGTAAATGTTTTAAATTTTAATAAAGTCTCTTTAACCAATTTTGTTATTTATTTGGTTAAAAAAACTTAATTGCTATAAACCTGTTATTTTAAAGCAGTCAAATCAATGGCATAATTATTGCATAAAAATTTGTAAACCAGAATACTACCAGCTTTGTAAAGAAACATATATTACTTTTGTAAGTAAAAAAATATAAACATTTTTAAGAAGGTAAAGAGTCTTCATCTTAGAGAAAGCAACATGATTAAATATGTAAACTCTAGTCCTGTCTCAGACTTAGATGGCTACAATGTAAAATGGTGAAATCAGTATCAACTCTTGAAACTGGGAAAATATACTTGCTACACATTCAAAACTTTGAGAAATGCAAAGCTATATTTTTGTAAGACTTCCTTATAAAAAAAACAACACATAGCCCTGGCTGGTGTGGCTCACTTGGTTAAGGGTCTATTGTCCCATGCACCCAGAGGTCTCTGATTCCTGGTCAGGGCACACGCCCTGGTTGCTGACTTGAGGTCTCTGGTTCAATTCCTGGTCAGGGCACACGCCCTGGTTGCTGACTTGATCCCCAGAAGGGGGCGTGCAGGAGAGAAAAAAATGTATGGGAGACAAATACATTTTAAAAAGTTTAGAAATATTTGCCCATCTTTTATTACCAAAAAAAAAAAAAGGTATTGTCAAGTTCTGCAGTCTTTTTCAACCCTGCCACATTTGCTGCTGTTGACTTTTTTTTTTCTTTCTTTAAATATATTTTTTATTGATTTCAGAGAGAGAGGAAGAGAGAGGGAGAGAGAGATAGAAACATCAATGATGAGAGAGTCATTGATTGACCGCCTTCTGTACGCCCCCTGCTGGGGATCAAGGCTACAACCCGGACATGTGCCCTGAGGTATCGAGCCAGTGACCTCTTGGTTCCTGGGTCGAATGAAAGTCAACCACTTAGCAACACCAGCTAGGCTATATACCCATGCTTTTAAATGTTATTTATATGACCAGGAAATCTACCATTAGCTTCGCTTTTGGGAAATAGACCTTTATTTTTAAACATTTTATGGATATCTTCATAGGATATTCACATCTCTACCAATCTGTTAAAAAAAAATCCAACTTCCATGTTTTTGTTTATGTTTTCCCGTTAAATTTATTTGGTGACATTGGTTAATAATTTTATGTCTTTTTGTAAAGGGCTTCTTTAATGAATCTTTGAGAGCACATTTTTTTTCCTCCTCACTGCAATATATTGGGGATGGTAGCCTTCCACATATCTTAAATATGTCTACTAACACCAGCATCCTGTCACCTAGCATTGCCCTCCCTGCCTTTAATGTGTTCCTGCCCTCTAACGTTCATCTTGGTCTTAGCCTGTTAATTTGACCCTAATTGCTTCTTTTTCAGGCCATCCTAGCTAACACTGGTAGACTGGTCTTACAAATTCATGAAGATTGCATGACATATGTTTAAAAGCATTGAAAGGCTCCTCATAACCTGCAAAATTCAATTCAATTAATTAATGTAAGCATTGTGTTTAAGCATCTTTTCCATAACACATATTGAAATACTCTCCTTTTTTGAGTCCTGTGGTACAACATAGCCTTTTTTATTCCACTACATGAGTACTCATTCTGTCTTTTCTCTACACACTGTCTCCTGATTATCTCCATTATTCTCATGACTTTAAAGCTGTTCATGTACTAAGAGGTCCAAGTCGGTTCTAGCCTGATTCCTCTCAAAGAGTGATTTTCAACCTTTTTATCTCATGGGACACATAAATCAATTACTGAAATTGTGCTGCACAACAAAAAACATATTTTTTGCAGATCTGACAAAAAATAGGCATAACATTAATTCATTCACATAGAATGGCTATTGTTGTGTTTGCTGTTGTCATTTTTTTATTTGACAATTTAAGGGAAAAGAGGTCAGTGCCCTTGACTAAATAATCAGGTATTGCATGTTTTATTTTATTTTATTTTTATTGTTATTTTTTTTTAAATATATCTTTATTGATTTCAGAGAGAGGAAAAGAGAGGGAGAGAGAGAGAGAGAAACATCAATGATGAGAGAGTCATTGATCAGCTGCCTCCTGCACGCCCCCGACTGGGGATCGAGCCCACAACCCAGGCATGTGCCCTGACCGGGAATTGAACCCCGATCGCCTGGATCTTAGATCGAAGCTCAACCGCTGAGCCATGCCCGGCAGGGCAGGTATTGAATGTTTTAAAAATTCTTGTGGCACACTGGTTGAAAATCACTGCTCTAGAAAGTACAGCGTACTGATGATGTGCATCTGAAACCTGTATAATTTTGTTAACCAATAAATTCAATAAATAAATAGATAAATTTATATACATATTAAAGGAAAAAGAAAGTACACATTCAATTGCCTATTTGTTATTTCTATTTGGATGTCATACTGATATCTCTCAGAACTAACTTGTTCAAAAAGAGCATATTTCTGTCTCTGAAATCTATGCCCTCACCCAAGTATTTCTCATCATAATAAACAGCACCACTTCCCATTTGCTGAAATCATAAATGCATATTTGTTATTTGTTTCATTCTTCTATCTCGCTCCTTAAACCTAATTAGTCAGTAAATTTGTATTTGTATCTTCCGTCACCAATTCGCTTTATATCAATTCCTCTCTTTCCTAGAACTAGGGCATCTTTCAAACTAGTCATTTTGTTTTTATTCTTGTTACCTTTCAAACGATCCTTTGCAGAGCAGTCAGAGGGATCATGTTTGGGTAATGTCCATCTTTATTTATAATTCATTGATGGTTTTCATTATACATGAAATAAAATTTGAATTCCTCAACCTGGCTGTAACTGGCCCTGCGTGCTCTTACTCCTGCTGACCCCTCTGCTTGGTGCTGCTCTGGCCAGCTGCCCTCATCTCCACTTGGACCAGGCTTTCCCCAGATCAGGGCCTTTGCACATACACTCGCTTCTGCATAGACTTTCACTTTACCCCTAATCCAAAGATAATTCCCTCTCTTCTTTCAGTCAACATCTCATTATCAAAGAACTCTTTCCTGAAAACCTAGGTAAGATGGGCAACTTTATCTCAGTATCTCTTTATATCCTAATGGGTCCTCTTCTTAGTCTTTATAGCAATTTGTAATTATTTAATGTAATTATGTATTTACTTCGTTGCTTTATTACTTCCATTAAACTCCCTGACAACATGCATTTAATCAGCTTGGAAGCCTAAGCCTGAAAGCTAATAAGTACAGGGCACATGTTGATATTTGAATACATTTAGTGAATGGGTAAATAAACTCTATACATCACCTACCTTGTCTACTTGATATCTTTTTAGCATATCTAAACATGTTTTACTTTTAGTGTTTTGGTTTTGCTCTTCTTTTTTTTTTTTTTTAATTTTGAAATTCTATTATATTTTCAAAGCTCCAATGTAATGAAGCTTTCCTAAAACTCCCCTGTCCCTTTCCCCAAAAGCCAATGAACCAAATAGCTATAAAAATATTTAATATGAAATGGAATAGAATTTATTTATCTGTGAAATCTCATAGCATTTGGGGAAGAGGGTCTTTTCCTAAGAGATTATAATATAACTGGGGATATTCAAATGTTGTCTTAAATTTGTTATATATTTTTATTCTATACCAGAATGCTATAATGTTCAAAATTTGTTGAAAAAAAAGTTTTTGATATATACACACAAACATTTGTATTAAAAAATACTACCTTGTAATAGTTAACTACTAACCAATTAATAGATTAGGTTGCCTGTGGTTGTGGCATACAGTACATTCAAAAGACTTAAGATTTAATATTATTGGTTTTGTTTTTAAGCATCAAAAGAAGACACAAATAATTATGCCTCCTAAGTTTTTTTTTTTTTTAATTCTGGTTTTTTATAGAGTTGTTAGTTTTTTTAATAGTTTTAAGTTGACAGAAAAATTGAGCAGAAGATATGAGGTTTCCCACATGCACCTTGCCCACTCCCCTTCACTCCCCTTAGAGAGCATCCCTTACTATCAAAACTCTTCAGTAAAGTGGTGCATTTGTTAAAATCAGCCAACCTACATTGACACATCACTATAACCCAAGAACATACTGTACGTTAGGGTTCACTCTTGGTGTGCATTCTGTGGGTTTCCACAAATGTGTGGGCAGACCTCAGATATATTGCAGGTCCAGTTCTAAAACCACAATAAAGTCTCACATTTTTTGGTTTCCCAGTGCATATAAAAGTTATGTTTACACTATACTATAGTCTATTAAGTATGAAATAGCATTGTTTCTTTAAAAAATGCAAATACCTTAATTTAAAAAATGCTTTGTTGTTTAAAAGTGCTAACCAACTTCTGAACCTTCAGCCAGTTACAATGAAGTCTTGCCTTGATGCTGAGCTCTGACTGAACAGGGTGGTGGTTACTGAACGTTTGGGTGGCCCTGGAAATTTTTTAAAATAAGACGACAAGGAAATTTGCTTCACGGATGGACTCTTCCTTTCAGGAACAACTTCTCTGTGACATGTGATGCTGTTTAGTAGCATTTTACCCACAGTAGAACCTCTTTCAAAATTGAAGTCAGTCTTCTCAAACCTAACCACTGCTTCATCAACTGAGCTTACGTCATATTCCAAATGCTATGTTGTCATAACAACCTTCACAGCATTTTCACCAGGAGTAGTTTCCATCTCAAGAGACCACTTCTTAAGTGTTTCATAGGTGTTATAAAAAAAATAATTTAGAGTCATTAGAAGGAGAGTCTCAACTGGAAAATAATCCTGCTCCTGCAGGATTTCTGGGGTTTCACCCATGGCAATTGCAAGTGAGTTTGAGTATCTGTGGACAGGTGTGCTGCTTGTGTGGGTTGTATCTTTTTAAGGAATTGGAGCTAAAACTAATGCAGAATACATAGCCATCAATAAGTAACTGTTCAATTGTTTTCTGCCTTTACTGCAATCTATTATAACACAAATCTTGAAAGTGGTAGGGATCGTGATTTGAGGTTAACCTAAAACATAATTGTTATTATAAAGAAAAATTACTCTTTCCTGTGATTTCTTTTATGATGTAGACATGCTTTTCTTTTATTGTTTTCTGGAAAATGGGAAACTCCTAAGATCTTTAAATACTGAGAACTGGTGGATTTAATGCATGAAATAGTGTGCTACGTAACAATACAGATCTAGTAAAAACACTTCCTTCTATACATGAAAACCTATTTTGGAGGCAGAGTTTAGAAATCTTTGCAATCTAAATTATTATATTACTGGCATCTGCATGTGTGATTAGTTGGTGGCAACATATTTTTAGCTATTCATACACAAAAAATATTCTATCCAACTGTCATAGTAAACTGAAATTTTTAAGGTATGCCATAAAGCAAAGAAGAGCGACTATGTTTTTTTTTTAAGTTGATATTAGGCAATGTCTGCACAAAAACAGGACATATTAAAAGAGCCTATCTTGTGATCTCAGAATACAGATAATGTTTCTCTTTCTTCTGAAGCTAATCATTACAACTCTTCATTACATGAGGTAAAATAAATCCATAGTTCAACAATTTTGCAAAGAAATCTGGGTAAAGTCTTAACTCTTTGTTATTAGCAAGTCTACTATTTGATTTAATTGCAGGTTGCTTTATCTTACTCTATTCATTAGAACTTTCTTTCCTGATTGTATGTAGTGATTAATAATTATATATAACCTGTTGGCATCTAGTCTTAAATTATTTATTAGTGTTAGTTTTTGTAATCTAGTTTTTTGTAATTATTAATTCTATTTTACACTTTATGATGTTTGCTTGTGAGTATCTTTATAAGCATCAGAGGAAACATGAATAATTATGCTTCCCATATTTTTCATGCGTGTATTTAAAAGCATAATATAGAGTCAGAGAGTCTAGGCTGAAATAAATATAACAAATATGCTGCTTCTGTTTTGTAACAATAGACAATAGAGCAATTATTTCTCTACCTCTGTTTCTTCTATGAATGTGTTCTAAGTAGCAGCATTCTATATCTATCTGTCTAGGTCACACCTGTGGTTGGAGGCCATAAGAGAAACCAAATGTGAAACAAGTCCAAATATTCAGCAAAAAACATGAAACTCTTAATTTTAATAGAGTCCAGAAGACAGGTAGATTTTCTGACACTTTTCTTTGATTTATACAGTTCTGATGTTATCATTTTTATGGTAACCTCATATTGTTTGAGCCTTCAATATAACCTTTGGTAAATTTGTTTTTAGGAATTTACCAATATTGCCCATTTAGAATCCTAGTCAAGTTAGCATGCCTTTAAAATCTTCCCAACACTCTTCAGTTCATTTTGGTCAAGGCTGCTAAAACATTAGATATATCAGTTTTCTAAAGCAATCTGCCTTCCATCTACAGTTTTCAGAATTAATTTGTTATTTTGTGCAAAAAATGGCTTCCTCTCAAAGTATGTAGTGTTAGAACATCTTACAGGAGGGGAAGGTGGGGGCCTTGAGCATTGTCACGGCCTCAGTGACAGCACAGGTAGGCTAGAGAGCAGTTGGAGGAACATCACCCGTCCACATCAGGGGCCTTCTGAACATGGAGCTGGAAGAAAGAGAGATGGCCCAAACCCGTGAGAAATCATGGTCTGCCTCCAATTACAGGGGCCTGGAATTTAAAGTCAGGTCATTTAAACATTATGCAGAACATTAAATATTTAGATTTTAAAGAAGGAAGGCAGAATTAAAATGAATACAAGCCCAACATTTGAATTTAGACCTAGTTTTAAATTCCAGCCTCTTAATTGGAAAAGTACCCTCAATTTACTAATCAGTAAAATGTAGATAATAACAGTTCTCCATGTGACTATTGGTAACAAATGAGGTGATAATAATTAACTGCTTTGCTGGGAATGAAACACAGCTGTGACAATTATTAGCAAGATAATTCAGATAACCTGTTTTTTATCTAAAAAAAATAAATAATAATAATATAATAATATCTACCTCAAAGGTATTATGGTAGAGTTAAATCAGATAATGTACATAAAATATTTAATGCACCCTAATGGCCATAAAAATTATACAATAAATGTTTACCTTAATATTACTATTATTAAAATTATTATTATATTAACATCATTAGAATTATCTTTATAAATATGCTATGATGTTGACTTTTCTAAATGTTCATGCACTTTTGCATTAGAACATGTTTGATAATGTTGTAAAGGAGTCCTGTGCTTATGTTTCTGAGTATTTTATTTACTAGATAACTTATATGAAGAGCACATTTTGTGTCTTTAAAAGCTACTATTGGCCAGGCTGTACCTAGGGAAAGCTGATCTTTATTATCTATTTTATCACATGCAAGAGAAACATTGCTACTAAAACTTTTATATTACTGCCAGTATATTGGCACTGCAGTGAGAGTAGCAGAGAAAGAGCTTAATTGAAGGTCATCTACTCGAATCATATTTGCAGTGTGGAATTTACTGCTAACGAGAGGACCAAAGGTAAACGTAGAATTTGACATTTGAGAACCAATATCAAAGCATAACGTATAGAAGACCTGTAGCTTTGGGATTCAAACTATCTGGAATTTAAGCAGTAACCATCAAAATACTTTCATTATTTCAATATAATACAAATATTATGATTATCATTAATTTCCTGAGTACAACACCATTCAAAATAATAACAACCTCAAACACAATACAGAGCCTAGAATCATGTTTTTTTTTCTATATAATTCATAACAATGATCATTCATCAATAATTTATAATGCAAGGACTGGGTAATAAATGTATCACTTCCTAAAAAACAATCTAGAGAATATAAAGAATCATCATTCATTCAAACTTTCTCTGGGATACTTAAGGCCTCATAGACATATGAGTGACTGGGACACATGTGCTTAGTTTTTATTGAAGCTGCTTTTAGAGGAAAAAAGTGAGAGAATGGCTATATCAGTAGCAGTGTTTTAAAGAATATAGGAAGTATCTGGGTAGGAGGCAAAGAGCGAAGTAAGGAATGTTCTTCATGCCAAACTTTTTCTCTAGGTCAGATAGAAGAGGTACTCATCAAACTTGCTAAGTTGATGTTAAATATAGAGTGATATTTCTTGTTATTTAAACTAGAATATAAGGAATCCTCTGCCTTTAAAGGTGATGTGTTCCAGATCTTAAACAAACAAACAAAAATCCATGAATGATGTATATATATACACAGAAAAGTTCTAACTAGTGAACTAAACAACTGGGAAGAGCATTTCCACAAGATACAAAGGGGAAAATGGTATACAGACATCTATAAGTTGAAACTGCAATCTCGTTTCCTGAAGTTTTGACAGGGTGGTATGACAAGGATATTGAGAAAATATAAAATCTTAAATTGTGAAACTGAAAATAGAAAGAAATGCATCTAAGCTCATGATTCTTTTGTGAAAGTAGGAAACAAAATGAAGATGAGGCTTCCTGGGGTAATTACTGTTACAAAGCTAGCTAGGACTGTTTTAAACATTTACGTCAGTTCTTACACAATTTTATTATGTTTGTGGATTTCATTAAATATTTAATTAGTTTAAGAATTTTAGAATTTAGCTAGCCTTGGAATAATGAGGGATATGCCTGATTCATCCATCTATGCAGTGTAAGATCACCTAAAGCTTTTTAGATTGGAGAGAAGGGAGAGTGCTTCCAGAAAGACTTAAAAGACATAGGAATTTTCAATCAAATGACAGAGAAAGAAAATCAGTTTATTTTAGTGTTAATGATTTGGCTTTGGGGAAATAAATATGCCACTGACATTAATTTTAGTGAATCCACTAAGCATGGGTTGTGATGTAAGGAAGCAATTGATTTATTTTCTAATATAAAGAAATAGCCTAGAAAGAAAGGGAAAGCAGTGCAGTAAAATATAACTGCAGAATTGGATCCAGGTATTTGCCAATTATGCCGTTGGATGAAATAAATATTTCATAGAGAGAGCTCCTAGTTATTGGTTTTTGTTTTTGTTCTCTCTCTCACTTTTTAAAGATACGATGAAGAGGGACCTTCTTTGCCTCGGGGAACAACTTACTAGCCCAGTGACAATGAAGCCATGCCTCTTCAGCTGAGATGGAGACACCACTGGCCACAGTGAAAAATGGACTGCATTGAAATCGAAGCCCTCTGCTCTGCCTGAATAACACCTTTACCTTGATAAAGGGTAAAAGGAAATTATAAACCAATGATTAAAAATATTAGACTGTGTAAATACATTAAGGCATGTCCTTTAGTTTTTTTCTGAAGGGGATTTTGACTAAAATCACAGTCCAGAGCATATTTGTTTTTCAGCTACGTGTTTTTCACTTGACTTTATATCTTAAATATGCAATGTAAATTTCCTTTAAGAGGGAGACATCCTTTGTCCTGAAACAAAAAACATTTGGCCAGACCCTTGCTGGATTTTGTTGGAGTGATTTAGTTTGGCTGGCACTGATGCAGCTGGGAACATCGGTGAAATAGAACTCCCTCTGTACCAGAACTCAAATTACTGTAATGTTCTTCCATTGTCTATTATTGTTGTACTTGTGACACTTTTGTTGCCTAGTTGCTAATTAAGAGAAATACTCAAAAACAAACACATAAAAGATTAAAAGGAATAAGATATTTCTTTGGTTGTAAAAAAATATCAAAAAATTAGTTCTGAGCTTTGCATGAGCTATTTTTCCTATAGCCGGAAAATGTCAGAAAGTTTTAGATGGAATAACGTATCAGAAATAAACAGCTTTAAAATGCTTTCTAAAAATTGGAAAATTAGTCCTGGCTGGTGTGGCTCAGTTGGTTGGAGAATGGTCCATTCCTGGTCAGGGCACCCACCTAGGTTGAGTATTTTATCCCTGGCCTGGGGTAAGTAGGAGACTCAGCTGATTGATGTTTCTTTCTCCTTTCTTGCTCTCTAAAAATCAATAAATATGTTCTCTGGTGAGGATTAAAAACGCAAAACAAAACAAAACAACAAAAATTAAAACACTGGAAAGTTATCTATTAAGTCCTAAAAATATAAAAAGCTTGAAGGACCCTAGGATTAAGCTGAGATGGAGAGGTTAAAGACAGAAATCAGGTAGCAGATAAGAACAAGCTTTCTTCATGTTCTCTTTATTTCCTTATGGGTTATTTCCAGGAAAGAACACAGGGAGTGAATGTTCCTAGTATTAAATCCTGATGTATAATTTATCAAATATACAGGGTAACTCAGTCAATGATTTTAATTTTTTTCTTTATGCAAGATTGCACTGTACATTTTGCTTAGTCTGTTAAAAGGATAGGAAGAACTGAAGGCAAAAATGTGATATTGAATTTTCACTTAGAGTCACCAGATGCCCACAGATTTACTCCTGTGCTTCCTCTGGTATTGTTCTGCAAGTAGGCAACATGATTTTAAATTATTTCTTTCCTATTATAACTTATACTTCAGTAAAATCAATCAAAAGGGAAAATTGTTTTCTTTCCATTCTGCTTGCATTAATGAGAGGAAAGAGAAATGAAGAAAATAATTTTGTAGTTGTGTTTAGATAAAGAATTTTTAAATATAATTGGAAAAGAAAAGAAAAAAAAAATTACTGGCCAGATATATCTGAAATTGGGAACAATTTCTTGAAGAAAAAGTAGGTTCTGCAACAATTGATGTGATGCCTTCTAAATAGAATCTATTATATTAGTCATGTTGAGGGAGCAATGGAGAACAACTCTCCAAGGCAACCCAAAGGAGTTTAAATTTTGCCTCAAAGATGATCACTTTGAAATTAAAAAAAGGTGGTCACTTTGGGGAGACTTACCTGTATATAATATGAAGGAGAGCAGAATTCCAAATTATAGTTTTTTCTTAATAGGTAATGGAGAGAAATAAGACATGAAATATAGACTAGCAAAATGTTATCCTGTTCTTATTAAAGAGTGTATGTGAATGGAAACCAGAATTTACTGTAAATTATTAAACTAGTTCTGAAATGTATTAATAAAATTATCACAACCTGACAGATGTTGAAATAACAACACACAAAAAAAGGGCTTTTAAGGAGTGGATGGTAGTAGTGTTTTTTTATAGATTTTTGCATAGACTTGATTGTTTATTACCTAAATATATATTTTATCTCATTTATATTTATCTATATAAGTAAAACAAACATTCATAATTTGTAGTACCATCTGACACAGAAAATTAAGGCACTGGCAGTACTAGCTACAATTAGTACAAGATACAATTCCATAAAATAAAATCACTATACAAGGTGGAGCAAAAGTAGGGTAACATTTGTTGATATGAAAAATATTGAAATAATTAATGAATAATAATGGAAGAATAAGCCCTATGTTTCACGTACTCACAACTGTAAACCTATAGATGTGAGATATTAAAGAGTCAAATATAAAATAGTAAAAAGGAATTGTGGTTTTATATGTCTTGCAAATAAAAAGTTTATACATTTTGAATAAGTGGAAAGGTACTTGAAAGCATGGGAATCCTAGAGAATTAGGATAAAAGGAGATTATGACAATAGATAACCTTCTGGATAATAGGCCAAGAAATATGAATAAAATGGGTTCTGGATAGCAGTAGGATTTGAAATTTCCTCCATTTCTCACTGAATATGAGTTTCTGTTGAATGCACTTAGCAGGAAGGCATCCACACTTCTCTCTACTTGTAAGAGAAAGTACAAGGAACAAAATAATTGATAGATTCATTAATACTCCCTGATTTAGTCAAATAGAGTTAATGTACACTCAGGACCTCTGACCTGGAAATAGGCTTTTGTTACACCTTAGAAATAATTTATCTGAAATAGCTATTTGGCTGTTTTAGAGAAATAGATCTGGGCCTGACACACCTCTAATGTGCATATTTGGTTGACAGGGCCTGTCTTGATTGTGGAACATAAGAAGGTATAAAGGTACAGGCATTTAGGTGGCTGGATTTTATTTTTTTATTGAAAGGAAAAGCAAAGCATATACAGTGAAAAATAAAATGACATATTGCACTACATGGTAATATGAGATCTATAGGACATGGATTTTGAGTAAGTTGGCTAGCATACAGATTCCTTTTTAAATAGTAGAAGATCACCAAAGGACCCTCAAAATATTTGAAGTTGTTAATTTATTGACTTTCCAACGAACTCCATAGTCATACTGTATTCATAAAAAATTTGAAAAAATTAGACTCTGGTTCAAATATTACTGTACTCTAACTTATATCATTTAACTTTCCTGAATATTCTCATTAGTATAATTTTCTGCTTACTTTAAGTGGCTACTGTAGAAAATAATAAAATTATGTATATTTACTTGGGGAAATGTGAAATGTTACATAGCAATAATTAATGTTCTTAAAATGTTATCAGTATTTTTTCTTACCATTCTAACCAACTCTCACTTTACAAACAAGGGTGTACCAATGAGTAGTTACAGAAAAAAACACGACACATTTTATTGATGTAAGTGTGAATGTGACATATTTTTTAAGTCTAAATATCAGTGAGTTTAACATTTGGATGTGTTGGTAGATTACAGATAAATAGAAAAGTAAAAGCGATATGTTTATAACTTTCCCTAAAGACATATTTTGTGATTTATCTTTGTTTACATATGTCACTTAGTTAATTAATGCTTTTAATAACTTAATTTGGGGATAATTTAGTATTATAGAAAAATTGCAAAGATATTACAGGTAGTTTCTATATTAGTCAGGCTTCTCCCTCTGGAGAAATAGAACTAGTAGGAGAGGTGTGTGTGTGTGTGTGTGTGTGTGTGTGTGTGTGTGTGTGTGTGTAATACTTCCTAACTGAAGATCTCACTTTCCCATTATGGGGTAGGAATTGATGTCATTGGGAAAAATATACCCTAACAATAACTGTTTTGTTTTGAAGAATAGAGATGTAGGGGAGGAACAAACACACAACGTGAAATATGAAATGCATTACAGCTGTAGTGTAAAGCAGCCACTGTGAATTTCTGTGTGTTGGAAAGGAGGGAAAGCTAGCAGCATATTCAATCATAGCATGGGGACTGTGGAGTTCATTTCCTCTGTAGATTTTGCTTTAGACCTGTGTGTCTAAAAAAGAAAAAGAATTCAGTGTTCACCTTTTGTATTTAAATATTAAAAATGATTTCAATTAAAAATATACACATGTATAGAGATTTATTATAATAAGACATTGACTTACACAGTTGTGGAGGCTGAAAAATCCCATCATCTGCAGTGGACAAGATACAGAGCTGGCCTGTGGTGTACGGTTAGCCGAAAGATCAGTAGGCCCAAGACCCAGGAAGAGGCAGTAATTCAGTTTGAGTCAGAAAGTGGGGAAATAATGATGTCCCAGCTCAAAGGCAGCCAGGCAGAAGAAATTTCCTCTTATTTGAGAGACAGTAACTCTTGTTCTGTGCAGGTGTTCAACTGATTGAATGGGAGAGTGATCAGTCTACCGATTTAAATGTTACTCTCACCCCAAAACACCCTCACAGATACATCCAGAATAACGTTTGACCAATTGTCTGAGCACACTGTGGCTCAGTCTTATTGACACATAAATTTATATCAGTTCCCATAATAATCTCACCCATTTTTCACCTAATGGTACCATCTTTCATTACCATGGTATATTTGTCAAAACCAAAACAAACAAAAAACCCCACAAAAAGCAAACAAAAAACACACAACTATTATTATTAACTAAAAACCTTATACTTTATTTTTAAAATTTTACCATTTTTTTTCATTAATGTTTTTTATGGCTCCAAGATTCAATCCAGGGTACCACATAGCATTTAGAGTTAATTTATTTTTAAAATTATTTAAAAATAAATGTTTTTATTTTTAAATTACAGTCAATTTACAATATTATATTAGTACCAAGTATACAACCCCTGATTAGACATTTATATAACTTGTGATCACCTTGATAAATCTAGCACTCATCTGACACCATATTTACAATATATTAGCATAATACCCTCTAGACCCATCCATGTTGTTGCAGTTGACAAGAGTTCATTCATTGTTATGGATAAATCATATTCCATTGTATAAATGCACCACTTCTTCTCTAGCCATTCATCTGTTGATGGACAATTAGTTGGCTTCCATATCTTGGCTATTGTAAATAATGCTGCAATAAACATAGGGATGTATATGTTATTTTGACTTAGTGTTTTGGCTTTCTTTGGATAAATACCCAGAGGTACAATTGCTGGGTACTTCTTCATCTCTTGTTATAGCCTTTGTTTTAAAGTCTATTTTGTCTTGTATAAGTGTTGCTACCCCAGCTTTTTTGTTTGTTTTGCTTTCATTTTCATGAAATATTTTTTTCCATCCCTTTACTTTCAGTCTGTGTGTCTTTCCATCTGAAGTGAGTATCTTGTAGACAGCATATGTAAGGGTCTTGTTTTGTTATCCATTCGGTTATCCTGTCTTTTGATTGGAACATTTAATTCATTTACATTTAAAGTAATTGTTGATAGATATGTGTTTACTGCAATTTTATTATTCATATTTTTAATCTTTTTTTTTTCCTCCTGCTTCAAAAAGACCCTTTAACATTTCATGTAGTACTGGTTTGGTGGTGATGAATTTCTTTAGCTTCTCCTTATCTGGGAAGCTGTTTATCTGTCCAATTCTGAATGACAGCTTTAATAGGTAGTCATCTTGTTTGTAGGTCTTTCCTTTTCATCACTTTGAATATTTTGTGCCCATCCCTTCTGATCTGCAGAGTTTCCGTGGAGAAATCAGCTGACAATTTAATGGGAGTTTTCTTATAGGTAACAAGATTTTCTCTGGCTCCTTTTAAGATTCTCTCTTTGTCTTTAAACTTTGGCATTTAAATTATGATGTGTCTTGGTGTGGGCCTCTTTGGGTTCACCTTGTTTGGGACTCTCTGCACTTTCTGGACTTATGTGTCTATTTCCTTCACCAGGTGGGGGAAGTTTTTCATTATTCTTTTTTTCAAAGACGTTTTTTCATTTTCTTGCTCCTTCTTTTCTTCTTCTGTTTCTCCCTTAATGTGAATGTTGGTGTGTTTGAAGTTGTTGCAGAGGATCCTTACACTATCCTAATTTCTTTTTTATTCTTTTTTTCTTTTTGCCTTTCTCATTGGATATTTTCTGCTTCCTTTTATTCCAAATCATTGTTTTGATTCTCTGCTTTATCTCCTGTATTGTAGTTTCTCTCTAATTTATTTTTCATTTCAGTTAGTGTATTTTTCTTTTCTGACTGGTTCTTTTATAGGGGTTCCATGTCCTTTTTCATGCTGTTTAGGGTCTCATTAAGTTTCTTGAACATCTTTATAGCTGTTGTTTTGAACTCTATTCCTGGTAGTTTGCTTACCTCCATTTAATTTCCTTCTTTTTCTGAAGATTTCTCCTATTCTTCCATTAGGGCCCTGTTACTTTGTTTCCTCAATTTGGCTACTTCTCCATGTTTGTTTTTATGTAGTAGGTAAATCTACTATGTCTCCTAGACTTGGCAGAGTGGCTTTATGCAGTAAGTTTCCTGTAGGACCCAGTGGCACAACATCCTCAGTCACCCAAATTGGGCATCCAGGTGTGCCCCCTGTTTGGACTGTGTGCACTGTCCTGTTGTATTTCAGCCTTGATTGCTACTGACACACCAAAGGGAGAGGTTGAACCTCAGGACCATCAGCATCTACAGCCCAGGAGCTACTGTGCAGGGTTCAACCCCACAGAGCAGGACTTAACTTCAGTGGGGCTTTGGTGCCTGATGAATTAGCCTCTTGAGTGTGTTGCTTGTGGACATGGTTGGGCTATAATCAGCATGGTCTGAAGCTGACTAGTCGGTGCACTGGATCTGGGGCCTCCTGGGAGATGCAAGGTCAGCCATTGCCTGTGCCCTGCCTGGGACCACTCAGCATGAGCTACAAAGTGATCTGCAGATGGCTGCTACTTTTGCTGGGCTTGGAAGTGCCTGAGAGAAGTCAAGCTGCAAACTGAGGTTGTCTTCCACTTGTCCTGGGCCTGGAGCCACTTAGCAAGAGGTACTCAGCAGGTCAAGGCCAGATGCTTCTTGTTTTTGAGATTTTAGGAAGTTCTGAAGCATGAGCCAAGAGAAGCCATTTATATCAAAAAACCACTGGAAATGGCTTTGGTGGGCCCACAATTTTGGTCTGGCAGGGTCTCAGGGCATCACCAGGGTAGGGAGAACAGTGATAGCCAGGTTGATGGAGACTCATATATGGTGCCCACCCTCTTGTTCAGTTGGGGGAGGGCTCAGGAAAAGAACAATGGTCTCTGGCAGCACTTCTGTCTGTGAAGAAGCTGCCCTTCCAGCTTTCAATCTGATGCCAGACACTTCAGTTCCTCCCTGTATGTCCCTGGTTGGTGCCTTTTGAGCTTCTGGCCCAGTGCTGGAGCTCAGAGCAGTGAGTCCTAGTAAGTCCACGTGTGCAGACCTTTTAAAAGAAAAGCCTGAAACTCCAGCAGCTCCCTGTCTCACTCAGCCACGATCCCTGCTGGTTTTTACAGCCAGAAGTTATTGGGATTTCTCTTCTTGGCACTGAAACACTGGGCTGGGTGTTCTGGTGTGGGGCTGAGACCCCTTGCTCCTCAGGGAAACCTGAACAGCTGAGATATCTCTCCCTGATTTTTTATTTAATTTAATTTTATTTTTATTGATTGATTTTAGAGAGAAGAAGGGGGAAAGAGAGAGAGAGGGAAACATCGATTTTTTGTTGCACTTATTTATTCATTCATTAGTTGATTCTTATATGTGCCCTGACTGGGGATCAAATCCACAACCTTGGTGTATCTGGATGACACTCTAACCAACTGAGCTACTCAGCCAGGGCCCCCTCCCGGTTTTTAATGGCCACCTGTGTTTACTGGACCAGACCATTCAGGGTCTTCACCCCTCCTACCAGGCTTGATCTGGCTTCCTCTTTATGTCCTTAGTTATAGGACTTCTGTTTAGTTAGATTTCAAGCTGCCATCTTGACCAAAACTCCTGGAGTTTATTTTAATTTTGTAGTTATTTTATTGTATGATTATACTACAATTTGTTTGTTCACTCTCCTATAGATCATGATTATTTTCAATCTTTCAATCTTACAAATATAACTATTTTATGAAATAAGTTGAACTCAATTGCATTCATGAAATAACCCTACTTCTTCTCCCACTGTCTCTCAATCTAACCTGGAGAACAAACTCTATGACTTACCACATAGCATTTTGTGTCACTTTTAGTTTTAACAACAGTCTCTTTTTACTTTTTCAAACTTTATTGAGGTATAATTGAAAAATAAAGTTGTAAGATATTTAAAGTTTATGATGTGATAGCTTGATATTCATATATATTGTGAAAGGATTCTCCCACTGAGTTAATCAAGACAATGATTATTCTCTCACATATTTATCTTTTTATTTTTTTCAGTGAGAGTATTTAAGTTCTACTCTCTTACAAAATTTTAAGTATACCATGCTGTGTTTGCAGTCACCTTATTTTTGTTTTTATTTATTTTAATTTTAATTTTTTGGTTAATCCTCACCTGAGGATATTTTTCCTTTTTTTTTGGTTTGTTTGTTTTGTTGTGTGTGTTTTTAAGAAAGAGTGCAAGGAAAGCATGGTGAGGGAGAGAGAAAAAGAGAGAGAGAGAGAAACATTGATGTGAGAGAGAGAGAGATACCAGTACCTCCTACAAATTCATAAGTAAAAAACCATTAACCAAATGGAAAAGATGGTAAAGTCTATGAAAAGAATATACAGAGTAGAAAAGACAATAAATTCAAATTTTCAATGAGTATATAAACAGATGTTCAAACTTTTTCTTAAACAAGAAAAAAATAATCAATGATTAACAATATTTATTGATCATATTGGCAAATAAATGAAAGATTTAATAAAATCCACTTCTGGTAAGGGTGATCAAAATGAGCACACTCATATTTTTCTGGTGGGAAAGACAATCAGAGTGACCTTTTGGGAAACTAAGCCAGCAGAATCTAAAATTGAAATGTGCATTATGTTAGGGTTTGGCCTGGGACACAGGATGTGAAAGAATTCACAACTAAAAGAACAGATGCACAGAGGAAGTTTATTACTTTCCAAGAGTGGAAAGGGCCTGTGCATTGCTAATCAATACAGGGCAAGAAACAAAGATCGGTTTGCTCTTTTAAGCAGGTGCTGTTGCTAGGTGACAAAGAAGAGAAGGGGGCTTTTATTGAAGTTGAGCAAGTACCAGGGGCTGTCTTGAAAAGTTACAGTTTGTTTGCTTTCCAGGAGAGAGTCGGCAAATTTCCTAGGAAGGTATCTTATCAGTATTTTTTCCAAGTCTACAAAACATGCTTAGAGCAAAAGTTATGAGAAGTTCAACAGAGGCTTATTTGAAGGGGAGGAGGGAAAGAAACTTTCCACTAACTAGAGACTCTTTGGTGCAAATTATCCCTGAGCTGTGAAAACAGCAGTGGGGAATGGGATGCAAGAATGTAGCCTTGAGGGTAGCTTATCTTGCCCCACAGTTTAAACAGAGAAGCCAACAGTCCGGGTTCAATTACTAGGTACTTCTCATATATTGTGGAAGGCCACAGCAAAGAAAAGAAAGGTCTGCTTCTGTCCTTACACATTTCATTATAGTCAACAGTCTCACTTTGTAATAAAAATACAGAAAGAAAAACCTTAGCATATAAAGATTTCCTACAGAACTCCTTGAAGTGACAAAAAATTTTTTAAAAAAGCATCATAAATACACAACAGGAGAATGGCTAAAAAATTATAGCATTTCTATAAATATAGATATGCAAGAGTAGAAAGGGCTGGTCCATTTAATGACCATATCTGATATATGGTCGTTAAAGAAAAATGGACTTCTATATAAATATAATGTCAGTAAAAGGTGCAAGTTGCAGAGTAATATATATAATAGATGGCATTTTTGTAGAAACAAATTTTAATGTGCATATATGTTTTCATATGTTTATATGGACATAGAATGTTACTTGAAAATATATACATTATACAGTTAATATTTTCTCCGTGGAGTCATAGAGGGGAACAGAAGGAAGGGAGTGGTGAATTTTATTATGTACTTCTTTACGTGATTCATTGCAATGTCCTTATTATGCTTTTATAGTTTGAAAAGATACTCCAATAGAGCATAATTCTTGATTTTCACTGAAATATGCATACAACTCTTACAAATAGAGTACAAGGCTCAGTTTATTGTGGAAAAGAAAAAAATCTTTCTTTTAACAATTAATTTGGTATCAATCCAATAGCTGTTATTAAGCTTTACCAAGGTTTATGAAATCTTCAAAATTGCTAGGGAACCTTCAAAAGCAAGTAATGTTTCCTTTAAGGGCATTTTAGCTATTTGGATGGGAGTTAACAGATTGTAGCTGTTGGAACATTGTGATCTAGTCTGAGTGATAAAGTGAAGCACTATAGTTCATGGCAATAAATGTCACCTGCAGTGACTTTATCAGTCAACTAATATTAAGAACATATTTGAGGGCACAGTATCATGGCTCAGTACTTGACATCCAGGCACAAAATATATTCTAATGTTTATTAGCACTGTATCACTTGATAGAAAAGGTGGCTTCGTTGGTTTCAGAAGTACTTTTTCCTGGGACCATAACACACTGCTGTCCTTGACAATGTAGAACTTGAGATTTTGTAAAACTATAAAACCTTTAACTTTAGTTGTATGCATGTAAGGTTTATTCCATAAGTACTTACAGCTAGCTATATAATATAGTGTGAGGCATGTGTTTTAACATAATTTTTAATTTTGTTTTAGAAAAAGAAATTAAAATAATCAAAATATTTTAAGTAGTTTAAAAAAGTAATTGTAAAAACTGAACATCCTGATTTGGTGTTAATAACATCTCTTTTGCCATTAGTTAATAATATTCTAAATTGTTGAATAGCAAGAGAAAATATGTACAATTCTCATTAAATTAAAATAAATCCTGTAAGACAAAAAAATAAAGAGCAAATACTTTGGAAAAGGAAACTGTCCAAACTATCTGTATGTTCAGGAACCTAATTGAAAATAAATATTAATGCATATATTCTAAAATATATTTTTGGATGCTTATTCAGTTTTTAGATTTGCTTAGAAAAGTTCTTGCTTCTAAACCTCACTGTGAATAGTTATTTTTTCTTTACCACTCTTCTTATATTATTAATTAACTCTTATTAAGGTAACTTGTTAAATGTATGCTTTGGTAAACTATACCACCTCTTCATTCACTAATTTTCTCTGGGCTCCTCATTTCTATTTCTTTTTCCTATTCTTTCTCTTAGACCTCTAACTTTTTTCACCAATATTTGAAGCAAAACTAGCTCCAATCTGTTCTTGTGCCAGAGATAGACATTTTGCAATGCAATTTTCATTAATTTAAATGACTTTTATTTACTTCTGCCAATTTGTACCATTTTTTATTCTCTGGATTACATAATGATTTTTACTTGTATTCCAGTTTCCTTGATTATTTGTATACATCCTATATTTCACAGAGAATATGTGATTTAACTTATATACTCATATTTATTTACTTGCTTGCATTTTGTGAAATATGCTTCAGGAATAATAACTGTGTAGATAGGTATCATAAACCATGTGCAAACCACAAGAAAATCCTTAAATAAATATTTGTTTTTAGTTTATCTACAACATTCCAGGATGACAGTTCAAATATAGGAGAAGTCCTTAGTTAACAAATAGGTCCTTTCAGGTTTCAGTGAAAAAAAAGTGAAAAGTCCGAAATATATACTTTGATTAATCTCCCTAAAAGCTGTTGCCCTATTTTGAGATTGGACCATAATTTATCTTGCTTTTAAGATATCCAAATTGATAAACCAACTATTATTTATATATGTACCAAAACTTTACAAGTAAAAGCCAAAATCTATTCTGGAAAGTCCATTAGGAATCTGCTTTTCTTTTCTAGTTATAAGATATATGCATTTCAGTTTAATCAATTTACAAATGCAGTTCTGAGGCTACAAAAATAAAATACAGCCTCTAGTCATTGCTTCTCAAAGAAAGAACCCCTCAGGGCAAGCTGTCCGCTTATATTGCAGTTAAAAAAAAAGTTTCAGAAGTATCAGCCTCCAAGTAATAAGCACATAAACTATAATATAAAACCCATATCACAGAATTATCTTGATTTATGTGAGTAGCAGATAGGATTACCCAAGGGTATATGCAGTGCAATTGAAGCAGAAAAATGCTAAGTCTCATTGTGTCTCACAATAGTTTGCAGTAAAGAGGCTTTGCTCAAGAGAGTCATAAAATGACTTTAATGAGAGTCAGTAATTTATGGACTGCATGTTGAAACATCTAATTGTTGTTTCTGTTGATGTAATTGCTATAATGAAAGTAGGGGGGAAAAAAGACCAAAGCACATTTCAGAATATTAGAGTTTTCTTAGAGTGATATTTTATTAAATTAAAAATAAATAATAAATTGATTTGACTGGCTACTAAATCACTTTTAAAATTTTTATGATAAAATATGCTTTAAAATAAGAGTCAAAAGAGAAGAAACAATAGAAAATGGTGAATAGTGTTATTTAGAGGGCTAATTACCACTGAAAGATCTTTTTATTTTTCTATAATTTTTATTCATAACTTAGGTTTATTTAAAAACACTTCATATTATGTTATTCAATCAAAACTATTCTTATGAAAAATGAGATTGCATGGATGGGAAGAAAAATTGGGAATATGACAATAGTATATCATAATCTCCTTTCCACCTCAAAGTCAAAACGCTCATTAAACATGAACTTCAGTATAAAAATTAGATGAGGCCTACGGCGATGATGGAAACCAGGAAAAGCTGATATTTACATAACAGAATTAATCGGTTTATATAAGTGGAGTAAAATTAAAAAAGTTTCTCCGGGATAGGTTAAGAACATAAAATTTTGCTGTGATGTTTCAAGATCTATAAGATGACATGTCTAAAAAAATTACATGAGACAAATGTTTAGTTTATGACCCCAGCGGTTAAATAACAGTTGAGAAGCTCTTTGCCTCAAGTAACAAAGCATGAAATTTCTTAAGACAAAATATGTAATGAATAGCAGAAAAATCAACATAAACAACTACTTAGGAGTACTTCAATAAATCACCTGGTCATTGAAAGAATAAGTAATCTAAAATGCATAAGAATATATCTTAGAATAATATAATTCATTAGCTATTTTTATTATATACATATAAAATAAATATAGATATCTAAAATGACATGTAGATAGTTATATAAAATGATTCATAAAAACTTCACATATACAGGATTCAATTTTTTCACAATAAAATAAAAAAATAAGACTACGATGATATTCCAAATTAATGTGAAAAAAAATATTTGAAAGCCAGATTCCTTGAGCTGCATTGCAATAATATTACAATTCTAGTGAATGATTAAATATAAATCACCAAAAGTTATTGGATAATATGAACAACCCAGAGAAAATTCAAAATATTTTAATATATTTTCAACAAACAAACTTTCCAAACTTCTTGACTTACTTTATAGTCAGCTATAACTTTTTTCTCTTAATTTTTATTTTTTCCATCACCATTTATCTCCCTTATACCCTTCTCTACCTTCGTTCCCCCTTCCTTCCTGCAATCACAATACTGTTGTCTGGGTCAATGAGTTCTTTCTTTTTTTCTTTTACTCAATCCCTCCACACCCCCCCCCCCCAAAAGCTGTCTCTACTCATAAAATAGTTCAAGAATATTGAAATAAACATGCTCCAGTTAATCTTATGAAATATTCAAAATCCAAATTTTAGTGTATAGTGAGAAGAAACAAACTGAGCACCAATCTTGTTTAGCTGCAGATTTTGAGGTGGAGCAGTATGGAGCCAGTGCAGCTTGATTTATACTCCTACTTTTAGGAGGATGCCCTTGGCTGCTGTGCAGAGGCCAGCGAGAGCGCAAGGTTGGGGGGCGACAAGGAAGCTGCTGAGATCATGGTGTCTGGGAACAAAATGGTAATACTAGAAGTCATAGGATATGGTAATACTGAATATATTTTGAAGATAAAGCTAATTTGATTCCCTGAATGAGTTCATAGGAGGTGTCAAAGAAATAAAAAACAAAAGGTTTCCCAGGGTTTATAGAATAAAATCTTATTTTAACACCTTGTAGGCTATAGAAGATTAGGCCCTAGTTGCCTGGTCAAACTTAATTCCACCTCTCTAGGCTTGGTGCCTAGACTCCAGCCTCCCTGGCCTTTCACTTCCCTGGATGCATGCCTCCTTGAATCTTTCCTCATCTGTGAGTCTTTGACGTAATGTTTCTCAAGTGATATTTCTCAGTTGTTGTTGTGACTGTTTTATTGTTATTATTGTTGTTAAATCACATTGTAGGTCAGTTTAAATGCGCTCTTTAATATTGTCTTCCGTGAGCATCCTACATACTCTCCTTTGTCCTTCCCCCAAATCATTGTTTATTTCAACAGTATTTGCTTTCTTGGCAATACTTTAAATTTTGGAATCCTTTATTTCTAGACTTTCTTTCTTACCTTATTTTGCCTGTCTCCCCAAATATCATTAAGCTTCATGAAGGCAGAAACTAATTCTGAATTAACTACTGATGCATATTGGGTACCTGCTGAGGGCTTGGCCTATAATTGGTCTTCATAAAACATGTAAACAAGTGAATAAACCCAAGGAAAACTGAGCACACTGGACATCTATTCCTGATTAACTAAAAAGCAATTAGTTAATAAGAGGGTAAAAAATGACATGATCGAGAACTCTTCTCTTAGTTAGAGCACCTTGAAACTCACACGTCCCTACTGATTGAAGAGAAATGCAGCAAGGGAGGCAAGCAAGTGATGTCAGGATGTGACAACAATGTCCCTCAGTTGGATATCATTCACTTTCTTTTACAGATGCACCGTCTTTGTGCCCTCCGAGATCATTCCAAATGAGTGATGTTAAGCCTTCCTTTGTCGTAAGGCTTCCTTTCAGGTTTATCTGAAGTTGGACACCAGCGGAAGTGAGAGAGGTGGGAGGAGAGTTAGGTGGGGGGGTACATTCCTGGGGCTCACCTCATTTAGGGGTGCTGCACACTGACTGCGTTTCTCAACACTCTCTGTCCTGGTCAATACCACCTTCCTTGTGCCTTTAGCATAAAGAAAGTACAAGCGCCCCACTGGTACTAAGCCTGGGACTTCACTGTAGCCTGTTCTGCCCTACTCCTTTCCCATGTATTTATAAATGGTTTTTGAATTAACCTTTCGAAATTTTTCAATTTGATAATATGTTCCTTCTTTTTTCCTGTCAGAACTTCAACTGAAAAGCCTCTATTAAAACTGTTATATTGCAATTTATGTACCTTCTAGATATAAATAGTGCAAAATGGAATCAAAAATAAAAGATTTGACTGTTGAAAATAGAAACAAGAGAAATATTTTAGATAGATAACCAATATAACTTATTAAACAAAATTGAATTAAAAATTTTGTCAAATTTTTGAGCAGTTCAGTAAGAAAATACACATGAAACATAGCTTTTCCTACATATTTTCCAACTTTTATTTAGTGTCTCATAGAAGATATACACTTTCCTAAGCTGCTTGCTCCATGTAAACTCATCTAATCCATACCGCAGCTCAGTGTTATTATTTTATTATTTTAATATTATGAATAAGCTAACTTTTTCTCGAGGATTAGATGATTTTTCCTAAGTGGAAAGCAGTAAGAAGACTTGAAACCAGACAGGGTTGACCTAGTTAACCTATGCTCTTGAACTTTACCTTATACACCTTCCTATTACAACCCATGGTGTACAAGATTAATCAGCAGGAATGTATAAGGGAAAATAAATATTTTCATAATATGATCTTTAATACAAAATTTAAAAAGACCCAAATACAATAAATTTACCAAAAATGTTACATACCATTTCATAGAAAATTACAAATATTTATCTAGGGACATTTTTAAAAAGGGTAAATAGAACATATCATTAATTGAGAAAACACATTTTCATAAAGAATACAATTCTCCTCCACTTATTTAATAAATTAAGAAAAAAATTAATTCATGTGCACCATGGGATATTTTTACCTCAGACTTACAAATGATTCTGGAGGTAATGTGGAAGAATAAGTGGACAAGAATATCTATCGAGCAAACAAAAAAAGAACATTCTGAACAGACTTGCTGGGGACTAAAATAGAGTACAAAGGCATAATAATTAAAATATGACCCACATGGAGAAAACAAGAATAAATATATCATATTATATTCAGTATGGGTAAAGGAAACTAAATCTGTGGCAAATTTTCAATAAAAAGTTCCTAGATTAGTATTTTATTTAAATGAAAACAAATGAAGTTGGAAACCTACTAATTTAATTCCATGAATTGAATCATTTATGAGCCAAAGTATTACATATAATATTATATAAACGATACACTCATTAAGCAACAGTAATACACTGGACAGACAAAGGGTTATTTTTCAAAAAAATATGTTAAATAAATTTAAAGAAAAATTCTTCAGAATAAAAATGGACAAGTGACATGGGTAACCAGTTCAGAAAATTAGATTTTAATGTTAAATGTCTGTACTGAAAACACTGAACTTAACTACTAAGCAATACATTAAAATTAAAATAACATATTTCTTTCATGCAAAATTGGCAAAAGTAAAAGTTAATGACATTATACCATTAATAAAAGGGAAATGGATTATTCTGTCTTTTTTTCTCTTTATTTTAATTCTGTCATCACCATTTATGCCCCCTATATCTCCTTCCACCTCCGCCCATCCCCACAATCACCACACTTTGTCCATGCCCATGACTTCTTTTTTTCTTTTTCTCAATCGCTCCACTCCCCCACCTCTCCTCCCCACCAACCCATAACCAAGCTGTCTTCATACCTGAACTATAACTATACTGAAAATGAGTCATTGAGTGTTAAAGAAACATTTCTTAGACAACTTAGTAAGAAGGAACACAAGTGTAGAAACAAAATTGCTTCTAATACTGAAACCTCAGTTTTTAATCACCATGCTTTATGATAATTATATTTTTTCCAAAATATTAACCATGCTTATGTTAAGAGGGAAAGGGAGATAATAATTGATGAAATAGGAATATGTCTTTCATGTTATGTTTATAAAAATTTCAGGATGCAAATTTATTGTTACCTAAGCATGATAGATAGCATTGCCTAAAATAAAAAAGTAGATGTCACCATATACTTTGAATGGTAGAAATATAGGTTTTAACTTTTGATTCTTTAAAATATGATTTAACTTTTTTTGTAATAACCATATACTGCTTTTAAAACATTTAAAGAAAACTGATGGCTATAAATTTTTATATTTTAATTTGAATTTGTAGATTAACCTGTAGGAGTCAGTATAAATTCCCAAGTTTAGCATGTTTCAGCCTAAGATAATTTTTGTATGGATACACATTTTCAAGAGTTGTTTGAATAATTTTAGCTGTGCCCCAAGCACAGGAGAAGGGCAAGGAGAAGCATCAGAGCTTCACAAAAGTATTTATTGACCTTTATAAGAGCAGTGAGTGACACCATCAGGTGAACAGAGATCTGGCAGCTTCTAAGCACTTTTGCATCACTGAGAATTATGCCAAATTGTGAGGTTTCATTATAATGATTTTGACAGCTGTGTGAACTACAGGAATCGTTTCATCAGCACCATCTTTCATGTTTTGGCCTCACTCTTCCTACTATTACGTAGATCTTTAGCTTGGCATTTAAAACTTTGAGCTAGTCAAGTTCACTTTATTTTCCCCATCTTGTATCTCATGACTACAGAAAAAGAAACTGCAACTAGAGCAGTCATCTCATGCTTCTCCAAATATTCTATCAAAAACTTTGCCACTTTATTTCTTTCTCTCTTAACATATTAACCATTTTTTTAAAAATGTAATACTGCCTGTTTGATATTTCCTTCTGATTTTGATAACCTTATATCTGCCCTCCTAAAGTAAGTATAATATAATCTAATATATAAAGAATTTAATGCAAGGCTCAAAAAGGTTCAAAACAGTTGTAAAATTTATTCTTTTAAATATACTGGAGAATCTAACTTAAAATACAAACAATAAAAAGAAGCTAGTGAAATAAAAAGGCACTGATTATTGTTACACTCTTTCTTATACATTCCTGATTTCTATTCGTCTTTTCAACCACAATTCTCAAGAATAGTCTGTTCTTGTGGTCTCTGTTCCTTACATACACACTTGGTAGTTTATTCCAAATTAGATCAGTTCGTTTCTCTCTAGTTAAAATGGTCCTTGAAAAATCTAACCAAAAAAGCTTTTCTAAACTTCCCATTTTATCTGAAGTCTCAGTAGAACTGAACACAGTTGAAGACTCCTCCATTCTTTAAACTCATCTTTGCATGGAATTGGTGATATTTCTCCTTTTGTTATGATTATTCACTGTCACATTCAAATAATAATTATTCTTTTCACAACTCCCAAGTGCTACACATTAACTCTTATCAGCCCGGACTCTCTCTCCAGGAAGTCTCTTCCCAGCACACAACTATAATTTCCGCATATAAGTCAAAGATTTGCAATTTTACCTTCAGCTGAAATTTTTTCCTTGAGCTTTAAATTTATATCCACTGTCCTTTTTATCTCACCATTTGACTGTATCAAAATCCCTCCGAACTAACATGTCAAAAACTAAACTAATGATCTTTCCCATTTATTCTCAGAGCCAATTCTTTCTCAGTGTTTCTTGTTATAATGAAGGGCACATACCCTGAAATAAGCCAGAAACCAAAGGATCATCCATGACAATAACTTTTCTTTACATTTCTCATATCTGATCTATAACATTGTTTTGTTAATTTATCTTCTAATTATATGTTAAATAATTTTTTTTATTCCTAATATCTCAGTTAGTGCACAATTGTTCATGCACTATCTTAACATACTCCCAATCGTCTCTCTAATTATACCCTAGCCTTGGCTAATATACTCTTCTCATTTAGATATAATGCTTTTTTTCAGTCTTCTCCAGTCATTCAGACTGCTGCTTATAGTTGTGCAGGTTGTGTTTTAAACAACTTTAGGGGACAGCCTTCACTCGGTAGTCATATATACTTACAAAGTTATAGCTACTTTACAATTTTTTAACAGATGGTAATAAAATATCTGGATGAAAAGACATTTTTTTTTGTAATCTACACAAAGTCACTCTTTGGGCTAGTAGTTGAATGTTCATCCCTCATCTCTTGCTTAAAGCCATTCCATTCCTCTTCATTTATTTGAGGATTTGGTATAACATCCTAAACCTGCACCAGAAGTTCTCACACATGGGCTGAACTTGACTTTGTTTCTTACTTTACTGTATACCATATTCTCATTATCTTTGCCTCAGTCATCCTCATTTTTTTCAATCCCATATAGCATTACATGCTTTTCTGCAACACTATTCTTTCATTCTTTCATCTTTTATTTCTGTTTGTAGAGTGCTCTTTCCTCTTCACACAGTTAACTCCTAATCTCTCTTCCTATTTCAGCTCTATTTTCAGTTCCCTAGAAAAATATTCTCAAATCTTCTATTGAGATCAAATAACACTGATAAGGAAGGAAGGAAGGAAGGAAGGAAGGAAGGAAGGAAGGAAGGAAGGAAGGAAGGAAGGGAGGGAGGGAGGAAAGAAGAAGGGTGTCGAAGGAAAGAAAGGAGACTTTGTGTCTACAAATTGTTGATAGCATGGCCAAAAAAGACAGATAACTGATTGTGTGAAAAATTTTATTAGAAGTTTTCTGATAACAATTGTTTGGAAAAATAATATTTCTGTTAAAATTAAGAGTATAGAAAAACATAAGAAAAGGTTTCAATTTAATGGAGTTTATAAAGTACTTTTTTTGTATCTTTATTGTTGAAAGTATTATAGATGTCCCCTTTTCCCCCCCGTTGATCCCCTCAACCTCACATCTACCACACCCCCAAGCCTTCTCCATACAAATGCCCATGTCCACTGGTTATGCATATAAGCACATAAGTTCTTTGAATAATCCCTCACCACCCACTCCCCCACCCCCACCTTTCCTCAGAGATCCCTCAGTCTGTTCCCTGCTTCTATGTTTCTGGATCTATTTTGTTCATTAGTTTATTTTGTTTATTTTATTCCACATATAAGTGAGATCATATGGTACTTGTTTTCTCTGACTGCCTTATTTCACTTAGCATAATACTCTCCAGTTCCATCCATGTTGTCCAAAAACGTAAGAGATCCTTTTTTATAGCTGCATAGTATTCCACGGTGTGAATGTCCCACAGCTTTTTTATCTACTCATCTACTGATGGGCACTTGGGCTAATTCCAAAACTTAGCTATTGTAAATTGTGCTGCTATGAACATAGGGGTGTTTAAATTCTTTCTGATTAGTGTTTCGGGTTTCTTTGGATGTATTCCTAGAAGTGGGATCATTGGGTTAATTTCTTGAGGAAACTCCTTACTGCTTTCCATAGTGGCTGCAGCAGTGTACTAGGGTGCCCTGTTCCCCACATCCTCCCCAGCACTTGTTGGTTGTTGATTCATTGATGGTAGCCATTCTGACAGGTGTGAAGTGATACCTCATTGTAGCTAGGAACAAACTTAACCAAAGAGGTATAAGACCTTACTCGGAAAACTACAGGATGTCACAAAAAGTGATAGAGGAAGATATAAACAAGTGGAAGAATATACTGTGTTCATGGACTGGAAGTAACAACATCATTAAAATATCCATACTTCACAAAGCAATCTATAAATTCCGTGCAATACTTATTAAAATACCAACAGTATATTTCACAGATCTAGAACAAACACTTTGAAAATTTATATGGAACCAAACAAGACCCAGAATAGCCAAAGCAATCTTGAGAAAGAACAAAGTTGGAGGGATCACAATACCAGATATCAAGTTATACTACAAAGCCACTGTAATTAAAACAGCATGGTACTGGCACAAGAACAGACATATAGATCAGTGGAACAGAACAAAGAACCCAGAAATCTGCCCAAGCCATTACACTCTATTAATATTTGACAAAAGAGGCAAGAACATACAATGGATTAAAGATAATCTCTTCAATAAATGGTGTTGGGAAAATTGGACAGGTACATGCCAAAAAATGAAACTAGACCACCAACTGACACCATATACAAAAATAAGCTCAAAATGGATAAAAGTCTTAAATGGAAGACTCAAAACCATAAAAACCCTAGAAGAAAACATAAGCAGGAAAATCTCAGACATCTCTGGTAACAATATGTTTGCCAATATATCTCTTAGGACAAGAGAAACAAAAAAAGAAAATAAACAAACGTGACTACATTAAACTAAAAAGCATCTTCACAGCAAAAGAAACCATCAACAAAATGAAAAGGGAGCCCACTGTATGGGAGAACACATTTGCCAATAACACATCTGATAATGGGTTAATATCCAAAATGTATAAAGAACTCATACAACTTAACAAAAGGAAGACAAAGAATCCAATTAAAAAATGAGCAAAGGACCTAAATAGACACTTCTCCAAAGAGGATATACAGATGGCCAAGAGATATATGAAAAAAATGTTCTAAGTCACTAATCATCAGAGAGATGTAAATTAAAACTATAAAGTATTTTTATGTTAAAAGCATGATATATATTTTAGAAATAATTATTCAAACAATCAAAAGTTAAAATTTTTCAAATATATGTAATGAATTTTGACGTTTGTTTTTTATTTTAGAAAAACATGTTATTGACAATAGACTGGGTTTAACTATTTAACACATTAAATATGTTTCACACATTTTCCATTGAGTATAACCATTTTTTACATAGAGTTTTCTAAGAAGACTTTCATTAAAATGTTACACTTCGGTAACTGGAACATTAATAACAGGTGCATATATCTTTTCATTATCTATTTCAGTTTCAGGAAATTAGTAAGAATGTTATATTTGAGTAAGACTTAGTTTTGGTAGATGCTATTAAAACAAGAATTTAACCTGTGACTTCATTTTTCTTTATTATGATTAAGTAATGTGTTAAATATAAATGTTATTCGAATTCATTATATAAAATGGGTTTCCTTTAGGTTTAAAACTTGCAAAATTGGAAAATGGAATAAATTTATTAAAGAGATTAATAAGATTTCTGTTGGCCAACAAAATGGATTGTACAGTCATACAATCTTATAACTCAATAAGCACGTACAAAATGTATCTATCTATACATGCATTTATATATGTATATGTGTGGCTAGATCCACTACGTACTATGTTATAGACTAGGATATGCAGCACTAGAGAAACAAACCTCTTCTTACAGAGTTTACAGTTTCATGAGACAGAATTAAAAACTCACAATGACTAGCAAGAAGTATGAAGATAAAGTGTACAAATGCATGTATATGAAATAGATTCCAATCTTTGGATTTCAAACCAGGATTTGTCAAAGGAAAGATACTACGAGGAAAATGAACTGATAGAAATAGATTACACTGAATGCAGATGCAATCAAACCAACCAAATCTGGTTTGGGGAAACACTGAGGAGAATATTTTTAAACAAATGATGTGTATAATAAATGGGTAGTGGTTTCTTTGGAACTAACGTATGTTTAAAGGAGAAAACTAGTGAGGAATGAAGCTGGAAATTTTAAATTAGAACAAGATATTGGTCTTGATTCACAAATTAGAAATTTTCTGTTAAATTTGTAAATGTTTCATAAATAGAGAATTTGGAAAAGAATTATAGCAAAATACATCTTTCTTTTAAAATGATGATGAAGGCTCTAAAAATATGAATAAAATGAAGTGTGGCACAAAATAAAAGCATTGCAAGATTCTTAAATTTAATCAGATACACACAGACCAATACCAGAATTGTAAAAAAGAATACTTTTATTTCTGAACATCATGACCTGAGAATTAATAGGTCCATTTTGGGGGGAAAATTGACCTAATCATAATCTCAAAAGTTTGAGCCAAGGTGATAGGATAAATGCTTCTTTGTTAATTTTGATTTAACAAATATTTATAATGTACCATAAATGTGTCAAATAATTGTGTAGGTCCTGGGAATACTATAGTGAACAAAACGTACACAAAGCGTCATCCTCACAAAACTTACATGCTAGTCAAGGGCACTAAAATACAAGTAAAAGATATAGAATGTTGGATGGTAATAAACACTTGGAAAAAATAATGAGACAGAAAAGTAGAGTAGGCATGGGAAATAGTGAAATATTTACTATAATGACCAAGAAAAGTCTCATTAGTAAGTAAAATCTGGGTAAGGACTGAAGAGAGAGGGAGTGGATCATAAAGGATAGGTCAAATGCAAAGCGGTGAAGTTGGACTTAGCTAGGAGCATGGACACTTCATTCATAAAATAGGTGAGAAGGCAGAGCAGATGAACACAACACGTGAAGGTAGATAGAAAATTGCGGGAACTTTCTTTTGATTATTTTTCTCAATTAAAAAATACCAAGCATTTTAGTTATGTAGGATGAATCACCTCTGGAGATCTAAAGCACAGCATGGTGATTACAGTTAATAATCCTACACTATATACATTATATACTTGAAATTTGTTAAGACAGTTGATCTGGAGTGTTGTTATCATATACAAAAAAGATTGATAGCTATGTGAGGTGATGGAGATGTTAGTTTTATTGTGATAATTATTTCATAATGTATGTGCATATCAAAATATTACATTTTACATTGTATATATATGACATTTTTGTCAATTTTACCTCATTAGAGCAAAAAATATCAAGTTATCCACAAAAAATGTTAATGAAAAGGATGTGATATGGTATGATTGTAAGAACAGTCATATAGGAGAGGAAATGGAGCACATTTACATGTGTACACACATGAATATATGCGTTAAATATGTTTTATATGCACACATATAAACACATGTAGAGATCAATGAAGATAATATTTATTTAATTATATATGCATGCATATACATCTATATGTATACACATATGTGTGCATGCACACAGATATATATTCTTATGTTCATGTATATGTGTATTTTATATACATAACTTGATCATTTTTTTCTCTGGTAGCACTTTTACTTATATTCTAAGAAAGTCAGCAAAGGCCTTCAAATGAGTAGTTTCCAAATACAGGACAAGGTACCTACAGTGACCAATATTGGTTATCCACATAACATCTATTCCCATTTGTCCTAACTGTTGGAAAACCAATTTCATTTAAATTCAGGTACCAGAGGGTGAACCCAAAAGAATAGTGTGCTCATACAATGGCTCTGAGGTTTAAACCATGATTGTTCAAAACTAATAGTGATTATTCCATTTTTTTTCCTTTGCTAGTAATTGGATTAGGGTGTCCATAAGACCCAATTTTGGCCAATGGAAATTTAGAAATCTGTTCAGAGAAGAATTTTCTTTCCTTATGAAATAATCTTACAGGAAAAGAGTTTCTCCTCCTTCCCACTTGGAATATTATCACGTGAGAACATGATATTTAGAGGTTTGCATACATCTTGCAACATGATGAGAAAAGCAAAATGAACTGCAGAGTTGTCAACCAGCCTTTTAATATTATCAAGCAATTAAATGAATCCTAGAGGTATCTCTTTTCAAGTTTTGAGAGGTAAAGGTTATAAAATATTGTGGTTTAAATTAACCTAATTCAGGTTTTCTTTTACTTTGAAACAAAATATCCTAACAGATAAACTGCTTGTAGGACTCCTTTATAGAAAGGCAAAGGGCCAAAGAAATGGGATAATCCCATATTCAGATCTTTGGAAATCTACCTTACTCACTGCAGCCTAGAAAAACTTTACTATTCTGGAATGACTTGTTTGTTTGTTTTGGAGGAGCATGCAATTGTTGAGTAAAAGGACATTCATAGAACAAATTGATTAGTGGAAAAATGAGATAAACCTTAGTTAAAGGTGATTACAAAAAAACTTAGAGAAAAATGTAACCACTATATTTACATTTAAATATAGAAAACAAGAATAATATTTTTAAGCTAATTTTTAAGCTAAAAGAAAATCCTAAATGAAGTAGAAATCAAGGGTCAAGATTTTCAATAATCCAGAATAATAGTAACATACCATTTAAAAATAAATGTGCCATTCCCTAACCACTTCTTTATAATTATCAAAATGTTTACTAGCAGGATGTAGTAGTAGGTTAGTAAAAGGTTATTTTTAGAGCCAGAAATGAAAACTGAGTCAGTCTTATTGAAAGGGTCCTCAAAGAATATAGAAAGAAACCATTGTTTTAAATGGGGGGAGGCAGTTTTGGCAAAGAAATAAGAGAGTATGTGTAATCACCTTGAGGCTGAAAAGTAGCCCTTGAGTTTACTAGTATATAAATCCACAAGATTAGAGAAAGCAAAGATGAATAGCTCCCTGAAGGCTATAAAGATTATAGAGAGTTGAAGGCTACAGCCAAGCTAAGACCTACTTATGAATGATCAGTGATGCTCTTGCAAAAGATACACTCATTGACACAGAAGTAGGAAAATTGTTAATGCTCTTCTTTTGACAGTGTGGCATCTGATGAGCCAGCAAGCACAAAAACAAAATAAAGATCAATAAAATTACAGTGGAGTCCACCAATCATACAAATGTCAGATTTGGAAGACCAATGTTGTAATTTTTAAGTGCCAAGGAAAACTCTGAAGTCAAAGTACTTGATCTGTAAGCTGACATAAGTGTAATGCATAGATTTTATATTATTAAAAGAATTAATATATTTTGAAGTTGTGCTATGTATATTATAAGCAAAACAAATAATCTTGAAGCCCTGAGAGATTTTATTTAAAAAAGCTAATCAAAAGAAAGTTTTATCCCACATATGACCACATTTAGAACAAAGTAACATAACAACTATATACATGCAGATATATTTAATTTATTAATACCTTTGAGGGATTAGCAAATGAAGTAAGGTTCAACAAAGGAGGTGAGCTTTATGGGGAATTCTGAAGAGTTATGGCTAGAATTGTATTTGGAGATAGACAAATGTATGGGCCTTAGGTTTGCAGTATTGCATCAACATGGCTTAGCTGAAACCAAAATACTCAAAACCAACCAACCAACCAACAAACAAAAAAGATTGTCTCTACTTGAATGCAGTAATAAAAAAAAAAATTAAAAAGCCCAAATCAAATGCCAGGATCTTATTCTTAGAAAATACAAAAACAGGTTTCATATTGTTTCTTTCAAAAAAAAAAAAAAATCACTCTTATGTGTATTCACTTTGGGGGAGTCGCTTTGGTAAGTGATTCTTTCGTACTGTTAACCTGTTGAAAAATAAAATGAGATATTAACTTTCTGTTCTTTGATTGCATTACTCATCGGTTCTTGTATGTTTGGGACTTTTTCTAGATACAGAATATCATAGGGCATTATTTAAGTAATCACCTTTCTTACAAGTGTTTACTGATGTCTTTTGTTTTGTATTAATAATGTCTCTGCCCTGACAGCATGGCTCGGCGGTTGGGCATAGACCTAGGGTCCAGGAGATCGTGGTTGGATTCCAGTCAGGCACATGCCCAGGGTTGCCAGCTTGATCCCCAATAGGAGGTGTGCAGAAGGCAGCCGATCAATGACTCTCATCATTGATGTTTCTATCTCTCTCTCCCTCTCCCTTACTTTTCCTGAAATCAATAGAGATATATTTTTTAAAAATAATAATAATGTCTCAATTGGCACCTGTATTCTTCATTATGAAGCAAACCTCAGCACCAGCCTTTGTCACAGACCTAATGTCTGATGTCCCTGAGTGGGCCTTGCAGCCTCAGTCTGTTACATTCAGCACACTCTATGTGCTCATTCCCATTTCAGAGGAACTACCTTTTTACCTCTCATTTGAAAGCTGTAGTTCATTTGTGTGGGGTACTTAAACCCAACTTTGTCTTTTTAAACTCTATCACTCGAGGACACAAAATTTTGCAAAGATCCTCAAGAACCAGCTAGGTACTTCTACCTAAACATATTTTATAAACCTTACTAAAAGGTGACTGCTTTTACAACATTTAAGACTCATACACGTCTTCCTATTTCTCAGCTGATAATACCTTTGGAAACTGTGATCTGGAAGAAGAATACTCCAAAAGGGGGGCCAGTCAATTCCATAACCAGGTTGGTTCATCTCAGATTCCAGCCTTAATTATTCTCGGGTTAATATTATAATTTTAATATGCAATGCTTCACCTATTTGTGTCATCCTTGCACAGGGTCACACTAATCTCTGTATCGTTCCAATTTCAGTATATTGCTGAAAAAATGAGCACCATTCTCAAATTGCAGCCTTTCTTCATTATCCACATGGAATTGATTCCAGGAACCCTGTGAATTCCAAAGTCCTTGGTTGCTCAAGTCCCTTATAAAAATGATGTAGTATTTGCATATGATTTATGCACATTCCTCACCCCATGTACTTTAAATCATCTCTAGGTTCCTTAGGATGCCTAATACAATGCAAATGCTAAGAAAGTACCTGTTACTCTGTATTGTTTTGGGATCAACTTTCTGAAAAATATTTTTTCAAATATTTTCCATTGGATTCTCGATGTGGAGCCTGCAGATGCATAGAGCCAGCCGTATTCTATTTCCATACTATTTACTTCACAAGTAAGGACACATATGTCTCCAGAATTTAAAAACACTAGGACCATGTTTCTTTGTTGAATGTAATTTATCCATTTACTAATATACTATGTCTCTACCATGGATTTCTTTAGAGATATATTTTTCCTTTATGATCCTCATTTCAAAACAGTGTGGTATTTAACAAACCACTGAAAGGATGTATGACTGAAGTGCACAGTGATAATAATAATTTTGGAAAAAATAAAGTCAAATTATTGTTATAAAAGCAATTTTGTTACCATTACTATTTACATGTTTAATAATTACTGGTTTTTAATGAGGGATACGTATCAAAGAGTTGTGTTCTTTATTGAATAGCTGTCTTTTTAAAATTTAATCATTAACATGTTTACTTAGTTTCAAAACTAAGAGAAAACAACTATCATAATTTTACTTTTATATATTTAGTCTTTTCCTATGCATGTTACATACATATGATATATTCTGCATATTCTACTTTATGATCTGTTTTTTACCATAAAAATAACATTTTTATTCTGTCAGTAACTCTACAACATAATTCGCAAACCTTGCTTTCAATAAGCCTTTTATACTTTATGTAACCATTCCCATAATTAACTGTTCCCATATTAATATATGCTTAGATTTCTTCATCTTTCCATTTTATGAATAATGTGTTGATGAATGTTATATAACACAAGCTTTGGCCACAGTCTTAGTCTCCTATAACAAATAGCTCTAAATGTATTGTTGGGTAAATGGTATGCATGAAAATAATATTGATATGTACTCCTAAATATATAAATATGTTATAAATTTTTAAATACCTATAGTAGTTTATTTCTCTTGCTTCCTCTCTTTTCCTGTCTATTTGTGCTCAGATATAGACATTTAACTTGGCCAGTTCTTCAGATTATTGCACACTACCTGCTATCAGTCATCAATAATAATTTGTTTTATTTTAATTTGTCTTACTTCCCTTTCAGCCATAATTCTCAATCCTACCCCCCTTTGTATACCCTTTGGAATGTGTTTGATGTATGTCCTGAGATATATACACAATTCTAAAATATATCATGTTCCTTTGTCTTTCACGCATTTTTGATTTACAGAAATAATGTCCTGCTCTGGGGCTCATTATATTTCTTATCTATTACTCTCAACAGTGTGTTCTATAAGATCTATTGGTGCTTCTGAGAGAACATTGAGTTCATGCTTTTAATACTGGATCTTTCCAATTTGCTTCTCTAGTTTCTTTAATGATAGAAGCCTGAATTGTTTCCAACTACTTCTACCAGAAAAAGTGATGCATTAAATGTGCAAATATATTTTTAGCAGACTAATGCAAATGTTTTTTTCAGACAGTCAGCCATAATAAGTTAGTCTATAGATGTGGTAGTAATTTGATTTTGAATTTCTGCTGAATCTTATGCCTGAAGTGGTAGAGTGTCTTGCGTGGAGTTTGCACTTGTTACACAGCTTTCTGTTGTTCTGGGCCCAATCAAAACTAGCAGCTTTTCAGGTCAGTTGGTAAATGGTCCAGAGTAGCACACCCAAGTGAGAAATATGTTGCCTACAAAATCCAAAGGGACCCACAAGACATTGTACTCCCCTGCCTTTTTTGTTGCTGTTGTAGAAGAGACAGATGCAACAATTTATCTTTCACCTTAGAAGGGATATATTGAGATGTCTTTCACCACAGGACCCCTGGAAACTTTACTGATTCAAAAATGCGAATGTCTTAATAAGTCTAGAGTAGTTGCTACGTCTTTCTCATATTTAATTAGCATAATATCTATATAATCAACTGGTGTAATGTCGTAGGGAAGGGAAGGGGAATCAACGTCCCTACAGACTAAATTATAACATAGGTCTGGAGATGCTCCTGAGGTAGGACAACAGAGGTATATTGTTGGCTTTGCCAGCTGAAAGCAAAATTTTCTTAAGATCTTTATTACAATGCATTAAAAAGAAAACATTTGTAAGATCAATAGCTGCATACCAGGGGATATGTTAATTTTCTGAAGCAATGAAATCACATCTGGAACAGCAGCTGCAATTGGAGTCACCATTTGGTTAATTTACAAAAATCCACTGTCATTTTCCAAAATCCTTTTGTTTCCTGCACAGGACAAATAAGTCAAGTTGAATAGGGATGTTGTGAAAATCAGTACCCCTGAATATTTCAACTCCCCAAAGGTGCTACTAATCTTTGAAATCCTTTCATAAATGTGATACAGCTTTTGGTTTACACTTAGTGCTAGGTAAAGCCAGTATAGTGGTTTCCACATGGCTTTTTTGTACCATAGTAGCCCTCATTCCACAGGTAAGGTAATCAATGTGTGGATTCTGCCAGTTGCTAAATAAGTCTATTCCAATTATACATTTTGTAACTGAAGAAATCACCACAAGATAGGCCCAGGAACCCATGGGACCCAGTGTAAGATGGACCTGAGCTAAAATTCCATTGATTCCTCGGCCTTCATAAGCTCCTCCTCTGAGTAATAAGCCACAGTGTTATATGGATCTCCTGAAATTAGTATCACTTCAGAGCCAATGTCCAATTCTTATAACTTTTATATCTTATTTTTAAAATAATTTTGCTGGCTATAAATTCTAATCCTATGTTTATTAGTAGTAACAATAGTGAGAATCTCTATCTTGTTGCAGATCCTACAGAAAATATTTCTATCAATTTTCCTTTAGGAATCATGTTTGTTAGTAAAACACAGAAACACAGAGTAAGATGGAAGTTTCCATGGGCTGGGAGGACAGGAAAATGAGGAGATGCTGATCAAAGGGTATGAAGTTTCTGTTATAGAAGAAATACGTTTTGGAGAGCTGCTGTACAACATAGGCCCTACAGTTAATAATACTCTATTATATACTTAAAATTTTATTTAGGGAGTAGATCTTATAAGTAATGTTACAACAAAAGGTAAAAGAAAGTCATGTTTGTAATTAATTTTTAATGTACACACTAGGTCAAGTTAAGAAAGTTTCTATTTCTTATTTTCTGGTTTTGAGCATATTAATTTTTGTATTGAATAGATATAATAGATAGTCTCCAGGACCTGTGAATATGACCAAACATGGCATATATATATATATATATATATATATATATATATATATATATATATTGATTAAGGTAAGACTCTTGAAAAGAGAAGCTTATCCTGGATCATTCAGGCAGGCCCTGAATTCCATCATGTATATCCTCCTAAGAGAAAGCTTGAGGACATTTTGAGACAGACACATGGAGAAGACATGCAGAAGAGGAGCAAACTGTGGAGAGAGAGATTAGGGTGATGTGACTGCAATTCAAGGAAAGCCTGGGTCCACCAGAAGCTGGGAAGGGAAAGGAACAGATTCTTCCCTAGAGCCTTTGGGGAGAACACAACCCTAATGATGCCTCGATATCAGACTTCAGGCCTACAGCGCTGTGAGAGTACATTTCTGCTCTTTTAAAACAAGATTGTGGTAGTTTGTTATGAGACCCCTAGGGAACTAATATACCCTGTTAATACTTATTGCAAATACTCTTGGTAAGTATTGTAAATCCATTACAATTATTTCGGTATTTCATTAAAAAAAGATTTGTCGTAAACAAAAAGTATTTATATATCTCAGTTACTGACACTGAATGGCAACTTTATAAAAACTTATTAACATTATACTTTGCATATCACCACCAATTTTAGGAATGCCTTGGAGAAACTGAAGATCACAGTAAGTACATTATCAGAATATTTCTGTTTCAAATAAAATAATTAGATGACATTTGAATAAAGAATGAGAAAAAATTAAAGCCTATATGGTTTAATGGTTGGGAAGTGATGGAAAATCAATTTATTCTTGTTGGTTTTATTCTCGGTTATATAGAACAATATATTTAAATAATAAAAATTATTAAAAGTGCACTTTATGATGCTATAAAATTTAGGTGTTTCTTGGAATTTGAAATAATTAAACATGTATAGTACATGTCTTAACTCTAGGTTTAAGTTTTATGAAAATATAAGAGCTAAAGTAATTGAAAACTGTTAAATTTAAATTAAAATGTTTAATGTGTCATAAAGGGATGGGAACATATGCCCACATTTATATTAGTCTGTGGAGTTCAGATGCTTAGTGAGATCTTAAAATGGCATACACGTAATCACAACTGGGTAAGTATTCATTGATATTTCATGCACTTAGAAGTTTCAAATGCATATATAAACATAACCTTTATGCTTCCTACCATAGCCACTCTGTTCATGAGCATACTGGGCTATGACAGATGGCTGTGGAAAGAGGTTGACTGATATCCACTAAATGGGTCTTCCTATCTACTTGATTATTACAGTTCTCCTTTGTTGAGGTCACCCTTTGGTGAGTATTAACATGGGACTCATATTCATGTTTTTTGCCCATTCAGAAAAGTTTATCTGTACCTCTTCTCCAAATATTTTTATCACCAATTTTCCAATCATGTTATTTTTAAGCCTCTGACCATCTAGCCAAACAATTGGCCACAACCAATGAATCAATATAGAATCACATGTCAGGCCATTTCTTTTAATTAAACAATGAGATGTACTGCTTGAAACTCTGCCTGTTGGGAGGATTTCTCATCTTCATTGTCCTTTAGGGAGTCCCAGAGAGGGACTATAGTGCTGCAGCTGTCCACTTGAGAATGGCGCCTGTGTATCTTGCCAAACCATCTGTAAACTAAGCATGTGCCTTTCAAATGATCTGTCAAATGATCATAGGAAATTCCCATGAGGCCATAGGAAGTAGGCTGGGAGAGTAGGCAGTTTAGCAGGAGTGGGGGCCATAGACATTGGGCCACTTCTTCATGTAACTTACTTGTGCCTTCAGGGTCTGCTCTGACCCAATCTTGTATATACCACTTCCATCTGCTGAGGGAGAGCTTTTATGTGCACCTAACTTTAGGCTTGGTGGGTCAGATATCACCCAATTCATGATGGAGAGCTCAGGTCTCATGGTAACTTGGTTAAGTATTCAGTTTCCACTAAAGCTCAGTAGCAGGCTTAGAGTTATTTCTTAAAAGGAGAATAGTTATTTGCCCAGGGGGGCAGGGCTTTGCTCCAAAATCTTAAGAGTCTGCTCTGTGATGCAACTAAAGGAGCCTGCCAAGGGCCCCAAACAGCATCCCTATCTGTCACTGACACTCTAAGCACCATTGTATCTGGTGGCTTATATGGCCCAAGCTGCAGAAAATTTACACAGAAACCTTGACCACCTTCAGAGCCTTCTCTTGTTCTAGCTCTGAAAAACAATTAAACCATTTTCAGGACATTTGGTAAATGGGCCTGAGTATACACCCAAATGAGGAATATGTTGCCTCCAAAGTGAAAAGAGGCTTACTAGGTATTGTGCCTCCTTTTTGGTTGTAAGGAAGGGCCAGATGCAACAACTTATCCTTTATTTTATAAGAGATAGCTCAATATGAATTACATCATAAGACCCCTGGAAATTACACTGAGGCAGAAGTCCCTGAATTTTTATTGGATTAATTTCTCAACCTTTGATATGCAAATAGATACTATGTCTAGAGGAGTTGATACTTTTTGCTCCGGAACCCCCATCAGGGTCATGCCATCAATGAAATGGACCAATGTGATATCTTTTGGAAGGGAAAGGTGATCAAGACTCCTATAAACTAAATTATGACACAGGTCTTATGATTTGGTATACCCCTGAGTTAGGTCAGTGAAGGTATATTGCTGGCCATGCCAATAAAATCAAACTGCTTTGGTGGCCCTTATGAACAGAGATGGAGAAAGAGACACTTGCTATATTAATAGCTGCATATTAGGTACCAGGGAGTGGGTTAATTTGCTCAAACAATAAAACCACATCTGGTATATGTAGTTTATGATAATCCAATGTCAGTCTTCAAGAT